>NC_141297.1:5105000-5705000 GCF_037954325.1 Fistularia commersonii | reverse complement strand
AAAAATGGCAAAAAGAAAGACAGAAAAAAGGTACTTTCTGGACAGGTGGGAGGCGGAATATCTGCCAATCTGAATATCTGGCTTGGACACATCAGTGAGTAGCAAACTGAGCTATAATGCATGTTTTCTTTATGCACTCTTTCTTGCTACTCCAAGACATGGGCTTGAATGGTTTCACATTCCCCCGAAGGATATGATTATTATTAGTTAGCTGGTTTATTATTGTTATCGTATTTTTATATTTACCATTAGCCTGTGGGAAAGGGTTACTGTTGAAATTTAGTTCAGGACAGCAAATAAAAAGAGGTATATCATTTTTATTGAATTTTTATTTAAGAAATGAATGACATTTATATTCATTTTGATTTAGCGTGTGTGCAACATTAAGTTATTTATAGTAAAATATTAAGCTTTGCTTATTCAACATTCAGCTCTTAAGCAAAACTTGTTTGGATGCATGTGAAAAGGATCATTATGTCTGGAGGGAGATTTTTTTTTTATAAATATCAATGTAGGCCCATGACTTTGTCCCAATTTTGACTTTTGGCCCACTGTGGGTTTGACACCCCTGATTTAGATCATTACCATTTCTACACAAAACAATATGGAAGTGAAGCTGAACGTTGTGGTGTTTGACACACCAATGGATTGAACACTTTAGGCAACATCCTCTTCTTACCCACCTCCTTCACGGTCTCGGGGGGGAGACTCCTCGATGGATCAGTGTTTTTAGCTTTCCTCCACCCCTCTCTGTGCCTTCCTCCCCAACACACACACCCCAACGTCACAGGAGGTCTTCGGCCGATCTCAGGCCACCTCGTCCTTCTCAGCAGGTGGAGGCAACGGACGGATTAATACACTGACCTGCAACAAAGTTATACAGACAAATGTTTTAAAATTATTCCTTGAACAGTAATAGAATTTCTTTCTGGTATTTATCAAATATTTTTTAACCACTGCACTGAAATACTTCCCCCTGAGGTGGTAACCAATGGTTACGGGCATCCATGCAGGGAGAAACAGCATTATTCTGCAGAAGTAGTTGCCTTTTTTACTATAAGTGCAACGTCTGCCAGTTTAAGTTGTTAATTAGTCTATGCTCAATCCCCCGCCGACACACACACACACACACGCACGCACGCACGCACGCACGCACGCACGCACACACGCACACACGCACACACACACACACACACACACAGAAACCTCCACAATGATTATAGGCTATATCATCATTGATAACATTTATAAGTATTTTTAACACCTTTTGGAATTTCCAAGTGCAGCTTTTGGTTTGTTTATCTGCCTCTTCATAAACAGGCGAGGGACGAACCGCAGCTAGATGAGGAACAGAAACTCCCCAAAAGGAACGATAGGTGGATGAGCACCATGCAAGCTCTGTTGCTGCATTGTATTTGGTGTGAACCAGAGGAAAAGGGTGGATTTTTGAAAGAGCTCAGAGCGCCAAAGGCCAGTTTTAGGAGGGTTTTAAATGCACATTTTGATAAAACATCCAAAAAAATTGATTTACCAAGCTAAAAGCAATAAAAGCTGGCCTTGACCAGGTTATTTATCAGCGGATATTGAGTCTGCAAATATAACCAAACCCAAGTTGGAACTGTTATAAGGTGAGCCATCCAGTGTGAATTCAGGTGAAGTTTTGCGTTGCGTCATCCAGGCACTTTAACGCCTCCGACTCAACGGGTCGTGCAAAGACGTTTCTGAAAGCTCGGAAAAAAATGGAGAGAATTGTCAGCAAAGGCACGGGCGATTCCTGATAGACTGGTAGATTTTTTTTGCCTGTCGACACTCGTCCTAATGAAGGGGTAACAGCTTCGCAGAGGGAGGAAGACCCCGCAGAACCGGTTTCATGCATATAATTGCCTGATTGAAATGCTGCATGCCAAGATGTCCACCTCAGAGCGTCTGCAAAAAGACAGTGACAATGTTATTTTTCACAGAATTAATGAGGTTGGTGGAGAAAGCTGCAGCTGTGCGTGTGTGTGTGGGCATCATCAGAGAATTCATCTCATCACAAAATAATTTTCTTTCCTGGACCTACGACAGTGTCATCTTCGCTCAGTATGGTTTTTTTTTTTTTTTTTTTTTTTTTTTGAGGCAACCTGTGCCACAATTCGGTCTTAAAAATAGATTCTATTAATAATCCACGAGTCAGGTCTTAAAATAGTCACCCAAAGCCTTGCGGGATTCAAAGCATTATCTCAACTGATAAAACACAAAGAAGGAGAAAAAGAAGCGATTCTTTTTTGCGACTGATTAAAATAGGCTGAAGAATTGTTAGACGTGCTCAAAAAAGCCCTCGATCTGCCAAAGCCATCTGGACCAACGGCCGTAGAGTAAAACATTTAATATGTTCCCACATAATTCTTGGACCTACTTTGCCGTTATCTGTTCTCTCCAGCCCGAAGCAGCAGAGTGACATCTACTGGTGCAGAGAAGCGAAGACAAGTGACAGAAAAAGAAAAGGAAAAAAAATCTCAAGCTGTTGCTTTTGCTCACAAAGCCATGAGTACCCTGCAAAAAAGCAAAAAGGTGGAGCAAATGAAAAAGGTTTTTTCAAATGATGCATCTTTAAAAACCAATGTTGAGACAGGGGAACCTGATGTGGGGGCGGGGGGTCATTAGTGCATTCGAATAATCATATAGACGTACAACTTTCACCCTTTCATCAAATTATAACCATTCACTCTCTAATTTACACCTCATATAGAGACAGAGCCATTCAATGTCATTCAGGCATCGTATGGAAACATACAATCATTCACTCTCTTTTAATCACCTGTCATAAAGAGACATTTCATGTATTCATGCATTCATTCTTTCACACACATCTAACTATTAACTCCCTCATCTACACCTCCTATAGACACAGAACCATTCACCCTTTCATTCACCGGTCATATAAACATACAACAAACACCCTGTCTTAGTCACATATGATTGATGTACTCCTATTCATTCATTCATTAATTCATTCAATCATTCATTCATTAACACATCAAATATAGACTTACAACCATTTACTTCCTTATCTACATGTTGTATACAGGACTGTCTCAGAAAATTAGACTATTGTGGTAAAATTCTTTATCTTCTGTAATGCAATTAAAAAAACAAAAATTACTTTTTCATGATATTCTAATATTTTGAGACAGGATTTTTGAGTTTTCTTAAGATGTAAGCCATAATCAGCAATATTAAAATAATAAAAGGCTTGCAATATTTCAGTTGCTTTGTAATGAATCCAGAATGTATGACATTTTTGTTTTTGTAATTGCATTACAGAAGATAAAGAAATTTATCACAATACTCTAATTTTCTGTGACAGTCCTGTAGATGTAGAACCATTCACTCTCTCATTCATGCATCATATGGAAACATTCAACCAGTCACACATCTGGCCAATTTCGGGTCGTCAATGAACCGATTGCACATTTTTTGGACTGCGGTAGGAACTCCGTGCGGAAAATGGAAGAGCATGGAGACTCAACACAGAAAGGACTCCTGTTGGAATTGAACCAAAGATCTTTCCGCTGCGAAACGGAAAAACTAGACTCTTTGTCACAAAAAATCAGTTTATTTCCTCTTTCTTTCTTTTTTTCACACTTGTCTCCTCTGCACTGCCCACCTCAGAAGCAACAAACTGAATATAGTATTTTATTTAAAGCTTTTAATTCTTTACAAGCTATCAATGAATTTAACTGAATAGATTTATCAAATCATCTCCCATCTGAATTTATGATTATTTAATCATATTTTTTCACTGTATTTTTTTCCCCCCTTCTCATTTGTGCTCAACTTCTCTCCAAATTTTCAGGAATTTTCTCACCAAGTTTTCTTTTTAAATACCAGAACGGATAGAGGGGCCGCTACGATCGCAGAATAATTCACGAGAAAGTAAAATGTAAAAGCAACATTTATGAATAAGAATAAAAACATATATTCAGTATATATTTGTAGAACGGTCAGATTGCGGTGCAAGACTAAAATATTTACAATTTTCTTTGAAATCTGATGCTTTGCGAGCGGCAGACCAACTGGCAAAGCATCACCCAGTAAAAAGCTGTTCACCTGCAAGCAACCTCAAGAGAAACCATCTGTTTCCTGTCCCGCTTTGCTTCTTTTTTCTTCAGCCGGTGAGCCGTCCTGCTCTCCTCCTGCTTCTTGAAAAAGGATGCGGAGATGTTCCTGCGCAGGCGGCCGGCGTAAACCTCCAGGAGCACCAGCAGGTAGCTCGCCAGCCACAGGCATCCCAGCAGGAGGTTCACTCCGAGGCTGGGGGCCGACGTCGTCGCATCGCAGAGCGACGGCTCTGGCCTGAAGCTCCACCTGTACTCCCTGTGGAAGTCTGGTAGCCGCTGCTTGACGCACGACCCGGGGATGATGCACATCACAGGGAGGAACCACTGCCCCTGTCAGGAGATGGAAGGAAATGCGAAATGCTTTGGAAACTCGAAACTGGCGAGGTGGCCGGTTTGTTGTTTTTCCAGCATTACCTTGGAAGAAACTGCGATGCTCGCCGACGTCGGAGGAAAGTCCAAGAGCCACGGGACCATGAACTGGATGACGTGATAAACAACGTAGTCCAAAGCCACGACCGCGGTGATCGCAACGAAATAAAGCGTCACCATGACCAGCGATACAAGAGAGGAGGTGCATTCCTCGCCCGATATTTTACATCTGACAGTAGCCGTTTTACCGGCGGCCTGCCTTTCGGCCTCATCGGAGACGGCGCCGTTGTCGAACTCCACCGACGTCAGGTACGATTTCAGGTATCGGGCCGATTCAAAGACGAGCAGAGCGACAAAGACGGCGGCAAGAATCCGGTTGGAGAACAGCCTGCACTCGGCCAGCAGCTTTCTGGCCTCTGAGAAGTTTATTTCCATCTGTCCGATCAACTTTGCGAACCTACTTTGGACTCCTGACACATCGACATGTGCGAAATGATCTAACTTCCTCAGGTTGGTCACGATGCTCAAGTCCTCCTTCCTCACTTTCACGGCTTCCGCCACGAGGTCCCGCTTGATGGCGTTCAAAGGTTCGGACGAGTTTAACAGCATCTTCGAAAAGCCCTCGGCGGTGCATTTCAGGAGTCGGACCACCGCCCCGATGTTCCCCGTGATGTTAGCGACGACGTTAGCCATCAGAATTACGACTGCGCCCGAGAGGACGAGTTTGCGCCCTTGTTTGGTGCAGACAGTCGGCAACGTCATGGTCAGAACGCAGCGCAAGGGGTGGCACAGGAAGGAGACCAGGAAGATGGCCACGCCGTAGAAGCAGGCCATCTGGGCGGAGGCGTCATGGCGGTATCTCAGGGTCTGGAAGAGCCAGCGGTGGAGAAGGCCACCGGTGACGGCAGCAAGCGTGAAACAGAGAGAAAGCAGGGTCCACACGTCCCTCCCTGTGGGCGAAGGCGAGGAGTAAACGTCCCACAGATGCAGCAGAACGGACTTCACTGACCTGCTGGAAGATCCAAACCTCCTAGGGAGAAACACCACAACCCGCACATAATGACTGTTTTTTCCACTAAACTGTGCAGAGAAGTGTGCTGCTACTCTCTATATTCAAATTTTAGACCATTTATGCAGGTTTTTATCCTGTTAAATCTCTGTCATCCTTTCACCTCAGTAACGGTAGATTGAAGATTATCTGCGTGCACTTTGTATTCTATAGTTTTAATGTTTGTTGTTTATCGTGCACTTTACTGTTAATGTGCTCGATTATTATTTTGTTACTCTCATGTCACTCTGGGAAAGAGTTTGATGATACAATGTGAGTGTAAATACAGGTGATTAGCTTAGCTTAGCTTAGCATATACTGCATACACAACCAAATATAGTGCACAACTGACGAATGTAAACAAAGCTGACTAGTTTCCGTGAGAAATTTGTTTTAACGCCGCAAGCGCCGGTTGTCGGGATGATGGAACGAGACTTTTGCAAAAAATTTATGGGAGATAAAGATGTAACCGCAAAACGCCGTTGGTCAAGAACGTCATAAACTGAGGACTGTCTGTGACCAAAAGTGAAGTGATACTTTTGGAGACTTCGCCAGCTTATTAGTTATTTTTATTTATTACAAGTTTGTGAGAGCATTTTAACAATATCTTGGGGGATATATTAAATAGAAATATCAGCTCAGTATCATAGTATATGAGTTTATTAAATGTAAATTTGATAAATATAACAGCCCATAACATTTAATAAACTCATATATTAAGATACTGATCTCCCCCCTAATATAGTGTTCAAATGCTCTAACAGACTTATACGAGATAAAAATAACTAACAGTTCATAATATATGACTTTATCAAATGTACATTTGTACAGTCTGTAGTTTACTCAGTTTAACCAAGGATGATAAAAGTGTATTTCCTAAATCTAAATCATGTAGAGTTTGTCTTAAATAGTGTGAATAGTGAAATAATAAAATAGTATAAAATTAAAAACTCCCAAGCAAGTACTACATGTAAAAACTAGGACTTGAGTTTTGATGTACTCAGGTACTTTCCTTCGCCTGTTCAGGGGAGAAATCTGAACAAAAGGTACGACGGCTCTTACCTGAGCGGAGAAATGACAGCCTCCGGAACTATCTTCATGCTTTCGGAGAAGTAAAGAGCTTGTGAACAAAACCGTGGATGTGTGAATTTGCGTGGAGGAAAGGGGAAATGCAGCGAACAGTCACCCTCATGTCGGCATGTGTGGTCAGAGCTACACCTTCGGCCGTGACAGAACACGGGATCATGTGTGGCGGCGTGACACGTCCGGAGGCGTCGTGAAGCGTCCATGTGTCCGGTGAGTCACCGCAGCATCTGGGTTTCGTGGCCTCAGCCCTCTCGTGGCCCTCTCACCACGGCTGCATTGGGTTTATTTCTCATGTTGCAGATGAAAATAAAAGAAGTTCTGCTTTCCGCCATAAATATATAGACATGCAACCATTCACCCTCTCATTCACGCCTCATGTAGAGACCCACAACCATTAGCCCTCTAATTCATATATAGACGTGCAATCATTCACTTCCTCATTCATGCACAATAAAGAGACATGCACCCATTCATTCACTCATTCACACATCATTTAGAGACACGCGACCATTTAACCTGTCATTCATGCATCATGTAGAGACACACAACTGTTCACGCGTCATATATCGACATAAACCCGTTCACTCTCTCATTCACAATTCTGAGCGATGCAGGTTTTCCAATGAACCGTTTGCATCCGATTGGACCGTGGAAGGAAACCCGCACCGGTATATTTTACAGAAAGCCCTCGGAATAGAACCAGGGACCTTCTTGCTGCGAGGTGGAAGTGCTAACCACCCCATCTCCTTATTTTTATTTATGCTATTGTTTTTGCTAACATTTGGGGAGTTTGGTTGGAAGATGCAATCAGAAACATAATGAATTCATGTACTAAAATAGTAATAATGAAGAATGATAATAATGATAACGATAAGAGGAAGAAGAAGAACACTGATACTAATAATAATGATAATAATAATAATAATAATAATAATAATAATAATAATGATAATAATAATATGAAATAGCACTAATACTACTGCAAGTAATACTTAATATTAGTACTACTAATATTACATTTACAGTGGCCAAAATTTAAATTCTCCCTTGTAATCTTCAAATCAGGTTTTTCAGTAATGTCACTGTGCATTTCAAAAGGAGCACACAAAAAAAGGAAGATAGAAAATAAACAAAAATAGAAACGGGTCCAAGAGTGCTTACTCATTTTCTGTATGTTCTCCATGGGTTTCCGGCAGCTGAGTGCCTGATGTCACTGTTCTGCAAGGTTTTTTCTATTTTGCGCTTTTGTATTGAAAACACTGCCAGACCTTTGGCTCAGACTTGCGCACACACTGAGTAACCCAACGCGACCCTCCACAAGTTAACCATTGTTGTCGGACACGTGACTTCAGACGGTTACCGAAACGCTGGACAAACACCGGCTGGGAATCAACACGTCTGCATGTTGGCTTAAATTGTTTTAATCTGAAAAAAAAAAAAAAAAAAAAAACTTTTTGGGGACGTAACAGCAACTAGTGACTTGAACGGGAATCAAGTATTTTACACAGTAGGATTTTTCCTCTGATATAGAAAAGATTCATATCTTCTGACGTCGCTTTGGTTACTAAGCATGTGCCATATTATTAACAAAAATAATCTCTATCGGTGATTTACATAAATGTATATATTTATATATATATGTATATATATAGAGAGAGAGATAATTTTGAAGAGCATTATTCACAGAGGTCTCTCTCAGTCTTCCAGCAGAGGTCATTGAAGCTTTGACGCAAGCAGCTCGCGGTGGAGGATTTTCCACCGCCACCCCTTTCACATATCTCTCACTTGTTTTTCTTTTCATAAAAGGGGAAGAGATTGGAAATCTGCTCTAAGCTTTCCTGTTTACAGCAAAGTCCACGGTTTGAAATGTTGCCCTCCCGCTTGAATCGATTGTTTGCAGGTTGACAGCCGAGGCTCCCGGACTCCGACTTTTGTCCGTTAAGTGATGAATCTTGAAGAAAAAGAAGAGGAAAAAAAAAACCAACCTCCGGCTTCGGCCTCTCGGCGGGGCGATCAGAGGGTGGCGTTGCTCGTCTGGACGGGCGAGAGCTGCATGTCAAGGCCGGAGTTATTGACCGGACGAGCCCATTCGGGATACGTGTTCAGGTCGAACATGCTCATCCCCCACGTGTTCATCGCCAAGGCGACCGACAGAACCCCGAGGATGTTCATGACGAAGCCGGTTTTCACCTGAGGAGACGCGGATTCAGAGGCGTGAAGCCGGGCCGCGGGGAAACGACACCCGCAGAATCGTAGCATCTCACCATATCTTTGACCATCAGGTGTCCCGAGGCGAAGGCGATGGAGTTTGGAGGCGTGGACACCGGCAGCATGAAGGCGTAGGAGCATCCTGTCGTGGCGGGTATCATGAAGTACAGAGGGTTCACGGACACGTGGATGGCCTGGCATGGACATCGAGACGAGAGAGAGTACACATCTTCAACATGTTGTCACAATGAGACCTACTGTGGAGCTCGACTGACATGATGAAATGATGAGGCCAGTTCCGCAAGACGGGTGATGTGATCACCGGCACAAAATTTGCTTGCACATTTAATAAAAATCAATCAATCGATCAGTCTAGGGCGGCACAGCACGAAGGATCCTGGCTCGATTCCGACCTTTCTGTGTGAGGTTTGCGTGTTTTCTGCGTGGGTTTCCTTCCACAGTCCAAAAACATGCAGCGGGTAAATTGGGAAAAATGACGCGATTGAATGAGTGAATTGTTGTCTGTCTGTTTATGTGGCCCCACGATTAACCGGCGACCAGTCCTGGGTGAACCCCGCCTCTTGCCCAACAGCTGGGATGGGCTCCCCCATCCCCAGCAACCGTGAGAGCAGGACAAGCGGCAGAATATGGATGGATAAATAAATCTGCAAACATTGGTTTTACATTTGGTGTAAGTCTAGGCCATTCTGCACGGAGCTTTCGTAACATTTCATAATCTACCGTGTACACAAAATAGTTCTTGTTGTTATGTGTTCTTCCACAGCGGCTTAAAGCAGGAGATCGTTGGCTCTTGTTATTTGGATCTCGTTCTCGAGCTCTGGCTTTAGAAGCACAGGTTTTATTCCTCTTCCGGTTTATGTGCAAGCCAACTGCAATGTATGCGCGCGCTTTGCAGTACGTTTGATTTAATTCACCTCAAATAAAAAAAAAAAAAACAGTGAAAAGCGGAAGCTATATAAAAGTATTCAGCACTTTCCATGACTGTGAATGATGGACTGAGTGGTCTCTAAATGCGGCCCTGTGATCGACAGGAGACCTCTATCCCGATTTCTTCCAATGCGCGTGTAAACTCTGCCGCCGGCGTGCGATCGGCTGCTTCCTCATCCCGTCAGCTGAGCTGGTTAGCCCTTGTTTGGGTGGCGGTGAGTCGTTTTGAAGGCTCAGGATGACCGGAGAGCTTTCTATACATCCTGTAAACAATTCCCCTGGATGGTAATGATTGCTAACAACGGCAGTTAATGTCCAACGGGCCGCAAACAGAGCAGCATCTGTTGCAAGAGTTTAACAAGCTCACTAATCCTTTTCAACATAAAGGGGAGGTCAGAGGCAAACTGTGTTCCCTGGTGCACTTCATTGATTTTCACTGCCGCGCCTCGCAAAAAAGGCTTTTAAGTTTGTTACGGCTCTATTATCGCCGACGCACAGAATTAAACCCCACGTCGTGACCGGTCTTGTTCACAAATGTGCAAAACTGCAAAGGGAATGTTTCTGGACTTGTTAAATTATGTATTTTTCTGTTAAACATTTTCACCAATAGGGGAAAGAAGGATTGTGGGTCAAAGTGAGAAAGAAAACAAAAGAAAACTTCCATTTTATGGGGTCGATCTTTGCGGCATTTAACCGACAAAGACGCAGCCTGTTGGTTAGACTTCACTGCGTGTTTCCTCCCCCCGTGGGATTGGTTGTTGTTAATTTGCGATTTAGACTTAACATTATAGTACATTACATTACAGTCATTTGGTAGATGCTTTAATCAAAAGCGACTTACAAGACGTGCAATTCAGTCACCGAAGATTCGAAGTACCAGTAGTTGGGAGTCAGAAATGACCTCTCTTACCAAATAGCCATCTCGAAGCCATATACATACATACATACATTCCTTTCTTTTTTTTTTTTTTTTTTTTTACAATTCACGGCTATTTATTTATTTATTTATTTATTTATTTATTTATTTATTTATATGTTTATTTATGTATTTATTTGTTATTTACTTCTATATTTACTACTTCACTAGCCTGCTTTTAGCCTGTTGCAGAGACATATGACCAGTCACTCTTTCATTCACATGCTATAAAGAGACGTACCAATGCTTGCTGTTTGTAACCTGAACGCAAATATCAATATATGGACCCAAGCATGATGTTTTGGATTTTCATAGGGAAGAGAAATTAGTTTTGAGGTGATCCTGCAGACAGTCAAAGGTAAACATGTCCACAAATGCAGTTTGAAAGTGAAATTTAATTAACCCTGGTCTTACCAGCTCCGCGATGACGGGCAGGAATATAATGATGGTCGCCGTGTTGCTGGCGAACTCAGTGAAACACGCCAGGAAGGCAGTGATCAGCATCACAGCTGCGGCGGGAGGGACCTGGGCCAAAGGCTGGAGGTGACCGCCGATCCAGGAGGCCAGTCCAGATTCCTGCCAAACACCACAAGACCAGGGTCAAAGGATGAAAGATGAAATCACAACACGAGCGACCGAGCGAAGAGCAACAACCCCGGGCTGAAGCGGACCGGAGCGGCAGAGACGCCCTGGATTCTAAGATCTCCGCACAATTTAACAGCCGACCCTGCAAGCAAACAAATTGCAAAAAAATGACCTCGCAGGCTTTGGCCATGGCGAAGCCGCCTCCCAGCAGCAGAATGATGTTCCAGGGAACGGAGTCTTGGGCTTTTTTCCATGACAGGAGTGGGACGTATGGAGTATTGGAAGCTGAAGAAGAGAAAATACATAACTCAGCACGCAGGAAGCTATCATGTTTAAAGTGATTGAAAATATGAGGCAATGTAAATATAATTAAAAAAAATAGTAATAAACTATTCGCTAGATGTGCCCTTTTTTTCGCCGTTGGCTGAACTCCACACAAAAAAAAAATAACATGAGAATATATAGCTTTCAATATCTCAAGTACACGCATATATTGGAAATACGCCACCTAGTGGTAAACTAATACTGATTCCTGTGCAATTGATGATTTATCAATTGATTAATAGAGAAAAAAATCCATCCAAATTTGCCTTTATCTGATGCTTGCTATTGAATATTTTTTTCAAATTAAGTTTCTCCAATGTTTTGCTTATTGGCTTTTTGGATGGTTCAAAAATGTAAAGGAAAATGTTTAGTTTACATTAAGGCGCCCCCTACTGGTCAAAATTCACATTGCGCAACGTTCAACTCAATGCAATTAGTTGGAGAAAATTATAATAACTTGTTTTACTATTAATATACAATATAAATAATAATTGTTGTTAGTTATTATTATTATTATTATTATTATAGTTCCCTGTGTTTCAAAGTGCTTTTTGCTCCAAAAATGACTTCACCGACATTTAAAGGAACAAATGAACCCCGTTATTTGCTTTTTCAATGCTTGCTTCCACTGTTTTATTTGACCAGCTGAACATAATATACACAAGCTCACACACGTGTCTCTGACACACACCCACACACACACACAAGATGTGTGCATACAGTTGTGAACACACATACACACACACACACCCACACACACACACACACACACACACACACGCACACACACACATTCGCGCAGAGCACAGAAAACCACCAAAGTGGGGCAACAAAGCTTCGGGAGATTATTCTAATCACAGAAACAGTGAAACTATGGTTTCAACCCCAGACGGAAATGTACTCAGCCTCGATAATCTACATTATTAACATTCCTCAGCTTAGTTCCAGAACCTTGCAAGAGTTGCACTTAATCTTTGAAAGTTTCACAAAGACTTGACTGTCAATATTAACTTTTGACTTACCCAGCACGCTTATTTGATATACAAATACATATATATCATTGCCTTCTTGAAATAATTGCCTAGTCATGTTTTGACTATTTTTTTTTTTCCTTATTCAACACATGGCTCAGTTTTTTTTCATGTTTCAGAAAAACTTAAGGCAATTGTTTGAAGAAGGTAACAATATATATGCACATTTATATATATTCTAATTCAGTGTTACTTGTGTAGATCGATAGACAAAATTGCGAATCGGGCGTTTGTTGAGCGTTCACTGACCTTGAGGGTCGAACCACCAGCGAAGGGAGGGTTTCTGCGATGGGAAGAAAAACAGTATGGACACGATGATCACCCCGGTGACGGCGTCTGAGACGTATCTTCAGGAAGGGGGGGAGACGAGATTGCACAAAACGCTCAGTAAGTTGTCGTTTGGAGAAAGTACGTCGAGTTCTTACGAAGCGCGGATCCCTTACCCTTTTTTAAAAGCCACAGACCAGCCGGTGACAAATTTAGGATCCCTGGTGAAGAGGAGGACGGCAAACAGGATGAAGAAAAAAGAGATGGCTCCCTCCGCGAAACTGCAAAGCGGCCAGAGAGCGGATGTTACTCGAACATTCTGTTCGCAGGCACACGTTAATTCACGCACCGTTGCATGAGTTTCGAAGACATACACGAGTCCTCACTTTAAGGGCCCTAGTTTTCTGTAGTCCTCCTCAATGAGGGCCCGGGCTCGGGCCTCCGCCTGGGCTCGGTGGTCGTGTCTCTTGAAGCACAAGCTGCAGGAAGAAACGGGAGACGGTGAAACGGACATGGTGCGGCGAGATGCTTTTAGTGCTTCTATTTGTGCCAGGTTAGCACAAAGACTGGCAACTTGACGTCGGCGTAACTGAATAATTGCCTGAACTGCTTTCCTGAAAAAGCCGTTGGTTGCACACCAATACCGCACAGACAAAAATTAGAAAATGTAAATAAGCACTGTGGCGTCCTCACATTTGCATTATTTTTCACAAATCCATCTGTACAATGTGTGTACAGATTTACCAGTGAATCACTGGTAAATTATTGACATAAAAAAAAAAAACATGTACATACTTTTTAGTTATGCATTAAATCCGCACCTGCTGCTTTTTGCACCACTGGTTGGATCAGACCTGGGCATTTTGCGGACCGTTTTGCTTTTTTATCCGGCCCACCAAACTATTTTCGTTGAATATTTTCAATCAATTTTGAATTTAGAAATGTTTTCCCTTTTGTTTAATTTTGTATGGATGATTACATAGCAAACAATGTCAATACATTTATATGATCATTAATGACTTTAAAGTTAAAATAAAATGCCAAAAAATGTAAATATTTAAATTGCAATTTTCATTTTGTTCAATTTACATGAAACGTAGTTGGCCCGCGCTTAAAAATTAAATAAGAAAAGCCAAAATAATTGCCCACCACTGGTTAGATACTACACTGCATCACCCTGCGCTGTACCTGCACATGTGTCATGATAATAAAAATGAATCAAATCTAATCAAATTATTTTGATGCAATTAATGCATGCCATGTAGTCTGTTGTTACCTTTTAGCTTATAATTTTACATTATTATTTAATAATGTGGTGAATGACTGAGCGTTTGAGTATTGCTAGCCGTGGTCGTCCATGTAGGCGAAGCAGGTATGACAACACGACGCGCTAACAGAGGTAGCGGGAAGGGATTTCTCAACCGACACACGCATTCCAGTAAAAATGCACGGTTCACACGGGAATATACCGCGTGTTCAGTCCCCCGTAGAGGTAGGCGATCCATATCCAGCTCAAGAAGAGGAAGAGGAGCATGAGCGGGAAGGCAAAGGCGAACCAAGAGCCAAAATTGATGAGGTCGCAATCTGGAAAATAGCTGCCAAGCACAGAGGCGACCGTCAACGAAACAGATCGTTTTGCATCCTCCTGATTTGCAGAAAGCGCGGCTGACCTTTTGAGCTGTCCGATCAGGATGAGGTTGGGCGCCGTGCCCGTCAGCGTGGCCGTCCCACCGATACTGGCGGCGTAAGGGATACATATCAAGAATCCTTTCCAGACCTTCAGCTGATACTGAGCCTCGGCCTGTCTCTCCTCCACCGTCCTCGTGTCGCTCGGCTCCGTCCCCTCCGCCCTTTTTCGAGTTTTGAGAGACGTACAATTGCTTCAAATGAACAGGGGGATTATTACACACTGTTTGGAGGGAGATGTCCCAACCTGCTCAGTTATGGTGCTCAATGTTACATGGAAAACTGCTGTTAGCTGTTAGCTTAGCTTAGCATAATCGATAGGTATTCTGATTGGGGTGCGCAGTGCGAAAACGCAACCGCCCATCTCACCTGTCTATGGACAGTATTTGCTTTTCCGAGGGCATCGACGGCAGTGAATGCAGCTTGGTCGACTGACCTGGAATAAAGATTTCATGACAGATTCATTTTATTAACAACAACAACAACAACAACAAAAAAACAATAATTCAATTTGAGGATTTGGACCGCCAAATGTTTACAAATTTCATGGGTGACATCGGGTGGATCCGGCGATATCAATCGCTTACTACTTGAATACTTGGCTACTGTCTGCGGGGGCTTTAAAAAAATGTGCAAAGTTCACCTGTTGGATTACACATTAAGGAATCGCTCGCGCACAGTCAATCAACAACAATTGACCGGAATAAACTGTTGTTCTTGTCCTGTTTTATCAAAAAATCCCTTCAAAATTAATCCGAAACCCGCTCAGATCAAGTCTGATAAGGGAGCGAAAATGGGAAATTGGGATTTGGCCTCAACCGTATGATTCGCGTTCACCTTGGATTACGTCCGATGGAGGTTTTGAGGGTCATGCCAAGATGAAACCTCCTGTCCTGGCGTTACTGATCTAGATATTGAGTGATGTATTACGGCCCGCAAAGGGCTCCAGTCAACATTAACGTTGCGAGGCACATGAGGTCGCAGACTCCAGCGAATGAACATGAATATCACCTATTCCAAGTAGTCTTTTTTTTCTGTTTGATTGACGGCTGTCGATAGGCTTTGAGTTCAACTCATATATTTTCACAGGATGAACTTCACATGTTTTTTTTACACTCTCCCCTCCGTGTATTACAGTTTTTCTGTCTCTGCCCGAGTCCTTGCCCTGCAGATGGAAGAGATACCGTATGCTCTGTTTACTGGAGTTCTTGTGCTGAAGCGAGTCGAGGGAGCGTATCTAGACACAACCAATAACCCGGCTCGATGGGCCAAAGAGACTCCGCGAACGGCCTGAGCGCAAAGCGCAAAGACGCGTGGAGATCCGACCCACCATTGATGTCCATGTCGCAATCCTCTATGGACTTGCACTTTTGCTTCAGCGTCTCCAGATCTCCGAACAGGCTCTCCAGGATGGCGTTGGCGATCGGGAGCATCATGGCGGTTGTGGCCGTGTTGCTGAGCCACATGGACAGGAAGGAGGAGGTCATCATCATCCCCAGTATGAGCCTGGGGAGACAATGCTAATTGGTTAATAAATTCTAATGCATCTTCATTTACTGATTTTATATTCATCATTTATTTTTTGTTATCCTTCTCTGAACATCATCTCTGTTTTTCCCCCGACAAATAAAACAGGATATTACAGCAGAGCGTGAATCTAATTTCGCATCTGCCGGTGGGATCCGGGAGCAGACTCGATTCAGAGTCATTTACAGCCGCATGGGACTGCGGCTACCTAAAGTAGTGGTTTCAGTGCCGGTGATTACGGAGGAAAGTGTAGTAACATAGTAATAACCCTGTAGTAACATAGTAATAACCCTGTAGTAACATAGCAATAACTCCTCCAATGAAACGTCTGAAAAGTGATTTTCCCTGCCGGGGCTGTGTTCACCTTTCCCCTCCACGGCGGCGCAATCACAAAACAATCTGCTGTTCGCAAGCGCCCACACATGATGAATCGCTTTCAGGAAAGAGATGCACTTGCGGATTTGTTTAGCAGTGACACTAATCTGCTGCGTTATAACTGATTAAAGCAGATCAATAACAACGAATCTCACCAGGCCGGTTTTACGCCGACGATGGTGAGGACCTTCAGGGCTATCCTGCGATGGAGACCCCACTCCTCGATGGACGACGCCATCACAAGACCACTCAGGAAGAGGAAGTTGGTTTCAAGGAAGTACTGGGGGCAGAGTTTTTTGGATGGGAGAATTCCCATGGTTGGGAAGAGGCAGACGGGAAGCATGGCGGTGACGGCCAGGGGAAGGGCCTCGGTGCACCAGAACATCGCCATGAGCACCACCACATAGAGACATTTTCCCTCCTGGAATGAAAAAGTTTTTTATTTCAAGGGAGAGGGGTCACACTTAGCTGTCATTGGACGAGAAGCTGGCTTCACCACAGAAAGAAACAGTAATGTGCAGTGAGGTTCATGGCTGGTGAGGCACTGACTTCATCACAATCAGATTTACAAGCATATGAACCCTACAGAGTAGCTTATTCACCATTTGATTGGCAGCAGCTAGCGGGCACGAGCGCCCCCTATGACGAGGCAAGAGAACTGCTTGCCTCACCAAGTGGCTTTTCACAGCTATGATCACTCAATGATCATCACTCTTTTTTTTTTGATCACTCAGCTCAAGAAACTAGTAACACACATAAAGTTGTTGACAAAAAAACGCTGTACGTTGGAAATGTAGCTCATATAGCAAAAGTTTTAACATTTTAATAGCGACGTACAGAGAGAAAGCGTGCCAGCAGTCATCTCCGCTGTCAATCTACATTGAGGCTCAACAGTCCGCTGCCTCACCGTGCGTCTCTTTTTTGAACAGTAAATGTGAAAATCCAGTGACTTTGAATAAAAAACAGTCTAAAACTGGTGAAGTTAAATGAAATATATGTTTATAGTGCAAATCACTGATAAAAACTACCATTCAATTCTTATTTTCATTTTACATTTTTTTCTTTCCAAGGTTGTCAAGTGAGGCACAGCCTCTCCTGCCTCCCCTCTTTCATTCACATATCTGGGCAAATTGTTCATTAATAATGACGCTTGGACTTGATTTATTATGAAAAAAAAACAAACTCAAAAATAAGCGTAAATAAGCTTAAATACTCAATACTGATGTTGACGACACCCTGAGATTAATTTCCAACACTGATTCCGTGTGTCTGCGTAATGATTTTGGCCCCTACATATAAATTGGATTTGGATGAAGACACAGTTTTTTTTTTCCAAAACAAAACCGTGATGATTTCAGTGGGCGTGTTTGTTGGGAGGGTGGAGGAGGCGAGGAGCGCTCTGCGGTGACTTTGCGATATTGATTACCTCCTCGTATCACATGCATGCAAAAAAAAATTAACTTTGGCCTGTTAATCCCCTCCAAAAAAAACCCTATTTAGCCCAGAAAAATCCAATTTAACGGCGCAACTCTGCGATCGGCCAGGTCTGAGGCTCCCCGGTGGATTTTAGCTGAGGAGCCCGCACGCTGCACGGTGCAAAAAGGGCAACATAACCAATAATTCCAGTTTGATCATTTTTGTTTATTGGACGTTGGTAACACGCTGTTTAAATAATCCCTCAAGCCGTCCAATCGGGTAACAGATTTAAAAAACAAACGTCAGAAAACACCCTTGAGTGTAAATCGAATCTGAGTTTACCGGTGAATAGAAGCGGTCAAATCGAATCGTACATTTATTCGTCGCTATTAAAACGAGGAGGGTGGGGGTGGGGGGGCGAACCACGTGGTGCGAAAAAAGACCAAAAAAACAAACAAACGGGGGGGACTCACCTTTTCTGGAAGGGTAAAAAGTAAAGGCAGGAACAGCAACGGGGTGAGGAGCAGAACCAGCTGCTTGTGGACGCACCACAGCTTCTTGGTCAGGACTGATAGTTTCATGTCCGGAGGCCGGTTAGTTTGCCGGGACCAAGGGGGGGAAAAAAAAAGAGCTCCGCGCCGGCCGAGAGGAACCTGCCAGGCAGCACCTTAAAGTCCAGGGGACGGCGGGGGGAAGATTAACTACGGGTTCGACTGCAGGTTAACTACTCATACAGTGGTGTCAAATAGTTAAGCCGAGTTGTCGGGCTTTCCCAGCTGGCCTCTCCCACAAGGACAAGAGGACTGGAGCATCTTTGGAGGGGGTGGTGGGGCTTGGATTGACACACACACACACGCACACGCACACACACACACGCTTGCACAGATGTCTCAACTTTTTAAGTCTAGATAACTCACTCAGCATCCTTCTTTTTTTGCAGAAAAAAAAAAACTCATTAAAATGTGCAGAGTTATTCCCACAAATAGAAGTTGCAGGGTTAAAAAAGTGTTATTTCTGTTTCAAGGATTTTAAAAAAGCTTGTGCGCGAGTCTGTCCGGTTCTGTCGTCCTCCCGGGTCCCGCCAGCAGGTGGAAACCCCGGCACAAGATTGCTCTCGACGCCCTTTCAGGGGCTTATTTTCTGAATCTAACCTGACACCACAGGGGAACCTGTGTGTGTGTGTGTGTGTGTGTGAGAGGGGTTTCACTCCTATCCTAGAGGCCTTGGTGTCATGACACTATCTTGAAACCACATCCACATGGCTGCAGGCAATGATCGTATCAAGAGGGGAAGTGAAAGTGTTGTGACATCACGGGTCAGCATCCAACCTTGCAAACGAGCTGACGCCGATCGCAAATCTCACACGGGTTTGGTTAACTTTTAAATACACTTTTTGACTGTCAATTGAAGATGAATGACAATACATTTGGCATAATGCATTAATAATGCATTAATAACATATCTTTTGTGGTAGTGTTACTGTTGCATGCATTTATTAGCACTTATCAGTAAAATGCTATGAATATTCAACGGATATTACATTATTCAATGAAATGATTCCTCAAGGTGCAAAATAACAGGTATTTAATATGACCTGTAGATTTCATGGGGAGAATCGGCTTATTCACAGATCATGGATCCCCTTCAGGTGTTTCGGTTTACAATGAATCACAAACATGATATTTTTTAAGCGGCATTTATAATCTGTAATAATGTTTGATATTCTATGAATGTGCTATTAGACCTGACTGTCTGCAAACAAATGTGAATAAAATATGAACATATCAATCAACCGCGTCAGTTTTCCAGAGATTATATTCACTGAAGATATTCACTGATGAATTTACCAACTAAATTATATGGAATATTCATATTCTTTATGACTGTATAATAACTTCCATAATGTGAATTTCAGGCCACTATAAAAAGGAAAAGACTTCATAATTCAATCCCCTTATTCCCTATCTTGTTTCTGTCCAATGCATGAAAAACGTCCCCTCCTTGCTTGGCTGAGGTTCAGAGACGATAAATAAAAGATGGAGGAAATAAAATAAAGAAATAAAAATAAATAAAAAATAATATCTTCTTCCGTTACATTTAATGGATTTATATCCACTTCCTAAAGCAGCTCGGCGGGGAGGGCTTCAGCGTCTCAGTCGTCCGGGGGTTCTGGAACGAAGAAGGGCCTTGATCACCTGAAAGGTCACCGGGGAAAAAGAAGAACACGGGGAAAAAATCAGCAATACACGAGCCGGGGAGGAGGAGGCGGGAGGGGCTGGAGGTTGGTGGGGACTTCAACCGGAAAAGAAGCCCACCCACTTTGCAAAGAGGAAAAACAACATCAAAACTGGGCCGCCGCCGCTGCTGCAGGAAGTGCTATCAAGAAGGAGTGAGCTCACGCACACACACACACACACACACACACACACACACACACACACACGGACACACGGACATGCACACACACACACTTGAGTCCAAGGGCGAACGGTTACAGGTACGTTCTGCTTTCCAATGTCTGCTCAGTACTGCATCCCTTCTTAAGGAAAAAGTGAAGGGAGCTGTGCTGTTAATAAATCAAAATGTGAAAACAGGCAAAACAGCTAAAAAGTTGACAAACCAATAAAAATATCAATTTCTTTAAGTGCTAATGTCTGCAATTTGGAAGAAAACCTGATGCATTTCAAATGTTGCGAACTAGCTTCCCCTGCACCTTGTAATAGGTTATTACTTGTAATAATAGCAGAACTATTTTCATCCACACATCAAACCATTTCAATAACTAAAATCCACTTGTATCGTGTACACTGATATAATTGCCTTCCTCCTTAGATCCCACAGCGAGGTTTGATTTAGTTATAACCACGATGAGATTGTAATAACATATGTATTACTGTAATGCAATGACAAATGTATAACATATAGAGTGTGGTTGTTATTACATAACATAATATCGGATAACACGCTATTATATGTTGTTACTTCTGGACGGCGCAGAGCGTGCAGGGTGTCAGGCGCAGGAACATGGACAACATTAACGCTCTGCAGCTGAGAATGTGTCGGCGCAGATGTGTGAGAGCAGAATCACAGTTCCTTTCCCACTTGTGTGTGTGTGTGTGTGTGTGTGTGTGTGTGTGTGTGTGTGTGTGTGTGTGTGTGTGTGTGTGTGTGTTTTCTCCCTTCTCTCCCGCTGCTTTCACGCGGCCTCGACTGCTAACCCCCAATAAGACGTTTAAGGGGAATATATGTGGATGATAACATCACATGTGTGTTTTCTGCGTGAAAATACACAAAACCTCCCTCTGACTTTTAAAACAGGAAGTCAAGATCTCGTCATGCCCTTTTTTTTTAATTTTCATCCCCAGAGTTTATTTAACTCCATTTTATGACCTCTTACTCACAGATTTTGCCTTTTTTATATTCTATTCTCTAATTCTTATTATTGGTCAGTGTTGAATGTTTTTGGGAAGAGCTGCTTTCCAGAAATGTGTTTTTCAGACAGCAAGATTGCGTTCTTCTGCTCATTTCTAGGTTTTCCTCCTCTTTTTAAATGTCCCCTGGCAGAATTACAAACCTCAACTACTCCTCTATTGCACCTCTCTTTGTACTGCAAAGAATATCCATCAAATAATCCCCTGCAAAACAAAAGCGGCCACCAAAGAAGCCGCAGACAGGTGTCTGATGTTGTTTGAACTCTCTTGCCGTTTTAAGAAGAAAATGTTTCTTGGTGGTTTGTCGTTGAGACCCTGCCAACATTATATATTCTATATATATAACAATCCGTCTTGTCTTGTGTAGCATCTATTGCACTCCTGGTTAAAAAAAAAAAAAAAAAGGCATTGAGTTGTTATGTTATCTAGTCTAATCTAACCTAATTTAATATAACATTTTTTTTTTTATCACGTTATTATTAACTATTTTATTTTCTATTATAAAATAAATAGTAATAATAATAATAATAATAAAAATTCAGAAATAAAATAAAATAAAATAAAATTAAATTAAATTAAATTATCATTATTATTATTTTATTTAATCTTCCAATTAAATTAACCTTCTATAAGCCGGTCCCCTCTGTTATCACTGTGTTACTAAAAGGGCACTTCACCGTTCCAGCAGTGGATTTTTAAAAGGTGGTCTGGTGAATCTCCGTGTCACCTGATGGTCAGTCCGGCCCAGCCAGGAAGAAGAAGGAGGTTCTCATCCTCAGCTCGGAGAGATAACTAAACGCGTTTCCTATAAGTCTAACTATGCAAACGGTTATTCATTTATCGTCTCAACTCAGCGGTGATTCTTTACCAAAATGGATAAAATCATCTTCACAAGGCCCACAGCCAAGCAGCCCAGGGTGGTGAACATCACCGGCAGGTCCAATGGAGCCCTCTCGCCGGCTTGGAGCACAGTCGTGTCGGAGACGGACGTGGGCGTCACACACTCTGGAACAGACGTTATCAAACAACACCAATCCTCTTTCAGACAGACAGACAGACAGCCCGGGGAAAACGGTACAATGGAAGGTATTTTGTTTTTGCAGTTGAGCGCCAGCAAAGGTTAGAATCCAACCCGCACGCTAAACGGGGTCTTGATGTAAGCTTCCTGTTTTCTCCCCCACTCCCCTCCATGTTGTTCTGCAACCGCTTTGCAGAGACGAGGGTCTGCAGATCACACTGCATGCAGTTGAAGCACATGCTGTATGTGTGTGTTTATGTGTGTGTGTGTGTGTGTGTTGTGTATTCTGCTGAGGATGAAGTTGCTGGGGGGCAATACCTGGGTTCAATTCTCCACACCACACTTGTGTTGATTGAATATTGAGCTGACATTAGCTGCGATGCCGCTGTGCAAATAAATGCTTTCAATTCAGTTTTATGTGAGTCGGTGCTCAAACACAAACTGGACAAAGTTTCATCCGAGTTGAGAGGTTGTTGGTGTGATTCCCGCTGTGCCGAGGCACCCAAGGGGAAAACAATGAACAACCGTGTGTGTGCGTGTGTGTGTGTGTGTATGTGTGTGTGTGTGTTCACCAGAAACAGGAAGGCGAAGAAAGCCATTCACCATGAAATTATATATTATAGCATTTATCACAATACCATGATATTGTCTATACACATATTTTATATGTATTATATCTGTATATGTATTACATACATATAAAAGAAACCCAGGCCTAATCTTTGCCTTTAAAAACGTCAAGGTGATCAAAGTGCTGTATAAGGGGAGAGCATTTGGCATAATATATATATATATATATATATATATATATATATATATACTGTACATATAATATACAAATATATAATCATATATAATATATAATATAATATAATAGAAATATATAAATATTTTTATATAAATATAATATAATAGAAAACAAGTTCTAATATTTGTGCTTTGAAACAGTAAGTTGATGATGAAACCACTGTAGAGGTGGAAACCATTTATCACGTTGTGCTATATCTATATTAATATCTATATTCTGTACATATATAATACACATATAGGATAGACGAGTCCTAATTCTTGCAGTTTGAAACAGCAAGATGATGAATGCACTATACAAATGGAGACCACTTACCATTATATACTATATATACATATATGTATATAAAACATTTATATGTATATATATATGTGTGTCTATGTGCGTGTGTGTGTGCATATGTATATATACACACACTATACACACATACTATACAACTAATACATACATACATACATACATACATATATATATATATATATAAACCAGCTCTAATCTTAATTGAACCTCACTCTATCTATCTATCTATCTATCTATCTATCTATCTATCTATCTATCTATCTATCTATCTATCTATCTATCTATCTATCTATCTATCTATCTATCTATCTATCTATCTATCTATCTATCTATCTATCTATCTATCGAAAGGAGAGAACAGGAGAATCCACGTAAGAGGAATGGGTGAGTATCTGTCCGTACCATTCACTTGCAGGTTAACTCTGGTGTTCACATTTTGTTTGCCAACCGCCGCACTGATAGCGCACTCGTAGGCTCCCGTGTCTCCAGGCGATACGGCGGGGAGGAGGAGGCCGTGGCCCCGGTCTGGGGAGAACATGCGTGAGAAGTTGTATTTCTTCACCTCTCCTTTCTTGGAGACCCGGTAGATGGCGATTCTCTTGCCGTTAAGGAGCTGAGAGAAGGCAGAGGCAAGGGTTGGTCTCGGGAGGGACACGTCGGGGGGATTCGTTCACACGTAACCCACCTGATACCAAGTCACCCAGACGAAGTCCACGCTCTTGACACCCTGGCAGGCAAGGGAGAGGTCTTTGCCGCAATCCGCCGAGATGTGGGACAGAGCCCGGGCGACCCGAGACAGCACCAGCAGCTGAAGAGCATCCGAACCAATCAACATGACGTCAACGCGCTGGAATCTAATCGTGCTTCATAATGCAACATTTGGACGCATTTTACTCACCTCGAGGAAAAGCACGGCCGCGATCATGTCTTGACTTCCGACCCGCCGCCTAGAAGCGCTCAGCAGATAGCAACAGCTTTTTTTTCAATGTTCTCACTTCACTTCAAACGGCATCAAGACATGGATAAGAAGGGGTTTTTCAACCCCTCTGATCATTGTTCGTCAGGAAAGGGCGCCACCGTGTGGCGGGATTGTTTTTTACTCATCTTGGGGCCTCTACGAGCCAAGACGTTTTCGTCGAAATGGACTTTAAATAATAAACGAACCCAGAAACAGGAAGTAAAAGACAGAAAACCAAAAATTATTTTGCAGACGGCTCTTCTGGGAACAATTTTCGAAACGCATCTATCAAGGCTTAGGGGGGGTCGGAGGCTGCTGGAAGCCGCTTCTCCACAGAACTCTCTGCCATTGACTGTCTTGAGTAGCAAGGCGTAAAAAAAACACAGCACACCCACCCACACACACACACACACACACACACACACACACCCACACACGCAATGTGAAGCAGTCGGCTCATCCTGTTTTCATCCCAGGGAACTCCCCGTTGCCCCCCCTGCCCCGCTGCCTCCTCCAGGCGTATTATTTGTATGCGTCGGTCTTGTTGACAAAGGAGGTCGATGCGCGTTATTAATAGCCGTCTTGCTTTATGGAAAAGTGTGGGGCTCCAGATTCCGCCCATCTGCGTTAGACAATACCTCATTCAGCGGCAGCTGGCACGGCGGGATTGGACCTTTACCGATTTTTATAAACTTCGGGAATTTTTCGTCCGACTGCAGGCCAGTAACTGCAGCTGCGAGTCTGTTGAGATTAATGTCTCCAGATTGATATCTGCATGAGTAATAGATCTATTCCATATTTAAACTGGCAATAGATTTCTCTGACGCAGACGTTCGGGCCTTCCAATATTAGTTTTATGTTGATCGACAAAGTGATTGAACCCGGTCCACAAATAAAAACGGTAAAAGTTCACCATATTTAAGATGGATTTCTGATCTGACCTTACACGGTCATAAATATAGCTCATTTTTATCCAAATTAAATCTCTGAATTTTTACTGTCTGAAAATTTACACTTCTTTTTAAGGTTTGGTCTCATTTTTAGGTGATTTTTTTTCACATTTCTATAATTTTTTTCTAAAAAAAAAAAAATCAAACATGAGCGATCCGTTTGTCACATTTCTGGCCAATGAAATTTTAAAAATTTTCCCCCTTCATAGCTGTTGTTGAACTCATGTATAAAAAGGGTTGCCTTTGAGGAAAAGAATAAAAGAAAAAAAGAAAAATTCTGAAAAATTATTGATCTGGCTTTGCATGGACTGGGGCGGAGAAAGGGCGGATTTCCTGAATTGGATGGGTGGTTGAGAGACTGCTTTTCAAGTCAGTCGTGTTTCGCCGGGGAAACATATGTTTATATTTATAAACAAAAACTGCCGTTGCCTTTGTGTTTGTATTTTGATTCAAACGGCGTTTCATCTTAAGACGACTTCCTGTTCAGCCTGCCAGCCCAGAGGGAGGGACTCCCCCTCCCCGACACCCTTTCATCCACGTCAGTGTCGAGGGTCCGGAGGAAGTCGCATCTTGGAGAGATTTCGAAAGCTCTCCCAGGGTAGAAGGCAGATGAACTGCACTTGGCGGCTTCACAACTTTCACGTCACTCGGTGACGAAGGTTTTGGATTCTCTGGTTAACAAAACTCACGCTGGAAGACCCGGGGTTTGAACCTCCGGGAAAGAGAGTTGGAAAGTCGAATTTGGCTGCAAGCCACCATCCCTGCTGCAAGATACGAGGATCCACGCCCTATTTTGCTTCCTGTGCTGCAATTGGGGTGCAACCCCGCGCTTGTTAGCTTCACAAAAATTCCAAAAAATGTTAGCCTACGGTATCAACCTTCATTACATTCACATTACCACACTCCAACATGTGTGTGCCCTCGAATCCAATACATGCAAAAAAGAAACGGGATTACACCGGAAAACCATCAACAGGCTACGATAACAACTTTCTGTTTAATCCCATCTGCGCGGGGAAACACAAGCGAGCCGCTCTTAAATTCGCGGTTTTCTGAATGGAGTTTGGTATGGCTATCTCAAAGGTCGTGAGGTCCGTCATGTATATCCTCTGACCCCTGAAAAGGATGACATGCGGTAAAAGGGACAAAAACAATTTGTGGATCACCCTTTTGTGTGAGTGTGTTGTACGCGCACGCACGCCGCGCACGTGCACGTGTTTGATTCTGGCTGTCCGTGTCGCAGTTAAAGGTTGTTGCACGCCACGGCAAATCCCAGAGGTTGTTAGTACGCCCAGCTGCGAGCCCAGATCTCCATGTTTCTGTCAGCGAGGTTGTTCAGCGCACACTCTTTAGCCCCCTGATTGAGGAAATCCTCTGACTGTTTGCTCTGTTTGCCGAAATGAAACATCCCAATGGTTCCGTAGTCTCTCCCTCAGGTCCGGTGCTCGGAGACTTTCCCATGAATTCTGCGCATGTTTACTGGGGTTCGACAGATTTATGGCTCTTTGATGGAGCGTACAAAGTGCCCGGCGTTTTGCTGCCGGACGGGCCGGACGATGATACTTTGAGAGGATCCGATCTAGTTTTTCGGTTCAGGCGGACGTAAATCAAAATTCGCCGAGGCCCGTTCAGATCTTTATCGTCCTGCGTTGTGCTGCGAGGGAAGTTAAAAACATAAATGCAGAGACGGCCCAGCTGAGGGCAATAAAGATGTTGTAAATTACACAAATAGAGAAGAATATTAGAGATTGCTGGGTAAAAACAACAAAAATATCATTGGTACAGTCGAGCAGCAGTACAAAAAAAATATAGTTTTTCGCCAGAGGAAAAAAATCTACATCTGCTCCAAGTGAATAAAGAAATGTGACCCCCGGCCTTGGAGAGGTACCGGGCTTTCCAGTCTTATGGCGCTGCCCTCTTCTCGACCCCGAAGATTCACACGACTGGAATATAAGGGAGGATGGATTTAATTTGACAATAGAGATAGAACAATGATCCCGCTTGGGCATTTGGAGGATCTCCGGTGGCCCCCGTGTGCCCCAAAGGGTTAACCCTGACTACGTCACGGCGCTCGCTTTTCTTTTGAGCTGCTTTTCAATTCGACCGGAGGGAACTGAGTCACCGAGAGCTGTTCGATTGTTGTGCCCACGGTCTCACTGTGGGCTCGGCCCCTGACCAGAGATACTGTGGGCCAGACCGTAAATGAAGGGCCGATGATTAAACACACTGATTCAGAGAGTGAATCAATATAGTAAATATTCATTATAGTAAATATCGTAAATATATATATTTTGTGCAGAAGATAAATACATATATGTGTATTTATTAATATATATTTATGCATATACATATATATAAGAACATATATACATATATATGTATTTGTATATATATATATGTGTACATATAATGTATGTATAAGGAAAAGCTTTACTGTCGCTACTTCGGGGGATTTTGTTCTAATTTTGTTTATTGCAGCTGCTTCTTATACATATATATGTGTGTGTGTGTATATATGTATTTTTTTATATATATATAGTATATATATGTGTGTGTGTGTGTGTATATGTATATATATTTTTTCATATATATACATACATATAAGTATATATACGTAAATGCAGCCTCAGGGCGGCACTGGCCCGTGCCTCTCCAAGCCTGCCTTGGGGGGGCACGGAGCAGTGTCTCCCTGTGCCGGTCCCAAGCCCGGATAAATGCAGAGGGTTGCGTCAGGAAGGGCATCCGGCGTAAAACTTTTGCCAAAACCAAATATGCGAGACAACCAAAACTATACCATACCGGATCGGTCGCGGACCGGGTTAACAACGACCGCCATTGGTACTGATGACCTACAGGGTACTAATGGAAATTGGGCTACTGTGGGTCGAAGAACAAGAACAAGAAGAAGAGGTGGAGTGCGTGTTCGGAAGCAGAGAGAGAGGAGGAAGGGAAAGAGTCTGGGACTGAGAGTAGGGACTTTGAATGTTGGGACTATGACAGGAAAAGGTAGAGAGCTGGTCGACATGATGCAGAGAAGGAAGGTGGATATACTGTGTGTCCAGGAGACCAGGTGGAAAGGTAGTAAGGCTAGAAGCTTAGGAGCAGGCTTTAAGTTGTACTATTATGGTACTGACAAGAAGAGAAATGGAGTAGGAGTTATCTTGAAGGAGGAGTTTGTTAGGAACGTCCTAGAGGTGAAAAGAATGTCAGATAGACTTATGAGTCTGAAACTGGAAATCGAAGGTGTGATGCTCAATGTTGTTAGTGGCTATGCCCCGCAGGTGGGATGTGAATCTGAAGAGAAGGAGAAGTTCTGGAATGAGTTAGATGAAGTGATGCAGAATATTCCCAGAAATGAGAGAGTGGTCATTGGTGCAGACTTCAATGGACATGTCGGTGAAGGCAATAGAGGGGATGAAGAAGTGATGGGCAGATTTGGTATCCAGGATAGGAATGCAGAGGGACAGATGGTGGTAGATTTTGCAAAAAGGATGGAAATGGCTGTAGTGAACACCTTTTTCCAGAAAAAACAGGAACATAGGGTAACTTATAAGAGCGGAGGTAGGAGCACGCAGGTAGACTACATCTTGTATAGACGAGGTAACCTGAAAGAGATTAGTGACTGCAAAGTAGTTGTAGGTGAGAGTGTAGCCAGACAGCATAGGATGGTGGTTTGTAGGATGACTCTGGTGACAAGGAAGATGAAGAGGACAAAGGCAGAGCAGAGGACAAAATGGTGGAAGCTGAAAAGGGAGGAGTGTTGCATGGTTTTCAGGGAGGAGTTGAGAAAGGGTCTGGGTGGTCAGGGTGAGCTTCCAGATGATTGGACAACTACAGCTAGTGTTATCAGGGAGACAGGTAAAAGAGTACTTGGTGTGTCATCTGGAAGGAAAGTAGATAAGGAGACTTGGTGGTGGAATGAGGAAGTGCAGGAGTGTATACAGAGAAAGCGGTTAGCGAAGAAGAAGTGGGATACTGAGAGGACTGAAGAGAACAGACAGGAGTTCAGGGAGGTGCGGCGAAAGGTAAAGATAGAGGTAGCAAAGGCAAAACAAAGGGCTTATGATGACTTGTATGCTCGGTTGGATAGTAAGGAGGGTGAGAATGATCTATACAGGTTGGCGAAACAGAGAGATAAAGATGCAAAGGATGTACAACAGGTCCGGGTGATAAAGGACAGAGAGGGAAATGTATTGACAGATGCTAGAAGAGTGATGGGAAGATGGAAAGAGTACTTTGAAGAACTGATGAATGTGGAAAATGAAAGAGAGGCAAGGGTAGAAGAGGTGACTATTGTAGACCACAAAGTAGCAAAAATTAGTAAAAGTGAAGTGAGGAAGGCATTGAAGAGGATGAAGAGTGGAAAAGCAGTTGGTCCTGATGATATACCTGTGGAGGTGTGGAAGTGTCTAGGAGAGGCAGCGGTAGATTTTCTGACTAGATTATTCAACAGGATCTTAGAGAGTGAGAAGATGCCTGAAGAATGGAGACAAAGTGTGATGGTGCCTATTTTTAAGAATAAAGGGGATGTGCAGAATTGTGGCAACTACAGAGGGATAAAGTTGATGAGCCATACAATGAAGTTATGGGAAAGAGTAGTGGAAACTAGACTGAGAGCAGAAGTCAGCATTTGTGAACAGCAGTATGGCTTCATGCCTAGGAAGAGTACTACAGATGCAGTATTTGCGTTGAGAATGCTAATAGAAAAGTACAGAGAAGGCCAGAGGGAGTTGCACTGCGTTTTTGTAGACCTAGAAAAAGCATATGACAGGGTGCCAAGAGAGGAGCTCTGGTATTGTATGAGGAAGTCTGGAGTGGCAGAGAAGTATGTTGGACTGGTGCAGGACATGTATGCTAGCTGTGAGACACTGGTACGGTGTGCTGTAGGGGTAACAGAGAAGTTCAAGGTGGAGGTGGGACTCCATCAGGGATCAGCACTGAGCCCCTTCTTGTTTGCAATGGTGATGGATAGGCTGACAGATGAAGTTAGACAGGAATCCCCATGGACCATGATGTTTGCGGATGACATTGTGATCTGTAGTGAGAGCAGACAACAGGTAGAGGAAAATCTAGAGAGGTGGAGGTATGCTCTGGAAAGGAGAGGAATGAAAGTTAGTCGCAGCAAGACAGAATATATGTGTGTGAATGAGAGGAACTCGGGTGGAGCGGTGAGGCTACAGGGAATGGAGATCAAGAAGCTGGAGGATTTCAGGTACTTAGGGTCAACAGTCCAGAGCAACGGAGAGTGCGGAAAAGAGGTGAAGAGACGGGTCCAAGCAGGTTGGAATGGGTGGAGAAAAGTGTCAGGGGTACTATGTGATAGAAGACTATCGGCCAGAATAAAAGGAAAGGTGTACAAGACAGTGGTGAGACCAGCGATGATGTATGGACTAGAAACTGTTACAATGACCAAAAGACAGCAGGCAGAACTAGAGGTTGCAGAGATGAAGATGTTGAGGTTCTCTTTGGGAGTGACCAGGATGGATAGGATCAGGAATGAATCTATCAGAGGGACGGCACATGTTCGATGTTTTGGAGAGAAGGTCAGAGAAGCCAGACTGAGATGGTTCGGTCATGTACAGAGAAGAGATAGTGAATATATTGGTAGACGGATGCTGGAATTGGAGCTGCCAGGCAAGAGGTCTCGAGGAAGACCAAAGAGAAGATTTATGGACGTAGTGAGAGAGGATATGAAAGTAGCTGGTGTGAGAGAGGAAGATACAGAGAATAGGGTTAGATGGAGAAAGTTGACTCGCTGTGGCGACCCCTAACGGGAAAAGCCGAAAGAAGAAGAAGAAGAAGAAGAAGAATAAGTATATATACGTAAATACGCATATATGCATACATCGATATATATATGTTATGTATAGACGTTTACTATATATATCTAACTATATATATCTATATATTTCATATATAGATATATACATGTATGTATACTATATGTATACTATGTATGTGTACTATATACACATACGTGTATCTACGTATATATACGTATATAAACCAAAATACCCGAAGTAGCAACCGACAACAGCAAAGTTTTTCCTTTGGCTTCAACATGTCCAGAAGTTGTACTTTTTCTACTTTTTCTATTTCTAGTTAGCATATATATTGTAGCCGGTCACGAAAGTTGGGGTCTATGTTGATGCTTGTTTTCTGTGTGATTTTTGGGTTGCTAGGAATTTTGTGGGTGTGGTTTGGGGTGCAATGATTTCTGTTTTTTGGTACCATCACTTTTCGCGGGAGGTATATTCCAAGACCCCCCGCGGAAAGTGAATTTCTGCAAAATACGGGCGTGATAATATTGATGGTATTTCGATGGTATTTACAGATATATTAACCCTCAACTAACCTCACTGAAGGTGCAGGCGTATGATTTACTGTGTTTTTTCTTCCAAAACATAGTTATAGGCAGTTGCTGCCTCTGTTTTTTTTTTGAGAAATTAATACAAAAGTCGAGAAGTTGCACTTTTTCTACCGAGGGTAGCATCATTCTCTGCTGCTTAACTTCAGTGTCAGATACCCTTAGAAAGGGCAGAATGTTTGGGCGTCATAGTAGAGGCTGAAAAAACTGAAAAAAAAAGTGAAAAAGTTTCATGGATAGTCCTGTTGAAAAATTGAAAAATTGAAAAATTGAAAAATACATTTATACTGCAAAAACCCATGTTTAATGAAAAATCTATGATATAAAATTAGATAAAAAGGATTAAAAATCACTGCAAAAGGGGATGGACTACTGAATTTTTTGAGACACGAACCATCTTTCGGTCGATTTTTTTTTGCTTTGTGATATGAGCTGAGATCTGAATCACCATCAAGCTCAATGGTGATTCAGACGGCAGGAATGTCAAAGAGGGAGGCATCGGAAGAGTCATTCAAAGCAAGTCAGAGATGGTTTGCTCATTTCTGAAACAACGTTTTTAAAATTCAACTTAGTTGTTGACTTGAATTTAGCGATAAATTGTAGCATAGGATGCAGGTTACATTTAGCATTACATGCTAAGGGTGTAGCGAGTAAGTTATGTGATAGAGGGGAAAATAAAAATCGTCTTGGACCGATATTCAAGGTAGATACGCTCAATAAACCCATTTTACTCCTTCACATTCTTTTTAATTACATTTTTATACATTATCATTTATTTATAAAGTACATTTTTCTTGATTAAAAACACCAAACACGTGTGGCTCGGCACGTGGGTGGGAACGGATTGATAGCATTTGATTCATTTCAACAGGGAGATTTAATTTGATATACGAGCAAATTGAGTTATGAGCTCGGGTACGAATGAATCACACTCAAGTCAAGGTTCCACTGTATTTATATTTCAATATATATGTATAGGTGTGTATTGGGAGTTTTTTTTAGGGTGAATGTAGTATTCCCAGCTCCCTATTAAAAAATAGAAGTGTGGGGGTGCGGGAGGGAGGCATGGCTGGGGTTTAGGGGGGGCGGGTGAGGGAATGGAGCCATAAGATCCGGCTCCCTTCAGAGAGCCGTAAATCCCACCACTAAAAAACCACAACGTTTTGCACCACAGAAGGCCCGGCATGCAGGTGGATACGGCCTGATTCGAGGGGGGTGGTTTGGGGTCGGGGTCGGGGTCGGGGATGAGGGGAGGCACAGACCCTACCGTGACTTTTTCATGGTACGGGTGCGCGTTACCAAAACGTCCCTTCTTATCCGAGAGGCTCCTACCCTGCACTTCAGGACCATCGAATCCCATCTTCGCCAGATTGCCCAAAACAAAACAAAACAAACAAACAAAAAAAGAATGTAAATATTGTGTATGTGTCACATGCCGCGTGCGACAAGTTGGCTCGTGCTTTCCGAGTGAACGTGTTAAGAATGCGGGGGAAGTGAGGCTACGTCCGCCGCGCCTCCTCAATTGTTTGGGTGAGGAAGCGAATTTGGCTCTCTGACTGGCGCTGCGGGATTCTCCCATCTGCCTATGCGCAGACGCCGGTCCCTCCCCCTTCCCCCGCCCCTCCCCCGACCCCGCTCAATGTCAGGGGCTGATTGTCTGAACCCACAGAAGGGCCCGGCCGTTACGATGGTCTGTATTGTTCCGTATTTTGATCTTGGGGGATTTCCTTTTCACTAACCCCCCCTATTCCAAACCCACCCACCCTATTCACTGTAAGGCCGTCCATCATCCTCCCTGTCTGAGTGCCCTGCCAAATTCTCTGGCAGAAAACAATTGTTCTTGAATGTTTGAGAAGACACAACCGACTTCCTCCTCCCTCTCCTCCTCCTCCTCCTACTCTGGAAAAGCGGTCATGTTCAGTAAAAAAATCGGAAGCGAGCTATCAGAGGCCTGGTCGTGAGCCACGGAGTGACTCAGAGCCATTAATATCTTTGACACGCAGGCTGAGTCGGGGGTGGGGGAACCGTCGGCCGCCGAGCCCCAGAACCCGTCCGGACCCCCGCAGGAGGCCCCGCGAGAGCGAGAGCTGTTAAAATATCGTCGTGCCCAGGTCACTTTTTCAGCAAGAGCTCCTCCAGCAGGGGAGCAGGGGGGGAGCGGGGGGCAAATACCGAGGGTAAGCACCCGTCTGGGAATCAGGGTCGTGCTCAAAGATGATGTCCAAAAAAAAAAAAAAAAAGCATAACATCCTTCCTGTTTCTGGATCAGCTAGTTTATCTTCTCCTCCTTTGACGTGGCAGAGCTGTCAGCACGCTGATTTGTGTTTAATCTGCAAAGATGTTTTGCACGCTGCGTTTTCTTACCGGGATTGGTTAACGCATGAAAAAAAAAAAGGGGGCGCTTCCTGAATGGGATTTGGGGGATAACAACATCAACCCCAGTTTTTTGGGAACATGGTCTCCTGCGTCAGGAATGAGTTCCTGCAGCTGTGATGATGATGGAGACATTATTAAGAAAAAACATTTCATGACAGCTTATAGAATGACTGCATTTAAATGTCATGCACTTTTATTCTTGTATTTTCCCAATTATTTTTTGTATTTCTTTTTAAACTTTTACTCGAGCAAAACACTCTAATTGTTGTCTGCACTTTTGAAATTTCCAATGGAACCGTTGCAATAAGACATAACAGACCCGCTGTAAATCCTGCCCTACATGAGCATTAGAACATCCAGTTTTTCTTGCGCAGGTTTTTTTTTTTATTCGTATAAATGGAACAATCCTCATACATCTCTTTTATTATAATTGTGTATCTTGTCTTTGCTGTCCTCTAAGTCTTCTTATTTGAATTTAATTTTCATTATGCTGATTACATTATGATATTTACTTTACTTTTGCTGTCATGAATTCTTCCTGCTGTTTTTTTTTTAAACAGAAATAAAAATGGAATGAAATAAAATAAAATCAGTGGCTCAGTGATCTGCGCTTCTACCCCCTCAGGGTGAAGGTTCAATTCCAACATCATGCCTGTCTGTGTGGAGTCTCCATGTTCTCCGTTCCCCGTGTCTGCAAAGGTTTCACCCAGATTTCCTCCCACAGTTCAACAACATGGAGACCCTGAATTGCCCAGACGTGTGAATGAAGAAGTGAATGGTAGTTTTTCTCTATCGGGCTCTGTGATCCATCCAACGACAGTCATATTGGATGCAACACCCCCTCAACCCTGAGTGCGGAATAAGCGGTATAGAAAATGAATTAATTAAATTCAATTAAAAACAAAATAAAATCAAAAATAAAATAACAGCCTCACAAAATCTTGAAATTATTGTCCTGGTTAAGGGATTTTTTTTCATAATTTTTTTGCAAGCGGCTGCATAATGCGATTGACTTCAATCTACTGTAAAAGTCTTATTTATCTGCGCTAAATGTCTCCAGTTTTAGTGATTTAACACAATTATTGGAACAACAACAAAAAAATCTAACTTGAAATATTTTTTTCCTGCAAGGCTTCACTTATTTATTTCACAACTACTGTCACTTTTCATCAAGGTGGAAGAGAAACTGGCCGGAGCAGCCGGAGGAGCTGTCTGGCTTCATATCATCTCTGTTGAAATTCTTCATGCTTAAAAACGTCTTTTGAGATTAGGGGCGGCGGGCGTCCGAGGAAGTAGGGGGGGGGGGTTCACCAAAGTGGAGCGGTTGTAAAGAACAAACCTGCGCGGGGGGCGGGGGTCCCCAGGTGCATCCACATCCTCTCCTGTCGGACATGTTAAACACATCCGCGCCGGACGGACTTCGGTTCCGCAGCCTCTCTCCTCCTGTCGTTTTTTTTCTGCCATCCATTTGTTACCTGTCATCTTCGCGAGACAGCCTCCTCGGCCAATTTGCTGAAACTGAAAATTTGGTGCTCGCCCCAAACGGTACCACCAGAGAGCCGTACATCTGGGGTCCCGGTGCAGAGTGATGTCAAGGCTGGCGCTGACCCAGAGCCCGCCGCACAGAGAGGTCTTCACAGAGGTCGGACGCATGTTGTTTTCCCTTCCTGTGCCTCCGTGACATCTTCCTGCCGGTTGCAGGAGGGGGGGGACCTCAGGGAGCCATTGGAGGAGGCCTGGGCCTGCAGCGTGCAGGACGTAGCGCAGCGAATTCCAGCCAGCCCTGAGAGCAGGTGGGGGAGGAGCTGAGTTTGGACCCCCAGTGTGCAACTTTAACTTTAAAATCCACTTTCCGTTCAGCCTCCGGTGTCACCGGGGAGCTTCCTCTGCCGTTCACCGGACCGTGTGTGTGGACCGGAATCCGTGCTCAGCTGTGCGTGCGTGTGTGTGTGTGTGTGTGTGTGTGAGCTGCGATTCTGCCGGAGGAGGGTCTGTTTTTTTCCGCCTGGAGAAGACAGAAGAGGCCCTTGGAGACTGGAATGCCTCTGCTTAGCTTGATTTCCGAGCAGTTATGAAATATTTTCCTGCGCAGGTGGCCTCAATTGGCTCCGTGCACGAGAGACCACGTTGCAGGAAAAGGAGAAAACTTCCAGACTGGAGTAAGAGTCGGGGGGTGAATCTTCATCCTGAGTCGGGAAAGAATGGGTATCCACTCGGAATAAAAGAAAAAGGTACCCCTCGTCATATGTCACGATTATAAGTAAACAGGGTTTCACTCCTTTTCCCTACCGTGACCTCTGACCTCTCACCCCATCCACGGGGCCTATGGCAGTGATTTATTCCTCCGGCATACCAACAGCTGTGCTGGGGGCTACAAGCGGAGTGCCGGCTACTATTTGCCGTGACTAATCGATAACAGACTTAAAAAAAAAAAAAAAAAAAAAAACACCAATTGTGGCGACACCAGAAACCTGTGGCCCTGAAGGCATCACAAACAGCAGCAAAGTGAAAACAATAGGGAGAAAGTGTACGTTTTCTATACGTAAGTAAAATGTATAAATAAAACAACCTCGCTGCCATTCTTATTACTCCTCTTTTGACCTTTTTTTTTTTACAATAATTTGCCGAGCGGGTTGGTTCAAGCTATCCCCCCCGTGTGATTATGGCACCCATTTGCGCACAAAGCTTTTAGCCAAAAAATAACCTTTAACCACTGATTAAAATCACAAATCAGGAGGAAAAAAAAAGTTTGATAAAATATATTTATTTTATAAATGGGAAAATGTATGTATGTAGAAAAAAAAACTCATAAGTTTCAAACAAATGCACTGCATCTTTGAAGGGCTTATGTTTATAATTTCACTCAAGTATAAATAGTCTCTGGGTCCATCATTTGATCCAGCATGTAGGTGTATGTGTCTGTGTCTGTGTGTGTGTGTGTCTGTGTGTGTGTGTGTGTGTGTGTGTGTGTGTGTTGGTGTTGTGCACACTGCAGCACCAGCTCTGACTCTTCCCTGAGAAAGTCTTGCGAGGGGTCTCCAGGTTTGCGCGTCCTTCCTCAGCGCCTCACCTTCAGGGAACCCAGCCTTCGCATCTTTAAACACTCTGAGCCGTCCTTGGGCGTGAAAGGGAAAATATAAAACATAAAAACCGATGTCAGAGGAGATATGATTTCATTTTTTTTTCTCTCAAATATATTTTCCCCCGGAGGTATCCAAAGGTTGTCCAAAACCAGGGTCACGTGGTTCATTTTCCATCCAAACAAATAATGTAAAAGCAAATTTCTAACCGCAAGACGCACAAAGACACCAGGGTGAGGAATGGAATGAGTGAATGTGTATGTATGTGTGTGTGTAATAACAAAATACGAGAAAAAGATGGAAATGAAAAGGCTTTTTTTTGGTGCAGGTTGAAGACCCAGTAAAGAGGTGTCAGGTCATCTAAAAAATCCTCTTTAGCGCCAAACAGTTTCCTTTTGTTTGCATGAGATATGGGTCGCCCTTTAACATAAGAGAGGTAGTTAGAAATAGAGATGGCAAACAGTTAAATCGAATGCCTGAATGTGTGTGTGTGTGTGTGTGTGTGAGTGTGTTAAAAAAAATAAAGATTTGGCGCGTGTGCGCGCGCACGTTAGAGTTGCCAGATCTAAAAAAAAAAAAACAAGCGCAACTTTTACTCGTTCCCACGACATACGGGTCGGCCTTTAACAAAAAAGGAGAAAAAAGATAGAAATAGAGAAGGTTAACAGCTAAATGTGTGTGTGAATTATCAAAAAGGAAAAAGAGACGAAAAATTTCTGCGCGTAGTCATTTTACGCACACGAAAACGCGGCAGTGAGTTGCCAGATCATCAAGTCAAACCCTCTTTCGCGCCAAACACATGTACTCATTCGCACGAGATACATTTCTACCTCCGACAAAAAAATATACAGATAAGACGAACTGCCGCGCGTTAAGTATTGATGCACACCTTAAAAAGTTGCCTTATCGAAAAAACAAACAAACAACTTTAACCTTCTCCAGGCAGATGTTGCAGATTTGCGACAGCCAAATATCAGATTTTTCCTGCAACTACAACTTAATTTGAGCCTGAGAGGGTTAACGCCGAATAGCTTTACTCATTCACACGAGATACGTCTCGACCTCTGATAAAAAATATAGCAACAGAAAAGGTGAACTCCCGTGCGTAATGCGTATTTACGCACACCTTAAAGAGTTGCCAAACCAAAAAATATCAAAACAAAAAAAAAACCTTTAACGCCGAATAGCTTTACTCGTTCGCACGAGATACGGGCGGGCCTTTACCCCTTTCCGCTGGTTGCTCAGGCAGAAGGTGCAGATGCTGCGCGGCTGCTTCGCCCCGCCGTCCCCGGCCGGGTGTGCGGCGCCCAGGCACGGCTGCCCGTCGGCGCGTCCGTCCCCGAGCAGCAGCACGTTGGCCAGGTGTGAGATGTAGCTGGACGCCAGACGCAGCGTCTCGATCTTGGACAGCTTCCGGTCCACCGGCTCGGTGGGGATGAGAGTGCGCAGCGCCGTGAAGGCGGTGTTGACGCTCTGCGTCCGGCCGCGCTCCCGGGCGTTCGCCGCGCTGCGCTGCTTCAGGACGAGCGCGGTGTCTCCGTCCGGTTTACGCGGGATCCTGCCGCGCTTCCCCGAGCCGCCGCTTCCCCCTCCTCCTCCGCGGTACGGCCGCTCCGAGCTGTCGTCGCTCTCCTCTTCCTCGGACGCGCCGCCGAAGTCCGAGTACGCGAGGCGCGCCGCCGCGGGGCGCAGCATAGCGAACGTCATGGTCACCGGCAGCTCCCGTCGGGAGGGGCGGCTGCTACATCCCCGGGAAGGCGGCGCGGAGACACGGACAGAGGGAGAGCGAGAGAGAGAGACCGAGCATCCACCACCCGCGGCCGACCCGAGTCTTCATGAGGAGTCCTTCCCGGCCCGCTCCGCTCACACGGGGCCCGGCCTACCTGCTCGCCCGGGGCTCTTATAGCCGCGGGGAGGAGCCGCCGGCGTGACACGGGAGCGGCTCCCACGCCAGTGGACGTTACGGTTTGGCGACTGCGTCCGGATGCAGACAGTTGAACCAAATGTGGAAGCGATGTCTGATAATCGAGCCGTAAGACGTTCACTAAACGTTAGCCAACAAACCTTACTAAAAGTTAACTAAAAGTTAGTTAACACACACACAATAAAGGATGGAACGCGATACTTTTTCATGATTTTTTTTTGGGCTACGGTGTCACTTTTTTTTGGAGACTTCGTGCTAATTAAATAGATAAATGAAAATAAACACAAATAGATAGATAGATAGATAGATAGATAGATAGATAGATAGATAGATAGATAGATAGATAGATAGATAGATAGATAGATAGATAGATAGATAGATAGATAGATAGATAGATAGATAGATAGATAGATAGATAGATAGATAGATAGATAGATAGATAGATAGATAGATAGATAGATGAAAATAAACAAATGAATAATTACACAACTATTAGATGATAGATGAAAATACATGTTTTCACTCTCTGCTTTTAATTGATATTTCCTGGTGATGAAAGAGATAGAGATAGACAGATAGATGGATTTTAATCATCCCCAAGGGGGGATTAAATTGTCATAGCAGCCAGGTGCATCCATATTAATAAAGTAAGAATACTTTAAATACAAAAATACGATAAGAACCTTTTTAATACAAAGCAAAAAAAAAAATCCAATATGAAAAACTGAAAGAAACACACAGAAGTGCAATCACCCAGCTTGGGGGATGTGTGTTAATCTAAGGCAAAAATCGAATAAAGAGTGTTGTCGGGCGTGTTTTCTTTGTTAGATCCTTAACGCACAAGAGTGTCTTCCTGAAATCCCACCAGCCGTCACCACTCCCCCGCCTTGTGATCCCCCCCCACCCAATATTTCACGGGGATACAGTGTGACCATGCGGGCTGCAAACAGAAGAGTGTGAAGCGTGCAAGGAAACGTTTTTAGGCCCAGCATGAAAGTGCAATATCCAAATAAAAGCTTTAATTGGCTCTCGGGGATGACAAGCTTTATTCGCCGTGTCTATTAAGCTCCCGCTGACTGGGGTTTGTTTGTTTTTTCCTTTTTTCTTAACCCTCTGCAAAATGATGCCATCAACACAGGGATGTTTAAAACCCTCAAGCAGCTTGCTAAACATCTTAAAAAGTAATGGCGCAGCATTTGCGAGCGAATCCCTCTGGCCTTGCCAAACCTTCAAATTCCCAAGAAAACTTGTCAAATTTAACGTAAAATAAATTTTTTAACGTCTTACTATAAAAAGGTTGGTTCCAAAGGGCCCCGGGGTCAGGAGGCAGGAGAAGGCTAAGTCAACAGATGATGCCGGAATGGTTTAAGGGTTTATTTGCTTGTTTAAAAAGAAAACAAAGCGGTGGCAAATGGACGATTGTGCCCTCCCCCCCCGGAGGCGAACCCCAGCAGACGGCCAGTCTCCCCAGCTGCACCGACAAGCAGACGTCAGACCCCCGAAGTGTCTGCTTGGAGGAGCGCGGAGGCTTCTCGTGCTCACGAATCGGGGCTCGGCATCAAGGCCGTTCTGGAGACGCCGCTCCACCAGACCATCAAAAACAAAACAATCCCGAATGCTGTTTCAGTCGATCATCTCTCGTGTGTCCGGTTAAGGCCGACAGATTCTCTCAACTCTCGACCCGTGACACGATGAGTCCCGTCTTGGATAATTCGTGGCCATATGATGAACCGCCTGAGTGTCTCTAATCCCATCATACTTGTCTGCGAGGCAGTAATAAGTAATCGATAGGTGGTCACTCTATGGTTACCGATCAAACCCTGACAGCATTGCTTTGATTTATCATTTTGCAGCAGTTTGAGGACAAGCAAGGACGGACGTCTTATTGATTTCTCGTTATTTGGTGCCGTGAGGGGTTTAATGTGTCTCCCTCATTAGTTTAGACATTCGTGTCGATTTTCATCACGGGGATTGGCTTCTGCACAAAAAAATATTTAATTTTGTCATTTAAAATCACGTGGATTATTATCATTATTTTAGAAAACATACGTCTCGTGTCTAGGTGAAGATACGGTACATTCTGAGTCCCCTGTGATATTTGAAATGCTGCGCTGAGACGTTTCATTTGTGTTGGGCAGCAGTCGGACGGCTTCACACTCACTTTTCTTTTCTTTGTTTTTTTTTTTTTTTGGCCCTGCCGCAGACTGATGAGCCGTGATGCATCCACTAAACACTGCGCGCTTATTGAGCCATCAACACCGGAGCTTCTCTCCCCATGCTGCCGACAAACTCGCAGGCATGTCATCGTCCAAACAGATGGTCGATCCATCCCCTTCCACCTCTCTGAGAGGAGAAGCCTGGTAATCTCCCGCGAGAAGGCCTGACCATTAACGAATGAATCACATTACACATGATATTTTTGTTCGAACCGCTTGTCTGGCCGGGTTTGCTGCTGCGCTATTTTACGAGACTTTGGGTCAAGTATTAACTAAACTGGTCGTTATCTCCAAAGATCACTGTTCATTCATTTATTATCTCTCTATCGCTCTATCGCACTCAGGGCTGTGGGGTTGCTGGAGCCTATCCCTGCGGTCATTGGGCGGGAGAGACAAAAAGCCATTGATTCACTCATTCAATAATGTTTGTTTACTGTTAAATGTAACTTCAAATGTCAGAGATACAGCCATTCACTTACTCATTCACACATCGTATAGATATACAACCATTCACAAGTCAAACAGACATACAGTCGCCCCTCGCAATATTGGAGTTAAGCTTTTACAATGCAATAACAATACAATAAAAAAAGAGTGGAATCGCAAAAAATGTGTGACATAAAAACTGGATTTTTAATCTGTGAAATAATAATATTTCGCAGCTCACACCACAGATATGTGGTATAAATGTATTTTTAAATATCATTTCAATTATTTTGATGCTATAATAAGCATTTTCTAGTGCGTTGACCAAGCAGAGCATGGGGTTCTGTATTCTTGGCTTTGATTGGCTGAGCGGCCGTCGCGTCACTCTCTGCATCCCCTGTGGATAGCATGCTTTCAGCATATATATATATATATAAAAATATAGGTCATATATATACACATGTATACACACACACACACACACATATATATATATTAATAAACATACATATACACACACATTCCCCGCATCACCTGTGGATAGCATGCATTCATCATATATATATATATATATATATTTATATATATATATAGATATAGATATAGATATCTCATGCACACGCGCGCGCACACACACACACACACACACACACACACACACACACACACACACACACACACACACACACACACACACACACACACACACACACACACACACACACACACACACACACACACACACACACACAATAAAATTAAAAAAAAGGTTGCTATTTCTGGATTTTCGCTAAAGGTGGTTAGTTTCCGAAAATAACCCCCTGTGAGAAATGATGTTATGTTTTGCTTTGTATTTTGCCAAACGCATCTGATGTGTCTCTTTGCTACAGTTCTTAGCTGATGTGAGGAAAATGATTGGCCTTTTCAGAAAACATATTATTATCTGTTTCCAAAGATTGGTATCTTCGGGCTAAAAACTACAGCTACAAGCTGGGGGAATCATAAGGTACTGATTGACAGGTCTTCATCACTCAGGTCTCTGGTCTTTTTGTAATTTATTTTATTTTTTTTATTAATGGGATGTTGGAGGCTGGTCTCTCTTTTCAATCCCTGGCAGTGCTGCTCCCTATGGTCAGGATTACAGTGTGCTTTCAGATGTTGTGCTATAGCTGGAGGAAAATTGGAATTAAAACAGCAACAATCAACGTTTGATACATGTGGAAAAAAAGATAGTCACGGGAGAAGGGCTTTGCTTGGATGGGGTCAGAGCAAAGTCTTCTGCCACGGAAGATGGAAACATGTTTTCTGAAATCACCAGAAAATGGTTCGCTCTTCACGTCGGTTTGGTTTGTGGAGTGACACAAATGAAGACTTTGGGTTCAGAAAATCTTTTGTATCTGTGTTGCACTGATGCTGCTTTAAAATGCATGACTGTGCAATATTGCTTTTTGTGTGAGGCTGAATTGGCATCCGTATAAAAAATAAATGAAAAGTATTTGTATACAGTGGAACCTTGATGTAGGAGTGCATCAATTTATGATTTGTTTGAGATATGAGCCGTTGCTCAATTCATTTGTGCTTTATGATACGTGCCCAGATTTAATAACGAGCAGGCAGATGAACGTTTGATATTGATGTGGCCGCTGCTGTCCATGAAGTGGCGTTTGAAAAGAAAAAGTCGGACGGGCCAACCTCAAGGTAGCCCAGGGAAAATCATAGAAAAACATGAGTGAGGTGTGCTTGTTGTTGAGATGGAGAAATTGTTGTTGTGAGATACTGAGAGCGACAGCATCACCTGTTAGAGGGTAGGAGACATTTACAGGGATTTGGTGCTGCAGACGGGGGGGGGGGGGGGAATGTCAACAGACGAGGCTTTGGAAGAGTTGTTCAAGGGCCGGTCAGGGACGGTTTGATCGTTTTAAAAAGAGGATCGGCGTTCCCTCCGTTGCTACATGAAGTTCAGCGATAAAGTGGAGCTAAGTATGCACATTACCATTAGCAATAATTGTAGCATTAGTAGTGGGTAAGTTAAGCAATAGAGCACAAAATTAAAACAAAATTAAAAGTTCACCCAACCTCCTCCGCAGATATTTATACATTATTTGTTATTTAGTACATTTTTTTATTATTTAAAAACCTGTGACAAAGCTGGGGGCTGTATCGGATAACTAACGTTTCAAACAACTTTCAACTTGTAATACATCTGCTATGAAACCCCACAGCCAGTTACTGACAAAGACTACAGGTGACACACATTAACATCCATCATATCTTTATCTACCACAATGAGATGCAGCCTTGAGGGTTTACCAGTAATACACTCGTTGCGTTGCCATCTAAGCGTATTTACAATTTAAAGTCAACCAGCAGAGGAGAAATGCAACGCGTTTCTGTCCTTTAAGTGAATTCGATTTTCACCAGAACACACACGAGGTGTTGCCAATTCTGCAGAGGAAGATGGCGCACAGACTTTCAAATGAGAAAAACCACACCATGGCGTTTCATTGGACTCAAGGCAGGTTGCAGTCTCAACTGCTATTTTTCCCACTCGGCTGAGCGATCAATAACAGTCTGATTGAACCTGATCCGAGACAAAATAACATCCAGGACACTTGTGGGTGACATGGCAACAATGCTGCTGGCTGTGACTGGCTGTTCTATATGCTTCGAATGTCTTCAATCCCCTGGACCTGTCTTTGACTTTGTCTGAAAATAGACTCCTCTGGTCTGACAATATGAGGAGCAGCTTTTTTTTTTTCCCCCCCAGGAATTGAGTCACACCTCCAAATGTTTAAGTGTTATAGCGGAGACTATTATTTTCACCGAGACTGGGACGGCAGTGTTATTACTGTGCTGCGCCCCACAATGTATAGCTGTTCAGCTGCTGTAACGCAGGTTGTTGTTGGTCCGGATTGGGCGGAGTGAAAGTTGAAAGGAACATTTACTACGTCAATGGGAAAAGGAGGGGGGGGGGGCAAGGTTTTGGCAAATCTCGTGCTGCTTCTTCCTTGTTCTGCAAAGGTCTTGAGAAAACGGTGCCTTATCACTTATATTCTCAATGTGTCATTGCTTCAAACACAATGACCTGCAGCGTAATTAACACTTGGTGAGCGGCGCTGTACGTTAAACATCAGGAAGCCAGATAAGTGGTCGGGACAATGGAGCCAATTAACCGCCCCGAATGTGGGCTATTGGGAACGCGGCAGGAATGACGCGCCTCAAAAAAAACAGATGAGACTTTTGATTTTAGAGCCTCCCAGGGTGGAATGAACTCACTAAATGTGGATAATTTTTACCCACAAGTACATGAACACCACCATTATATTCCTGTTTGAGGATGAGATGAGAATAACTTTATTTATCCCAAAGGAAATTGTTGAATTTTATGTTGAATTGAATTTAATATTGAATTTGAATTTAATTTTTGAATTTTGTTGAATTTTGAAAAAATGTTGAATTTTGATTTAATAACTTCTTTTTACGCTGAATGGCATTTGAAACTCTTTGCCGTAAAGCATATCATTGACAAAGAATTGTAAACATTGAAAAGAGTACAAGTCTCACCTCAAATACTGTAACTTGAGTACACTTTTATGTACGCTAACCCTTTCCAGAACCCTCAGTACTGCTTGTTTCGAATATTTAATATTGCTATTTTGTCGTAGCACTCGCGTCAAAATAGCAATTAAAAAAAAACCCTGGGCGTAATTCAGGATAGCATTAATTCAGATAATGTTATTTGCAGACAGGAAACCATAATAAACGGGGATTACTGCACATCAAACACGATGAAGAGTCGACGCACATGTGACCAAGCACGGCATCCATTAGTTAATGTGCTAATCACTGAGAACACGAGCCGAAAACGGGGTAAAACGTACATGAGAACAGACGAGGAGAAATGAGCGCAGACACTTCCTCCTTTTAGCCCCTTGATCTGGCTAAATCCCCAAAGACAAAGCGAACAGAGCCACCCATGGAAAAAGAGCAACAGGTGCAAAATATTTCGCCCGTACGGGTTTGGCGTGTCAGAATCCCTTTGAGGATACGGTTACTTCCAGACAGTCAGCGAGCTGCAGGGAGGAAATCGTCTCACACGAATGGGAGGGGGAAAATTCAGTCGTTTAGGGCCGGTCAGTAAAAGTCCCCCCCCCCCCCCCCCCCTTCCATCCGCCATTTCCTCGATGACCACAAAGGGAGACGAGTGCAAGTCGGGGTTTGGACTGCAAAGGAGGACGGGCCTCATAACTCCTGCACTAAAGTTTCTCTATAACATTTTGCAAAAAGGGGAATCCAGTGGATCACTTGAGTGTGTTTATATTCTTAAAACTAATTTCACTAAGTGAAAGAGTACAGATACAATATGAAATTGGCGTAAGAAGACGAATGACTGTGTGCTGGAAGAAAGTCAGCCAACAGCTTACATTTTAACACGAGAAATCCCCAGCAGTGTTGGACAGAACGCAGTTATATAACTGTAATCATGTTAATTTTATTTCTTATAATAATAAATTACAGCTCTTACACCATGATGAGCAATTATTTGATACAGTGTGTACACATGCATGTATAAACACTCACATACGGATATACATATATACCCACATACAAACAAACATACATATATATGTATACACACACATACATACATACATATATATAAATACATAAATAAAGTTCCTGCCCTTTTTAAGAGCTTACACACACACACACACACACACACACACACACACACACACACACACACACACACACACACACACACACACACACACACACACACACACAATCTCTAGACACTTCTGTTGTGAAGGATGCAGACATGTTTGATATTCTTAAATCAATAGATTTCATATTCATAGGGAAGTGAACACAGGTGTGTTTTCTCTCATATTTCCCATGCAACCGTACAGGTTTGATTTTTCTGCCAGAGTTTAGCGGTGGCAGAAAAGGCCGCCTTCAGCAAGACCACCTCTCCCACTACCGGATAGGCCTTAGTATTATTTACGTGCAAGAACATTTTGTGCGTGTGTGTTTGCATGTTTATGCTGTGGCCAAACCCCCGGCTAATTTCATTGGTCGCGTTAACCCGCTTCAACAGGAGGCGGGAGCATCATGGACACACACACACACACACACACACACACACACACACACACAAAAACAATGGTAAGAAATCACCAGTCAGTGATAAAATAAAAAAAAATTCTATTTGCACCTTTGGCTATACCACGAACACATGACAGTAGACTCATTTTTAAACTCATCATTTTTCATGTTTATTCTGTTTTTTTGGGGGGGGTTGAATTGTCTCCAATAATCATGATTGTAATATGACGAATGGTAGTCATATTTGTTAATAAATGGAAATTTGTTAATACAGGTATCAACCAATAATAACTCCGGTTCTTCTCAGGACATTATCATATACTACGGTAGGACAGAAATGTAATCACATCATACACTAACACATGACTTCACCCAAACGTACGTCATAGAAGTGTTCTTTATTACACTTTTTATCCAGATTGTTTTTGTGTTTATCCCTCTACTGCCCCCAGAGGTGTGATTTAAAAGATGTGCAGTCCGTGGCTACAACAACATTCTTAGAAATTTTGATAAATGTAGCACTTGCGGATACGAAATACAAGCAACACTCCTCATCTGAGAGTTGATACTTCTGTCATTACAGGACTTTGAAAAGTCCCTAAATTTAGTAAACAGCGGGGACGCGGGACGGCTCTGACTTGACATTCAAATTCGATTGTCTGGTAGTGCCAGCTGGAAGCGGAGGAGCACTATCCTTTGACGACAGCGGGACAAAGACATGCATGGGATAACTGTCAACCTGTCTGCATTCACTCAATCATTTTCCAGGTTTTCACGTGCAAGATGCACGTGAATCCTGATAATAATGCGTATTCAAAAATACCATATAGTACGTGAAAATGAGAATAATACATTTCACACAAAGCTTAAAACACACATTTGTCATCACATTATAAATCTGATCGTCTGATCGGCCAAGCGCAGACGTATAACATATGACATCAACCCAAAAAGGATTTTGAATACATTCTGTTAGTACGGCAGCGGCTGACTTCCCGCAGAAAAGTTGTATGTAACCTTTTGACTAAGTTACTTGTAAAAGGAGCCCCGAGCTTCCAAATCAATGGTGTCCAATGGTTTCTCATTGTAGTGATAACAGAAAATGAATTTTTTTCATTATATTTTATATTTGAAATTTTTTAAAAGTCATCTGACAGTTTACTGCAAGGGGGTTTGACCCAGCTGTCAGCATCTGAATAGCCACACTCCCCCCTGCTGGATAATGCTTTCCTTTGCAGTCAAAATGAAAAAAAAAAAAGGGGGAAAACAAACCCGCATATGCCAAGTGTGGCAAGCACCACACACACACACACACACACACACACACACACACACACACACACACACACACACACACACACACACACACACACACACACACACACACACACACACACATACGAACACAGGCCCTCTTCACTGCTACCGCAGGTCGGGCGTGGAAGCCCCCAAGTAAGTACTTAGATCTGAGACGTTTGACTTTATCAGCTTGGCAGGGATGGTCGCCATATTCAACCGCCGATATGCTTCAAACCTGTGACAGCCGCCGAAGGAGTAGTAGTAATTCCCTCCTTCTCTCCCCGTGATCCAGAGCACATCGATGGGAGGGACGACGCCAACGTCTGTCGTGGACTGGAAGGAGAGGAGAGGAGATGAAGCAGGGCGTGGGGAAGACATTTCAGTGTTACAAAAGAAAGCGAATAAATGCAGTTGGGAATCCAACACGCTGCCATAGATTCCAGGATTCATTAGTAAATGTGATGCACCGTCTCCTCAGATTTCAGTCTTCGTTACTGGAAACCTATAAATTCAGGGTTCACACTGCTGCTTTTGTTTTGGTTCTGATGGACACCGTACTGTTTTCCCCCAGAGGCTACAATGAACATATCAACAGCCAAATAGTCTCTTGCAATTCTGTCGTTTTTTTCCACAAATCAGCAGGTATAATTTACATGTTATTCATCAAAAAACAAAACAAAAAAAGCTGATTGAAAAAAAAAAAATCAGCTGATTACCAGGCGGTGTCTACGGAGTCACTAATTCTTTTTAACAGGTATGTGGAAAAATAGTTCCAATTGGTTTTCAGGGCAGACAAATTTCTTCAACAATTGATAAAAACTGATATTGATAACAATTCTTTTAATAAAAATTAAAAGAAATAATAGAATACACACACACACACACACACACCATATTTCCCACAATTCATGCCGATCATGTTACCCACGAAGTGACGGCACACCGCCATTAGATTGCAGTGTATCCACATTAATTTGATTTTCAACAAGTGGAATTGAGAAATACAAATGATCCCTAATTGTCCAGGAAGAGAAAAGCTAGATAGCTGTTTCAAGAAAGATGGGGATGCATGTGTACCATTTTGGATTTTATTGAGTAATAAATTCAGTGTTTTTTAACATTAAGTAGTAGTTATATTTATTTTACATTAGGTTACATTTATACTGTCACTGTTACGTGCGGCCCTTTGAGGGCAACCATGAAGCTGATGTTATCTATAAATCTTAATAAAAGAATTTTGCATTTAAATTAAGTATACAAGTCAATGACATGCTTCTTATTTGACATTGGGATTTAAGGATTCAAGTATTTACTCCACAATGCATGGTAAGCAAACGTATTGCCCTGTACAATGATATTCTTACTTTGCTGTCCGCAGTAAGCACCAGATAGTAGAACAAGGTGTCAGTAATATAGCTGAGACATATGTAACTTAGGACATAATAAAGATAAATACATAAAAGCACAATAAAGGGCAGTAGGTGAAAGATGCAGGGGAAATGTAAACTTCGCAATTTAACATAAGGGTGAAAATAGACAGTGTGTGAATGGAAAGGTCAAAGGTCAAGTACAGTGAGCCCATGACTAACTCATTATTGTCACCTTAAGGAGTTAAGACTATTTTTTCAAAGTAGAAATATTCTAATAGGAAAAAACATTCACAGGATTCACAACATAAAAAAAGAATTTAAAGACTTGGTATCACATTCTCAATGACGTGGCAATAAATGTAGCAGCTGTCAGGGATGAAGTGAATTTTAGGACATAAATAATTTTACAATGCACAATATCAATCTATAGTTGGGAACTCTGCATCACAGACATATTTTAGAGATCCCAGAGCTGTGAAATCCTGGCCAGAAGGAGTCCTATTTATCAATGTTCTCCGAAAGCAGAAACTTCCTTGGCCACAAAAAATGTGAAAATGCGGCAGGTGTCAAAACTGATAATGAATGAACTGGCGTAACTACTTTAACTGCTGACGAATACGGTTATTATCTCCCAGCACAGAGTGAGAGCTAAATCACCTGAAAATAAACTTGTAAACAAAACCGGCAGTAAAGTCATTATCATAATCATACATTACTGGGTTCAGAATATTTGAAATTTTCCAAATTCTCAGTTTTTGATACTAGAAAAATCTACACGATCACAGCTGGATAGATGTACGTACCAAAAGCGTATTGGATTTATCCTTTACTGCGAAGCATCTTTTCATCTGTCATTTAACTGAGGTGTTCCTAAGGTTCATGTGCAAAGGAGATAATCACTTAATGGACATGTGGAATACAACAGATATAAAGTTTTTGTATCCACGCTTTTTTTTATTTCTGTTATTCCATGACCTTTAAGGATAACTGCCAACTTGCTTTCGCCTTTTACTTTTGAATGTGAAAGACAGATGGGTTTCGAAAGACAGGAACAGGTTTTTCTGATTTAAAATAAATAAAATACTTAATTTAAAAACCCAAAGAAGCCACTAATGCAATAAGTCGTGTTTCACAATTCAATAAATGTAATAACAGCAGACATCCACATGTGCTCATTTTAATATCGAGTTTCGGCCCCTTCGGGGTCACTGACAGCTCAGGTGTCCTTTATTTTGCTGAAGGATAAAAGCTGCCCCAATCTTCTTGGCGAAAAGCCTCCTGGGCCCTGTAAATTCTTGTGCTAGAGCTCCCAAAAGTGGCTCAATGATAATGATATTGAGGTCAAGAGAGAGACGCCTCCTCGTCATTATTCCCCATGACTTTGTTTAAGGATTTGCAGAGGATCGTGTAGGTGATGGTTGCCATATTGTAAGTGGGATGTTTAGAAGTGTTGGTGAAGTAACAGCTTTTCTTTTTTTTTCCTCCCTCCTTCTTTTTTGGCAGCCTCACAGTAAATCCCAGCCGTCTCGCTTGTTATCAGAGTGAGAGAAATATTTCAGCTGACCTTTTTTTTTAACCCCCTCTTAAAGTTAAAAGTCAATCCTTTATCAGCTCATAGCCACTTGATCTTTGAAAACTTTCATTATCTTTTACATTATTTCCTCAGATTTAATAAGTAGAGGTGACTTTCCCCAAGTGGCCTCCTGACCGTTCCGACTCAGGAAATCTGATCTGACTTAAATATGCAGAAGACCAAAGAGCTGAATATAGTCCAGGTACTGACTACAATTAGACCGCTCAGAAGAGTAGAGATGGTTTTTAACAGCCATTTAGATCAGTGGCAACATGTGTGTATTCTACAAAGGTCTCCAAAAAAATTTTAGCTTGCTAGGGCAAGGTGATTTTGAAATTGGGAACAATTTGATATTGAATATCAGCAATTATTCTTATGTATTGACAGATTCTAATTTCACTAAAATAGAATTGAATGATATTAATACAGCGAAAGGCTTTTGAATGGAATACAAGTCTTAAACAAAACAATTTATAAGGACACTTTCGGATAAAATAATCCATCGTTTTGCGATTTTGGCGGTAATACAATCCAATTTAGGTACTGACCTGCAAAACTTTCAGATAGCTTGTTTTTATATATTTTTTTGTCCCTCATTTTCTATTTCATGCCGATTCACAGGTTGTTTTGTGTCACTCGCAGGAAGGTTAAATAACTACATTTGAAAAATAATTTCCATAACTTAAGCTTGTGGTTGATCATAACCAACACACACACACACACACACGTGTGTGTGTGTATATGTATATAAATATGCACACACACACACACACACACACATACATACATACACACACAATACACATAAATACACACACAAATCTAGTTTGAATTACACAACTTTTTGTGTTCAGGCAACCACAGTACATCAACAGCAGCAGCAAACTACCCAGAACACCTGAGTTTTAAGGGCCAAAAAACCAAAGTGACTCCAATGTTGTGACATTAAGTTGCTTCCCGATTCAGAAGGACTTTTGTAAATGAATATACATGACTAGAGTGAATCCACAAGCGTTGATAGGGTGAGCCGGCAGGGCAACAATCCAGATATTATCCATCCATCCATCTCATCCACGGATAAAATGTGTTTACCTTTATTGTGTCCATCAGGCCTCGGACCTTCTGCTCGTCCAGCACGGGGGGAATGGGTCTGATGATGACGTTCATCGGGACGTTGTGGACTTCCTCGACGCCGTCAGAATGAATCGACCTGTTGTCATTGTCTCTAACTTCCGCCGCATCAAACGAAGACATTACGGTCTGGTTTCGACGCCCAAAATTCGAAGGCTTAACCAGATTTCGACCCCCCTGCCACAACCGAAACATAATCTTCCGGAGTTCGGGTGTTTCAACTGCGACGTGATCGTCTACTGCCTGGATGCTAGTTTGGCGGATTGCGTAGAATCCCCGGAGAAACATTTGATTGGTCCTCTTAACTGTCAATCAAATAGAGAACGACAATCTCACGAGTTCCGTCAACTACTCTTGGCTGTCATAAATCTATTTTCTTCTCTCTGAACAAATATTAGCAAACTCTCGTTTGATAAAATTTGCAGAAACCTAAGTTGTTTCAGAAGTAAATACAAATAAAAGTTATATAATTTGTAGTCCGTGAATTAGGCTCACACCTGCGGCTAATTAACGAACTTCAACGGTAGGTGATTTCTCAGCGTCCACTTTGTTTATTATTGTATGTTTTACAATGATTTTTGTAATTCTGTGTTTCCAACTTTTTTTATTAGCCGTATAAATATGACCTTGAACATTTATAGTGACAAGTAAGAGAAAAAAGAATAATGGTTCTCAAAATGCCTTTTTGTGTTTTAGATATGGTGACGAACAATTAGGTTAAGATATTTCCAATATATCTAAGTGATTGTTGCCACACATTAAAAGTAATTTATATTTTATCTGCTCTAAGTACTACATTTATTTATATTACTTGGTTGTTTTACCGATCAACCGTTCAGCAGTTTGTTGTGTAAAAGCAAAAAACATTCATAAATAGTAAAATCTCGTCGGGCTGAAATTCTTGCTCCAAATCAGCTTTGCAAAAATGACATAAAAGTCCAAATGACAACAAAGCTATGCATTAAGATGTTAAGAAGGGCTGGCCAAACAGCCACTAAGTAGCACATTGCCAATACAGAAAATGCTTGGTATATTTACACATTTCATACTTTTAGGGTAATTTGCATCTCAGAGATAGAGGTTAAACCTCTGCTGCTGTCTTCTTTCTAGTGACATTTACTTGAGGCTCAGATGAGAAATTCTGCAAACATTGTGTCAAATATATCAATCTATAAGGCAGCAGATTTATCCCTTGTTACAGCTATATCAGAATCAGAGAGTATGTCGATGTAAATTGATGTAAAACCCTTAGACTCAATATTCTGTCTAAACTTCCTTTCCAGTGTCATCTGGCTGTTAAAGGTGCGATCGATACATTTCACAGATGATGTTTGATTAGTTGCAAGTAAAACGTAACAATGTGGTCTTAAACCTTTGTCATATCTTAAGGGTCAGCCCATTGAAATCAAGCTGAACGCTGCTGATTCCAACTTCAAATTGATATCTGGTACACGAGGGTCAGGGGTGCAAAATATGTAGAAGAGATGAGATATTAGAATAAGCTAAAAAGAGTTTACGTTTAAAAATACACAGTTTGAATAACAACGAACAGATTCATGTATTTTCATTTGTATGTTTGTTTATTTTGTTTTTTTTATATATTGATTTAAAATTCTGCGCATTTCACTGCCAGGACCTGTGTACTTAAAATATAAAAATATATTTTGCTATATCACTATTGTCATTCAGATCATCACCAGCATCAGTTTCAAAATAATAATCATATAGATCAAGACAATAACACTACTAATAACAAAGACCATTTGATAATCCTTTTGTAATTAAAGCATTTACAAGTGAGGCATTTCAAACGATCGCAACTCGGAATAAGCACAATCCAATCCCGAAAGTGATAAAACAAATCAGCGTTAATTGTGATGAGCTGACTTGCTCTCTGGGCCTCCTAGACACTAACGTAGTTTGTTGTGCGCTTTTTACAATGTAAACAGGCATGTTTCTGAATATTTCATGGCAAGTACACCACCGAACACAAACTTTAGCCCCTTTTGTCAGAGAACTTATTAGTTTCATGGCCAGTCAGTCTCATTAAAATTCACTTCAGCAATTAGTCATGTAGTTGAAAAGAACTGCTACAAGCGCAAAATAATTTGGTCACAATAGTTTTTAATGAGGTCAGTGTTTTGTATTGTAGACTGTTGCATGATATTGGCTTCCTCCTTCAAAGTGCTCAACTTAGTAGTAATTTATTTTTTACAGGGATTTCAAAGAGACACCCAGGTTGCTGTGGTTACAACACGGACATCTGGGCTCACAGCTTTGCACAGGTAACTGGAAAGCTTCAAAAGATCCGCGGCAGTGGAGCAGAAACTCAGACTATTGTTGTTTTTTTTTTCCCGACCCGGAGCTGCAGCATCTTTCTAATGAGACAATTAAAAATGATTTCTTGGACAGGAGAGGCAGGTCATTATATTGAATTATTACAAATACTTTGAAGTACAATGGTAGCGCTTCTTATGTTGATTAATTGGTCACACGGGAATGAGTTGCAACATGAAGGAGCTCTATATATAGGATGTAATCATTATCAGTGTGTTATATATCCTTGTAGAATAAAACTGAACAAAACGCGCCTTATAATGATGGTCCGTGATCAACTTCTTCACCGAAAGGATCTTTTACAATTGTTCTGATAATTTCCCCCCAGAATATTTTTGCTCTGAGATCAAATGTAGCTTGAAAGAGTAAAATAAAAACAAATTCAGTTGTAATGAACCGAACTGCAGCGCGCAGCCGGACAGTACTGCATGACTTGGTGTTTCCGTGTGAATTATACAATTGATATATCGGCTGACTTACCGCCACTCACCCTCCGACTCCCCCTCCCTCCCCGTTCATACGGTGTCAATTCAAGACGACGCTTTGCTGTCAATCAGAAGCCGCTCCATTATTCACAACACCATCCACAAAAACACCAGCATCACATGAAGGGAACAGACCCCGTCAGTCAAATCCTATGGAGTGCGGTGGGACTCCAAACACACTGCTGAGGTGTGTTTGGAGTCCCACTACACTCTGTGTGACCCTGTGCTGTCAAAGCAAGGAGGTATTGTAGTTGCTAACATATCTCAATTACTTAGATTGAGTTAGTCACACAGGTACAGCAGCAGGTCATGGAAGAATAGTTCCCACATAATGATTTGCTGTTAATATTAGATCTCAACCCCATGGGATTGTCACACTTAGAGCAGCTGGAGAAAATTACCTGCCAGATTTCCGACAGGGAAGTGAGCTATATTTATTTATAACTTCTTTTTTTCTTTTTTACATGCTGACATGCTTTTAAAGTGATAATTATTCTGATGCTGTTTTTCAGTCTTCAAACTGCAGCTTTGTGATGGATGAATGTGTCTGAAATCTTGACATGGTTTAACAACAGTGAACGTCGCCGTGGACCGAGAATATCGCAAAGCTAAATTGCGCCGAGAATATCGTGAAACTAAATTGCACCGTGATGATGATTTCTGTCAGGTGGCTATCGTCCACCTCAACCTGCCTGTAACACACATTGCACACAAAGCAGGACTGTGTATTGATCCGTCCTATTAAAACTAATGTGTTCTTCCAGCTTCTGGAGAGAAAACAAGCAGGGTGAATTGGATGGATAGTTCAATGTGGAGTGATCTTTACTTACACTTCATTAGTCCAGCATAAACAGGAGCACATTTTTTTTCTCCTGAAATTGTTTAAAAATTGAAATAAGGATACATGTTTTACTGTCCACATGCTGGTATCCATATCATCATATGAATGCTTTTTTTTAACTACTTTTCCTATATCTTTTTCATATCAGCATCTCAGTAAAATTCACTTGATTGCTTTCAAGTCATAAATAAAATGGTGACTGGCCAACTTTTAAGAAAATTGGCAAGAAATTACCTACTTTACTTTGCTTTTTTGTTGGTATGCAACAAATTACCTAAAAATTAGGTTGAATTCACCAAAGAATCCACAAGAAAATGCTAGAGAAATAACAAGACAATATTTTCAAAAACATTTTTTTTTCTCAAAATTCTACATTTAAAATGTTTTACCAGTAGCATGAAATGCTCATGCTTAAATGCTCATGTGTTTGATAAAGTGGTGTGAAGGCACACATCATGATGCTGGACTCAAACTCCTTCTATTTGTGTATGTGACATTTTAGTTTGCAGACCTAATCAGATATCACATCTACGCTGAAAAAAGGACTTGTGTTGTGACATTTATATTTTCCCTTCTCGTCCAGCCCAGCATTTAAGCTTTTACGCCAACTGTTACAGCCTAAAAATTAGAAGAGTATTCCATTTAGCCCTGCAGAAAAAGGAGATAAAAAATGTTATGTCTTTAAGCCTTTGCTATCCTTGTTCCTGCATTTGTTGTATATGAAGGGAAGGAGAAGCTATTTAAGGCGTGCCCCCCCTTGACTTTAGCCTGAGTGCTGAAGACAAGTTGGATATCTTAGATGCATAAAAATGTGATTTTGACATGACTTCAAAAAGCGAAGCATACGGATGAGGTGGACCCTCTGCCAACAGAGAGATGAGGAAACAGATGGGTTTTACACAAACAGCACAAACATCAAGAACACTGAGTTAAAGAGCTTGGCAGTCTCACTTGATGAAACAGTGAGGAATGGAGGCGCTTTTAATGAGCATCTCTCCTGTGATGCAGAATGTGAAAAGACAAACTGCTCGCTCTTAAAGGGGCAGTTAAAGCTGGCTGGCCCGAAATGTTTCACCACACTTTTGTCAGTTTGCAGTTGGAATTTTGAGTTATTTCACAGTGACACTTTTAAAGAAAATTTTCCTAGAGAAGAAAGTCTCCTTGCTTAGGTTATCCACGTGAATATATGTCGGATCAACAAAAAACCACGGTTGTTTTATTGTTCGCTGCCGACAGTTGGTGTTCAGCCAACAGATGGCGTCACATGTACAGGAAGGGTCAGGGGAGGCCGGTTCAAGGAGTGCTGAGTTCAGTAATGGTAGTTTTTCTAATTACACAGATGACATGTTGCCCGCTCTATCATGTCAGTCACAGAGAGACACCAGTTGCAACAGAAATGAATTGGAAATGTTCAACGGCCTCATAAATAAATGCGACTTTCAAATGTTGGCTAGAAGTAATGTAAAACCATGAAGACATCCGACATCTTCTTACAGGAATTGAAGAAAGCACCAGACTCTCATAAATGGGAAACTGGTGGAAGCCTCTTATAAGCAGATAATAAATGCCGAATATTTTTTTGCAAAAAAAAAAAAGATATATAACAAGATCATGTTTTATTATTAGTTACGCTACTATTAATATTAACAACAGTTGTGCCGCCGCTAACAATTTGATTATTTTCTTGATTAAATCAGTGACAGGACAATGGAAACACAAAGAAATTCATAATGGAAACCCAATGTTTTGATTTTGTTTTCATAAAGAAGACTTTAGTCGCTTCATTTTATGGTCATTTTGACCCTGTAATATAATTTCTTTTGTAAATATCAGGTTCACTCTGCGGTGTACATGTGCGCCGTGACCTTGATGTAACCCCTCACTCCTTCAGAAGGCAGTTCTATTTTCTCTCAGACAGCCACTCAAATGATGATGGCATTCTTGGGTCAATATCTTTTGAAGTGTGAGTGAAGCATGCTCAATTTTTGCAGGTTGTTTTCAATAATATTACTTGATCTACCTTGCGCCTGTGTGTTCGTGCGAGCGTGTTTCGGCGGGAGGCCGCCGGGCTGCAGAGAATTTGAGCGATGTGTATGCAGAGCCACGGTCTCCCTGCTGCCCTGATCACTCATAGCTGCTGTTGTTACGCACACAGCACACCCACAGGTGTTGTAATTGGATTCCACGGGCCCCTATTTTACAGTCCATTGCCATGTAATGAAATCAGTTATTTACTTTCATCATAAAATCTGATAAGGGACAACATCTGCCAAGGTAAAGTTTGAGCGAGTGTCGACACATGAATGTTGATGCTCCGCCTGCAACTTCCTGATCTGTGGCGTGGCCATCGCTGATCTGTCGCCACCACCACCGCCGCCGCCTGCGTTTTGAATCAACACTTGGTTGTAAACTTGTTATTTGACTCCCGGAAGGGGCAGCATTTGAAAAACAAATGACAAAGCGTATTTATTTAGCACAGAAGCATGTAACGGTAGCGGTGGCAATCACATCTCTTCCACATGGAGGAGAGGAGTGTGCAGCTAAGTGTCTTGTTACCAAGTCCCTGCACTGCTCTGCCTGCTGTCTCATTATACCGCCACAGTGCTGCTGGAGGACACTGAAGGACACCAGCGATTGAATTCAGGTGTTGTATATTCCCTAGAAACCAATCAAGAAAAGCCCGGGAATGATAATCCCTGTCTGCTGTCATGATTCATTTTTATTTTGTTCCATATTTTTCTCTAGCTTTTGAGTCACTCAGAAACAGTAGTTCCAGCATAAAATCAATGTTCCATTAAAATTTAATGACCAGGAAGGGCTTAATAGTGGCGGAACAGATGCCTGTGCTTTTGATAACGCCGACATCCCAGGAACTCTTATTCAAAGCTGTATAGGTGTTGTCAGGTCCTCTGACCACTGCCAGAGAAGACAGCCGCTGTGGGAAACAAAGGATGTCGGTATTTTTGTGCCTCATCGCGGTGAGATTTAGAGCCAGTAAATCAACAGTAAAGCTCGTAAAATCCCTCAAACATTGACAGAGGAGGCTACAGCTGATGGCACATTACAGTCATAACTCTAATTACTCACTGAGTTAATGTTGACTATTGGTTCCCTCAAACAGATTCCAGACTCACCAGCTTTTTTAATGGGCTTCACACTACCAGTATATTACGTGGGCAAAGGAGTAATGGGCAATATTTTAAAGCAAAAGAGCAGGCCTGCTAAACAGCCAACTTCAGTTAAAACAAATTTTAAATACTCTCCAACAGAATGAATAAACTCGCGTTTGTTTTAAAGAAAGAAATAAGAGTAGACTTGTTGGTTCCTTGTGCTATTGTTTTTATTAATGTTATCATTGCTATTGTTGTCATCATTATTAACTGTAGCAGAACAAGATAAATCAAAACACCCCTCAGCAATCATGGCTTAAGTTTCTTCATACTCAGCTAGAATAGAGAGAGAGAGAGAGAGAGAGAGACAGAGAGCGAAAGAGAGAGAGAGGAAAATCTTAATCAGTTTTTTTTCTTTGAGGGCCATATGGAAGGTTTCAAGCAGCCAACCATATGTTGAAGGCTTTTGTCATGGAAATCATACTTTTTGGCACTTTTCATTGCGCAGCCAAGCCGGGCACATAAATAAATAAAAGAAAAACAGGAACAGAAGAGCCATACAGGACATGATCAAATCTTTGAGGATACACAGAGTTTGAAGTTGGTTTTTTTTTTTGTGTGTTTGCCGGTTTGTTTGTTTGTAACTTACAACAGATAATTTTTTTTTTTTTAAATCAAGACACTCCCTGATTCACATGGCCACCCAGACTCCAATTTCACCTGTATTTGTCTTTTTTTTTTTAATTAAAAAAAAAGACGTGTATAGAAAAAGATCAATTAAATGTCTACATGCATTGTAATATTATTGCTGTGATATATATACAAACATATTTACAAAATCATCAAAGAGGAACAATGTTTCTCTAAATCTAAATTCAGGAGTTCAGAATTAAATTGTGCCACCTAAGGTGTAATTTCTCTGAGGACGACCTGTAATACTGCCAGATTTTAGATGCATGCTTTCTCTGGTTACTGTTCACCCCCAACTGATATTTTCAACCATCTCATTGCTTTTATCCTCCCTATTAAAATGCAGGTTTAGAACCTGCACGGTGGTTCTCTTCCTCCGGTGAAATGTAAAATATATAAAAGAATCTGTTGGTAGTAATGATTTCTGCATTAGTTCAATAACACAGCGACGTGCCAAATGGTGTGTTCTGCAAGTTAAGCAGGAGACAGGTGGTTTGGACGCTCTCACGCGGTGATTCAGCTGTAGCACTTAGACGACCTTCGACAGGGTGGTGGCGGAAATGCGTGAATTGGACCAACAATCAGAGCAGAAAACTCCTCTCCCTTCCCCCCCCTCCCTCTTTTATTTTCTTTTTCGGGGCGAGCTCAGCATTACTGCGATCGTGTCATCCATTTGGAATATGCAAATAGCTGACAGTGCATTTGCCTGCTGGTGCTTGACCTTCCCCTTGGAGGTTGCTCACCGACTCAATTACGCTCCCTATCTGCAGTCTGTCTGCAAACACCTGTTATCCTCCCACACTCCGCCGCCCTCCGCCAATCCCACTTCAGCACATCTCATCCTCTGTGCGTCTGTTTAGAGGCAGTTGGGATGGGATGGGGACGGCTGATAGGGAGGGGAGGATGGGTGAGGCAGGGACAAATGATGGGGGAGTTGGAAGTGCATTGCTGCGTGTCGCTTTATTACAACAATCTTGAAAACTTTCTCTACCCAGACAGTTCACATCAAGAGCATTTCCATTAGTGCTGGTTAAAAATATAAACAGCCATCATAATGTTTTCTCAGTTGGAGTCTCTGCTTTGACACCTCCAGCGAAGGAAACGTTTATGCTGCCAGTGAGCGAACGAGCATTATCGTAAAACCTGTTGTGTATCTCGCTAGCAATCGAATCAACTCGTGCCTATCCTTCAGCTGCCACAAGAGATTGGTTTTTGTTTGTTCGCTGTTTTTATTTCCTTCTACCTGGATGCTCTTCAAAACAATACGTAATATAATAGCGATATAAAATAGCAGCCTTTTCCAGTCAAATTGCCACTTAGAGCAGTTTTGGACTCGCTGTGTAAAAGGATTGAGTGTTGCTATAATTATTGCTTTTGCACCTTTGAAACCTCCGGTGTAACTTGATTACATCGACTGTAGTTTTCTCCAATTTGAGCAGGTGCATTCTCTCGCGGTTTCGGGACGACGTCCACGCGTGCGTCAAGGTCGGGCGTTTTCTCGGAATCAGTTATTGCCTGAGATTTTTATAAAAGTAGCCAAAAATGTTGCGTTGTGAGAAGGCAGCGGGCATTTGGAAACAGCAAGATGGAGAATATTTTAGTGTTTCAGTTTCATTGTTTGTTTTTATTGCCCTAAATTGACTGAAAACAGGACAGCTGTGATTGTTATACATGTCAGTTGCTGTGTCAGTAAAGTTATTGCCACGAAAAAAACAAAAGTAGCTCTGCATTCATTAGTTCAAAGTCTTCTAGCACTGGTTCCTGTACATTGTTCCTCTTTAAAAAACTAAGTCCGGCGGACTCTCTACAGTTTTCATGCATATAAACATTTTCTTTGAAGATCAGCAGCATCTTACAAGGTCAATGGATGTTCATTTTTTTTAAAGTTATAAACAATAAATAAATACATAATAAATAGCAATTGATAAATACACAAAAATAAGATAAATAAATAAATTAATTAATTGATAAATAAATAGATAAGTCAGTTGATAAATAAGGTATTTACATGATAATTAGATGGCATGCATCTAAACCATGGGTGGAGCTTTGAGCGACGTATAAAATGGACAAACAGAATGGGCTGGACCGTCACTTTGTAACCGAGGGCATGTGAGTCCATACCTTCACCCTGAGGTAACACTGGCGGAGGATGGAGGGTCGGGGTGGTGGTGTTGGTGGTGGTGGTGGTGGTGGTGGTGGTGGTGGGGTTGGGGCCGGAGGGGGTTCGAACCTCAAACATTGGGTGAGGATTGCCTTTTAAGACCGGACAATGCACCATAAAGCCAGCCGAGTTTATGCAAGCCACCAAGGTGGAGGAAGAACAACAAAGTTTTCATTGCTATAGACGAGGAAACTGCACATGGCACTTAAAAAAACGACAGATCGTCACGTCTGGCTCTCGGCGTTTTCCGCCAAGGGTGTATATCAGGGCGAGACTATGAATTTTATCAGACAGCGTGTGTGACAGCCTGTTACACAGGCTTGATAGACAACCAACAACTTGTGATCTTTTTTTTTTTTTTTTTTGGAAATACCCACAGTTAAGAAGATGCTTTTGATCGACAAGGGATAATAAGAACAGAAAAATAAAATTTAGAAAAATCAAATAGAAAAATAACATCCGTTGAATTCAAACACTGGTGTGGAAAAGGGGTTTGTCTTTTTTAACCTTTTTAAAATGATCTCCCTTTTTTTGCAAATACTGTAATAGTTCACATTTTCATAAAAAGTTCATGTTGGCAGTTGCAAAAGAATTCAATTCTTAGCAAATAAAAAGCAGCATAAAAATACAAGAGGTCATTTTGTCTCTAAAAAACAAAAGAACACTGTTAGTCCTTTTTTATGTTTTTTTTTCCATTTTGTCATTACTATTTGCTATAAAATATCAGGAATCTAAATATTATTACTATTGATATCAATATCATTATAGTCATTGATAAAAATTCACATGCCAGGCCTCATATATAAGTATGTGTATGTATGTGTGTGTGTGTTTGTGTGTGTCTGTGTGTGTTTGTGTGTTTCTGTGCGCCCACATCCATGCGAGCACATGATACTTAATTGTGTACAACTATCACCTACAGTTTCTATTTGGGGGAAAGGTTGTTTGATTGTATGTTTCTGTGGACGATTAGCTACTGTGCAGGGAAAAATCCAGCATCTTCTGAAATTGTCTTTGCCATTATCTTTAGAGTTTTTCTTCACGTAATCTCAGTGAAAATATTGCTTTCTAAAAAAAAGGGAAGAAAAAAGGCATGGAGGGCAGAGTGATCAGGGTTATTGGTTTTGTGAACCTACGACAGGGGTTCAAAATTCTGCTTCTTCATCGCGGTTAGTTTTCCGATCCAGAGTCATCTTCGTCTGCGGAGCCCTTGAAGCAGGCTGACTCATAGTGCTTGTTCAGGTAGGACTTTAGAGCGAAGGTCTTATTGCAGCGCTTGCATCTGTAGTGCTTGAAGGCAGAGTGTGTTTGCATGTGGGCGCGGAGGTTTGAACGGTCAGCAAAGGCTTTGCCACAGTGGGCGCAGGCAAAGGGCTTCTCCCCCGTGTGTGAGCGCATGTGACCTTGGAGGAGCCACGGCCGGCTGAAGGCCTTGCTGCACACGTCGCATTTGTGCTTGAGGTCGTGGGTGAGGATGTGCATGGCCAGCGCGGGCATGGACACGTATACTTTACCGCAGGTGGGACACTTGCGGGCCATCTTGCTGTCTAGGCTGCGGTGTGTCTGCTTGTGTCTGCTGAGGTTTGAGGAAGTGGCGTACGTCTTGCCGCACTCGTTGCAGGTGTGGCGAGGCACGCCGGCTCCCCTCTCCTGAGCGGCGGCGTTGGCGCTGCTGCTTCTCGAGCCCCCTTCGCGACTTTCGCTGTCTCCCTTCCGCCTCGAACGGCCGTCAGAGATGAAGAAGGCATCCATGGTGTAACCCTCGGCCAGGGCCTCCGATTCACCACTGTAGAAGCCGCTGGCTGTCATGCCAGACTGGGGGCTGTCCGGGTGCTTCAGGTCGGGGTCGCAGTACTCCCCGCCACTGCTCACCTGTGTGTAGAGGGGGTCTGATACTGGCGATGCCAGCTTGTGCTCCATCTTCTTCTCCCCCTGGTATACAGATGGCGTGATGTAATCCTGGATGTAGCCTGCGTTAAGAGACACACGCAAACAGAGTTGGCCGGCAGTTGTGATGGATAAGGACACAGTGACACGCTGGTGATTGCATGATTATCTTGTTGGACGATTGCCCTTCATGAAACAGCGAAGTAGTAGGACGGCAAAGAGCTAATTTCACTTCTTTTTTTCCTTTTTTTTTTTTTTTTTTTTTCCCCAGCTCTCGCCAGGTGCGTACGGAATAGTGCAACGATGCAGAGAAATGGGATGAGCTCAGCTGTATTGAGGAAGATTGAAATTGTACAAAGAGTAGAGAAAAACAGAAATTCCTCCAAGCCGGGAACGGCATTTTAAAGCCGTTCTTGAATAAAGTTGTGACACATGGATTAGACTTCATTTTCTCCGTTCGCTGTGTGTCGGTCTCCTCTGGCCCGGCGAGAAAGGAATTTATTGTTCATTTGATTTGGAAAAGTGTACGCTGAAAACAAGATTGAATCTCTGATTTGGGGGCTTTTACTGTCCTGGTTATTCATTCATGTTTTTTTGTTTGTTTGTTTTAACCGTAATGGATTTTGGAAAATTTGATTATTTAGGCTCAGAAGGACTGCTGCTTACGCCCTGCAGGAATCCATAGTACATCTTCAAGCAGGTTAAAACATGATGCAGCAAAGCACAAAGCACTATAAGTTATTTAAATGTCCCCAACTGTGCAGAACATGATTTCAGAGAGATATATTTTTGTTGGCATCACCCAGCTCTCTCCTTTCCTTCTGAAGCAGCCCAGTGCCAGAGGAGCTAAAAGGCTTGCTGGCAACTCAAAGCATCCAAACAGAACTCGGCATATTCTCGAGCTGCAAATCTCAGGAGCTGAATACATTCTAAATGCATTTTACCTACAGGCTAAACATATCTTTATTTGAAGGTGATAATTTGGGCACACGCACGAGCCATCTTGAAATTTCTTTTCTCCGTCAGAAATAGTGCAATACCGCAGGAAAAGTCCAGTCCTAAGCACTGTGTGCGGCAGGCGGTGGAAATTGGGTATTGACTGCTTTTTAATGAAATTCAAAGTTTTGAACTGATCAATAGGCTATCATCTGTAAAATAGTGCAGCTGTTAGGATTTGCGTTGTGGTGCAGAATGGAGAAACAGTGCAAGGGAACAGATCAAGTATCTGCGTCACACGATAATAGTTTATTGAACACAGCTTGCTCGAGGACTGATAATGGAAGCGGCAGCGTCACACACATTGTTCCTGAAGAGGGTCACCTGTCTGCAGCTGAAGTGGCTTCAAGAAACAGGCCATTAAGAAATCACTTGAAGTGCTCTCCTACTACGACGTCCCCGTCCCGAAGAGTTTCGTGTTCACACTCTGTCCGAGACGTGACCACGACACCCGAGGACACAGAATCTCCAGGCTTGTGTGCACATTGTTATTCTGCACGGGTTGCTATTTTCATCCACCCAGATGGTGTTTTGCCAAAAGACAGCAACTTCAACTTAAAATAAAGATAGACGTGAATATGTGATTTATTTTTTTTTTTCGTACTTTCTTTGACGTTTTGGGACGTTTCAATTAACGATTGTTGTTTATTTATTTTGCGATTGATATGATCGCCTATATTCACCAGTTTTACCGCAACAGTTTAAGCTTTCTATAATTAGGGGCCTGAGGGGCCTCCTCGTCATATACATCCGTAAAGCCTTTCATTTTACAGTCGGTATATTTCCCCAACAAAACATATATAGTATCAGAGTATGAGCGCTGCACGACTAGAGATGTATACTACGGTTCAATTACCCAAGGTCAGACACAGAGCTCATCATTTAGGACACACGCTGTATCAGCCTTTACAGCTCATAGGCTCATTTCTCTAATGCAAAGCAAGCATGTAATTAATGGACCCTCTCAGCCACCCCTCTTTGTTGTTCGACAGACACTCAAGTCAAATGTCTCCACAATGGGGGAACGAAAATCTCTTGGCACGGCAGAAGTGCTGATGTTAGCTATTTACCCAGAAATGTGAGGGTTTTTCACGTAGCGTGAAAAGGGCGATTATTTTGCTTGAATTAAATGCCCTTTGTCGACACGAAGGTGCCCCCCCCCCTCCCCACTCTTTCGCTCTTTCAATGTTATTCTTATTTTGCATGGTGAAATACAATAGATTTAACACCAGGAAGACAGACAAAAATATGAAAAGGCGCTTTCGTGAAAAAAATGTGGTCGGGAAAATTCCAGACGTCCACTGCAAAATAAAAAAAAAATGAAAAAAAAACATAATTGAAGAATGAATCCTGAGACAAAATCTTATTTTGGCACTAATTTGTAAAGCAAGTCAGTTTAATTTTAACAAATCAGTTTTGCTCCCTAAGCATCCCAGCATCTTTGCGCCGATCAAATGTTCCCTAATCCTCATCCATCCCTCATTCACCACAGCTCGTCAGTCAGGCGGTTGAATAACAGGTGGGCATCGTCGCAACATGAAGTTGTGGGCTGCAAAGCCTCCTTCACTTTGAAGACATCCAGGCAAATCATAACAAAGACACACATATGGCCCTCTAAATGTGGCCACAAAATGGAAGCGGCGAGCTTAAAGCAGCCTGTGAAAGTGAAGGTCGCCTCTCAGCTATGACTGGAGCTTAGTGTGTCCGGTCCGCGCGGTGACCACAGTGCGGCTATGTGCTTTTCTTCGTGTTTACTGTACAACCCCGGTCACGTGACCAACCTCATTGCTGCCCCAAGCATTTTCGTCTCCTTTTTCTCCTTCCTTTCGCTACCCTACAGCTCCCACCTCCCTCCTGGCTCCACTGTACAGCGTGTTGACGTCTCTCGTGGCGGCGATAGGCCTGCATGGCTGAAACTCTAACCCCTGCTAGTTTTCAAATGCCCGGAAGGAAGAGAAAGATGTAGCGGAGCGATGGGGGTGGGGAGACCGTGCACGCTCCATTTGGAGGGGAAGAGGGGGGCAAGGGAGGATCGGACAGTGATAGGAAGTCAAGGACAATAACGGCTAAGGACAAACGTATCATCCGACACTAATCTTTGATGTTCACTAATTTTTTAGTCAACGCGATGTCCGGATAAAGTCGGGCGAGAAGTGTTCTGCCGTCGAAGGCTCGTCGCAGTCTTGCAAATGCGTATCCGGAGCTTTTCCTGATTAGACACACGTTTTGTCCCCTATTTACATAAGCTAATCCGTGGCTGTGACCTGAATTGTGTCTGTCCTTCACTTGGAGTCAAAAAACAAAAGTCTGGGAGCACGATGGGGGTGGGGTACCTCCGGAGAGGATTATTTGGGATATTGATGCAAATATCAGCCGGCTGCATGTAACATCTCCGAACGGTCTACGCGCCGCGAGCAGGTTATTGGCCGAAGCCGGAGAACATCTCACCCGACGCAAAAACAAAAGAGGATGCCATCTGTGCCGAGTGTGGATATGTCAGGCATGCCGAAATCATCACCGGAGCCGCCTCCGAGAAGGAGTGCTCGCGCATCTTCGACTACGGCTGGAGCGGGGCAGACCGGAGGCACGTTAACTCACCATTCTCGCTCAGACGAACCCCGAGGCTGGTCACCGAGTCTGTGATGGAGCGTGCAAAAGTGAACGAGTCGTCCAGGTGGTGATGATGATTGGAAGCGGCCACACTGGATGAACAGAAATCATCTAGCTTGATCTTCTTCACCAAAAATGAGCGGGGCATGTTTCAATGGATAAAAAAACAGAGCTGTGAAAAACGCATGAGCAAAAAAAAAAACCCTCTGAGAAAGCACGCGAGCGGAGCTTGCTTGACAGTAATCCTTGTGGTCAATGTGAAGACGGCAGCCAAAAACATAAGATAAGAAAAAAAATGGAAACCAGTGGAGAGCAAGGCTGACGGCAAAGCTGTGTGATACTCTCTGGCTCCCCCAGCTTCCCCCAGAAAAATAAAAAATAAATAAATAAAAGTGATCCTGTTCAGCACTGGATAGCTCCTGTGATGCAGCAGGCTTAAAGGACCAGTGAGGAAGAGAAGAGATGGAGACAGACAGAGAGGAGGGAGAGAGAAAGACTGTCAGACTAGCTGAGATCAGCAATCACGCCAGCCTTTATATGGGGCACAGGCAGTGGAAGATCAGGTGGTGCTGCGAAATGGAGCTGCTTAGCTTTAATCCATCAAATGTCCCCGGGGACACACATCAAATTACTACTGAACCGTCTGTGCATTCGCACACAGACAGGGGAGAAAGAACACAGCCAGACCCCCACTGCCCCCTCCAACCCCCCGCTCCTCCTCCCCTCCCCTGCCTCTTTCACCCCGCTTATGCTCCATGCTCGGAGGAGGAGTAAAAGAGGAGGGCAGACAATGGAGCTGTGGATGAGAGCACACTCAGTGTCCTGTCCCCCATTGTTTTCAGATGAAGTGGCACAGTTTATGTTTGCCTTGTACAGGCGCTGCCTCCCTCATGTCATCCCCGTTACCTCAAGCAGCCTCAGATCTTTTCCGCTCCTTCCGCTGCACTCGCACGCCGAGAGCTCGTGTACAGTGCGGGAGAGGTTATCTGTGTTAGGGACCGCCGGACCTTTTTTTTCTTTTTTTCTTTTTTTTTTTTTTTTTTTTAAAGGGCTGCACTGGATTCCACTAGTGTTCATGAGTAGGCTTCAGGGGAGGGATTGGAGCTGCACAGCTCAGCTTGTTTCTATCCCTTCCCATTACGGCTGCACAGATGTGTGTCCCGCCATGCGTGGCAGGGAATTATCTGATTAATTAATTACATCTTTTTTGATTAGGGTGAAATCTAGAATTAGATCCATGCTCACTAAATTGGCCAGACTTCTCTGCTTTGGTTTGTGTTCCTACGCCACGCTATCGATGTTATTTTCCATTAGAGCTCAAGTAAAGCATTTATTTAGCAAAAATCTTCTCAGGGAAAAAAAAATTAACGGTCGAAAGTGAAATAAATCATGCACCTGTTTGATTCAATATCAACAGGAAACACTTGTGCGCCGTCACTAGTTTGATTATTAATGTTTTTTGCGCCACTGAATCGATCAGATTACTTACCCTTCACTAACAGCCCGTGGTTCTATTTCTACAATCTGACGGGTGTTATCAGGAACAAGCGCCCGCCGTCGCAGATCTAAACTGTATTCTATTTTATATTATCCGCCTAAAGCTTTTTTGCATTCATAGTGGTGTCATACGTGGACGGGAATTGGATGATTGGTCCTAAGGAGACCTGATTGGTGTGGGAAATCGAGAAACAGGGAAAAATACTCTGCACATTTACCAGGGAAACCCCGTTTGACATTTACAAATTGCTTCTTTTGTGCCTTTTACAGCTCAAGCCCAAAAATAATTAACTGACAGTCATATAAAACACGGAATCATTGCACTTGAGATGCTGGGGCAATTCAGCGCTTAGTGTCTTTATCTCTATATCTAATTGCCTTTACTAATTAGCAGAACTGTTTGCAAGGAATGTTCTGGCAATCAGGTTGTTTATTTATTGCTCTCCTCGTATGTAGTAACTTTTCATATTCAGTATGTCACAAATACAACTCGCTTATTCGCATCGCATGCACGATATTACAGACAATCATTTCAAATTCAACAATTCGAGGGGTGCGTATCGGCATCTTCCATGTCGCTCGTGACCAAAAATATGTTTAAATGTAGTTGAAGGTGCCACGTATTTTTTCCGGTCGTTTGAAAGTGTCCTCTTTAAATCATCCCGGCTACTAACTGTGACCCTGCGGTTCGGACAAGCCAGGACTCAAGGGGGGGGGGGGGGGGCTTGACAGGTCGGCGTGGTCGGGATTTATCACGTGTGTGGGATTGTACATTACGGCACAAGTTCACATTGCTGTCACCAAATCAGGCTCATAGTGCAGAGGCGAGGACACGAAAAGGTCATTCTCAGAATGATTGTCTCAGCAAGGTTTTCGTTTTTTTTTTATGGATGGATATCTTCTCATTAACAACATCCTGTCTGAGCAGCGTGGAAATATGATGCAGGCAATTTAACTCCCGACTGTCGAAGCATCCGGCCGGACCGGTTGCACTTGTGTGATTTCCACGTCTTCGCTCGCAGAGACCGGGTCGATTCGTTTGGGTTGTTGCCGAAAGGTCTGGAACTTCATTGATGCTGCTAAATTATGACTCCTGACTTAATTGCAGTTAATTACAGTGCAAAGGATCATAGCTGAGTTTTATTCTTTTAGGTATAAACAAGATATGCTTGCATTAAGATTACAAGCATACAAAGTTCTGAGGAAATATCAGGGTGTTGCTGGTTGGACGAGGCAGAAGAAATTGTAAAGCCTCAACGAAAGATAATAAATGATATCTTGTTATTTTTGTAACGGCAGAACATGTTGAAATTTACTGTTCACATCCAATCATGGATTTTCATCCCTCTTCAAACATGTTTTGAGATTTTTTTTGTTTTTTTATGACAATTTTTCCAACTAAATGTCTAAATGTCATATCCGGGAGGCTGCGTCCGTTTATTTTTTACAGCTGAGCACTTGCTTCAGGAGCCTTTCACAAGCATTTTAGTAAATGTGGAATTAAGCTACACTTTATTTTATTGGAGACACAATTTAATAGCAATATATACTATGTGCTGATGAGCTCCCTGCGTGTGACAGAACAGAAATACTTCAAGCAAACAAACTTGAAGGTATCCATCCTATTCATTATGGAGAGTTGGCCAGTTTGCTTGTGTTTTTTTGTTATTTGTTTTTCGATTCACAATGATTAGTTTGCCATTTAGCAGAATTTAAATGTTGTCACAGATGTATGTCACAGAGGACAGCACTTCAGTACCAGAAAGATGTGTGCACTTGTGTGTTCCTGTGCAACCCTTAAGTACGACGACCATTCATAAGAAATCAATAAAGAAAAAGGAATCAATTATTTTCCAATTAACTCGACCCAAAGGGAAAATTGTGGGAAAAATAATTCAACATTGCAGGATTGTCAATGGAAATTTATTAAAATAACGTGAACGATAGATTTGAAAAGTACTCTTAAATATGCAAAATTTTAGGTGATTAGAAAAATACATGTTATTATTTGTATGTATATATATATAAATATACATATTAACCATCAATTGGACATTTCTGGAAAAGCAGAAAAGCAGAGAGGGAAATGGAAATTGGAGCTGAAAATAATCTCTTGAGTAGTGATGTAGTCTGTGCTCAGCAACAGGGTAATAATGGGGAAAAAAAAAAAAAAAAAACTTCTGATGGTCAGCTATACGACCCAACACGGCAATGCTCTAATCACATTATTGACTGCTGTATCATTTCCCCGTTTCATCTTATTACCAGGTACAGGTTTGAGATGAAATGTGACAAAAGGAAATACACTATGGCATCCTGTCTCTCAGATTATGTACAACCTGCAGCCAGCAAAAACATTATCCATCTCCTCATCCTCCTCCTCATCCTCCAGGCCGGTGATTCGGTCCACTTATGGCCCCTAGACTCCCACTGACATGTGGTCCCTGCCTCAGGACGTAACCATAGCAACATACCCCACCACCACCACCACCCCCCCGGCTGTGGGAATGGTCTTCCGCGGTGATGCTCAGGGGCTCAGCTCTGGTCAGATGGGGGTGAAGGCGTGATACAATCAGACTCATTAACATCCTGTATGGCCCTCCAGGGCCGGGAGGCGACCTGGCCGGCGGTATTAATGAAGTCAATCTACTTGATTTGTTTCTTCACACTGTTTCACAAGAGATGCCACAGAAAATTATCGCTCTACAGGAATGCCTTTTAAATCAGGATGCCTGGTTAATCTTTCAGTGCCCAACTAATTCAGACTTGTGTCAAACCCCTAACTGATCAGAACTTTCAGTGGGTTTGGGATGCATTAAAAAAAAAAAAAAAAACAGAGGGTGATGCATGGTGCTGCTTACAAAAAGTCTCTGTGAGCTCGGTGAGCTAGGTGTAGAGAAGGTAAGAGTCCATTAGGCGTAGCCATGTATAATTCACCTCGCTCTTGCTTACTGGGTCACTCCAATGGAGCTTCTCTGTGCAGCTGCTGGCGATATCCCACTCGCTGTTTTTTGTAAGACAGAAGCTGCTGCTGTTGGAAACAGTTAACTGTGAAATATGAAGTCATTTTGGATGCAACAAGTATTGGTATCATTTAGGATTTCTTACTCACTCATTTGCATTTTGTTGCAGCCATCGCCATGCAGCTCACACATTTTTTATGAATGCCATTTTACTCAGAGACTTGGCTCGGTGAAGAAGGTCAGGAAGGCAAAATTTTAATATGAATTTCCTGTCCAACATGAAGTCTGAATGGACCCTAACTGCCTCCCCAGCCGTACTGTATCTAATGCTGTTTGGCAGATAGTTCAGTGTATCACTCATGCCCTATTTGGCTTGTGTCTGCCTGTTGTCCTGTATGCATCTCAGAGCGTGTGTGCATTTGTTGTCCACGGGCAACTGTTCAGTAAATAGGGCAATTAAGTGTGAAAAGCAGAAAGGAGCTAGCATGTTCGTATCTCTTTGGTGGGGGAGATAATTTATGCTAATAACATCTCTACCACTCAAGCTGCCCAAAAATGATAGCAGACCCTTTTGGCTTCAGTAGAATCTTTTCATCCTCTTGGTGAAAGAAAAAAAATGGTTCCTCAACACCTTGCAAATAAGACAGCTGTGTGGCAGTGAATGAATCTCTCTCTCCCTTTTTTTTACTCTCTCTCGCTGCCTTTCATCTCCAGATGATAATCTTTTCTCCTTCACTGTCTTGCATGGTGCATGTTTGTTCTTCATTTAGCCTGTGGAATACTTGAAACCAGCCCACCCCATCCCACCCCCACCCCCAATCTCTCTCTCCGTCTCTCTCTTAGCCTCACACCCTGCACACAATCTATCATCATTTTTCCTTCAAGAGCCTTCACAGGAAGCCGCAGCATGTGTGAATGTATTACTGTAAATAGTGTCCTATGCATGAGTGATGCTTTTTAATAACACTTAAACTCAGTATGCTGTTCATGTGGCATAAATTCCTCTCATCATAGTGAGGGGCACGGAGGCTTTGGGTGGCTGTGGAGAGCAGGGGGGCACGGTGGCAGTTCAATAAATAACCCCAGTGAGAGTAGGAGCAATAAACCATATGAAATCTGTACCAGCTACCCACTATCATGCTCAGTGAGGAGCTCTCGTGTCAGCCACTAAGAATAAATGTGTCAGCTTCCAAGGGTAAGATAATTTCTTTTGTTCCCTGGCAAAAAAAAAAAAAAGAATGGAAAGTCTGGTCAAAACGCGTCTTGCTGTTTTACACCAGTTTAATAGATTTGCTTTTCCTCATGAGTCTATTGTCTCATGAGTTTGACATATATATATATATATTTTTAAACATCCTAAAAAATATCTCTGCAGAAATTCTTGTGTAAAAGGGAAGCTATGATTCCATGTACAGTCCAAGGAATTCTGTGAAACGGCTCCGATGTGTTCCCGATAAAGTACTCTCACGTTTTTAACACTGTAATTAACCCATAACTATAACAGTCATCATCATACCTTGCTCTGATTTATTGTGAAATAATTGTTGAGATAATCTTAGTCTAAATTAATTGGGTTAATTAATCACCGGTGCATCCTGGCCCTCTCTCACCCACTCAAATAAAGGCATTGTAGGTCTTTTCACATTATGTTCTATCACGAAGGTCAAAGCAGTGCGTAATAGACTGTCGTATCCAATTTGTACTTCTACGTAAAGGAAGAGCAAATGCATTAGTGAGATGGTATCTCCCCGTTTAAAATTAGACAACAATTGGAGAGATTTGCATGCACGCAGCCGAGATGGAGCAGCCAGGCAGAAATATTACTCGGGAACAGCGACGCGTTCGGCAGCCGAAGACGTGGAAAAGAATTATACACTGGTTACTAATTTACTTTTTGATGATTCGTTACACCTGTTTACAGCCAAGGGGGGGGGCGAAGAAGCGGCGCCTGACCCCGCAAGACTCTCAGCTTTAATGAATAAAATAGAGAAATCTGCAACCAAACAAATTTTCTTTCAGGGAACACTGGGAAGCATTTTCCTCTCATGTGTTTTTCCTGCCAGTTCATGTCAGGGAGAGAGGTGAGATCAATTTCCACAGGATTAGGCTGCCTGTGGAAAATGATTGCTTTTTCTAATACTTAGTAACAATTTTTCAATTTCCTGTGGTCTTTGTTATTCGCAACATTTTTGCAAATGAGCAAAACAGAGGCAAGCAGTGTTGCTGCTCCACGAACTTCACCTTGGGACCCAGCGTCATTTGCATATATATTGAGAGCATACGTTTTTGGTTTATAATAGTCACCATTCTGGGGTGGGGGCAGGGAACTGGGGGTTGGCTGGCAGGCATTCTGTCACCTGTTATGAGGCCCTTGTCCATGAACATCCCTGGGAGACGGAAGCAGGCGATAATTACGGCGCCGGGACTAAACTGATGTTGCTCTCTGTTCACAAGTTGTTTCAAATCTGAGTAGGAAAAGTAAAAACAATGACGACGACGGGCCGCCTCTTTGTTTCCAGCGCGCCGAGATCTCCGGGACTACAAGATTCGCAGAAAATGAAATGAATCTATTGTCACGGCACTGATCCTGCGGTGATTACAGTTTGAGCCTGAACCTAATAAATCCACACGTTCCGCTCTTTGTGCTTTCACAGTGTGCGAGGACTGACTATATTCAGGCAGAATCATGGGAGATGCACTGCAGATGGTCACATGACAAATGGCTTTATTGCCCCGTTATGGAGATTTGAATCATAATTGAGGGTCTCTACAGTGATGTGTGCACTTGGTATGAGTCACAGTGAGTCTTTTGCTAGAGGACAGATGAGCACTGTTGCTGCTCCCTCAATCTGCTGCTGCCTCACATTAAGATTTCACCTCAGATTTTTCCTCTCTAACCAGACCCGATACCTCACCGTTTTCGCTTTCACAGTGCACGTGCAGGGTTTTCTTACTCCAAAAAGAAGCGATTAATCTCAGACAAGGAGTTTATATTCAGTAAGTACTACTACGAAGCGACTCATGCCATTTGTCAGTCGTAAAACAAATGCATTTCTCGCTACAGAAGGAGTCGCTACAGGGAGTTCTGTTTTGCTTGGTGTCTAAAGTTGAATAGAGAGTAATGTGAGCATGCACATTTGCACACTGATGCATGTGCTGCATGCATCACTGCTTTTGTGTTTGCTGAGCGCTTTTCAAAGGGCATGTTTTTGTGCAGGCACAGATGATGCAGCTGGCAGAAGCATGACTATTGCTGGAAGCACGTCCACGTTGGCACACTTACAGAAAGCCCTGGCTCCTGGGTCACACTTTATATAGGCAACATAAAGGCTGCCCGTCTGCTGTCTGGACCGTCAGTAACGGCTGTGATGCGGAGACTAAAAAAAGTCCAGAAATAATTTGATTCTCTGTGTTCTCAAGTCCTTATCTGGTCTTTGTCATAGTGAAGCTTTATCACTTGTTTTGCCGTTTGCTTCCCTCCGCGATGTGTAGGATGTATCGGATGCTCTTTGGCCAAGTAGCCTGATTAAAAATAACTGAAAACGTGGCTCGGGTCACTTTTACCAAAATCGATAGCCTGGTAAATATTTCCGCTGCCCTTTTCTACATCTGTTCTTGTAACTTTTGGTTTCACTTAGCCATTCATTTTGAATGCACATGAGCCACACATGCGTGGATTCTCTACTCCCTGCTTGTCAACTCATAGGTTTGGTGTCTGATGTCAGTGCAAACACTTTCTGTTTGAATAAAGATCTTCATTTTGTTCCAATTACATTATTACGTTATGAGCGGCACCAACGACAGGGGGGCGCAGTCAAGGCTCGGTTAAACATCCATTTTTATTTTTTCAAATTAGTGTTCGATTCCTTTTCTGCAAATGTTTCCTTCCCTGTCAGCTGTGTGTTGGTTTTCCGTTTCTTGTAAATGGTCAGAAACTCCAATCCAGCCAAAGATATATTCATGGATAGAGTAGAGAAGCAAGTAAATAGCTAAACAACGCAAATGTTGACTCTTCTGATGAAACTTTCACACTCACTATTATGATTCGGACCTAAATTCTCACGGGAATCCAGACCCGGTCAGGTTGCTGTGAAATTGTCCCGGGAGTCTTGAGTCATATTAACAGTGTCGCTCCTTTTCTGGACAAATGGACAGTTTGTGGAGCAGATGTACAAAGTAATTTTCCTGTCTGCTGAGTGCATCGGCAGAGAATATTAACATCACTTTGGACAATGGTTTTTATGGATCCTCAGTATTTAGGCAGTAACTCCAGTCAACTTCATTTTTTTTTTTTTTTTTACCCTGCGGACGTGAGATATGGGAAAGTTAACATTTGCTACTTCTGCCTCAATTGATTATTACGGATGTGCCGCTGCATCTCCCCTTGCAGACCGTCCTGTTTCCTACCCAGTTCAGTGCGTCTGGCAGGCCATGAGGAGCTGTCAGCTAAAGACGTTTGTGCTCTTTTACTGTAATTATTCTGTTCTCTGTTTTTGTGCTTAAAACCCAACTGCAGTAGAGAAAGGTCAGAACGTTGCTAGTTCTGAGGGTCTTCGGTCAAGTGGAGCCGATGAGAGCCGCTAATGTTTCTACAGTTTTAAAATCAGCAGGGTAGTGATCCGTCCAGGAGTATTTAAATGTCTTAGTCGGTGCTATGAAAGTGAACTCCATTGCACTGGACAATGTCATGGCAGACATTCAAATACGGCGACATTTCGGCCTGGATAAAATGACCTATCTATTCTCTCACTTTCAAACCTGACCCAAAAATAGTATTTCTCCAGGATTCGTTATGTTTGTCATGTAAAACTAACTGCGTGTATTCCATAATTGACTGATAAATTAACAAGTACAGACACCTGTCAAAACAGAAGCTAATCTCTGTGAATCCAGGTCCCAACTGGCTCATCTTGATGGGTTAAGTTGGTAATGACAACTCCCCAAGTCTGTCCCCTCAGGCTGAGGGATGAGAGCGCCACAGAGTTCTCTTTTCCTATCCGTCCCCATTAGGATAATGCATCAAATAGACATTTTAATTTGAAGTTCATTTTCTCCTCAAGGCCCTTTAAATGTCTGAAGCACGCGTGCAGTCGGAGGTAACCTTTCTGCTTATTGCTGGCTTGCATGAAGTTTTTTTTTTCATTATTTTTGAGTCCTAATTAAATTTTCAGTGTTTACTACACTTCAGCCGAGAGTGGAAATCCTGCGATGCCGCCCAGGATAATCCACTCGCTCTTTTGAAAACCTGTGGATGCCAAAAATGAAAAAAATGAAATCCACTTGCTCCGGTAATAAACTGCCTCCTCCGGCTTGACAAAAAGCAAAACCTCAGATGACTCATTGATTTCCACAAACAAACCGGAATTGCCAGAGGTGGTACACACCAATGTAACTCTGAGGAAGCCTCATCACTCAGCAGTTATTCTTGTGCATTCAGCGACCTCCTTTTTTTTTTTTTCTACCGAGCCAGTGTGACGATAACGCGCGTGAAATGAGCGCCGAGGCCTGCCAGCGGTGCCTGAGCCCTTGCAGGGCTCGACACCTGCCCGCGCTCAGCTGTTCCTCCACGCTTGACCGCGTGTGGCTAATAAACAGACCTGTCCTTATCACTGGAACTCTATTAACGGGGGTCGCAGGCACCTGAATCCCGTACCGGGGCGATGGCAAATTACAAGGCAAATGTAATGGCTTTTGCTATATTGCCACACGCTGAGATAGTGAATTACACCAAAGGCCTGATGTTATTACATGTCCCCGGGACTCTGGCTCTGTTTTTATGATGACTACAGCGAAAACCAGGTCAGTGCTCAAATCGTCATGGTCGTTGCCTCCTTTGCTCCAGTTCTATCTATCACTTCCATTCAAAGAGCGGACAAAGGCATGCAGCAGGTCGTGCACTTCGCTTCAGACGGCGGTCGTCGTCTGTGGCCTCTGACATGAAATTGCTCTCATCATTATTATCCATATGAGATGTATGGACATTTGTCATAAAGGTTGGCGAGTAGTTACACATTTAAAACATCAACACTTCTTTTCCTTTACCTTATAGTGCAGATTCATATCGGTGGCTGCCTTTCAAATAAATTGCTTGTGCTTTTAATGTGTCACAATTTTACGAAACATCAGGCTTAGTGTTAACTACAACGCACATTCATGCCGGTTGCAACAACGCTTGGAAAGCTGACATCCAAAATGCTCAGTTAAATAAACCGCTGAGAAAAAAAGAAAAGAACTCTAGGGGTAGAAACACAGATTTTCAGCCTTCAGACATGCTTAGTACGGTATAAAGACTCGGGACATGACGAAGTGCCGGCTAAACAATGGCTCGCTGCCGTCTTTTTAAAATTGCACTGCATTAAAACTGGAGCTCTTACTTTCTGCAAAATGACACCACATGTTGCACGGCAGCGGAAACCCTGTGACAGTGTGAGTCCAGTTCTGCATTGACAAAGAGAGAATTACAAAATGGTGGTGACAACAAAATGAGAAATCCAACCAGCCTGCCTGAGCTCCCACCAAACAATCGTTAAGATGACGGTGTACCCAAATCCAAACAACTTTTTTATCCCAGTGGGTGTGTGAAGCTGAATTGTGGCCCTAGAGATGCCTGTTTCGCCTTCAATTACATGTAAAATATAATAGAAATGTTAGCATAGAGGGTTAGCGGTTCATTTCCAGGCTCTTCCTACACACATCGACGCGTGTGTGTGTGTGTTAGACTACATGTTATCTACTGTAAAATGGCATGAAACCGAAATTTTTGAAAGCTCTATATTAATTGAGACCGTTTACCATTTAATATTAGTCTCATTCGGATATCTGTGCTGCAGTTTGGGCTATTTGAAAGTAGTTCCTGTGCTGACGCCACTGGTTATATTCACTATTGTAGTCTAAGATTATTAAAAACCTTTTTCAGCCTCTTGTGATAAAGCAACAAATCTTTATAATGTATATTCCATGATGTTTTCATAATCCAAATTTTCTTGAATCCGGGTCATTAACCGCAGGAGAGAGAAACTCAAAACAGAGACACCTCTGCGTGACAAAAATGCAAATTATCAAGGTAAAATCAAAATGGCTGTGGTTTGTGGATTGTCTTGTGGTGAAGATGGAAATCACTGCAGATATTACACTCCCAAGTTTAAGTTTTTTTGAACTTTGAAGAAGAAAGTCGGGCCGTCTAGAAAGTAATCTCTACAGCTTCGACCCTTGCGGGAACCGAGGGCCAGTGGGTTTGAAAATTTTAGAAAGCCAACATTGCTGTGTGGCAGAGCTCGATGTTAACGCTGAGCGGTGAGTGGATTTCTTTGGAAAAGGGGAGAAGTTGTCCAAAAGTAAAATGGGAATAGATATTGCATTTTGTCTTGTAATGCATTAGGATTCATAACCCAGGGTCCTTTCATACAAGACAGTGGAAGAGAACTCTGTAGCCTATGTCACAAAATGAAAAGAATGTCAGTACAACTAGTTTACTTAACATGTGGTTTTGAAAGACTTGCGTAGAGATTTGCACCAAACAAATGCACATTTGACTGAAATTAAATATAACGCGCGACATGACGATTTACATCTAATGAAGTACCTGCTCGGCCGAGAGAACCTGCGGGATGAAGAAATAAAGAAATAAATCACAACTTCAACATCCAAGCATCAGTTTTAGAAATTCAAATGTGTCTTCAAATGATAAGCGGCTCAAATAGATTTTTTAATATCTTCTATTCCAGGCAACTATCAGTGCTCATCTGTTCTTCAGCAGGGCCCTATATTTAGATCAATGGCATGGGATACTGTATGTTAACCAGCTCTGCGCTTCAAAAACACTCTTTAGTGTGTCTGATGTGTCAGGCGGTGACAAGGACAAGTAAAGTCAACATACACACTCTATTTGTCTTTTAATCAGTCCATGAAATGAATCCATTCATATTTAGGGCAGTGTTTGCATGTAGCATGCAGGTACAGACTCTTTTCACCTGTTTGTCCAGCTTAGATATTTTTGCCGTAAAAATTGTGTGCAGTGACTTTTAAGTGAAACGGGATTAAGAGGTTGGAAAAACTGTTCTGTATGACATCCATCAGGGAAAACGGGACTTTATTATCAGTATACGTGTTTTTTTTTCTCACAGTGAGAAATTACAAAAATCTCATTGTGATAGCTATACAGCTATCCCCAATGAGCTGTCCAATACAAGCTACACAATTTAGGAACAAATTAAACAAAGGCAAAAGCAACACTTGAAATAAAGCAGATTCGCACTCCATTCATAGCTTGGATTATGAATACATGGATTATGAATACTTAATTCATTCATGTTGCTGTTTCTATTTTTTCATACCTAAGGAGATAACACGTGATTTCTCACCATTTCAGAAAAACAGGTTTTCAGATTATCACCATTTTCTTTCCTGTTGTCCATCCTTAGCCGCTACAAGCAACCAGTAAGTTGTAGATTTCCGCCCAATAAGCTGATATTTTAACAGAGCAAAGTTTTAAAAGGCAAAAAGGCCAATTACCAGCTGACCTGACGAGACCCGCAGCACATCGACTCCCTCGTCCTTCCCAACATGGTGACACCATCATCACACAGCTGCTGATCATGAGTGAAAAACTAATTCTTCTTACAAGTTGACATAATGACCCTGATAGCTCATATCCAAAACCATTATGACATATTGACATAAAAAGAAACCAGACAGTCAAATTGATAAAAGCAGATAATCCAAAAAAAAAAAAAAGAATCACTTCAGTACAGAAAGCAATGTGACACAGCCCTCTCCCTCGCCTCTTTTGCTCTCGGCTAAGCAATGATCAAAAACTGCCACGAGGCACGGGAATACCGGGGTCACGTTTAAGTCCATTTTTAAGTTCTGTTAATTGTGTGACCTGCGGCGGTGCAAATGCTCCTGATGTCCCCAGAGAAGCTTAATTAGAAACCTTAAAAAAATATTTCCTCATAAACAATGATCAGGTTGAAGCAGCACACATCATTTCACCTTGGCTTTCGGTCAAATATGTATGAACTCGCCTGAAGCCAAAGGCCTCTAAATTCTTTAACAGAGGAAAACGGACCTAATTATGACAATTCATCAAACAATTGCCGTTGTGATATTCATGCTGTTTTACAAAGGTAAAAAAAAACAGAACTATCAAACTCCCACGTTAGATACAGCCACGTAATTCATTTAATATTTTTCACGCGGTTTCCTTTCGCAATAATTAGATTTCTATTGTCGGGAAGATAGAAGAGGTCTTGATAACAATAACAGCCAAGGACGAGGGTTTGTTCTTGATAATTGAACCCGGTATCCTCTCTCCGGCCATACATCTTCCTCCAGGCCATCTTGCCAGGCCTCCCATGGGCCTCAAGCCATCCAACACCGTAGGCAGCTCTTGAGAAGGAGGCAGGGACAATGTTACCTGCAGGTCCCTATCCAGGGTCAGAAGATACCGCTGGGGCCTCATTGACAAATTGTCCTTGTCTGGCCACATGAGAGAGCAGGGATCGCAGTAATTGCATATTTCCCTCTAATTGCATTTGTCACATGTGGGGTCCTCTGCTGGAGAGACGGGTTCTGAAGCTCTTTCTCGGTGACGTGTTAAGCCAAACGGCTGAACTCTCACCTGCACCACGAGTGCGGGACGCGCTGGAAGAAGCCTGCAAAGAGGGCAATAAATTATGCAGTGGCACAAAACATCAGCAGAGAAGCCCTGGAGTCGGGCACCGAGGCTACTGCCAGACGGAGACGTGCTGCAGGTCCATTAAAGCCTCAGATGAGGTCAGGAAGGGCTTTACTCACTGATGCTGTTTAAGGACAATCAAGGGCTTCTACCTACAGGATTACACGATGTGATGCCCGTACCGCGGCGCGAGACAAAGGGGTCTCCAGATCTCCGTTCACCGTGACGTTGAAACTCGCAAAAGAAGGGAGAATGTGATTACCCGCATGTTGGTTAAAGGAAAGGGATTTATTTTATTTTTCTGTCCCCAGTCAGAAGCAATGTTATGATCTGGATCTGCTGTTTCACATGTCTCAGGCCTGTTTTCCTGCTTCAGCAAAGTTTTATGGGGTGAGGCAAGGAGTTAGGAGAGGGGAGGGGAGCAATAATAACGAGCAGCTCTCATCCTGGCTTCTGGTGCCTCGTGATATGCTGCCAGGCTGCTGCATTATACAGAGGGGTTGTACAACTACATTTTAATCCACTCGTGTTTCTGGCCTGATAAAAGGATTCTCTCCATCTCTTTCTGTTTAATTCACACCATCATCAATCAAATGTGCCCCCCACCCCACCCCCCCGCCACCCCCCCGGGTTTTGGGGTCTGCTGCAGATAGGTTGTGGGTCCCCCCAGGGGGGTTAGGGACATGACGGACCGGTCACAGATGCCATAGAAATTAAAATGCAAGAGTCTGTGCAAGGTGTTACATTTCTCAGACATGCTCATTTGCAGTAATATCTGAGCAACATAAGGAGGCTTATCTGTGATTCCAAATACGACTCACAAGATTATGTGAATATGATTTAAAAACACGCTATTTGGGAGCTCTATCTGCATAGTGTGGCTACAAGTGTGGAAGATTCCCAGTGTGGTAGATGCACTGTTTTTGTCTTCCGCCATTGTCTGCACATGACAGTCGCCACAGGCTACTTAGTAATGAATATGTGCCTGTAGCATGTGTTCTGTGTGAAGCCTATGAATAGAGTAAATATGCACATCTCTGCACAACAGGTCAGCTTCTGAACACGGAATATGATCAACCACAGAATCAGCTCCTGAAACTACAAAGGAATTGTGTATTAGCAGCAGCTCAGTCTGTGACTAAAGTGTCACGCGATGATGTCTGATATCCCAGCAAAGCTTTTTTTTTTTTTTTTTTTTGTCTAAATAAGGCTACAACTCTGTTCTCTATTGTCTTTCACAGATATCCATAAAGCTCTGATTGTAGCTCTCTTTATGTGCCACATGAATGTACTCTCCCCTGACAGGTAATCCAGACTTTGCAAAAATAGCACATTTGTAAAAGGCAATGTTGGGCTAAAAACGCTCCAAGCAGATTTGTTAAAATGTTGCCACTTTGCTGTAATATTGTTCTCACAAAGCAGCGGCCCATGCTGAAACATGACAGTATAAAAAAAAAAAAAATTAAGATCTAATCATTTATTTATGAAGGATTCAGAAAAAGCAAAGAAAATGTACCTATATCCAAGTAATGAATCTGCAGGACAATCTGATAAAATATCACATGTGTATAATTAAAAACGTACATTTGCCAATCTGTCAGCAGTCGAATGAAATAGGAGCGTTTTGTAGAAAATACATCTCTAGAAGTGGTTATTGATTTTGCAGCTTTGAGGTCATTGCATAGTTCAGGTCCCCTAACAACAAAAGCTCTATCCTGTTTGGTCTAACACAAAGTAGCATCGGCCAACACAGTCCTGTGTGAAGGTGTATTAACTGTAGGTCTGTTCCATAAAATTCTTGAAAGGTCCAGTGAGATTGATAGAGCTCTTTGGCAGAAGTTGAATAAAGTATGTCTTCACTGACGTAAAGTAACTTCATATTTAGGATTGTCATAATGTTGTTGCCTCTGTGCCATCGACTGTATGTCTCCGTAGGGAGCAGGTCTGGTGGATGTCAGGGCAGCTGGGGCCTCCACGTCGTCTCCCTGAGAGCTGCTCGGTCGAACGGGATTTCAAAAATTATTACACTTCCGGGTTTGGTCTTTCACGGTCTGAGCCTGATTGAGCAAGTGAAATGTGACTTCAGTGGCAATGGGGAAAAAAAAGAAATCTTGCATTGTTTGTAGACTTTCAAAATGTCACAGAAAATTGAAAAAAAAAAATCATTTTTGGCCAATGCACAATACATGTTTGTAATTTTAATGCTCAGGCTATTCAGGCTTTTTCCTTGTCTGTAACTGTATCTAAGACACCGCTTTTTTTATATAGAAAGCCAGCTATTTTGCATCTAAAGTAAGATTTTTTTAGCATGTTAGTTATCTCCTTTCTATCTTTAGTTATCTGTTTTTTTATTTATATGTGCATACCTGTTTTGGGTGACCTACTAACTAGCGTTCATTCTGAGCAGATCCCTCTCCACTGGTGTGTTCAGAGACCCTTTGACTTGTTTCACTCAGGTTGTAATTATGCATCGGCACAGCAACTCTGCACTGATGTTGTTTACACGAGGGGAAAAATGATCAGACTGGATGAAAGAGTAAAGCTGCTTCCAGGCAACAGGGACTAGTGGATGTAAAATATATATTATTATTCAAAATGTCTTTAACGTGACAGTAATTAAAGGGTTTCTTCAATTCAACCAATAACTATGTTGGTAAAACACACGAGCAGCCGGGTTCCCTTCGAATCCATCGCCATTCCGTCACAGCTGTCTGCAAAACAGGTAACAGAGTGCGCCTCAGAGCTAATTTAAAAATCTCCCATGGCCTTCACACTGACACCTGAAAATAATTTGCTTTTTTCTCTTTTTTTTTATAATCCTGTCAGAATTTTAACAAATGTAGGACCATATGCAAATGAGCCTGGAGATTGTGTGACATGAGAGGGTGTAGCTTCAAAACTAGATGTCTCTCGATGGTCTCTTTAGCTGTGTCTTCAACGGGGACAGGTTGATCTGTCTCTTGGATACAAGCGTACCAGGTCAATGACAAGACATATTCCATCATATTCCATCTGTATTTTTGCGATTGAATTTTGCAGGCCGCTATCGGGGAAAAATTTAGCCTGGCCTGCCAAACAAACGAAAAAAAAAAAAAAAAGACCAGGAAGTTTGTGTCCAGCCGAGTGAGCTAGTGCTGCAGCCACAGACAACTGATTTAGCTTTTAACCAAAGCATATTAGATCTAAGAGTTACCGCATCACAAGCCAGGATTAAATATGGTTGGGGGGATTCTGATGGGGGGGGAAAGTGCCATGAAATACAATTTGCAGTGTTTAGAGGCAGAAGCAGATACTCGGTCCCTTAGGTGTGGAGACATTAACAAAAAGGCTGGATGTTAAAGCGTTTCTTCTCTTGAACATTGTGGAGGCGCTGCTGATGGGATGGAATTTGGTAACGCTTCCCTCAGCTGGGAAATTACAGAGGCAAACAACAGTCTGTAGTGACTTATGAATTTATAAACCGAGAGCAATTGTCTCCTAATTGCACATTACAAAGCTGGGTGCTGGAGAAAGATGAAAATAAAAATAAGGAGTTCACACTCTGAGCCATTAGGGTTAAAATTCTGGCGTTGACAACAATCCTATCTCCTCATCTTCTTTGTCCTCAAAGGAACAATTTTCCAAGAAAAGTGTCAAGCTAGAATATTATTGGACTAAAACGAGAAGTTTTTTTTTTTTTTTTTTTCTATTCTTTATATACATTGTTCATTTGGATGCAATCTGTTATTGTCACTCTCGTTCAGTGCCGAATCTCTCCCATGCGCTCTGAGAGATTGCTTGGCTGGGGTTACTGAGGTACACCCATTCTGTCAACATATTTATCTGTGTAGAAGTGATACATTCACGCTGCTTGGCATTTGTGAAAGGACAAAGCTTTCCAACGAGCCTGATGTGATTATTTAGTTGTACAGGCTGATTCTCGGCACAGCGGCCGCGGCCCGAGACAGCAGGTGGCAGGTGCTGGAAAAAGAGAGTGATCGTCTCGTCTCCCGTTCTTTGAACAGTCCAATTTGAACAAAGGATTAAGTGTCCATCATTAATCATAGGCTAATCTTGTAGATTTACGCAAGCGGTTCCAAAAGTCAATACCGCTCTAATTTAATCAGAGAATGTCATCAGTTTTATGGAGCAAAATGGGGGGCTTACAGACAAGACAGGTCTTGGACAATTTGCTTTCAGGTGATCATCGCCGTGGACAATAATTTGACAAAACAGTTTGAATTGTGAGTGTCTGTGTTGAACGTCTGCAGTAAAACGCTTGTGAGCGAACGGAACTTAAAAAGAAATGTAAAGCAGTCTATTTGAACTGCTGCACATTTTGCCAAGAGGAAATGCAGAACCGTCTTTTTATCTCGTTTAAAATGGGGTGGGGGTTTGTTTTTGAATAATTAAATTTTTTTCATTATGCAAACTTATTTTAAACAGTTGTTGCTGAGGTAGATACCGATTTTTATTCCGTTTTTGGCCCAGTTGTTTTTATTATGAAATATGAAGTGAAGTCAAGTTACATAAATGCTGTATTATTAATAAATGTCAGTGAAGTATTCATAGCCGCCGCTGCACCATTACACAATTCGGAGCTTCAGTTTATTTGCGTTGCATCCGTTGTTCTGATTTAATGGTCTTAAACAGTAGCTTTATGTTGTTTAAGTAAACATGTAAAACATAAAGTTATTATGATCCGCTCGCACGATGTCTGCTCTCCGTACAACTGCCGCCTCACCCTTCATACTTGTAGTTAGTAGTTTGTGGGACAAAAGTATAAATATTTTATTGGGAGTAAATAATTCAACACCTGTGTATTCCTCTGTGGTTCGCTACCAGCTCAGATCCAGTCACTTCAAGACATCTTTTGTGGATGGAGAGCCCTTCAGCCTAAATGACACTTGGCCAAATAGCACTTAAGTACATCCTCAATATTTTAACAGGGTCGTGCAAGGAAGCCGTGGAGTGGCTGAGCTGCTCCTGCAAAGTAGAACAGGTGGATTGTTTCGGGTTTAGAAAGTAGAAACGGCAGACTAAACTCCTTTTCGTGACTGCAGAGCAGCTTTACTCAGCTTGACTTCCAAACATGCGATCAGATTTTCCTGTCAAAGTGTTGTGATTTTTATCCCGTTGAGCAATGTATCGCTGTCCCATCTGTGATTGGGTCTGCTTCGTTCGTTCTTTTTTATACTGAATAGTTTCAAATAAATGGGTTGAATATTAAGACTGCATTGAGACTGTGGTCTGTCAAATTTTTTTTGTTTTTTGTTTTTTTTGCTACTTTTTTTGACATTGCGCAACACATCACATGTGAACTGATAGTGACCATTATGATCAGAAATGAATTCACCAAAAAGTCAGTGGAAGACACATTTAAAGATGAATAAGCAAGAAATGATCAATCAATTTGAGAATGATGGCATACAAATTAACAAGAAATGACAGAAACTAGCCGGAGTTGACCTTTTTACATTCAAAAATGATCAAGCCATGAAAATGTATAATAAATTATTAAATTACCAAGTAAATAATTTCTTCTTTCTTGGCTTGGCTGGAACTTTTATAATCAATATCAAATCAACTTTTAATTATTCTTGTCTGTTGTACATTATCCTTGCATGTCAAAGGATAATCTGAACAAATCCCATCGAAACTCCCCCAGACTATGAAGCGCAATGTCAAGCATGTTGGTTTTGATGATTGTGATTTCATTTTTTGAGAAGTAATTTTCCTGAAATAGCATTTCAGTCTTTCGCAAGTGTTTCTCAATTCCTTTATTGGGAGCTTCAGGATAGTCATTTCGACACGATTCACAATGAATTATAGCACTTGGCAACGGTCTTAATTGTCTCAGTACATGAAGCTCTTGTTTGTCTTCTGAATGACAATTTCAAAAAGCATAAAAACCACAATTGAGACGGTAAAATTAGTTAATTTGTGAAAGTAAGATAAAATGTACAGTTTACATTCACGTTTCTCTCCTGATTTTATTAGCAAGTTCTGGTAATGAAATTTAGAAAAACCGATCTGTGAACTATCCACCGGAAATGTGTAGAAACAGCTATTATAGAGGCTCTGATTAACACTCTGTTGATGAGAAAATTAACTTATATACACTTCATTATAAACCCAGCAGACCTCAAGGACCCAGACTTTTATGAAGCCGGGACCAGATGTCATCCAGCCACAGCCCCAATTAATCTCCGGGTCTTGTAACACGCCCCTAGAAACAAGGGGGGAAAAAACCTGATTGGGTGCGCAAGACAGAGACACTGAGTGGTAGGCAAGGGTGAGAGATGCTATCCGGGGAGCAGCCGGCCCTGGCGAGCCTGCAGAGGGTGAGATAAGAGGGGGCGGCGGGGGGGGGGGAGACTGCATCGGAGCCTGGGTCTCAGAGAAGAGGCTGAGGTTATTCATTGCTCTGCCGTGAAAGCTTGAGAAGATTACCCAGAGCCTGTTGGCAGTGATACAAGGGGGGACAGGCAGAGGGGGCCCCCCTCTCACCCCTTTGTTCCCCATCCATCTGCTTGAATCTCACAATGGCTCATCAGGACCAAATAGGGTGGAGGGGTGGAGCAGCGGAGGTTTGCAGAATGGGAGGAAGTGAGCGGGTGTGGTGAGGCTGAAGGAAAAGGGGGGCGCGGGCAACCTGCGAGACTTTGGAAGGTAATGCGAGGCAGCGTCGGGAGAGATAGCGCAGGACGGGAATGAATCCTAGTGCTTGTTGAGATTGAATGAATGGTGCCGCAGCTGACAAGCTCTGACAGACTACATTGGGAAAGGCCAGCGAGGCGGGTGTTCACATTGTTATTTTCTGGGAGGTAATGGGCTGGCAGCTCCTCTTCACTCTGAATAATCAGTACTTTGGTTAGACTCAGACACCACTTCAAACCATGATAAATACACCACTCCAAACCCTCGCAACCAAGAGGAAAGCATTTGTCTCTAAATGCCTTGACCACCATATTTATCTTGTTGAGGAATGATCAGATGATGAAGGGTGCTTTCTTCCATTACGCAGGTAATTATAGGTGTTTTTACACAGGAAAAACATCAGCGGCAGCTTACCGTTACGGCAAGGAGGCTTTGCAAATAACACAATAGACCGATGACGCCGGCGAGTTATATTTGTAAAGGTCCCCTCCACACATGTACTAATGCATACAAACTAGAAGCAGACCCACATATCGTCAGCCATTTGCGGCAATTTCCGCACGGTATGGATCGGGGATTATCTAAGCGGAAGTGGATCCCTTAGTTTTTGCCTTGTGAAAAGTATTATACCAGCGGACCTTCATGATAACAGTCAGAGGAACAATTGTTTTTATTCCACTATACAAACTGCTTGTTGGTCCCTGCTAGGTGGAAAATGCAGACCTATATATACATCTGTTATCTCCGAATCTGTTACGATGCATCAGTATCTTCGTCAGCAAATATCAGATATGGGCAAAAAAAACATTGCATCTTACGCGTATGTTAAAGACTTAAAAGATCAAACTGTTTTGATGATGTGCCGTGGGCTCAGCGGCTGGCGCTCGCGCCTCACAGCAAGAAGGATCCCGGTTTTGATCCCGACAGGGGGCCTTTCTCTGCGCAGTCTCCACGTTCTCCCCGTGTCTGCATGTGTTTCCTCAGGGTTCTCCGGTTTCCTCCCACAGTCCAAAAACATGTAGTAGGTTAATTGGAAGCCTCTAACCCCGTCGCATCCCTCACAACAGGATAGGCAGAATAAATGAATGAATGTGTGATTTTTTTTTTTCGTCATTTGCGTCCTATTGTTTTCTCATTCGTGCTGAGCTTTAATGGAAAGGGCTCCATAAATAAATGTACTTATCAAAATATGTCAACCATTTTTATACGGATTCTGCATAGCAACTTTTAACGCTAATGTTAAAAGCTACATGTAAAACTTTTAACATTTGTTATTAACTTTGTGTCACGTGAAGACACATCTGTAGATTTTCATTCAAATTCACAGTTGGACAAAACGTCTTCCTGAAATTGAATTGACATTCTGTGTTTTTTGCTTTTAAAGCCAATTCAATTGCATTTAAAATGTAATGTGTTACTGAAATAATTAATGAAGCATTAATTTTGCCTATTTACTTGATAGATCTGACATTTTTAGTAGAGGGCTTTGCTAACGTACTCGGAGGGAATATACAAATACAAAGAGTCAGCCAATATAAACATCAATGGGATTCAAAGTATCAACATTGGCTCCAAAACTCACGCTCTAAAACGAACACACCGTGATAATGTGTGACCGTTTTTAGGCTCAAGTAAATTTATTATTTCGCTTTTAAATCCAGACAAAAACACCACCAACTCCCAAGTAGTCCCTCACCTTCCATATCACACTTTTTTCAGTCCAATGTTCAACTTGAATTGCCTCGCAAAACTGCCTCATGATATCAAATTCTATTTGGATTGAGAAAGTGTGGCCCTTCATCACTTGAAGTGAAAACTGCCAGGTGTTCATCCCCACGCTCGAACGTCGAGCTGCAGAAACATAAAGAAAAATATTATTTGACCGGAGGGGGAGTTTAATGAAATGCATCCAGTTTTATTCCTGTTTTGTTGTATTGCTACCAAGGATAATGTGCTATGCATGTTATTATGTATGTTATTATCACTACTCCCACAACATATTGATATCCTAATATATTTATTTATTCAGGATGATAGTAATTCACCATTGCCGCCGAAGTAATTGGGGGATTCGCCGCATGTGTTTGCTGTGTGGCGCCGCTCCAGGTGCTTCTTATGGCAGGGGGGCAGATTTCCTACTTGAACCAAAGCAGCTTCAATTAATGGCTGGGAGTTTTGACGCAAGAGTCGCTGACTTTGCATCATAGAGAGTTTCTGGAAGTTGCGCAATCTCACGCCGTCCCTACTTTCATCTGCTGAGTGCTGCAGAGTCGGAGCATGTGGATGGTGTTCAACAGATGATGTCAGAGAAGCATTGTGCGCTGCCATCATCTGCTAGCGCACATCATCGGACAAAGTTAGGTTTTCTCACGGTGTGTTTTTTTTCCCATTAACCCCCTCTTATAAAACTGTGACACTTAGGTCATACCATCCTTTGACTGTCCTCAGTGTAACTAGTTCATGTGTGACTATATGAATAGCTAGAGGCTATTACACCGCTGAATATGAATAGAATAGCAGACCAATTACTTTGGCCCAGATGGAGCTGTATGCTCCTCGGAGAACACCTTATCCTTGCCACACACACATGCACACTGAAGCCTGAACTCTTGAATGTTGGCACGAGCAGAGCTAATGAGCTGCGCAAATAAAAATATCAAACTGTTATCAAAGCTTGACATTTTAGAACAACTGAGGCTTTTTTTTTCCCCCCTCACTTGTGTTTGACATTTGCGTAAAGCAACCAGGATTTGCCACCTTCAACCCGTTTTGACGGGCCGCTCGATGTTCAGTGGAGACGGCTAACACGGGAGATATTGTCATTCCAACGCATCCTAATCACAGAGAGGACATGGGGAAATGTTTAAGCATTATAGCAGACCAAAGCTGAGTGAATAGGTAGTATAGTTGAAACCCTTTCTGTCCCCGAGGAGCTTTTACTGCAATGTTCCCAAAAGAATCCTTCCTCAAACCCAGCCAGTGTAGCTGGCACTCTCACAGGCAGTGGACATATGGCCAATCTCCCTTCGTCTGTTGTGCTATTTACGGCTCAGTAGCCTGTCATTTGTTTTGCCTCTCAGAAACCAGTATGACACCTGTTTGAATTCTCAATAAAATGCTGTTTGCTTTTTTTTTTTTTTTTTTTTTTTTATCTCCGGGAGAAGGCTGCTGTCACTTAATCTTTCTCTCGCACTAATTGTTATTACTGTGGTTTCCTCGTCAGATGGATCGCGATGTGCCTTTCTTGCTTGATGAAATTCTGGTGCCCTCGGTGATTGTCAAGCCAGCCATCAAAGGTCAGGAATTAAAGAACGGCCGAGGCATCCATGTGCATCTGGCCACAAATTAAAGCAAGGTCCAATTTTCTCTTAACACAGTGACAGCAAAGCAAAAATCTCGTTTTAGTAGCACTCTGGGTGCTTTTGGGGCTGTTGCAGCAATAACCAGTCCATTTGCTATCTTACCATCTCTTTCTATCCTAGTGCTTGAAACGTAGCCCGGTGCCACATATGGGCCAGAATATCTATCAGGAATTATGCCTTTTTTTTTTTTTTCTTTTTTTTTTTTTTGTTGTTTTCCAAATTATCCGGAAATAAAATGATACTTAAATTAACTGACTTCGGTATAAGATCCCCTTGCCGGTGTCTGACAACCTGAGCATTTGCTGGATTCATTAGCAAGTCCTGAAGATGGTACGGGTTTGGTTTAACTTCGCTTAGTTGTGTGTCAAGTCAGCTTAAGGCAGGCAGGTGAACATTTCGAAAGACCCAAACATAAACCAGAACCAGAATACACTGTGAACATAACAGTAATGTACCTAAAGGGAAATCACCAGCATATGTGAGGCACTTGTGAAATATATCTGTGGGGTTTTCAGCTCATGATGTGGTGCAATAAAAATATATATGGCTGTGCTTTTCACAGTGCATTCAATGACGTTTTATTTTAGCCTCAGTTTGCTCGTCATTAGATAATATCAGAATCTAGTCATTTTTTGACTGAATCTTTGGTAATTCCCCACTGGGTTGCATTTTTTTTTTTTCAAATTCCCTATAGCTGTGAATTGGCACTTGATTTGTGTGCAGGTTAAGTGCTATTGTTAATGAATGAAAGAATGACTTTCAGGTTTTATTTTGCTGATTTATCATATTTGTCGGGCCATATTAGATCGTTTGTTTGTAACAATAGCGCTTACTCGTGCGTAGGTTTTGCTTTTCGCTTTTTTCTTTCAGTCATATTGCAAGAAGTCAAGATAATTTTGTGTGAAGAATTACTGCCAAAGTTGCAGAACATACAATGAATCAGCAAAGCTTCGATCACCATCGAGATTTGCACTATATTGTTAGTCAGCAAATGTTGATACAAATGTAAAGAAGATAGTTAGATACACTGACCCACCCTTAAACCCCATCCGTGATGTTTCACAAGTTTTACTTACACTGGGATTTTCAGTGGAGTTGACAGTCCTTCAGTGTGTCCCGGGACACATTGGCATTCACAGTGTTTGAAGAACGTGGCCACATGAGGCTCGGACCACCTCCGCATATTAACAACAGGGCTGGCGAGGGCTGACTGAAATGTAACAGCATTTTTGTCGGAAGAAATCACGATTCCCAGTCACAGCTAATTAAAGTCGGCTTTACTGCGGCGCTCGAGTTGATGGACGGCTGCGGCAGACAAACGTGTAATGCTCAAATTACTGCTCTGGACAGAGTTTATTGAAAAGAAAAAAAGAAAATCAAAACTACCATTTGTATTTTTTAATTTCGTATTTTTCAGATCTTTATGAAAATCTAATTATTTCCGCAAGGATTTGACTGCTCATGAAAGAGTTTGACATCATATGGCAGTCATAGTGCGTAGTGTCGCCTACCTTGTAATTTTTATGAACGTTTCATAATAACAGTTAAATAGTGTCATTTAGCCCTTTTTCAAAATCATGAGAGTCTGTTTAGCCAAAAGTTTATTGGAAGCCTATCTGGTCATATGCTGTGACTGTGAGGCACCCACTGATTTTGGGTCTCCACAAACACTTAAAGGCATCGATCCCGTGCCCTGAGCTTGCAGACCAAGGCAGCAGAAATGAATCACCCTGGACCTCGCACTCACACACCTGATCAATAGCAGCAGAAGAGTCCTCCGGTTCCTTGTTCGATGTTTGTAATGATGCTTTCTTTATTAATTTGACAGCAAGTCTCGGTTCTGAGATCAAAGGTTGTTTCCATAGAAAAACAGATGTTCGCTTTGAGCCCTGTGGACCGCAGGAGGCAAATGCTCAAGGGCCCGGGGGGGCTCGTGTGTTCTGGATGTGGAATCATTTTTTGGAGCTCTGAAATGCAATCCTTCCAAGTAATGGGCTATAATAAAGTACACAAACTCTCACGGTTGAGTAACCGCGCTGAACTATAAACTTTTCAGTCACGCTTGTGCTCTAAAGGTGTTATTTCTCAACCGAAACAGCACATTTTTAACACATTTAAATATGAATACATCACTGCTAGGCTAATAATGTTGTATCCCTTCTACACGCATTAGCGAGTGAAGCCTCTCCTGACATGATGTGAAAGTGTAACTTTTGCCTCACCGGATGAGTTTAACATCTTTAAAATCTAGTAGGACCAGTGGTGAACTCACCACTGCTTACGCTCACATTAGACAGCCTTACTCGCCCAGCATCCTTCAGGGGCCGCTGTTCCCACCGGCTCATTGACCAACCAGTTTGAAGATGTCCACGTTGTTCATTCAGAGCTCGGTTTCTGCTATTGCGAATAAAAATGCGGTAAAAAGCCCGCTTCTGTTCTCCCAAAGCCCTGTCGCCTCTGTTGTCAGCATGACAAGTGCAAACACAAGTCAAAGCCAAGACCCCACAGGTGATATCCTGACAGCTAATGACTCATCGCCATCACCTACCCTGAGCGTGATGTCAGCGCACACACACACACACACACACACACACACAAGGTGATTGCAACAGTAACCTACAGATTGAAGTTGGAAAATGCGTGACTCATATACTGCTCAAATCCATCAACTTTAACATTCAATGCAAATCTTTTTGCTACTTTTTAATATGAATTCAAATGTAATTTCCAATGTTTGGGTTCCAAAAGTAAAACGTTCAAAAAAAAAGAGGCCCTTGTGCAGGAAAACTGTCTTTTCACTTAGCACTGATGTTCACCAGTACTTTTCCCTTTGATTGCAGTTTCCAATCTTTGAACCAAAACTTGGAGCCACTTCTTCCTAATATATTGCAAGCAGGGGAACCTGCTAGCTGCAGGTGTGCTGATAAACGTTATCAGCACACTTCAAGACTTTAAGATATCACATAAGCCACACACTTCAGGGTCTAGATTTATTTTTCGACGGGGTGTTTCCTCTGTTTCGATGTGTTGCCAAGCCTTATGTTTTGTATTACAGATAGCGCTGGGAGCATTGACAGCATCAACCTTTGAGACGCGTAGACCCGCCTGAGATTGTTTTTTCGGAACACCGTTGCATTGTTGTCGCGGAGCCTGTCGAAGTGCAGACTTCACACGCGCTCCGTCTTCCCGGAGTCGACTTTCTCTACCGGATGCCCCACTCGCGATTTAACGTGAATCGATACTCCTCGGTAACAACCTAATTCATAATATAAACCGACAAGGAGAATATTCGTCAGTCTCATTCTCAACAGGAATTGTTAAAATGTAATTAATACCAACGCTAATCATCGGTTTTTATCAGTCTGGTTGTCTCAAAAGTCCCCTGTTTGAGAACCCCGTATTTGAGAAGCACAGCAAGCTTAATTTCTCTTTGGAGACTTTCACAAATGACCATTTTCAGAAACGGATGTCTGCCTGATAGCATCCGAACATGTTGAAATAAATGACAAAACCCCCTCTCTTAAAAGGATGTGGAGCTAATGGGCGAGTCGTGCTGGGTGCTGCCTGAAAGCTAGTCTTAGCTGAAGCCACAGTGTCCTCATCTAAAATGGATGAAATTTGTAAATATTTCATTTGTACAGCATTTGTGTTCATTTTAGTTAACGACATAAAGAAAAATCAGCTAAGCCCGCTTGTCTGGGAATAGTGTTACTACGTTGCGTATCTTCTTTCTGCTCGGTGGGGAAGAAGCCGCACTTGTCACGTTACTTGGAGGCCTGTGTTCGATTTTGGAGGATATTCATGATGTTTTTGTGTATTTCATATCATCATTTTGATACTTGTATTGATAATAACACCAAACACAAAAACATGTATACCTATCAAATTTTTAAAGTTTCAATGGGCATTAGGTGATTAAAACATATAACTATAAAAGGACACAATAAAGACCCGTCACCGGTAAGACTTTTTAGTCATTCTAAAGGTCCTCTCTTAAGGCATTTGAAAAATATTCTCAAATATTTTTATGTTTATATATAGGTTGAAGCGATCTCATGTTCTCCCCGTGTCTGCACGGGTTTCCTCCGGGTTCCTCCCACAGTCCAAAAACATGCACCAAGTTAAGTGGAAAAAATTGGAAAAATTGCCCCGAGTGAGTGAATAATTGTCTGTCTGTTTATGTGGCCTTGCGATTAACTGGCGACCAGTCCGGGGTTTACCCAGCCTCTCGCCCGATGACAGCTGGGATAGGCTCCAGCATCCCCCCGTGACCCCGTGCTTATCCCGCTAGTGCAGGATAAGCGGCAGACGATGGACGGGTGGAAGCTGGAAGTTCATCCTCTCTTCCTTCCTTCTGGATTCATGAAGCCCTCCTTCTTTTGCTGCGTGATTTCTGCTCGTGTTCACCGTTAGCTCTATTAGCTTAGCTTTCAGCTGTCAGCAAAACACAGCGCAGGGCTGCGCTGCTGCTCTTTTTTCAGCGACCTGGACACTGCAGAGGTGATAATCTCCGGCTGTTTTTTCTCACCAAAAGCTACAGTCACTGCAGCCAGGGGCAGATGCAAACCGACTCTGGCGTTAGTGACACCGCATGTTGTTTAGATGGCATAAATTTAAATCTCAGATCTTCGGGAGGTGCATAGTCCAGAAATAATGTGCGGATACAAGTCAGTCCGGGTTCAGGTCAGACATTTAAGAGCACAGTAATATTTTTACAAGCTTTCCAAGTGTTAAAGATGTGACTCCGACAGTCGCTAACGCTAAGGGGTCCAGACTACCGATCACACGTCCGGACTGCAAACTCACAGCCACCCATGGTCATGACTGTTAAATAGATATCATCCCGATTCTCATCCTCCCCTAAATGACACCTCTCGTTAGACCGACCGGATCTGCCTCGGCTAGGTTGCTTATGAAAGCAGCTGTCAAGTACGAGCGAGATTCTGACGTACGGCACAATTTGGGTCCAGGCGTCAAACGTCTGATGTGAAAAGGCTGATCCGGGCCAGCCGCGGAGCGAAGCTCGCCGTCCGCCTCTCTGCCGTCTCTGTGCTCGGACGATCGCGCGGCCGCTAAGACAAGGGACATACTGTAGCACCGCATCCTGTGATGGAGGGTACAGGATGGTTTAGAGTGTCACCCTCAGGCCAAAGAGTGCTGAGTCAGTCACCGCTGACAAGGTCTCCTCGCCCTGCTTTCACCCTGACAGCTGAATTATTCATTAAAGGAGAGAAAAAGCACAGGGGGCCCTGTTAATTTCTCAATGGGATTGTTGGCTGTCCTCGCAGCGGGCCGTCCAATGAAAAGGCGAGCTTACACGGCGGCTCGGAAATGATCCGCAAGTATTTTACTCAATATATTTTCAAATGGATATCACCTGCTATCTGCACAATTAAAAGTGCTCTCAGCGACTCATTGACTTGCGGCAGAGCAGATAGATCTTGTGTTTCCTGCATTAGCTGCTTTCAAGGACACTGGATGTGGATGTGTGGGAGCCCGAATAAGACCTCACAGATTATTGAGTGCACTCATACCATCAGATACATCCACCGGCGGCTCGAGTTGTTTTAGAGCTTGGGGACTTTGCCAGTTGTCGTCATCAAAGTGAGTGAGTCTATGTTCCTGTCCTTTCATAACTGGCAGCTAGCCAGAGAGGTTAACTTAGCATATGACATTCTCTGCAGCACCGGGTACCCAAATGAACTAAATCATGTTAAAGTTGGAGAGGGCCGGTTACTGTTGCATCCAAGGCGGGCGGGAGCAGCAGAGCGGGAACGCAAGGGATCAATAGTGTGTGTGTGTGTTAGATAATGGAATAAAAGATGATATCTTTAAAATCTACTTGTTGGCAACTGATGAGACCTTTGATACAATTTGAGAGGCAATAAAGAAAACCAAGTGCAACGGCGACACACATTGAACGCATTTACATTGTAAATTAAGCCTCCGCGTTTTTTTGTTTTTATTGGAATCGCAGCACAAAGAATGGAGAGAATTATAAAGAAGAGTAAGAAAATAACATTACAACACACATTTCTTTTCAAACGATAATTCATTATTTAACACTTATATATTATGTACATCAAATATGACCACACTCAATGCGAAACAACCCTGAATCAGGTCATGTATCGCACATCTATCAGAGAGATTCGATATTTACAAGGTCAGTGGTATCAAAAATCACATTCCCTTGAGTTCCTCGGAGGCAGAGTTTTCTCCCTGAAATGCCTATGGATGCATAGTGATCAGACCCAGTTACCCACTGAAGAGTCCAATCGCAAGATGAGGGAATAAGCCTGAAGTAAATTTACCAGATATAAAAACTGGCACCCCCTATTACAACTTTTATTTTCAAATCTGATAAATGGTGCACTTGGACCCTTGTTACCCATTTGTCTTTAGTTTTAATGTCTTTGGCCGCTCATTCCTGATGCTTTCGCACTCCCGCATTTTTATGTATTTACAAAGTGTTTATTACACGCCGCATGACTTGTATTTCAATAACGGCCGCAAAGCAAGTTTTCCTTGAAAAGACATTAAAATACGAGAGGCGGAAGTAAAGAGCCGGTGTTAGTTTTCTCGGAGGTGTGTAAACCTTGCCTCGCCGTCACCGTGTTTCACACCGAGCGACGGACATGCTGAGCACTTGTATACAAGGGTGTTGTATTTTTCTGTAGAGATCATTTATTTGTTATGCGAGGCTTCTTTTCTGATTTAATTTCACCGGAGAAAGACAATTTGGCTACAATGTTGTTTGCATTTGCAAATGCACATGGAAGAATTTAACACTGAAAGGCCTTTTTAGTGTTTTGAGATGCAGTATAGTGCATATTCAGCAGGAAATTAAAACTTTATTGAACTATCTTAGCGAGGCAACATCTTTTTGTCCTTTTCACCTCAGATTTCTGCATTTCATGTATATCTTTACATCTTGTTAAAGGGAAGTAGGTGGGTGTAATGTGCTACATGTAAAAAAAAAAAAAAAAAGAAATTAAAATAAGGCCCCCACCCCCACGCTCCTTAATGCTACCTGTTTGTGCTAATTACACATTGATCATCTTGCCACATTTTCCGTCACCTCTCCGTGCTTTAAATATCAGTTCAATGCCTACAGAGAGAGCAGAAGCATGGAGGTGTCAATTTCTACAACCTCCCACTGCCGACACACTTGTGTGCACAGATATATGGCAACCTGTGCACAGGCGCATGCACCCATAGCCAACACGTCCTCAGCAACAGATGGACGGCCTTGAGGCAGTGCCTGAGAGACTTCTTTAAGGGTAGAGCTGCCAATTGATTGCTACGATCAGGTGTGTGTCAACACAAAGGCACCTCCTGTTCTTTTCAAGAATCGGGGTCGTACTAGCCTCAGGACAAATGGAGACACAAAACAACGGTGGCATCTGTGGCAGGTAATGATCCCCTCGCCAAAATCTGGATAATGATATACCTTGACCATTTGTTGCAGTTAAAATCACTGTTGCTCATTCGGAGCTCCGCATGTGTCCTCCAGCAACATGTGCCTGAGCTGTGAACGCCGCTCGCTCGAGTTACGGCCATAAATCATCCGTTAGCCGGCATTGGCATCAGGTCAGCCAGAGCGGAGTGACATGACACTGTTTCAGCTTTTATATATTACTGATCCAATCGCCGTCCATAAAATGGACGGCACGGTGCCAGAGGTCAACGGTGAATTAGGGAGCGTCGCTTCGGTTAATGAGCCCAATAAGTGCAGGAGTTGCACAATAGCAATTGCACAAAATTATCAGAACCCCACTTAGAGGAAAGATACCTGTGTGGAAATATCTGTGAAAATGTAATATTGAATTGCTGGTAGACTAAAATAACTGTTCAAGTATACTGTTTTGTAAATAACAGCAAAGCAATACATCCAATAAATCATTCAACTGTCGCCGAGTTTGCACTGGGCCCAAAATTGATTCACGGCTATAATCAGACACACATTAACGATCATTTTCATTATGCGTAACGTGAAAAAAAAAAACACTGTCAAATTCTTCAGACTTCTCACCAAGTACTCAGGAGATTTTGCAATTCCTTGATAAGTACTGACATGAATATTGAAGAATGATAATGTAGATAACTACTTGAAGCATAGATTACACAAAATAATAACCAAGACAAAGGTTATTCACCGGATCTCTCCAAATCTGATAATGGCTTTCAGTTGACCATGGATCGTAGAGTACGGTGCATCAAAAGCTGGTTGGTCAATAAAACCGATAAGAAGCCGTGTCTTGGTGTTTCCCTGTACACAATGACAGCAGTTGTGCAATGCGTATTAAAACAGTGCAATCACTGATGTATGGGTTCATATAAATTTGTATATGTTTACATATAAATCCCAGAGATCAGAGATGTAGCCTTCACAACAAACATGATTATAATTACTTAGCATGAACTAACGACCATATGTTAATATGCATATATGTTAATGTACGCTACATAAATGTATGGTATATATATTTAGTATGTACGTGATTTTTTTTTTTTTTTTTATATCAGTGTGTGACACCCCCTTGAGTTTCCCAACCGAGCTTTCTGCGTCCCTCTTTATTGGAGCTTCTCGTACAGCTGGAGGTTACTTGTGTCACCCGATGTCTCATAGAGCAAAATGTCCCTGTCCCAAACAACAGTCATTCTGCTGAAAAAGTATTTATAGTCACATGGATGCGCATGCGTGTGCCGCCACTCACTTTAGGCTGAAGATGTTCCATGAGAAACATTGCGTTCAACATTATTAACAAAAACAGGTGCTTATACACATTGTGATTAAGTCCACCCCAAGCGCGTATCTCGGTTGACAAAAGCTCAACGGGCACGTTTTGGTTTCATTTATACCTGGCCGCGACTGATACCGTGTCACATTTCCCCACAATGCCAGGGGTGATGTTGGTCGGACAAGCACCCTGCTACCCATGGATTCAAACATCAACCAACAGGGTCTTGATCCCCTCTCCTCCTGCTTTAGTAAACACGGTAATAGCAGCGCTGTGTTCGTGTGGGCTCCATGTTAACACTGCGGCTGTCAAAGGCCATCATGCCCCTTCAAAGGATGATGGCTCTCTAAAGTGGGCTCTCTCGGTAGCAGCCATTTTCCACTTGACTGGTCCCACACACAAGGGGGACTGGTAGCCCCTAGCAGCTGGGCTAGACTGGTCACTGGGGGTGGGGAGAAGGAGATGAATGGGCTGGATTGCAGGGAGGGGACTAATGGCAAGTAGGACGTCTATACGCATAAAGAGGTGTGTCCTGTATTCTGTTGTAAAATATACCCTCTAAAACACCTCTGATAATGCGGTTACTACTTAGATGTGATTAAGGCTGAACTGTTGGTTGTTCAATCCGAGCGAATGTAACTCTTGATCACACCTGCCAGATCCTCGGCCATCAGCATCAAAACGAACCTCTTTTTTTTTTTTGAGGGGGGGGGGGCTTTTGTTTTATACTGTTGTTTTTACTCTGAAAATTCTGGCAAAACTCTTGCACTCCTACATCAGAATCGGACCTTGCCGATACCTAGTCAGAAACAGGAAACAAAAGCCCTTTGAGATGTGAAGACATGAATGATAATGCAGCCGGTGTCTGTTTGCTCGGCCATATGGGCTTTGTGTCAACACTCCAGGTTCAGTCAGGTCTACCTTGGGACAGGCGGAGCAGGATGCATTTTCATAAATCATTTCTTGACACCACATCAAGGTTATGTGGTTGGCAGAATCTAGCCTGTAAATTGCCTTTGCATTATCAATGCAAAGGAGCTCTACTGGGATTTAAGCAGTTCAGTATCTATTTATGACTGGAAAATTAGGGTGACCTTTCCCCAAACAGAGAAAATGGTGCCTTCAGTAAAAAATGACTTCAGCAAAGTTAATTTTTTTTTTTTCTTTTTTATGATTATTTTGCATTCACGCAGATTGTAAAGCATTAATTTAGAAGCAGTTTTCAACCTGAAACTGTCGCCTTTGTTACCCAGCCATGATGCACTAGCCACAGTGTTGAAGTAATAATTAGCTAACAGCAGCAGGGTAACAAGTTTGCACCCCGTCCTGCTGTGCAGCTCTGTAATTGGTCTCCTCATGTGGCACAATCGGGCCCTAGAACAAAGGGTTCCCAGAGGGGGAATCTATGCTGACCCATGCTGAACCTACCACAACAATGACAGGCAGGAAGCATTTACATATGCTGACAGACTTGTCTCTTCCTAGGGTGGAGTGCTAGGCACTTCATTAAAGCAACATCAATACCTGCTGATAGAAAACGAGGAGCGGGTCTGTGTGCATCACTGTCTGCTCCGAGACACTATGGCGAAATGACATAAGGCTGTCACATCCAATCTCAAATAAATGGACGGCATTTATTAAATGGGGTGTGTGTGGAAATTGATGGGGGAGAGATTGTGAGATGTTGCCTGAACGGCGCCTGTCTGAATTGTCTGCATGCATCAGCAATCGGTTTACCCGCAAGCTGTTCACCTGAACATCATCTGCCAAAAATCCGTCTGCCTCCGGGTTCTCCGAAGCACATTTCCTCACTCTCCGAATCGCAAGTTGTTATTTCTGACCCCCTTCCGCTCCCTAGAAAACAGCTTTTCTTCGGCGCAGCTGTATCCCAGAATCGCAGGCCCGCTAAACGTTAACGCGCTACTTATTTGCGCCTCACAATCGTGCAAAGTCAGACACAGGTGACATATCTGTCGATTCAGCAGCCGAGCCGCGGCAACGCAGGTGGGTTCACTCGTTCATCGCGTCGTGGGTTCACTCTCTTATTTAGCTCAAGGAAGGGTAAATCCTCCTTCCATTTGACACGCTGCTCATTTAGCTAAGAGGCACAGTGGCAGACATGGGGGGGGGGGCAAGGGGGAAGCTAGGGTGGGGGTGACTCTTTGGGAGGTGTCGTCCTGAGCAGATGGACCTCTCAGTGGCGTAGTAAGTGGAGTCTTCGGATGGCAGCGGAGACCGTAGGATCTCACAGGACCCGGGACTCAGGATCCAGGTGGCCGCGGCCCCTCCTGACCAGCTGGAGGAGCGATGGGACCATCTGACACTTGCAGGAAAATGATACACTTTTCTTTCCCTGCTTTGTTTTGTCTCGACACAAAAGCCCTGAGCCAATCAAGGAGTTCAGCTAATGAAGCTTGTCGAGAAAATCCTTTTGATTGCGTAGACGCAGTCAAGGGCAAGTTAACAACAAGAGAGCAGAATTTCCATTCAATCCTCAGGTGAACGTGGCTAAGCTACTTAGTGATATAATATCTTATTTCAAGGCCTAAATGATCAATGTGATGCATTGTTGAGGTAATTAAGATTCGAGCCTGACCTATTCATGGTCACAGGATTCTATCAGGCATTATCAGCATTTCACATACTGTGTATATCCAGCTGGATACTGTCAGGTGTGGGAAGAAAAAAAAAAAAAAGCAATTTGTCCCCGGAGTTTTACCAACATCAATTCAAGTTAAACACTGGTGGAAGCTGACATAGAAATTGTCATTTTTGTGTTTTAAGCTAACAAAAAAAAAAAAAAAAAAAAAGATTTCTTTCCAACTTCATGAGACGGCACATGCTTTTTTTTCTTCTTTGATTATGGTTAAGGCAGATTTAGGTCAAAGTCATCAACCTTCAAACCCTTATGATGCTAGATTGAGTGCAGCAGCTAAGGATATACTCTACAAGTCCTACCTTGTTGGACTTATTTATGTTATTGTCAGTGTTTAAATCTTAATCAAGTGTAATCACACGGACAGTGAAAGCATCCTGCAAAATTAGTACATTTACCTTGACTCTTTTTGTAGACTCTGCTAACATCAGCATGATTTTTTTTTTTTTTTTTACTCATAATAAATCTCAATATAAGAGGTTTTTAAAAAAAGATTGTCTTCAAAAGCCTTAATTAATATCATGAACAACTGTCTGCAGTTATTTCTGTCAAGCTCAGAAAAGCTGGAATGCAGATCCAACAAATCCAAGTGAGAAAGTCCCATCTGTGCTTCTCCTCCACTGATCCGGGGCCCTGGAGGCTACGCGAGGCCAATTGTGGCCCAATTTTCCTTCCTTATCTTTTTGTTTTTACTCAGTGTAGGGGTCAGGGAATCTCCCAAATGACCAGCGGCAGGAGCAACAGCCATCAGCCCCTGCTGAGCATCAGTAATTATAGCCCTCCTCCTCCTCTTCCTCCTCCCTGTGCTTCCCCACAGACCCGAGCCAGGGAACCTCTTACGCTCCTTCTAAAGGGCACGGAGGGCAGAGCGGAGGAACAGCTGCTGATGGGAACTCACTCTCCATAAAGCAGGGATGACCAGCATCCATCCATCCATCCATCCATCCATCCTCTTTGGTGCAGCAGCATCTTCGAGGGGGATGATGGGGAGCTGGGACAAGGCTCGTTACAAAATCATCGTCCAAATTTTCTCGTGGCTGTTTATTTGACCTCGTCTCTCAGGATTCAGTCAGGATTTATCAGGTGCTTCCCTCGGATTTATGTCGCCGGTTATGAGTGAAGGCTTTTCGGTCATATTTGAAAATAATTGCAACAACTCCCTATAATCACTAATAAACCGCGGCAGGTGGATGAGAAATACCACCATTGTCAGCCCTATAATAGCCAATTTAATTAAAACGAATCCGACTGCTGGCCTGTATTATGATCCATTTTTTCGGGTCAGTTAAATATTATGTACAATAAATGCACACGGTCTCAAGAAGAACTGAACCGTTTAAAGTTTACAAGGATGTATTCACCGGAGGACTTTACACCACCGCGGTTTTGCGACTGCTCGCCGTTTTCCAGCCAAGGCAGCCCAAACAAATATACACATTGAAATCCTCGAGAATTTCCGTGTTTAATTTTCATTGGCTTACAAAGCATCAACAATGTGTTTGCGTGGGTTTGTCATTTTTATTGCCAAACTCATTTTATCCCATAGAACAAGGGTGTCATCAGTCTTTAGCTTGCAGGAGAAAAATTAATCCAAGCTCATTCAGTTTTTCAAGCATAAGGTCATAACTGTATTTTATGTGCAGAAGGTTTCTCAGGACTTGCAGACCTTGAGTGCCTGCAAAATGGGGATTGACATGCTTTGGAGGCGCACTTGCGCCACCTAGAGTTAAAAAAAAAAAAGGATTGTTAAATGACTGGTGCAATGCACTTGGCAGCAGACTCAATGAAAGCTGAACGTCTTGGTCTCTAATTGATTAAATTGATTTTGATTCATTTTCCGCTTTCAAGTAACGCAGTCGGGATTAAGCTCGGCGCAAAAGAAACATGACTTTACATCCTCTAAGGGGAAATATGCTTACTCACTTTCAGACTAAAGACATAAAGAAAACTGACGGCAACATTACTTTGTATGTTAACGGCTTGTTTAGTTTCTGTGCCGCGTGGCAGAGCATGAATCAAGCTCGTCAGCTTCGTGCCTTTGAGAATTTCTCGCATCCAGTGCATTCGCTTGTGTTTTTTTTTTTTTTTTTTTTGTTGAGCTGCGACATTTTTATTGCTGCGGTGCAAATTAAGATCAAAGTGTCAGCAAAAGGTGGACTACAACTTGCGGCCCCGGTCTCGATGAAATACAAGCCGAGTCCCTCGGAGAGAAATTATCATCTGTTCGCGTTAGGGAATAAGACAAATACAATCGCTATTTTGGTCGGTTTCGGTTTCATAAAGTAACTGCCTTAAACCGAAACGCTCTTGTTCTCAAGTGGACCGTCATATCGGACACCGCGTGTTGCAAAAGTCCCCCGACTGAAACAGTCCGAAGATGTTGACCAGTGGGAACATGGTGACCGAGCCGATCAAGGAGCCCAGCTGGGACGCGGCGCCGCACCACACCAGGGCGCTGTGGCTTCGGTCTCGCAGGATCACGCCCACCATCACTTTGACGTAAGACAGCGTTCCGGTGAAGAAGAGCCACGAGAAAACCTGGCAAAAGCGGGGGAAAAATTAGTCACCTAGCAGCCACCCTGCATTTTTGGGAATTTAATTCAATAATCGTTTGAATAACAACAGACGACGATAAACGACAAGCCTATTAACTCAGCATCACTTCGACGAGGAGAGTTACTCAATAATCTCGCCGAGGAGGAGTTGAACTTTGCCATTTGCCCCGGCTAACTTTTGTTGTGTGCGCTGCGATCATCTCTTACACAACATGTTTGCGGCCTCACTCACAATGATCACCTCTCCCGTCAAGGACCCTTGAAGCCAAGGACACGGACTCATGGCCGCCATCGTCATGTTATAGCTGCCAAATCCTGTGCCCAACACCGTCAGCGCGCAGAGGAAGCTCAGAGACCTGAAAACACACGGCGCTACGTGTCAGCGGCAATTATTTAAAGACTCCACTTTGAGATAACGGCATTGATTAACTGACACCGTTTAACACCTTATTAGTTGATTACTTTTGAGCACGTCAGTGCCATTCCAATGATAACCACCGCATTAACGGCAATGATGTATATTTTAATTCATATACACCGTGAGCGGTAATTTATGGTCGCCCCGATTGGTTCGGGAATTATCAATCTTTGAAATGAAAACCGCAAAGTCACAAGTTGAATGACAGACAAGTTGTTTTGCCGGCTCGGGACGAAGAGCTCAAAACGTGACGATTCTCAAGTCATTTCACATTTCGTTTATTTTATCGAGCCGGTTGGAATTCAAGCAGCGGCGGAGTTACCTGTTTTGAAAGAACATGGCAATGGTGCAAGCCAGTGGGTTGGCGACTGAAGCCAGAGCGGCGGAGAGGTGATAGGCCAGATTGCCGTATGGCATGCAGGAGTAGGTCTGCACTGAAGGCAGCACGCCGTTGGTGGCGGCGTTGACCCACACCACCATGAAATAGATGAAGGTCAGCCGGTACGTGGAGTGTTCGGCGTCTGCCAGCGTCGGCCCGCCGTGATCGTCGCCCGCCTCCTGGCTTTTCACGCCCTCCCCGTCAGTCTCTGCTCCAGGGTTGTCCAGACCCGAGCAGACGGATGTCACGGAGCCTCGCACGAGGTTTTCACTGGACAGCCGGCCTACCTGAGGTAGCCTGTTCAGCGCGACAAAAGCGGCGAGGCTTAAACACATCATGGCTGCCAGGAAGAAGAAAAACACCTCGGTGGAGAAGTTCGGAGGGAGATACTCCGTGTGTATCGACCAAACGGGCCCGTCTGTGAGGTTTCCTGCCGTCTGGGTGGAGTTGACACATTTCGCAATTCCCACGCCCTGACCCAGGGCCACCACGCCGGGAATGAACCCGCTCAGTCCCTCGCCGATGAAATACGACGTGATGTAATTGGCCGGGAGCTGCATCATGAAAGGCAGGAACGTTACCGAGGACGTGCAGTCGACCAGGGAGAGGAAGAAGGTGATGACGAAGAAGGCGGTGCTGTGGGACGCGCCAGCCACCACAGAGGTCCTGTCCCAGAAGAAAGCAAGCAGGAAGCAGGACAGGACGCCGATGGAGAGGATGGTGTAAATGACGACGTGCTCCTTCAGTCGGCCCGGGCGCTGTTTGTGCAGGAGCGTGACCAGCAGGGGTCCCAGGTTGGCCAGCTGGATGATGACCGTCAGGTAGGAGGGCAGCTCCCAGCCCTCGGGGAGAGCGTTAACAATGAGAGGGAGTTCCACCCACAGGCCGTTCACCGCCACCCAAGAGCCCAGGCCAAAGGCGCAGGCCAGCAGGTGGACCAGCAGAGCCATCGCTGCTCGCCGACGCCTCCGGAGCCCAGGGCCGGAGAGCCTTTCCACTTCAGCTGATTGTCATTCCTTGTGGGACAGAAAGGCAATAACGTCACCTCCAGCCGTTTTACGACGCCAAAATGAGTCACAGCACAGTCTTCCGTTCAGGCCGTGCTCTTTCCCGAGGGCTTATGTCGTATTAACAGTATAAAAAGTATCAAAGTAGTTTGCCGTCGCAAAAAGTACTACTTCTGTTTACGCTCTCAGGAAAATGATCTTTTACGCTACTTTTCAGACAGCAATGCATCCCTGTGCAACTCAAAAGAATAAATACAGAAACCTATACTTCTGACCTGAAACAAAATACAGTATCAAAAGATATTCCGTTTTAATTCCACTTCGATCTAATAGGATAAAGAAATCAAGGCAGATGAAGAAGATGCTTGATGTGTTATTGTAGACTGCAACCTAATGGATTGATTTGTAGATTTCATGTGATCTTGGAACTTCACAGAGTAATAATAGCTTTGCGAAGTATCGCCCCAAACAAGTCGGCTGCTTTGGTACTTGACTGGAGTTAAAACCGCTCCAATTCAGTAGGAACGTCAGGTCACATCCTACTGACACTTTTTTGTACTACAACTGCACCATAAACCCCATTTACTCTTTCTCAGATAGTTTATGAAAGTGAACTTTTATAGTCGTACTGAAAGAGTTTTACCCGCTTTTTCGTTTTTTTTTTCTTTAGCTCATGAAGCGGATGTCGATTGTGCAGCGTCATAATGAAGAGCAACACCATCAGCTTTCAGTTCTCTTAGGTACCATTTACATCAGGGGGGAGGCTTGATTTAGTGTTTATATGATTCATAAACTTTGTTAGGCACAAAAAAGGAAAATTCTTGATAATAAATCCCATACTTTTATCCAATCAATAACAAAATGTTCTTTTCATCTTGATCCTTGTGGGGTTGGGGAGGCATCAAACTGTCAAACATAATTTCTCTCTCTTTCTCTCTCCCTTTTTTGTGACGCCATTCACGGTTTGCTGGAGTTTTGTTTTGAAAGTATCTTTTCCCTAGTTTTCCTGCACATAAATGAGAGGTTAGGGTGTATTTTTATCTCTATTTTATCCTCTTTTGAATAACTATTAGGAAACAAATCTGTCAGGTGAACCACTCATCTGAGAATGGGAATTTATTCATACCACCGGAAATAGGGTTTACTTCTTTCGTTACCCCCACGCAATGATTTTAATCATAAAAGTCAGTAACACTGAGTACAAACACTAAAAAAAAAATCACCCTCAAACAGCTGAACAGAGACAAGTTTTTTGTTGTTTTTTTTAAGACCCCTTTCACACAGTCTCGCTCAACGCAGCCGCTCCACTTAGATAATGAACTCGTGAATAATTTGGCTCATATCTGCTGTTTGATAATCATGAGCCCGAGCAGCGGTGTGTTATTTGCCGCATGTTGAGGAAAAAGGAGAAGAAGAAAAAAAAAAAAAAAAAGCAGAATCGAGATCACATGTATCCAATTCAGGCTGTTACCAAAAACTCACTGAAGCGGCTAATGTTTACGAGTCACACACAAAACCGTGACTTCTGCTTTTAAGGAGTCGCGTAAGGCGAGTTCCATTAGTCACATTAACACCAGCGGGAGCTCTCGGTGTTCCGGGCGGCCGATACAATTCTCACATTCCCCTCGCGAGTAGTAGAGGAAAAAAATAACATCCGCGGGGCCTCCGTCGTGTCCTACCTAACTACCATGTCTGTTGATTGTGTGGAAAAATGCTTTTCGTTCCAGCTAAATCAACCAGCTAGCTCATCCTCCCCCGCACTTCCGGGGCCGGTTTTTAGGAGGTCAAACGTACTCACAGGTTTCGCCGCTCCGGGGAGGGATCGAAAACAGACTCGTCGTCATCTCAGCACGCAGCGCAGTGACAGAGCTGTAGCGGACGCGCTCTCACAAGGGGTGGGATCACGTGGTCTCGGGTCAGGTCAGAGTCCGAGTCCCGCTGTCGATCAGCTCCGCTGCACGACCAGGGGGCAGCGTCCTTGTCCTCTTATAGCTGCAATCGCCTCGTAATAAGTGTCGCCGTAGCTGAAGCACTTCCAGCTGCCCTTCACATTTTTTTGGCTCGCACACAAAGAACATTTGAAAATTGAAATGCGCCGCTGTTGTTTGCCAGGCGGGTGATATCACCCCAGACCCTGGACGCAGCTGGTTCCGGCATGCCGCTCACCTTGTTCGGCACCCGTTACGTGAAAGTTCCTTGTAAGTGTGCATGAAACAGAAAATCAAGCCTGGACAGAACTCGTGATCCGGGACTGAAGTGGAACGCTGGATTGGATTGGACGAGTCTTGGGCAAACCGATTCCACGGAAGCAGTCACCTTTTCATTTCTACTGACATCGTGTTGAATCAAGGCCAGAGCACACCCTGCGCTAAAATGGGTGAACTGATATGAACTTGGTCGATCCGTATCACCGGGTCGATTGAGGATTCGCGCAGCCTGAAGCGAACCAACTGAATACATATGTGGCTCGTCGTGCTTTAGCCAGAGATTCTTACGTACCGGATATTAGTCCCAGGTTTCCTGCGTTCAAGGTGTAACCTTACCTAGCAGGCCCGAGTTGATGAGAAGCCGCCCTTTGGATTTCAAGGGGTTAATGGCCTCTGCTAGCACATGCTGTTCGCGCAAGGCCATAAGGGACCGGTGACGAACTTTTAGTCATTTAGGCCGGTTCCAGATCATCAACCAGGAGCGGAGACTGGAATCCAATGGGAAAGACCTGAGTCAAAAGTCCGATTCCTCAAAATATTAATCTTGGCATTTTAAGCGACTTGCAACTCGACTTCGACCTCTCTGACTGGAGGGTCCTCATATAAATTGCCAAGAAGCCCAAATTTGTGTGTGTGTGGGGGCGCGCAATAGAAAAAGTACCTTGTATTAAGCTTTCACTATTTTTATCTATTACACTCACTGAGGCTTGAGATAGCTTGATGTGAGTGTAAAGCTACAGCGCCTTGTAAACAAGACGTTAAATACTCCAACCAAAAACAAAATAAAACATAAAAAGGCATCTAAAATCGGTACAATCGGCGCTTTCGCCTTGTTCCACATTTGGCAGCCGTGACTTATCTTAGTCTTCGTCCGTTGGTGTTAGAATTACCGTGAACGATGAGGTCATTTCTAATGAAATGCTGAGCTGCACGTCATCAGCATGTTCTCGCACGCAGCCTCCGCTCCCGGAAGCAACTTGAAATAATGGAAAAAAACAAAAAGGCAATCCAACATCTATCCAATTCTGATTAGTCTGAATGCAAATGTAGAGCTTTAGCCTGAAATCAGTTTAAAATGAAATTAACATCCACCAGTTAACCAGTTTTCACAGGTGGGTTCTTCTTTTGGTTATTTTAATGTATCCTCTCAACAACAGAGGTTAAACCCACAGATGATCTGTACGAAAATAAGCTGTTCTTTCCACACTCATCTATTCATTTTGTTTTACTCGAGAAGTTTATGCCCACTCATTGTCACACCCCTGTTTGTCCTGTTGTACACAGGCTTCACTGGAAGAAGCTGCCTAGACTTGTATGTGTGTGTGTGTGTGTGTGTGTGTGTACATACACCCATTATAGGTGTACCATGAACTTTTTTTATTTTTTCATTTTTCTGGATAGAAGTGAAAAGCTAGAGAACACCATATTAAACATTAATTAGCTAAAAGTAAAATTCAGCTCTCCATATCCACCAAACAATTTCACTATTGTTAGAAAAGCAACCCACTAAAACGTAAGATTTTGGTCTCAAGTTGCACATCAAGCCAAAAAAAAATGAAATTTTCTAATTTCCCACTTAACTGTAGTAAATAGCGTTAAAGAGCAAAAGGATCTCGGTTTCTTGGACTGCTAACATCACCCTTCTCCAAAGTAAGGCAAAACCCACGTAACTTGATGTCGTAAACGTCAAACGCGAACTTTTTTCTGACGCAGTGATCTACGACACAAGTCCATAAAAAGCTAGAATTCAGATTTATGAAAAGAAGTGGAGCGAAAGAGAAAGAGAGAGAGGAAAAAAACAAATTGTCACATGAAAAAGCCAAAACAAGTTCACAACTCAGAACTACTGATGTTACACAAGACCGTAAGAGGTAGCTGATTCAGTTCTATATTTTCAAGCATGGTTTAACTGGGACTTTCAGAAACTTACAGTAGATATGCATACTATGCTACTATGCATAACATCAGATATAGTGGTAGAGATACACAATGATCACTTTGGACAATTCTGACATAAAAGACACAAAGCTGCATCTGAATCAACCGCAGAGGTCACTTCTTGACGTCTTATTGAGCTATCCAGAAGTCATGTACATCCTTTAAGCCTGCTAAGAAAAAAAAAAAAAATCAGTGGAAGCTACTTTAATGACACACTGATAATATGTCGGCGAATATCCAGATTCATGACAAGACATTATTGACACTTTTTTTTGCCATGTTTAACGTGTCCGGGGTTTCAACTGTACACCTTACATGGAGATTATCTCTAACAGCAACCACGTTTAGTCAGCTACGTGCAATGCTTTCTTTTACAAAAAGGCAACACACAAAGAGGTACACTCAATAAGATTATTTATGTTATTGTACAATCTGCATTTTTAACAAATAATAAACAAAAAAAAAAGATTAGTAAGATGTACAGTATTCGAATGATCACATCTGGTGTGGACTGAGGAGCCCCCGCCTGCTGCATCCCCTCAGGTCCACCCAGAGCTCCAGTGGTGGTTGAGAAAGGGGCCTGGAGTGACTTTTTAACAATAGTTTGTGTCTGGAACTTCATTAGGTACACTTTAACAAATGTAATGTGATCCAATACACCCACTCTGCCACCACAATGCGGACAACTTTTGTTTGTTAAACACGCTCACACTTGGGGCGTTTTCTTTTTTTGTTTTTTGTTTGTCTCAATAGGACAGACATCACTGTATTCTATGAGGTTTAACAGGGCCTGGTAGTTCTGTCACTGCAGATTTCAAGTTTTTCCACAATTTCTCTGTTTATGTAAATACTCATGCAGAAATGGGTTTCCAATTTTGGATTTGCTCCTTTCTCGGTCCATTGCAGTGAGGTCCCATAGAGTTTGGCCCCGAGGAAGGGTCGTCGTGGCCCCGCTTTACATTTTAGGTGTGACTACATAACCACAGGGAAGGCTTTTTCAAACTGGAGTGGGTGGGGGGGTTATTGGCATTTGAATTGAAGCTTGATGATCACCTTTGTGACATCATAGCTGAAGTGTGTAAAAATACTTGGGGGGAAGGCCGGGTGCTATGTACGGGGACGAGGCCCGGTAAATCATGTGGCTAGCTGGCCACAGAAAGAGAGTGAATCGTATTGCGGCGCTACCCGTGACGTAAACAACGGTCGTTTATCTAGTTTCTAACGGTACCAACAAGAACTCGTCGAATGTAAACGGCACTTTCTAGCAGATATGTTGTGTTGAGTTGCATTCAATTGTAAAGATGTACCCAATGAACTGGCCAGGGAGTGGAAGTATGTTTGCACGTATGCGGAAGTTTTCTGCAACGTGTGCATGTTCACTCAGCCAATGGAATGTAGATGGGATGAAGGGATGTAAGCGAACAGAAAGTCGGAGGGGGTAAAGGAGGAAAACGAGGAGCGGCGCGGGCTCAGTTGGTGTAGATCTGGCCCTCCGGTGGTTGGGGAAGCTTCATGTTTTCCTTGCAGGTCATGAGCCGTCGCAGCTCCAGCAGCACCATCCGGATACTGTAGGAGTTCTGCCACTTGGCCAGCGCCGTCACTGCATGCATGTCAACCTGCGGGCCCGCACACACACACACAGGCAGAAGCGTGAGCTTGTCTCGTATCTGACGTCGACCTTAAACATCCTTTGTTAAGCGTTTGTCTAAACATTTTGGTGGGTTTCCACATCACCTGCAATCGATTCCAAATCTTACTTTCTGCCAATCACTCGCTCCCATCTTCTGCTTTTCAAAGTTTCTAAGGTAAGACACTGTATTCAAGTTTAAAAAAAAAAAATAGGTTATATCCCCTTTTACGTCCTTCCACTACAGAGACCACAGATTATCGTGACTTGGTAGATAATATCGACCAATGAAAAAATGTCTTTGTCATCCTGGTTTCAAATCAGCGGAAGCAGCTGAATGCTGTGTGTATGCGAGGAGGTGCGGCAGGACTGCAGATGGCCTCCGTGCCAGGTTGTCTTTTTTTTTTCTTTTCTTCCCCTCAGCCTTTTAAATGCTCTTTGACTGAGACACAGCTTACGATACCTTTTTCCGATGCTGGTTGATAATCTAATCAATTTTTTTTTATTTTTTTTAAAAGACACTACCAATAATCTCGTACCAGAATTCAAAATGTCCTTTACCAAAACACAACAACTCTCAATATATTCCATGTACATGAATTCATAGCTGGCAGGCAGCTTTTTAGCGAAGGGGGAAGAAAAAGGATAAAGAATATTCTTCACCTGAAACATAGAGAGCAGCAATTTCAACAAATGCTCCCTTATGTTAGACCGACTTTTGAAGACGGTCCGACAAGTTTTCCCTTCGGCAACAAGTCTGCGTGTGTTCTGCAGGAATCTAATTTTGAGGTGCCTTCATTTTAAATTGATTTTACTCTTTGACTGCCATGAGTGCAATTTCAGTGCGACAGGAGGAGACTTCCAAAGAGATATTCCCTTTTGAGATCTTGAAAGCGATGTTTACATTTGTGTGATATTTCAGGGAGCATCTCTGCAGAGCACTTTACAGATCAGTTATGAGCAGTTATGAAAAGCCCTTCCTGTGTGCACCATGTACTCAGTCCCGAACGCAAGAAGGTGCTGTTAAAATCAGAAAACACATACGCATATACATTTAATATAAGTGGAAAAGGCGGTTTTGAACATTTACATACCACACCGTTGGAGGTATGCACACCATTCAGGTTTATCTTTGTCACAAATCTGACAAATGGTGGCGAATCCGGGTATCCAGGCCCACATTCAACCTTCACATTGTACATCCTGTTTTCATAGCTCGTCTGTGGAGAGAGACAGGTGTGGGCGAGGTGACTGGACGGCGTGTTACACAGTGACAGACGCACACAAGTCAAAGCGACACTCTTAAATACAGTCTGGGTCTATTCCTCATAAAGGGGGTGGGAGAGGTCTTTTAGTGAGATGATGAGATGAGATGAGACAACAACTTTATTTATCCCGAAGGAAATTGTTGTGCCAGAGTTTCAAGTAAAAACATAACAGTAATAGATAATAGTAGAAAGGAGGAAGAATAAGAAATACAATGAAATATAAATTGTCTTAACTGTTAACTACAAAGATTTGTAGTATCTTTGTAGTATCTCTATTTTAGTATCTTTCAAGTTAAAAAGTGCAGACTCAGAGCTACTTAAAACAAGTCTTTTCTATCCCTAAGTTAACCTAAATTGATTTTTTTTTTTTACAGAATCTTTTTTTTAGAGCAATAAAGAAAGGCCGCTGAAGCATTTTGTTTCCTACAATTGATGCTATAATATAATCTTTACATGGAATCACTCTGGATTTGGTTTGTGACAGCCACACCGCCTCTTGTATTTTAGAATATCAAATCACTGCAGCTTGATTCCTCACACATGAGCTTCCTGCGGCGCCCTCACTTTTGCGCATTCCCAGAATGTCAGCACTCACCCGGGGAGGACCGAGGATGACTCCTCTCCATCGTGTTAAAGTCATGTCCGTATCATCCTCCAGACCCCAGCTCACGGTTCCATCCCCCATGCCTTTCTGGCCTTCCTCCAGCTCCTCGAGTAGCCGGAAATTGCGAGGGACTTTGACACCTGTTAGTATTCACACAGACACCATATATACAACACTTTTAACATGTGACCTCACATGCACACCCCCTGCATGAGGGGGATTTAGAGCAATGTTTTGGAGCTGCAAAGCCATTAAAAAAAAAGCAAGAGGATGTTCGCTGTGATGCCCTTTAAACATGTCATCTAGCTTCAACAATGCTGCATCATCTGGCCTCTGCAGAGGGATGTGCTGCTGCTGCAGCTGCACCCAGGAGGTGTCAGTAACGCAAACAAACAGCCACACAACGCCGGCCTGCCAGGCTGCTGTTGCATCCCCGCTGATCGAGCTGAGTTACCTGGGAACCCCATCCCCTCCCCCCTCGGGGAAAAAAAAATGTCTCGTCATTGTTGACGTTAAAAGCCGTCACCTCTGGCGTTCGACGCGCTGACATCTACCGGTGATATTTACCGGTAGAAAACATCAGTTTTCGCGGTCGCTGATGTCAACGGAGCGGCTATTACCAGCCAAGCCTGCGGCGGCGGCGGGCGGCCGCTGCACCTTGGATTACCCATTGAAAAAAAAATGCAAGGCCGGCGCGTCCGGACGCCTTCGGGAGCGGCGATTTTTCTCGATGAAACACGGCCTTTGTTTTCACGTCACGATCGGAAGTCACACCGCGTCCCCTCCACCCACCACCACCACCACTGCTAATCTAAGTTAGCAAACGTTCGCCTAGCCTATAGCGTTATTTCCTATTGATACTCCGCGGCTCCGGCTCTCCGTTAGCCGGCGTGCTTCGGCGGAACGGTCGCGTCGCAGCGCCACCGACCCCACCGCGGAGCTCCTTAGCCGCGCCGCCGCGCCTCCCGCCCTACGGCCCGGTCGCTCCGCGGCTTCTAGCGTCGATTTTCCTGTCTTCTCCCGTCCGCTTACCTGATCCGGCGGCGACCGCCATCCTGTTCCGACACAGCGGGAGCGCGCACGCAGCCCTAACCATTGTCGGGCGCGAGCACGCAAGAAGCTGGTGCGCAGGCGCAGACTGAGGCGCGCAGCTAGCCTCGCCCCCCCTTCACATACACACACACACACACACACACACACACACACACACACACACACACACACACAGAGGTGTGGTCTGGTGATGCCCACAAACACTCAAGCGGAAGGCCTCGTATACTGATAAATATCATGAGAAAGGAAAATATTTTGAATATATAAGCCCAGATGAAATAGGAAGTAAATGCCTTTTTTAATTTTGATATAAATCAATCAAATTTATTAAAATCATTTATTAAATTATTTTCCTCCAAATGCTTCCTGCTCACAAAACACCAGCTGTGAGGAAAATTTTCAGTGCTTCTTAAAGCCACTCCTGTGGCATAGAAGACCTCATAGGTTTTTTTAAATAATTTCAGTTTTATTAATTTCAGCTCCTAGGAGGAGCCGGGAATCAAACCAGGAATATTCAGTTCCAATGACGATTGCTGTACCGTCTGTGCCGCCCCACATTGCAGTCATTTTTAATATGCATGTGTTTGATTATGTAGCACACTCCATCAACAGCTGACTTGCGTTCCCCATATAGCTGGTCTGTTACACCTCCATCCTCTTGCAGCTTTTTCACTGGACACACACGAGGAGCAGGTCACAAGTTTCAAATGTTTCTCAGCTGGAGGGCAGTTAATAAACTTCTATAGAATAAGTCCATCCATCAATCTTCTCCTGTGTATCTGGAGTCAGGTCGCGGGGGCAGCGGCCAGAGCAGTGAGGCCCAGCCCTTCCTCTCCCCAGCCACATGGTCCGGCTCCTCTGGGGGGACCCCGAGGCGTTCCCAGGCCAGCCCGGAGACACGGTGTCTCCAGCATGTCCTGGATCTTCCCCGCGGTCTCCTCCCAGATGGACATGCCCGGAATACCGGCGTCCAGGAGGCATCCTGACCAGATGCCCTAGCCACCTCATCTGACTCCTCTCTATGTTGAGGAGCAGAAGCTCTACCACGAGCTCCTCCCAGATGACCCAACTTCACACCCTATCTCTAAGGGAGAGTTCGGCCACCCTGCGGAGGAAACTCACTTCGGCTTCTTGTATCCGTGATCTCGGTCACTACCCACAGCTCATGACCGTAGGTGAGAGTGGGAACGTAGATCGACCCGTAAATTGAGAGCTTCACCTTTTGGCTTAGCTCCTTATCACCGCGACAGACCGGTACTTGCTGGAGCGCCATAGCAACGCGCCATCCCAGTAGGGTCCCACCTCCAAGGGGCAAGACATTCGCAGGATGCAAGGCAGACACTCAAGGAAGAACTTAAAAAATTATAATGAACATTATATTACACATTTGAAATACAAACAGAACTACTTTTAAGGCAAACAGAACCGTTACCTGGCATGACTGGAAGAGGATAACATTTTTAAAAGCTAAATGATTGGTCCAAAGGCAACAAGAGAGGTCACTGATTGAATTAAATTCTGAAATTACAGTTCTATTTTAAGCTCTAGACCCCAAAAGTAATGTTGCCGGAGATCGGTGATACTGACTGTGTGTGCACGTGTCTGTTTCTCACCGTCTAAGTGTAGTGTGAGGACCACCGCACAGTTCAACACCACAACTTGACCTACTTCACTATCAGTAGAACAGACGTAGAAGTTTCCGGTAGCCTTTGAGAAATTACCTTTCTCAGCTTTCGATCGTCAGCAGTTATCTGTGTGAAACGCAGTATAGGACACATCCCACGTAAATATTTCATTAAACGTCACCCAAAAAATGCTATGAAAACCGTCGAACCCATTCTGGAGGTATTCGCTGACTCGCGAAGGTAAAAGAACTGATGTAGATGCTGAAAAAGTGAAAGAAAAGATGAGCTTTGACAGCATGTTAAAGGAATAAAGGGCAAACAACTGCCTCTTTGAAAATGACTTGATCATCACTGAAATTTTAAAATGACTAACTCATCCTATTACATTACATTACATTACATTGCATTTGGCAGACGCTTTTATCCAAAGCGACTTACAATAGAGGACATAGAGACTGCAAATACACTTGCAATACACGATGCACAGGAAATATACAGATCAGTAAGCTTGGGTTAGTGAGGGTTTTTTTTTTTTTTTTTTTTTTTTGGACAGAGACACACAAACGTACACACACTCACACACACACACTGCATAGCCTAACTTGCTGCCAACCTGATCTGGGGCATCAGTGCAGTAAAAAGTCCTGAAAGAGAAACGTTTTTACCTGTTTCTTGAAGGTTGAGAGAGATGATGCTAGTCTTGTTGCTTCTGGGAGTTTGTTCCACCACTGAGGTAGTAGAACTGAGAACAGTTTTGCCTGAGATCGCTTAGAGCGAGCAAAAGGTACTGCTAATAGGTTTGTATTAGAGGAACGCAGCTCTCTGCCGGGAACATAAGGTCTTATCATTTCGGTCAGATATGCTGGACCTGTTCCTGAGGTGGTTTTGAATGCCAGGGTCAGGGCCTTGTGCTTGATCCTGACAGCTACTGGTAGCCAGTGCAACTGGATGAACAGAGGTGTAACATGAGCCCTTTTGGGTTGAGTGAATACCAACCGTGCTGCAGCATTCTGTACTATCTGCAGTGGTTTTATTGCACAAGCAGGTAGTCCAGCTAGGAGGGAATTGCAGTATTCCAGGTGGGAGATGACCAAGGCCTGATCCAATAGCTGTGCCGACTGTTGGGTCAGGTAGGGTCTGATTTTCTGAATGTTGTACAGCACAAATCTGCAGGTCCTGGCAGTTGAAGTAATATGCTTGGAGAATGACAGCTGATCGTCGATCATGACGCCGAGGTTTTTTGCAACTTTGTTAGGGGCCACTATGGTAGGGCCCAACTTGAGGCTGATGTTGTGATGAATTGTCTCTTTGGCTGGGATCACCAGAATGTTGTTCTATGATCCAATGCCTCCGGCCATTGGATCCCCGGTGCCAACGCACCAAACCTCCAATCATTTGCAAAAATAACAATCTTTTTAGGAATCGGGTGGTCGAGGGCCCAAGAAAATGTGTAAGACAAAGCCGCGGAGAACCCAAAACGGGCCAACAGGTGTCAGCGCATTTATCCAGTACATGGCCAGACATTACCAGCTGACTTGTCTGAGAGGGAGCGGCATGGGTGTTACCAGTAAATAATGTCGATGCCTTTGAGTGCTTCTGTCGGGCCTTTGTTTGTCCTCATCGAGCCACAGAGGAATCCTGTTCATGCTTCCCTCTGTCAATTTGGAGAGTTACTGCAATTTGGCGTTTTTGGTCTCCTTAGCAACACATACGAGTCTCTTAAAAATCCATTTAAGAAACAGTCAACTGCCCTTTTCAGGATGAATTGAGTGACTGAAAAGTAGGGGGCTTACTTGTTGATGAAATTCAAAAAGATTAATATGTATGACTGATTAACTGTGTTGTTTACAAAACCTCGTAAACAAAACAAACACTCGAGCCTTTGAGCCTGAATTTAAGATGAAAAAGAAGTTGCATTTGTACATTGTATTACAATACTGTTTTTTCTTGGAGCTGAAACGGCTCCGGAGAATTCAGCTTGAAGAGATGCTTCAAGTCAACAAGTTTACCGGTTTGATCAACAGCTCAGAGAAATTGTTACGCCTTGGCTCCTGTTTCCGATACAAAGGCCAATTTCTTTTGGAAAGTGTCGCCTGTCCTAATGTGATGAATCATCATTTTTTCTTTGGCCGCAGTCAAGGTTATTATTGGATAGGAATTTATTCTGGGTGTGGTTGAGACTGCATGTAATGAAGAGCTATCAATGTAATGGCTGAACAAGATTAGCCTGTGTGTGTGTGTTTGTGAGAAAGATAAAGACAGAATTATGCAACGTTATGCAACAGTTGCTTTTGGTAAAAGGTGGTCACTAAACAATGGCCTTATTGTGATCAGTATTGTAAAAATGCTGCTAGTTCAAGCAATGGAGAAAAAAAAACAACACAGAGACAAATAGGTAATGGTACTTGTGAACCTTTTATTTTGTTTAGTTATAAATACAGTTTACTATACACATTGTAAGTCTCCAAAATGGAGGACAACAAAAAGGCATCAAGGCATTATTCTGATATCTAAAACTCCATCACCACCACCGGCATACATTACCAACTACGACATCCACACGGGTCCTGCCTCAGAAGAAGCGAGAGGCAAGTGAAACGTGATTTAAAGTCCATCAATAAGCTAGTTTCCCCTTTTGCTGGCAGGATTTTCCAGTTCATCAATTTGGGACAGAATGAGGCAGTTCCATGAGAGAACAGTTCAAGGAGCTATACAAAAAAGTAATTTTAACCAAAACAACATCTCTGCTGACCAACGTTCGTCAAACCTCTTTTCGGGTGAAAAAGGGACCTATTCTATCTCGCCGCGTCTCGAAAATACCCTTCAAATCCACGAATGAGAGCCCGTTGTCCAAACGGCACAACCAAACACAGTCCGATCACAGGTTTTTACTTTAACAACGGTGGCTATTGTATTTATGGCTACTCTTGACCCCGTTTAAAAATCACCAGGCTATTTGGCCAATAAAAGATGGGAACGAGTGATAAAGCCATCGTTCATCTGCGAAACTGCAGTCTTAACGTTACTAACAGTGTCAATATTAAAACAGTGATCTACGTTAATTCATGTTAAAATCTGTACTTTTAGCTCGACTCCTCACTACCAAAGCCATTAAATAGCAAGTTAGAAAACTTGTCTCAGAGATTACAATAAAGCTTAGCATGTACTTTGACAGAAAAATATATATATATGTGTATATAATTTTTCATCTCTGGACCAATAACATGTCATTAACATTAACCCTAGCAGTCATCCTACTTCGCAGTGTTACACAAACAAATACAAAGCGTCCCTCGAATTATTTTGCTATCACCACAATACAAAATTTTCCGACAATGCCCCCCAAAAAACCTGCACATAATAATAGCCTTTTCCAAGCTCTCGTGTGTCTGGCAGCAGCCGGAAACCTACTTATATTCCCCCTAATACTGACAAAGACCTACATAAATATAATCTCTACGTGAGCCTCGAAGTTTGTTGCAGTGACAATGAGCATTGATTTACCAGCTTATATATTTACCTATCGAGCGCGGCCTAAAACTGCTTTTCACAATACTCTACAAGCACTATGCAAACTGCGGTGTTCTGTTGCAGTTGACCTATGGTGGTTTACGTTATATAATCAAGTATAAAGGATTCAAAAACTGGAATATTTCATATTACAAAACATAATTTTTGGCTTCAAAATCAGCCTTTACTCTACTTAAATTGCCTACTTTGACTAGCTTAATAATTGAGTCTTCTACATCGGTCAAGCCTAAAAACAAACGGTGGTTTCACTTCTCCAATTCACACCAGTTAGGTTTACAGGATTTCCTAGGAAGTGAATGATTTTGCGGTGGTTTCAAACTCGCGGACCCTCTGGTCCAGATTCGGGGATCGTCTTTTTGAAAGCAGTGCAATAGATTTTTACCTGCAAGCGTAGCTCGTCCCTGGTCAGTGTCTACTTCGCACAGTCAAAGCACGGCTAGTCGCCCTGTGTATTGCTCGCACGTGTCGACATGCTGTATCCACGCATGCATTCTTTCACCTGTGTAACTGACATCATAATTAATATAAGGTATTTTAGTCATGCACTTCAATAAGTGACTAAATCTTAAGTGCTCCCACCTTTGCAGATATTTGTAAACTATTAGAAAAAGAAAGGCATTGTAATCTAATCAGATAAGTTAAGACATATCATTAAGGGCCTCTTATTACACTGCATAGTTATTTGCTGTACATTACATTTACAAAGTATTGACTAAAGCGTTTGAAAAAAAACAAAAACAAAAACAAAACAACGTTCACCCGATTTAGTACATAAACTCTACAGGAGTGAAGAAAGCACTGTTTCGTCAGCCTTCACTGAAGCCCTTGTAACATCGCCAAAGTCTGCAAATCACGGTCGCCAAGACGGCACACCGTGGCAACACTACTCGAGGGGAATGTTACGCTCTTGAGACAGACAGGTCCTTCCGACGTTACGAAAAGTAGAGCAAGATGTGAGGGGTGGAAACTGTTACATCTTGTTGGCACATGACTTGAGATTGTGTGTGTCTGTGTGTGATTAACTCCGAGAGGCAGGTCCCGGGAAGACAGGATAATCACTCCGACAACAGGAAGAAAGGCCGTAAATGAAGCGAAACAACAGAAATATTACAAAAGTACTGCATGTGTGGTGTCTAAGGCAGCTCGACAAAACTGCATGTGCCTCTTTCTTTAAATGCTTAACCAGAGTCCTTCTGTCAGAGGTCATGTGATCATCTGCAAAGGTCACTAATGCAGCCAGAGAAAGAGTGACAACTACATTTGCCCAAATTGCTAATGGCCTAGCTTTTAGAACAGCAGCAATTTTCCTGTGCCTTCTCCCCCCTGTGAGATTACTCTGTCAACTCTGCCTGAGTCATTTTTTTTTTTGTGTGTTTGCACTGTCATCAAAAAATGCAGGCGGTTGTGACAGACCTTCGGCTGTCCAGAAAAAAAGAAAAACCCGGAATCCTGATCACAAAAAACCAACCGCAATTTTTTGGAATTTTGACTTGCCGTTTAGCACCCCGATGGTATAAGTTTGGCATTAAGTTTAAACTGTAATCATTATATCGTTCCCTCCGTAAAGCCATGACTTAACAGTTAAATATGGCACAAGCTTGGTTTAAACCAGAGGGTGTCAGCTGAATATTGCAATCGCATTATTATACTTGCATTTCATTCGGAAACGGGTTCGAGGATGTGCTGCTGAACCCGCATGTGTAACAGGATTAAACAAATTTGTTCTTTAGCTATTGACATTGGTAACGTATTCCAAAATCTATGAACTTCGGTCTCGACACCATTCAGTATCTTATCTCAAACCCAATTCTGTCAATTGCACATCAAATAAACCTTTTATTGGGCAGTCACGAAAGCCAATCCAAGGTAAATAAAGCGGTGCTAAATATAAGATGACTCGTCACCTCTTCAAATGAACAGCTGACTCTGGAGGAGCGCTCTTACTTTGGATCATTTTGAGTTTTATAGAGTAAAATAAAATCCTTGCTGTTGAAGTTCATTGCTAATTATGTGTCTGATCATATTTTCCTTGCAAACCCTCCCCAAAAATATTGATTTACATTAGACATGAGGATATATTGCAGTTTGAAATGATTTCAACAGTGAGTTATGAAATTTCCCCTTGAAAAACAGACAGAATGTGCAAGACTTAAAGCTATGGCATCAGAAACCGTTAAGTTTTTCCTCTTATAGATTACAGTTCAAGTGAGGCAAAAAAGGGGGTGAGAAGTCTGGACGGATCCAGCATCTTCTGAGGTAGGGTGCAGTTAGTCTGCGGCATTACTTGACTTTTTGAGCCCATTTCAGGTCATCTGACCTGGGTTTCTCTCCTGTCACACCCTGAATAAGATCTTCAAGGTACCTCCAGAAGCCCAACCTCTCTAGAGGGTAGTTCAGCCAACCTGGAGGGGAAAAAGACAGAAAGTTATCAATCGCACCTATCGCACTATTCCCCAATAAAGCTCCAAAATCAGACGATGAAAGTGCGTTTTTCTTTAAATCTATTTTTACCTAGGCGATCCAACTGTCAAAATTTTAACAAGATCAGTGTTATAGCCTGAAGGTACTACTATTCAGTACTTCTTCATACTCAACAAGGCGTTTCTCACCTTGCTACCTGATGAGTGACTGAACAAACACCTGTTACCTAGATATCTAGATAGTACCTAGATAGACGTAGGCAGCAAAAGTCACTGGTAAGGCCAAGGACCAAATCTTGATTTTTCGCATTGTGCTGAGCTAGCTCGAACCCCCCCCCCCAAAAAAAAGTTCGATTCATCGTGATTCTGTGTAAACAAACCTGTGGTGATGCAGAAATATGTCTCGTGCGGAGACACGTGATGGACGCGGTGGTGCTTGCGTGGGAGGATGATGTGACAAGTCTGTAGGAACACGACCCAGCGGGGCAGGCCGAAGTACGTGTGTGACCACTTGTGGATCTGGTTTGTGAGCGTCACGAAGATGGCGAGTGCAAACAAGTAGCAGTACCAGGGGTAGATATGGTAAATCTCCGCTGTAAGAGAAAGAAGACATGGACTGGGTGAAGAGTACATACAGTTGCATATGTCCTATGAACATTGCAGGGGGGGGGAGCTGGATGTGAGATGCAAATGTCAGAATTGTTTAAACTGGACTGGCCGGTCCTCCAGTGTAACACGTGACTTGGGAATAAAGCAGGTCACTGTCCGCGGAATTCACAGGGAGCAGGTGGGCGCGCTCTTGACTACACAACTTTCACTGTCGCTACTGATTTTGAAAAGACTTGGAGGACACAAAATCCGATGGGTTTTGGCAAATGACGAAAGCACTGGGGAGCAAACGTTTGACGACTGCACCCGATGAGGGATCGCAGACTACTTACTGACAGTCCTCAACCTACAGTGTTCTCTTCTTCTGTCTCCTATAAATGTATCAAGAAAGGACTTGTTCCATCATTTTGCGACAAAACCAATTTTGCGTGTGAAATAGTTGGCGAGCCGGGCTTTGTTTACATTTACCACTGTGTTAGCATAGGTGAGTGGCATAGGCGCTTACCCACAGTATGTGAGTTGCAACTTACAGCAAATAATGTGTTACATGACACTGTAAAAATGGAATTACGCCGAAAGTCAAGAACCCCCCTGTCGGTGACGTGTCGAGCCAACTGAGCGCAAGAAACTCTTGTGAGAACAACCATTTTTATGAGAGCAACAGCTTAGAAGGTAAACCAACAAGGCAGATAAACGCCTTGCTGTTGCTGTTACAGCCGTCTGCTTCTTCCCATTAGTATAGTCCACTTTTGCTTTGTCATCCTTCGCGGTTCGACATCACCGTTTTGATATTCCGCCGATTCCTTTTGTATTTAGACAAAGTTTCCCATGTCCTGCCGACTCTCTGACTGTTGACGACATACGTTTGCAGCTGGATTGAAGGTGACAAAACTGTGGTCTGGTCTATTCCCATCACACACTTGGCAATGGGAGGTCTGTTCTGCTCACACACTGACAGATTTCTGTGCCTACTGGCAACACAGACTATCACAGACCGGTGCCCGACTGAATCGTCGGTAAAATCCTGCAAAAGATCTTGTAGTGCTTCCTCAGACTTGTTCAACTGCTGGGAACATTCATGGCTGAAGCGTAATTAACATGATAATCCAATTCAATTCACCTTAGTAAAGGGTTTATAAAATGTCACTCGATGGCAGATGGTGCAGAAATCATTAAGACAGAGGAAAAAAATCCATTGAGTCACTTTTTATGGCCATATGATAAACTGGCTCCATGCCCTAGTTACATCACGTCAATTCTCCTTCACACTGTCTGGGCTCTTATCTTCAAAATCTTTTTTTTTTTTTTAGTTTGTCAGAATCCCACATGGACAGTCATCTGTGAGAAACACCTGTGGAAAAGGTGACTCTGGACCCGGACGCTGTCTTGGATTCATTTGAGAAAATGTCCAAAATGGCCTGCGGCCGCTCAGCTTGGTGTTTTTTCGATGATCCGAGCTCCATCTTGTGTCTAGTGCAGCTCGCAGCACAGCAAGATTGTTTGGATCTGTTGGGTCTTAACAAGCTCCATCACAACTAATGAGAAGAGGAGACACTTGGTTTTACTAATCTCACTCTCCTATTAGTTAAAATGTTCATATTTTTCCACCATTATGGCACTTAATTTGTCTTTTTTTTTAATGTCATATGGTTGACCCACTAACATACAGACGAACGCGCACGCACTGGTTGGGCCAAAAAAAAGTCTGCAGTGGCTCGATCAGTCATCTTTTCACCTCAGGCCGACTGGCTGAAGATCGCTCGATGCTCATCCGACCTATCGCGGCTATTGCTTCACACAAACAGGCCGTTTGAGTAAATCCTGGACACTTCATTTCCCCCCCTTTGGTGAAAATTGTCTTTCAAGACCCTTTTTCAGAAGACGTCGTCGTCTCCTCTGAGGTCGTGTGATGGTTGACGTCCATTCTAGATTATTTCCTTTTTCTCGAGCAAGGTTTCACTGTGGTTGGCATCGGTCAAGATGTATTACAGCTCCGACCGAGCCCTCACCCTCCTCAGCTTTCCAGCTCATCGTCCAGTTGTCATTGAATGCATCAATAGATACGTTTCACCCCGTCAGCTTCAACTTTTGGGCAGCATGTTGAAAGTGGGGCTTTAAGAGTAATGCCACGTAGTCCCTTGCTGACAGCTCAGATCCCCCAACACCTTAACTCGCAAGTATCATCCCAGTCTTCCAATGAAAGCCGAGCTCCGTTGCACCGAGACGATGTCATCGGCTATGTCTGTCTGTAGTGATATTCCATAAATTCCTTCTCTGCTGTTGTAGATTAAACTCCCTATATTCTTCAGCTGCCTACCCAATAGCCTCCCGTCATTGCATGCCATTTTTCTTTCACTACAATCCCTTGCAGGTTTCTAGTTTGATGTGCAGCTACGGGGAGGGTGATATCCCGCGAGCTCCGCCGTGGCTGTATTTACAGGACTTTACTCCCTCGATGCGGTTGACTTGTCGAAAACACCGATCAATTCGAAATCCTCCTTCTTGCAGTTTCTGGTATTGTCACATTGGATTCAATAAGGCTGGGTAGCAGGTACATGACCCCCCCCCCCCCCCAACTACCAATCCTCCTTGTTGTTAGCTCATCTAAAAGATTTGCAGAAAACCAAGAACATCACTTATTTTATCTCTTCTGCATGCAAGCCCTGAGCAGAAAAACTTGCTGAGTTAATCCCCGGTTACCAGTAGATCGCCGGCAGATGTCCTTTGGGACAACTCCAGCGAGGAGCGCAGAGTGGTGACCTCTCGGCTGAGCTAATTATTCGTTCCGAGGCAAATGGCAGGGGGGGGAAGACATATCAGATCTGAATGTGATGTTTTTCATGCAGCATCAAATGCCAAGTTTGTTGGTACGACACTCACCAGGGGAGAGGGTGAGGAAGTTGAAGGCCATGTTGGCGAGAGGGACTATGGTCAACATGCAATTGTCACCATTGGTTTCAATGAAGTCATGACGGGTGATGGCTGTGGGGTCAATGTGGTGCTCCCTAAATGGTCGTATAAAGGCCTGCGGGACAGATCAGACAGTGCAAAGGGGTGAAAAACAATGAAAAAATAAACACAGGCTACAAAGACAAGAAAATTAAAGGACGCGGATGTTTTTTGGACCATTCGGAATGGATTTGAGTTTTGACGTACGACTTGGGGACGCTTACCTTTCCGAAGATGGGTAGATCCACGGATCCCCACGTGTCGGCGCCCCAGTGAACGAGCCCCGACGCAAAGTCTGCAGTGAGGATTCCTGCCACTGAAGGGGAGGGCGGCACGGCAGAGCAGAAAATCAAGCGCGAGGAACTACGCTTCCGTTACATTATCTTTCAAAGTCTGTACATACCGATACCCAAAACGATGGACCACGAGTGTCCCAGGTGGAAGTTGGCAAGGAGGTGAATGAAATTGAAGGCCATGAGAGAAAAACAGAGGACCACACTGGCCCACTCTTGACTTCGTTTGCCTTCAAAAGAAACACAAGCTGTTAGAACATGTGCAGTATTTTAAGTCGCAGGCAAAACGCTTTTGCATATAGAGGTCAACCGTTCTTTTTCCTAAATATATCCCGTCCATAGTTCAAAATGTTAGGACGTCATTTAATCCAAATGTCCAAAGGTGAGTGAGATAGTCAGCGTAATATGATTATCATACCAGGCTTTGGGAGAGTGACAACCTGAACGTAGTGAGGCAACATTCCTCTCTCGGCCCATCGTTGCGTGAACCTTGTGAGCAGCATTTCAGCATTTTGCAAAACCACATTGCAGCAAGGTAATAAGATCCCGCCGAACACGTTGACGGCAAAAAAGAACAACTTAGCTTCACGCAGGCGCGCATGTTTTAGGATGACCTGATCATAAACAATCACATCATTGAAAATAGACCAGGATATCCGGTCAAAGCGTGGCCCTTTCCTCCTTTAAATATAAGATTACTGTAAGAACATAGCATCATTTCAGTAGATTGTCTCGGTTTGTTTTGTTTATGATGACATTGTGGAATCTAATTATAATGTTGCTCTTGGATCTTTGATCATGCAGTTCATCGTTCATGTGTTTGTTACATCAGAGTGGTTGATGCCGTGAGACCATGAGCACCGACCAAAAGAAAACCTGCAAACAGTACCTAGATGTTGAACGATCTAAAAACATTTCAGCTAGTGTTACAGAGAAAACGGCAAGAACGTACAATTATAATCAAGGTCTCATTGCACTGGAAACTAATCCAGTTCATTTGTTTGTGTCGAGAATTTGCTCTTACACCCGCTCATGTATGTTTACTTTAAAAGCAAAGTGGGAGAAGAACTCCTAATATCTTCCCTGGGTTGTTTTTCACCTGCGGGTCACAGAAATCCTCTGTCCACAGCTTAGATTTGACATGACTGGAAACATCCGTGAAGATGATGTGCATTTCTGACAGTGGGAGGGGGTTTAACTGGAATACCTATCATGCCAGTCAAAGGGTCCAGGCGGGGCCCCTGGCCAGTCCCCTTACCTGGTTCTCCAGGTCTGAACACTCCCCGCCTGCAGGGAGGGGGAGTGTGACTTGGCACTGTTGTGAAAAGGTCACGGCAAACCGGGGTGTCCAGGTGTCCGGGGCCCCGGGGCCCCTGGGGGCCTCCAAACCCGCTCCGTGCTCCAAATGTCAGAGGACATCAGGCGGTGACTCGGATCGCCGAATCTCACATGACTCTTATTGTGTAACCGCGGCGGCGCGGCTCCCAAGGAGCTCCGGAATGTCGCCTATTGTTTATTCAAATGTCGATGACATATTCGTCCTTCGATTGAGTTTTCAGGGTGTTTTCTCCAATTTCTCTGCAGTTTGTGACTTTGGAAGTAACCCGGAGCCTGTTGTTATGTCACGGCGCTTCCACTGGCGCTCGTAAAGAACCTCGAGAAGGAGGATCCACTCACCTGACGAGTATAAATTAGCCAGTTCCCGGGCTCCGGCGTGTTGCGGGCCCCATCTGGCCGCGCCCCGGCCGGGCCCCTGCTCCTCGGGGCCCTGCGCGTCTCCTCTCTCGGTCACCGTTCTCGCCATGTCTCGGCCGTCGGCCCTCCGCCACCTCGGTCTCCACTACTCGGCAGCCAGGAGCCAACGGAATCATCAACTTCTCAGCCCACGAAGCAGCGCTGCGCTCCCCGCCAATCGCACGCCGGGCGCTGCGCGCCGGTGACCAATCGGAGGGCCGGAGACGTGCCACAAGGAGGCGAACGGACCAATGAGATCGCGAGAGGAAGCGACCGCATTTCCTGACCCCACCCGGCACGTCTCTATCGCCCCCTTGTGGACGAGAGTGGGAACGCAGGGGTTGAGAAGCGTGTGATTTCGCTTAATCGCCAGTAGGGGCGCTGTCGCCGGCTTCTACTCGGTCACACATTAACCAGAGGGGCGTGATACCAAATGAGGCAAGTGTTACAGCGACATTTGTCATACTTGTGATACAACTTCTTGGAAAAGATCGGGCTGGAGGAGGGGGCATTGACGCCATATTGAAAGGGAAGATTTACACGGCTTTGCAACTGCAGTCACTGTTATATTTTAAATGAAAACATTATATCAGCTTCCAACTGAAGTATAGTCATTGGTCCTATATATTTAATAATAACCAAAGATTTTGCCTGGGTGCTTTGTTTGTTTGTTTTTTTTTTGTCAGCCAGTGATTGTGGTATTTGTTGTATCCTGGTGATTTTCTTGTAACAAGATCATTTCCAGACAAAGTCTTGCTGGGTAATTCCTCACTGACTTTTAATATATGATTCAGGTTTTGGTTATTTTGGATGTGGAAATCACGTCTACTCTTTGCCCCACGAAAACACATTGAAATCATCACGATCTGGAAAAAAAATAGGGAAGAAAGAATTAGCTTTAAATGAAATCCTCTTCAAATCGTCTTTCTCCGTTGCAATCTCAGAAATAGCCATAAGATGGCATCATACGTCCAAAAACAAGTAAAACCCACGCAGATGCAGCTGCTGGATTACTGTTGGACGTAATAAACCGTTTACTGGCACTGATGTAAGAGCAAATCTCCGTTTCCTATAATTATAATTATTATTATTATTACAGAGAGTGGAAATGAAGCAAGGAAACTTGTAGGAAACTCCGTTGTTGGAATGATTGGAAGTGTCGGGGTGATAAAAAAAGAGTCTCAGCAAGAATGGAAGGACAGGTGTAGAAGACAGTGGTGAGACCAGTGATGTTGTCTGGTTCAGAGACACTGAGGAAAAGATGGGAGGCAGAACTGGAGAGAGCAGAGATGGAAGTGTTGAGTTTTCACTCTGGGAGTGACGAGGATGGAGGGGATCAGGAATTAACCCATCATAGGGACGATTGGTTTTTGTGACCTCCTAAGGGAGCAGAATCAGACTCAGAATCAGAAAACTTTACTTGTCCATGAGGGGCAATTGGGGCTCACATAGAGTAGCAAATCCAACATATGTAAATATAAAGAATAACAATGTAGAATGATGGTAATGTAGGAATCAAATGAAAATAAGATTAAAATAAAGTGAAAAGGTCAAGGATAGAGGGGAATGACTCCAACATCTGTAGATAAACTTTACATCTGTGAAAAGGCAGTACATCTGTATATTTGTGCAAGGGGTAGTGGAAAAACTACTACCATATATACCATAAACTCCATTTATGAAATGGAAAACCCAAAAGGAAAAAAGGTTATTGTTCATTCATTAAACATCTATGCTACTTATCCTGCACTTAGGATTGTGATGGGCTGGGGCCTAACCATCACTGGACGTGAGATTGAGTTCACCCCGGTTGCTCACAGGCACAGGAAAGTCATCAACATACCTAGTCTATTTCCTGGTGTCCAAGTGTTTCCAGTCACGGAAAATATATGTAACATGGACTGAACTACCCAGGTTTTCGCTGGAATTTTATCACTCCGTTGTTGGACATTTGAGTCAGTCGGCTTCCAGTTTGGCTCGGAGGGGTTTTACCGTCTCATAGAACTCGGTTAGTGTGTGTGTGGTTCTTTTTAGGAAGGGCCGCAAAAACATGAGTGTAGGTTATTAATTTGTCCTGGTAAAAAAAAAAGGGTCACACGTCAGTTTATTGCGACTAATAAAAACATGGAACTTTTTGTTTTGTCTATTTATAGCAGCCCCCACAGATTTTAACAACATTCTTCACACTTGACAGTAAAACAGATGGAATGAATTATTGCAAGCTGACTAAAATTCACATGAAAACCCATAACCTCTGCTCAAGTTTCAGGACAGGGTGCATCATCATCATCATCATCCTCCTCCACTTCTTCATCCTATAACCCAAATTGACTGGTTTCAAAAGTTGTCTAATTTATATTTTTAGATTTAATTTGCAAGGCCTAGGCCCTGCGAATCCAGACAGCGTAGGATGATGGTGTGTCGGATGACTCTGGTGACAAGGAAGATCACGAGGACAAAGGCAGAGCAGAGGACAAAGTGGTGGAAGCTGAAAAGGGAGGAATGTGGTCTGGTTTTCAGGGAGGAGTTGACGAAGGCTCTGGGTGGTCAGGAAGAGCTTCCAGATGACTGGATAAATGTAGCTAATGTTATCATGGAGACAGGTAGGAGAGTACTCGATGTATCATCTGGAAGAAAAGTAGGTAAGGACACTTGGCAGTGGAATGAGGAAGTGCAGGTGTAGATATGGAGAAAGTGATTAGCAAGGAATTAGTGGGACACTGAGGGGACTGAAGAGAACAGACAGGAGTACAGGGAGCTACAGCGTAAGGTAAAGATAGAGGTAGGAAAGGCAAAACAAAGGGAGCACGATGACTTGTATGCTCTGTTGGACAGTAAGGAGGGAGAGAATGATCTGTACAGGAGAGATAGTGATGCAAAGGATGTACAACGAGGATGTACAGAGTGATTAAGGATAGAGAGGGAAATGTATTGACAGATGCTAGAGGAGAGATGGGTAGATGGAAAGAGTACTTTGAAGAGCTGATGAATGAGGACAATTCAAGAGAAGCAAGGGTAGAAGAGGTGACTATTGCAGACCACAAAGTAGCAGAGATTAGTAAAATGAAGTGAGGAAGGGATAGAAGAGGATAAAGAGTGGACAGGCAGTTGGTCCTAATAATTTACCTGTGGAGGTGTGGAAGTGTCTAGGAGTGGCAGAAACATGACTGAAGTTTGCAGAAGTTTGCATTTGTGAACAACAGAATGGCTTCATGCCTAGAAAAAGTACTACAGATGCAGCATTTGCTTTGAGAATGCTAATCGAGAAGTACAGCGAAAGGCAGAGGGAGCTACCTCTAAAAATGACAGGTTCTCAAGAAAGGAACTCTGATATTGAATGAGGAAGTCTGGAGTTGTAGAGAAGTATGTTGGACTGGTGCAGGACATGTATGCTCACAGTGGCGAGGTGTTATGTAGGGGTAACAGAGAAGTTTCAGGTGGAGGTGGGAGTCCATCAGGGATCAGCCCTGAGTCCCTTCTTGTTCGCAGTGGCAATGGACAGGCTGACAGAAGAGGTTAGACAGGAATCTCCATGGACCATGATGTTTGCAGATGACATTGTGATCTGTAGTGAGAGCAGAGAACAGGTTGAGGAAAATCTAGAGAGGTGGGGGTATGCTCTGGAAAGGAGAGGAATGAAGGTTAGTCGCAGTAAGAGAGAATATATGTGTGTGAATGAGAGGAACCCGGGTGGAACAGGCAGAGCTAGCGGTTGCAGAGATGAAGATGCTAAGGTTCTCTTTGGGAGTGACCAGGATGGATAGGATCAGGAATGAGTCTATCAGAGGAACAGCACATGTCAGATGTTTTGGAGAGAAGGTCAGAGAAGCCAGACTGAGATGGTTGGGTCATGTACAGAGGAGGGATAATAGAAAAAAATGGTAGACGGATGCTGGAATTGGAGGTCTAGCAGAAGACCAAGGAGAAGATTTATGGATGTCGTGAGAGGATATGAAGGTAGTTGGTGTGAGAGAGGAGGATACAGATAATAGGGTTAGATGGATAAGGGAAAAGCCAAATGGAGAAGAAGACACTACACTCCATGATGGTTGCTTTACTAGATTTGTACTCTAGGGGGCGTGATGGAACGTCAACACACACACACACACACACACACACACACACACACACACACAGACACTCACACACATACACACACTCACATACACACACACAGTGTGAGTAAAAGGAAAGTGGTGGTTCTTCTTAATCCTATAGCTGACACCGCTTCACTTGCACGGATACGTCTGTGCGCAAAGTTTGGGCTGTTTTCACATGCACCGGTCGACGTATCGATCCGGTTGTTCCCCGATCGGTTATCGATATTGTTATTGTCTCCCTTCCGATCGAACAGTCGTGGGTTGGTGGTGGGTGGGGGTGGGAGTTATAAGACCGCCGGAAACACGATGCTTCCAGTGGGACTGGAAATCCGGTTGTAAAGTATTTGCGTATTATTATTATTATTATTATTATCATTACTATTATAATGTAAACATCAGTGACGTGAAGATGGTTTTATTTATTTTTTTGATCAAAATTTTTACCATGTCACACCCACACCCACACACCCACACACACATTCACAATGCGTACAACAGGTTTGGAAAAGTTGCTTTTCTTTTCTTTTATTCCGATCCAAAAGTAGATGTGCGTCGGTCTCCCGCATCGGAACGCTTGAAAAAAACAAAAGTGCCCGGAAAGCGGCCCAGGTTGTCCGGTTGGCTCCACGCAGCGCGTCACGCACCTGCCCAGCTAAGTCCCGCCCCCACGCCGTACTAAAACTCCCACGGACAGGAAGACCTGTCAATTCCTCCCCAATTGGACCGTGGGCGGTCACAGGCGCACTCTTAAAAAAAATATATATATATAAAAAGGGTTGTTTTGGGGTTTTTTTTTTGGAAGAAAAGAAATTGTTAAAAAAGAAACTTGGGCTTTTCGTGAACCGCGTCCCACCTGAGCCCCTCCATGCTCCTGCAATCCGGCGGGTGTTGAGATCCATGGAAGTGGCCGGTTTCTACGAGGAGGGCGGCTTTGCGATCCACGGTAGAGACAGCGTGATCGGTCCCGTCGGCGGCGGTATCGGCGGCGGCGGCGGCTCGTCGTACTGGAGGTTCGGCGACTCGATGACCGAAGTGGGCTACGAGGAGCGGGAGCGAGCGATCGACTTCAGCCTGTACCTGGACGCGAACGGCCACGGCCCGCAGCCCCCCGCCAACGCGCACTCGCACCCGCACCCGCAGCCGGACGACGTGTTCGCCGACTTCCTGGCGGAGAACAAGATCAAGAGAGCGCTGCCGAGCTATAAGAGCTACGCGCTGCTCAGCGAGCAGGAGGCGGCTCTGCGGGCGGCCGACCCGCGGGACGCCCCGCGGGAGAGCCTCCGGGAGCCGTACGCGCTGGCGTACGCCGACCTGCAGGAGACCCGGGTGGACAGCGTGCTCGGCTCGGAGCTGAGCCGCTACAGAGGCGCCGTCGACCGGGACGACAGCCAGGAGGACGCCAAGACGGACCACGGCTCGTCCGGCTTCGACATGAGGTCCTACCTGCAGTACCAGTCCACCGGCGGCAGCCTGGGGAACATCTCCACCGCGTCCTCGACCTGCTCCAGCCCGCCCGGCACGCCCGCCCCCTCGGGTAAGGGCAGGTCGCCGACGCGCGGAGCCAAGATGTCAGGAGGGAAGGCGAAGAAGCGCCTGGACAAGGACAGCGAGGAGTACCGGCTGCGCAGGGAGAGGAACAACCTGGCCGTGCGGAAGAGCAGGGACAAAGCCAAGATGCGCAACTTGGAGACGCAGCACAAAGTACTGGAACTGGCGGCGGAGAACGACCGCTTACAGAAACGCGTGGAGCAGCTGTCCAGGGAGCTGGCCACGCTGCGCAACCTGCTCTCCGCCACGGGACAGTGTTAAGGCCGCCTTACACCGGAGCCCACCGACGGACTCACACTACCGGAGGCCAGCCGGGGTCGGGGGCGGGAGAGAGAGAGAGAGAGAGGGGGGAAAAACGGTACGCCGCACCGGGGTTCGAGGAGGACTCAACGCCGCTAGTTTACACGGACACTTGGAAAAGGAAGCGAAGGAGCGGAGGTGCAGCGGGATTGCGCAACACCTTCACGATACTCGACATGTCACCCAAAAAGCTTTGTTTCTCAGATGTGATTTCGTGTATGCAGTATTTTTTCTGTGCAGGTTTTACATACATTCGGTGTATCTGGAGCAGTGGTTGTCAAGGGAAGAGTTGTGCTGCAGTGAAATGATGCAACTCTTTGTAATAGTATTGGCAATGAATGAAATAAGTCTAATTATTTAATATTAAAAAAGGTGAAATGCTTTAATTGTACTCGATATTTTATTGAATTAAAAAGATTTATACTTTGTTTAAACAATGACCTTTGGCAATTTCTTCCTTTTTGTGTCCCTGATTTTTTTTTAATTTTTTTTTTTTTTTTTTACATTGAAGGCGCTGCCGGCTCAGACACTTTCAGCTTTCATTCAGACTGATCTTCTGTCTTTCCGTACAGATAAAAACACTGCGCATTTAAACAAAAGAAGGCTCGCTTGAGAAACTTTCAAAACGGTGTCCAGACGTGGAACGCCGTGCATCCGCAGGAACCCTCTTCCGCCGGGAAACGTGAAGGATGCGGACATTTTTAACATCGCCTCGTTCACCATCTCCACGCTGAATTATTTAAATTATCCCCCCAAAAGGGGATTTGTATGCAGTGGACTGATCTGTACCATGGCAACCTTTTATTTTTTTTTTTTGTACGAAGGGTCGACAGGTCATTTATTTGTAACCGACGGCTCAAACCGAAGGCCTCTTGAAATGATTTTGAGTCCTCTGCACGTCGTTCTGTAGTTGTGGTCTCCCCGTCTGTGTTTACACATTGATTTGACACAAACGCACCGAAATCCATCCAGTTTATGGTGAAGCGATACTGCTGAGGACAGCAGAAACACACTCGGTCACACACCGCACGCAGTACAGAAACGTTAGCTTTATCTTTAGCACACAGCTCTGTCAATAGTCTGCCGGGTCCACTGGCCCAGAGAGGGGTTCAAGGTTGCGCGACAAATTAATCAGCAACTAACCTCCTCACACCACCTCGGGTCACGCTTCGCCAGCCGAGACCTCGGGATCTGCACCGGCTGACGTATTAATAATCGCGGGCCAAATCTCACTCGGGTCTCAAGTGTGTGTGTCTGGAGGGGGTGGGGGAGAAAAAAAAAAAAAAAACACTTAGCAGAAAATGTAGAAGTTAAAAAACGGGAGTGACAAAGTAGGCTTAGTTGACAGCTGCTTTTCACCGCATCGGAGGCTGTAGTGTATCCACGCGAGGCCTCGGGCACGGCGGGATTCTGCAGGAGATCCATGACAATCCGGGGTGGGGAGTGTTTTTTTTTTTGGTTTTCTTTTTGAACTTCAGAGAGGAAAAACCACCTCTGCTAGTTTTTCAAGAGCGGGCACCTCTGCTACAATATCCCCACAGACATTCTCATTATGGTCTCTAAATAAGGCGTAAGAAGCGTCTCGTTTTGTGTAGCCGGGGATGACATTTTGAATAAAATGGAAATTTCAACACATTCAGTTGAACTGCTCAGCTTTGAGCTGTTGCGCAATATCCTCATTTTTTTTTCCAACACATCACCATTTGAAGAATGCTACTCCCACATTAACATAAGACATTGTTATCCTTCACACACACACACACACTCACACACACCGGCAGTCACTGCTTCAAGCTCAGCTCCAGGCCTTTCCAGGGCACCAATGAATTATTTCAAATATAGTTTTGGAAAGAAGCAGCAGCAGCAAAGACAGATGTGTTGTGAAGTCAGCGGCATTCCACGGCAGGCCCCGCTGTCACACTGTTGCACGTTCACTCAAACATTCTAGGCATTTTTTTTTTTTTTTTTCTCTCGATGACCCCTCGTTTCCTATTGGAGCCCGACTCGCCCTGCTCTTGGCTCTCATGCTGACAGGAGAGGGGGGAAATTCCCACACAGGATGACCTCTTTTCTTAAAAGTTTAGCCCGGCCTCCTTTCCAGATTTTACCGTCAATGGGCAGTGTCTGTCCGTAAACCGCTCGTTGCATCATAGTCGTTCGTCGGGCCAAATGGCCTCTTGAAAAAAAAAAAAAAAAAAAACTCCTCCGATAAAGCAATACAAACACGGAGAGACACACCTGTCGCTCTGTCGTCCAATCCGTGCGAGTTGTGAAATGGGAGACTTTTTCTCATCTATGAGTCATGTTGATTTTTGATTTTTTTTCTTACCTTTATCCCCAGCTGTTTGTTCCCCCGCGTTGCTTCGCTCCGATATTACGTCGAGTCCCGAAGAGTCCGACCGCACGCCTACATTTTTGATAAACACACTTTAATCATCCATTTCTACCCAGCTGTGGTCCAGACTTGTTTCTGTTGATACGTTGCTTCGCCTTAACGCTCGCAGATGCCAAACCTCATTTGTTGTCGTTTTACGCAATGAGCTGCGTGCGTCGCCAATGTATGCGTTGGAGTGGTTGGGGGGAGAGCGCAAAAAAAAAACAAACAGACATACATGTTCATGATAGCTACGCACGATCACGGCCTGTTTGTTTAGGGGCACGAGTCGTAACAAACACAACGTAACTGCTCAAAGACCTTCCAGCTAAAACAATTAAGCCGGTGGCAAACCTCGCACAAAATTCAAATAACAAGGTAATTACTACATTCTGCCTCGCACTTGCGGTTTGAAATTGCTTTTTTGACTCCTATTACCCAATGGATTGTAAACGGCAAACAGAGAGGAGCCACCCTCAGCGGCAAATGCGTTAATCCGGCTCTTCGGTTTTGTCCTGCACGCCGGTCACTCTTATTATGATGTACTGGAGTCCAATAGCCGGCTGGTTCCGGCTGATATCAACCTAAACTGGCCGCGGTCGCCTGGTATGTTGCCGTAAAATAAAAGGGAAATGTCGTTTTCTGACGCGTCCAAAATGTCGAAAGTGGCAAAGTAGCCGGGGCCGCATCCCCTTTTTTTGTCATTAAGGAATTTAGCTCCATATGGAGCAACCTTTCAGTGGGTCGACAAAGTTGATATTTTTATTTTCTTTTTAGCTTTGCTTTCATTTCACCGCTACTAATGACTAGTTTTTACGTACCGTCGCATTTTTATGTCGTAACTTTGTCGTCTGCAAACGGATTATAATCTCGATAGGCCTTACCTCTTTCAATAAGGTTATTTTCATTATCATTTAAACTGAAGAAGTGAACTTAAAGGGCTCTGGACTGTAATTTACATTTAACAAAATAAAGTGTTTCCCTTTTGTATTTGTGCGTTTCTTTATCTGTGCAACAACTGTTAACCCTAGAGTTTTGCAAATAAGTCAAGTGAGAGATGGATGATATGATATGATGGGGAGAATATAAGAAACATAAATAAGAGCAGAGTTTGTCCAAACAAAGTTTATTATCCAAATAAAATCAGGGCAAATAGTAATCAGTCCAAGGCCCAGCAAGAGTTCATGATCATGAAGGCAACAGATGTCTCTTTTGAATTTTTGTTTTGTTTTTCCAGTGTCACTGTAGGAGGTGGATCTGATTATCAGAGGTAAACTATTTCCATTATTTACTGCACATCCAACAACCGAAAAGCTTAATCACCCCTTGCTTGTGGCCTGAGGCCCAGCGATGAAGGGTGGGGATTAGTCACGAGTGCTGACCCGTGCAACCAATGCTTCAAAATAAATACGCCAACAATCGCTAAACTCACTTCTGTATTTCACTGGTGACTAGTGAAGAGAAAGCAGTGAAACACCACGAATCCTTTTCAGCCTCTGAGAAATAATCCCACCAACTATACGTAAATCTTTCGCGATCGTCACTCAAAAATGACCACAATCGCATTTGTCAGTTTCATATTTTCAGTTTAACCAGCTGGATGAAGCTGGACGCATTCTTGGGGACACTGTGAAAAAAAAAAATTAAAAAGAGCTACTTGATACTTAATTATAAGGGCATGAGCAAAGAAGAAAATAAAATCGATAGTGAAATAGTGAAAAAAAAAAAGAGACCATGTGCAAGATCCACTGTTGCTCGAAATCGGCCGAGAAAAGCTGAAAGTTTCTTTTAAATGAATTTCCATGCAAACCCAGAGAAGACAATAAGGATCCAACTTCCATCCAAACACAGTAATTGTGAAATTCTAAGTGGATATACAACGCGTCTTGTAACAGTTTATTATTGTATCCTTTTGTTTAACAGTTATACTTTTGTTTTCAATTGGGAAATGTTGTTTAGGGCGGACGCCAGTCACGAGGTGCATCCAAACATCATCCATCTGCATCGTCTTTCTCGGACAGTTGCTCGTGGCGTCAGTTGTTTGTCTTGGCAACAACCGTTTGTCTGCTTTGCTGTTCATGACGCACCGGAGATTTTCCCCTAATTTACAATTATTTTTAGCTCATTGTTCATTTTTTTGTTTTATTCTAAATGCATTTCGCTTCTCGTCTTCTTCCGCGTCTGAGATTTTCCTTTCGTATTTCTTCAGCTTTATCAACACGAGGCACCCCAAGGTTTGATTCCGGGCCTCATATTGTTTTCAAAATTAATTTTAATACAATCCACCTAATACACATCGGTGACTCAAATAATGACTCAAATGGCGTATAGATAAATATTGGTAAAATCTTCAGTTGCACATTTTATTCGAGGATCCATTAGATGATTAAATTTTCACCTCCCAACTTGACCTATGATAAAGGCGTAATACAATGACTCATCAAGCAACATGCAGCACTGCTGAGTTTAAAACCTCTTCCTCATCTGTCTTTTTTTCCTCTTCTTTTCTTTTAAACATTTGTAAATGTAATGTGCAGAGATCTGCACCGAGGCGCCTCTGACATCTCCTGCCCTCCGTGCTAACATAAACCCCAATACTGTCATGTATATATTGTATGCATACATTTTGAAACTGCCAGTTTATCCCTAGTACTTTAACCCTCGCATTTTGCACACATGCATCATACACTCAAGACACAAGATATGTTTTGGGGTTATTATATAAACATAACTAAATTCTAATAAAATCCATGGCTGTAGGCATGCATGGAGAGAGGAAGCAAAGATTTGTAAGACAGACATAGTATGTACACCATGGGATAGAATATATCAAGTACGTAGACATGATATATACACTGTATTCCATTCTATGTATGTATTTATTCCGATGCTAACCATGCTAGGATATGCTGCCTCTGTGTGGATGTGCCGAGCTGCTATGAAAAGTTAATAACCTCTATCTTTCTATTGATTAAACGCTTTTTTTTTTTTTTTTTTTGCATGTTTTTACCAAAATAGTATAATATAAAATGTTTGGAAAAATGTTTGGAAAATCAACAAACTGTCCAAAAAAAAAAGAAAAAATTTCAAATTCTATACTTGATATCAAAACTCATTTTTGTGTGTGTGTTTTTTTTATTTTTTATTTAATTACAGTTCCTTCTTCTAAGTGAAAGGAACACCGTACATCCGCAGGCTGGGGTGTAACGGGAAGCCGCGCCGCCTGAGCTACGGTAAATTGACGAAAAACTCGATCAGTCAACCAAAATTTCGACATCTTTGTTCACTTCTGCTATTCAGCCGAGGATGACAGCAAAAACACAAGACTGACGTGCAGGAGGGACCTGCGGTCACTACACAGCAAGTGTCACTGCCCAAATCTTGTGTAACGGTCGTTGCAAAATGAACGCTGTTCTAATGGGAAGAGTAAGGGTGTAGTGAAAGGTTAAGGTAAAACCAATAGACCGACACTAAAGTTGTTCATTCAGTTCAAATGGATTAAATATCTGATTAATTTAACGTCCCGTACCTCTTTTGCAGTTAAAACAGGGACTGGATTTGGATTGCAGATGCTACCGGGAGGCCGCTCTCGTTATACAGCTTCAAAAAATGTAAAAGCGGCGAGAGGATATTTGCAAAATAACAATTTGCAACGCCAGAATCTAAAATAATAACTAACGTCAAAACCATAAATGAATCAGTTTCCCATTCTGTATGTGACGACAGAGGAGAAGCAACGGTCACTGCAGCATCGCCGTGTTAACAAATGACACGGGAGTGCTTGAATGTACTGTGTATCGGAAAAAAACACAAAGTCACACCGACGTGCTTTGCAGAGGGGTACAGGAGCCGAAAAGCAGGGCGAAACTCAACCGCCAGTGGGGCTTGATGAAATAAAATGTCGTAAATGTGTAAAGGAGGGCGGTGTCGGCGCAGTGAGGATGTTGCAGAAATCGTGGGCAGATTGGGTTCTATTGACAGGAGGGATCTGAATAAAAATACACCCTTTGTAAAGACACGAATCAATACCAGGGAAAATGAAAAATACTTATGATGCAATATTAGATCTAGTGTTTAGGGTGTTTTGTGTGTTTGCGTTCGACTCAGAGGGATTGATATTTCACACGGGGTGATAAAAAACAGTGGATAATGTTGAAAAATGTGCAAAACTATAGCTTTTTATTTTGTAAGTATAGTGTAACAAAAGAAAAGTATGGATTGCAAAGTAAAAGTAAGTGGAAGTGAAGTGCCTCATGGTTACTTAAACCTTCTAGTTATAAACACCCCCAAAAATTTAAGATCTGCTTCTCACACCCGAAATAAGCGAAGCAGGCAAGCAAAAAAATCAGGATCCCTTCTTTGAAACAGACTCATCCAGACTCCTATTTTATGGGTAAAAAAAAACTTTTCATGCATTTGTATTTGTTTTTTGTTTTTTTACTTTGATAAGTAAAGTTCACTTTGTTTTTTTAGATAATTTGTTTCCCTATGATTTTCAATAATATGATCTTCAATTCATTCCTTTAATAAGTAAAGGTCACTTTGTTGTTTTTTTTGTTTTTTTTTATTGTTTTATTTATCTATTTTGATAATTTGAGTATTTCTTCGAAAACCTCAATTCATTCCCAGCCTTTGAGACCTGATGCTTTATTTAACCAGAAGGATGCATGATCCCTCTCTTCCTTGTATTTTTACAAAATTCAATCCTTTCGGTCACTAGGCCTCCACTAAAATAGTCTTTCTATCACCTAGTTTCCATCACAGGTTTACATGCACACACCCACACACCCACACACCCACACACACACACACACACACACACACACACACACACTGATGGCAGCAGGGCGACCATGCAAGGTGCCAACCAGGCCACTGGGGGTCATTTCATAATGTGGGAATCAAACAGACAACCTTCTGAATGGCCCAAAGTCACCCTTACACAAAGTATGCCTCGCCTCTATGTCATCATACTTTTATACACTTGATTTAATTCTGACATGTTCCGCATGCGGGTTTCGACCCGGCTGGTCTCCTGGGTCTTTCGGCACAGAAACTTCAGCCGATCGGCTTCATTTCCTCAAAAACTTTCCTAGATTACCAGATGCCCCTCTGACACGGCCCGGGAACATCCTGTTTTTTTTTATCTTGACGATCTGAAAAAATCCTGAATGTTACAGAAGTGAGAATATATACCGTTTTGCACGTCACCAATCACTGTGAAAGCATCAAACATAAGCATGAAAACTTGCAAAGAATTTGGAAAGGGAAGATGATGGCGGCCATTACATCTGAATTACTTCATGTATTATTTTAATCATTTGGCTTCTTTCAGGCCCTGTAAATATATTATCCTTTTTTTTTTTTTTTTTTTTTTTTAGAAACTCTGCCCCCCACTATTTGCCATATTTTTTCACGGGCGGTCTCCAATTTTGACATCCCACCATGTAGAGCACAGAATAACCATGGTTTTTATTTAAATGATAAGTAAATAACCAAAGTGACTCAACTCTTTCTCTTGTAAATCACAAGGCATCTGTTCCTGTGTGACGCCTGCAGTCTCTCAGGAGTGTTTATGACTTTCTCTCCAGATGTAAAGGATCATTTATGACATATGCTATGTAATACAATATAACACGAAAATAAGGGGGAGGTTCTCGGTTTCTTTCCGACCGGGGCGTTCCTGTGTGGAGTTGGCATACCCCCCCAGTCCGTGAGGGGTTTTCTCTGGGTTCTCCTTCTTCCACAATGCACCATCTTCCCACTATCATCACAATCCAGAAATAAGCAAGCGGTGAAATGGAGATGTGTTAGTGGGAGGGCGAGGGGTTGCACTTCCCTGCGTGGCCTTTTGATTGACAGGCGAGCGGTCCCCGTTTAAACCTCGCCTCTCGTACAATGACAGCTGGGATTGGCTCCAGGTCCACTCTGACCCCGAGTGCAGGATATGCCTGACAGACAAAAAAAAAAAATGAATGGAATTGATAGAATGCAGTGTACAGTCACTGTAATTATTTCTCTTTCCCTTTTACTTCCTGTTTACTTCTTGGCTATTTTTCTGCAAACTTGGAGGCGACCTGTTTGAAATTTCAGGTAAATTTCACAAGGCAGATATTTGCGTTTTTTTTTTCCAATTTTTTCCCCTCTTATTCATCTGTGCTGTTGATCAGAAATGATGAAGAGGGGGGAAAATGCAATAAAGCAATAGTAGTAGTAATTGGCTGCCAAAAGCAATGCGTTTGTTGAAAAATTAACAAAAGTAGACAAATTTAAAAAATTCAAATTCAGAAGAACTTGGCTGTCTAACTACCTGATGAATATACTTTTATTTTATTTTATTTTATTTTATTTTATTTTATTTTATTTTATTTTATTTTATTTTATTTTATTTTATTTTATTCAATTTTATTTTATTTTATTTTATTTTATTTTATTTTATTTTATTTTATCTTATTTTATTTTATTTTATTTTATTTTATTTTATTTTACTCTATTTTATTTTATCTTATTTTATTTAAAAGTTAAAAAAAAAATGAAAGTGCATTCATCAGGTAGTCAAACTCCAAATTCTTTTAATCTTCCACACTAACTTGTAGTTTAGAGAGACAATATGTGAATTCAGGTAGTTACCCAGGTGATAAAAATGGTAGAAGAAAAGCTGTGTTGAACCTTGCAGCAAAGTCCAAGTGCATTTGTGAATCAATCCAGGTGCAGTGGAAGCTGTGTTGCGTGGGCTTTGACAGGTTCCAATAACACTCCAGGAAACAGGGTGTGTTTGCTGTCACGAAAACGCTCACCTCCCACACTCCTCCTTGCACAACCATGGCCATCATCATGTTCACCACATCTTACCTTTCACCCAATTCCATAGCATCACTACGACGCTTGTCCGCTTCCACGCTGTCAGCAGACCGACGGCCCATCAGGCTCGCCGGTGAAACCATCACCATCTTGTGATGTAACAAACTAACGCCTTTTTGTTGTTTTTTTTTCCACGGTTACAATGATAAAAACATCGACGGCAACCTCAAAAAAACACAGCCAGTGGCATCTGTGGTGAGGCACAGGCAGGTCAGCGGGCTTTGTTTACATGTCGTGGCGTCAGTCCCTGCTGCATTTGAGAGGAAGGATGCGGGATCTCTGATGTACGTGGAGGGGAACGCATCGGCCCGAGCGCCCTTCGTCAAATGCTCTGACATCAATGCAAAAACGCAGCCAATGGCAGACGAGGACATTCTATATGTCACATTGATGTCTGCGACGGGTGGTTTGTCCTCAACAGCGGCAGCCGGTGGAACAGGAAGAGGAACTGATCACCCCTGTGAGTTTCAACACACAAACCTCTGACACACAGGCTGCATTCTAGTGAAAACAACAACAGGGGTTTTTGCTTTTGAGTGAAAAACAATTAGATAGTGTGTCACATTGCACTTTACTTTAACTCTTGCAGCCCCGCGTCTCCAGATGATGATACCATACCCTGTAGTTTATTCTAGTTACACTTCCCTTGCTGTCTGTTTTTATTTCCTGCTCGCGATAACAAAAGCAACCCCCCTCCTCCTGTGGAATCATTCTGCAGCCCTTCCAAAATGCAAAAAAAAAAAATCAACTTTTTTTTTTTCTTACTTTATTTTTCGGTGTGGTACGCATGCACACGTGACAAGCTACAACAATAACTGGTTTAGGGGATATTGAGACTTTGACCTTCCCATCCACCCACCCTCAATGTCCCACGATGTTCTGCACTGTGGGGGATCACCCTACAAAAATAAACACTTAGATAGTTTGGTTTACTCGTACGCTTAACGCAAAACCAGCAAATTATAATAAATTACAGCTCATGCCTCAGGAGGTTAACTACTTTCATTCATTATCTTTACAGCTTATCCTGCATTTAAGGTCACGCGGGTGTGGAATCCAACCGACGACCTTTTGGTGCCGGCGGGCGTCAAGTGCAGAATAAAGTGACCTGCATTTAAAGCCGTTGTGAAGCAGAACAGCAAAAGGAGCGAAACCTTCACACATGTATCCAATCACACACAAACACACGAAAAAAAAAATGAAACTAACCATATTTAAATCATTAAAATGCCAGCAACTCTTTCTCCCACACTCAAATCCTGTGACTGTGCTGTTCTGTTTTTTCTCATCATAGCAGATAAACTACCGAGCACAAGAAGTTTCCTCCTTCCCTCCTCCTAATTTCCCGATGTCAGTGTTCTGGAGCTTGAAGTCCTGAGGTACACCAAATATATTTCACTTCCAAACCCAGTGGTCACGCTGGTCTCCGCGCCGCTTGAAATCTCGTCTGATTAGCGAAAAGGAAATGAAGACCATCGGTAAAAAAATGTGGAAAAACTAGCAAATGGTGCACAGTCAAGACCTTTATCTGTGTAAATTAAGGAGTACAAGTATCTGGCATGTAGAGGAAAAGTCAAATCCTCATGTTGTACAAGATTAGATAGTTTATGCTGATGCATCAGCATGAAGAGTGACATTTTCAGGATGTAACTGGACTTCTTAAAGTGTCTGGCGGTTCTCAAACGGCAGCCACGTTCTAGTACGATCTTCATTTGTTCTCGGCACGTGATCGGCCCTTTCGCAGCTTTGTTTGGCTTCAGGTGAAGCGGAGGTTACGGCTGGTGGAGGAAAGGGTGTGGCCTGAGCCTCACCCCGAGCAGGAGGTTTCAACAAAAATGTGGTGCAAGAAACTGAAGTAAACCGTAAAACAGAAAGTGAATCGAGAAAAATCTGGAAATAGCCCGTGATCGCATGGCTTGGCTGGGGTGAAGGTAGGGCTTTCTGTGTGGACTCCCCGTGTTCTCCCCGTGTCTGGATGGGTTTCCTCCGTGTTCTCCGGGTTTCCTCCCGCGGTCGAAAAGCATGCAGGAGGCTCGCCGCACACCCTAAATTGCTGGGAAATGTGGATGAGAGGGTGAATGGTTGTATGTGTCCTCCAAGATCACTCCCACATCTTAGGTGGCAGACCCCGCGGCCCCGCTTGCAAAACCCAGAAGAGAAGGACAACTCCGATATATTTATCTATATTCTCAATTTGATGCTGGCGCCCCATGTTCCCTACCCTTTTTTTCTGCTTCTGATTCTAAATGGAGTGAATGGTTGCATGTTTATGTGTAAATGAGAGGGCGAACGCAGCCCGTCTGCGGTTAAGATAATGAATGAATGAATAAATGCATGAATTAATTCACTGATAAATGAAAGGAAAAAAAAAACTTGTTTCTAAACACCCAAAAGTCATTTTTTTCCAGTTTTTCGGAAATCAGAAATAAAAGCCGTATAGAGATTAAGGAGTTGATTTAGGCAAAAAAAAAAAATGTTTTTGTCAGAAAATGTTTTTTTTATTTTTAGAAGGTGATGATATTTAGATTATGCCGTCGCCCGGCTTTTAAGTATTATTTTTTGATAGTATGAGAGAAGCATCGACAGGCCTGCATTTATATAACAGTCCTCCAGAGACAGCGAGGCCTGCAGGTCTGCGATCACTCTGTCTTGGAGTTTGGAGGCCATTATTTAATATGAAAATATGAACTTGATCAACAAATGACCACGCCGGCTTGTTCAAGGCGCCGGTTTGGGCGTCCGATTGGTTTCCGCATACTCAGACTTGTTTTGTAATCAATGCAGCCATTGGTTTTTTTTTTTGTGTGTTGGCGGAGCTGCTTGTACCTGCTTGTAACTTTTGGTTTTTATTCACAAAATCCAGAAAAGGGGGCAGGTGGCTGTTTTTTTTCACGTCAATTTGAAGTTTTCACAGAGAGGCAAAATGCTCGTACTTTGTATTCCGCGGGCAAAATAAACAGTGGAAAAGTCAAACCGTTGTCCCGCCGAAACACAATCTTTTTGTTTGCAGTTGTGAGATTTTAAATTGCATCGCGTATCAATCGGCGGTACATCACTTTCATTTCAGCACCGCGTGACACCGAAAGCTCAATCACTGTCATTTCTTTTCAGATACTCCGATATAATGAGGGCATGAAGAGACATGTTACACACGACGGTGTATTCATAATTCCTGGCATAATGCTTCAGTTGTACTTTACCAGTGTGTGTGTGTGTGTGTGTACTGTGTGGGCTGAATCAAGAGCTTTGCAGAGTCACACTTGGACTGGCTCCCTTCCCATACAGGAATTTCCTGATCCCTGCGCGGCTGCCCGTGAAAAGGAGCTGCAGGCCTCAGTAGAAGCCGGCCGTTGTCCCTCCCACTCCTCACTGCTGGCCAACTATTGGGAAGTTCCAGGTTAATAACTAAACTGAGACACATGGCGGAGGAGTCAGCAGGGCAGGGCAGATATCCTTTTTGGTCGATTGCGAGTGTGGAGTCAGCAGTACTCACCCCCCTTCGGCTGAGTAAGGGGGAACTTTAGGATAACGGTGCATTTTTTTGACACTGTGAGCGTGACAGAATTCATTATTTCTGAATAGAACTGCAAACAAACAAACAAACAACCGTCCGACTGATAGGCACGGTTAAAAATGACACGACCGCTCGCCTCAAAAGAGCGTTAGTCACGACGCTACCGGTTTCAGTGAGAACAACGGTGTCTTTAAGAGACTTCCGGTCCCCCGTCACACCTTGATTGTAGTTTTCCTGGAGTGATGCAGGTGAGTTCAGCCTGTCCCGTCTTGCAGGCTGCTTTGACGTCAGCAGCGTTGGTGGTTGTGCTGCCATTACTCACTGTTTAAGGTGCATTCCTGTACGGCACGTACCAGCGCTTATTTCTCAAACAGAAAGTTCTAGCCAACCCTGTAGCCAAACTCTCTGTCCAACACCAGAGTAGTGGTGTTCTCTTGTGTGTCCAAACATTCCTTTCTCTCTAAATCCTAAAATAACCCCAAATCCTTTCTTGGCACCCGTCCCGTGGAGCAATTTTGAGGATGTCAATATGTTTTTACAAGACTTTTTTTCAGAGACAAATAGATTTGCTGTGAGTAATTCCTGTGGTAGTAGAGGCCAGTGGAGATTTTAGACTGAAAAGTCTAGTTTTGGAAGGCAAAGAAAGTAATAATTGTGGCTCCCGAGCATCGCCAGTCACACCAAAACTGAAGGCAGGGCTTGTTCTGCCAGCAGAGAGATATTCCTGACTCTGGGTCACTGTAAATAAAATATGTCTGCTGGGTAAACCCAGGTACGATCTAAGAAAACAGGAAAGAGTGGGCCGCTATAAAAAAAGCTTCCAGTCCCCGATTTGTGGGACAAGGAGCAGGAAACGGGAGTTTCACGGCGTTGCAGCGACACCATGTGGCGGATACGTGTAATTACACCTGAAAGTACTGGAAAAACACCTGACACCCAGCAGCCCCTCCACCTCTGTGGGCCTGCTCTCATTTGAATGGGGTTTTTAACTTATTATTGATAAAGACTGGATAAGGTTTATCTAAAAGTCATCGATTTACAATCAGGATGTCAAGATCTGACCTTGTAATTTCATTTGAGTGTTCGCCTTGGAGCCCCCTATTGAGCAAGAGGATTCAGCCCATACTCACACCGTCATGCCTCAAACATTAGATTCTGATTGTTTATTTTTATGTCTCCTATCATCGCAGTTGGAAGAAAAAGATTAAATTTGTACATTTATTTGGTACATATATATACCTAAAACATTTCAGAGACGGATGTACTTCATAATCCGCACAATTTATTTAGCTTTAATTGATTTTCAGCTTTTTACTTAAAGTATTCTAATATTTAGGCTCCAGCATCCCCCGCAGCCATGAGTGCAGATAAGCGTCAGAAGATGGATGGATATTCTAATTTTTTAATTTCAAAAAAACTTGTGGACTCTGAGGGTCAGTTGTAATATATTGATGTATGAAACAAAATGTCTTTATATACAGTACTGTATAATACAGTACTGTATACACACAGTACTATTAATTTACTGAAAATACCTGTAATTGGCTTCACATCAATGTATTAAATAATATTTAGCTTCCAAACAATGTTTGTATCAGGACGCATCCATGCTTTCTGATATGCTTACTGGTCACCGATTATTTGGTTGTTTTTTGTTGTGTTTGTTTTCAGTTGTGTCAGTGAAAATAGAGAGGGTTATTACCAACATCTACACAGACAATAGGAAATAATATTGCTGCTCTTATAACTAAATATTTTAAGGCTCTGTTGGTTTTCTTTCAAATACTGTTTTTACAGAACTCTCAATAATTTTCAATTTTTCGCTAGATTTCAGTAGCTTTCCTTTTGATTTTAAAGATCATTTATTTTTTGTATTATCATGTTGTTTCTTTACAATATTTTTTTCCTTTTCAGGAAATATCCTGTAGCATATTGTCAGACAGAGCTGATTTAAAAGGAGATCTATGTGTGATCCATGGTTGTTTTATGATAATTCTAAGGAAATCTTTTGCCAATGATCCAATGTGAAAAACCGCCAATTTTATTCCGCATTACAGAGTCCAACCCCGGAGCCTCTTGAGCCCTTTAAAACAGCGCGCTGGTGCATTTCTTCACGGCAATAAAAGAACATTGAATTATCTGCAGTTGGAAAAAAACAAAATAAATAACCCTCTCTATTTTCTAGAGCAGCTGTGGTAAACAGTGTGCAAGTTTGATTATATGGTTATATTATAAATTCATACACAGATATGCACATCTAATGTCTTAAAGGGTCCAGTATTTAAAGACAAGCTGAAGGGTCACAATTGCTGCCAACCAATTGCAGTTGGATGGAGGAACATGACTTGCCTGTGCTTCTGTTATTCCATCAATGCAGAAATCAGGACAAAGCAGTCGTATACATTTTCTTTTTTTATTTAAAAATGAAAACAAATGTAAATAAAAAAATACATGATTTCAAGCTCAGCATAAGTATAGAAAACAGGAGAAAACTCGGTGCAACGGCTGCACGGGTGCTGAGACTGAATCCATTGGTAGACCAGAACCAAAAAAAGAAAAAGAAAAAAATCAGCACACAGGAAAACCTGATTTGAAAAAAATATATATCTAGCAAGGGTGCATCTTTGAACAGGACATTTATACATTCTAAATAAAAAGGTACAGCTGTCAGACCCAAGTATTGAAAGTTGTCGAGTCATTATGGTAAACTGAACGCTAGCAGCTCGACTAATCTCTTTTGAAGACAAACCTGTTGATTCACAAATGCAGCATGCTTTGGAAAAACAAAAAAAAAAAAGAAAAACTGAATCATACAAAACAATTCAGCCAGCTCAGGGCCGCGCCATCACACAACAGACCCTCACTACAGTGTACAGTTTTCGTCCCTGTGCTGGTGCTTTGATTTGTTAAAAAAATTCCCTGGTTTCCTGAAAAAGGTTCGACACGATGTGGAGTTTGTATTGCTGGCAAGGAGTCGGATCATGATTACAACTGTGGACTGGACAGACAGATGAGCGCGCGCACACACACATGCACACGCACACACACACACACACACACACACACACACACACACACACACACACACACACACACACACACACACACACACACACACACACACACACACACACACACACACACACACACACACACACACACACACACACACACACACACACACACACACACACTATCTTCAAGCTCGAAGAGCTTTCAGATGTTCTCATCCCACGAAAGTCGCTCATCAAAAAGGTAACTTTCAAGATTTCCCTTAAAAGCCCTGCTGAGTGGAGAGCAACAGCTTCGGCCTCTTTTAATCGCATTTTTAATCAAAGAGTGTTTCTTTTCAGTGTCACACTGCCAGGGAGGGGAAAATGAAGGGACCCTTTGACCAGGAGGCAACCTGGATGTCACATTTCACATGTCGTAAGTGTCGTATTAATATGTCACTGAGTAGATTTAAGTCAAGCATCAGTAGAAAGCTTCGATACAATACCACTCGCAGTCACATACAAAATAAAAACAAAAACTCGACAAACACACATCTTTTTCTGAACTCGACCAGCCCGTCTTCAGATAACCAGGCATGCATCTCATCTCACAGGCTGGAGGGTTTCTCCCTCTTACTACTACACGTGTCCTAAGACTCCTGGGTTTCCGACTCACCCTCAAGTAGATGACAAATTTAAAAGAACGCTTTGATTTTTAGACAGGCTGGTTAAAAATTTGGTATTATAATCACCTTGTGTCAGAAAAACAGACAAATTTAATAATGATAATATAATAATCATCATAATAGTAATAAGGGCTTACAACCACATGGCGCTTCTATAAATCCTTAATTGACAGGGACCGTTTCACCATTAGAAACCAGAAGATATTTCACTTCAGGCTTTGCATGTATGGACTAGATAGAGGAATGTCCCCACTGCTGTCTCTGATTCTGACGGTTGTCCGATGAGGGGGAAGTGAATGCATGACCAGAAGTGTGGGAAACGCTAATAAAATGCTCACATTGAGGATGTAACATCTGACAAAGCCACCAATGGAGATTGGGCTCCTTTCAAGGTATAAACAACAGAACTTTGTTGGGAGCCTAAATGCAAACTTGGCCACTGATAAAAGTATCACCAGACAGTAACTGATGAAAAGTAGGATAGCCGTGGAAGTATTTGTGTATTGGAAGGAAAATACACCCCTGGTAAGACAAAAGTACAGATTAAATATTTGTTCATTCTTTTGTCGTGGTTGTCTGGAGCCCTCTTTACACACTCTGCAATAAGCGTGAACATTATGGGACGAAGCGGGGACACGGACACTCAACACCAATTGTTAGAATAAAAATATGGATATTTGGTTTCTGTCTCACCCACAGAGCAAAACGAAGAAACTAGATGGGCTCTGGGAAAGAAGCGCGAAGTGGACGTGGGGCCCTGAGAGGAGGAACATGGAAAAAGCGCAGACGGGCCGTCCATCCTGGCTCACAGGTCAGCAGATAAAATCGACCCATTTCCCCCACGCGCTCCCAACACATTCGGTCCTGACGTCGACTCAGGTATTCGGGATGTGAAACCCGAAGAACTGAGGCCCTGAGCACCCGAGGTGACGTGCTGAAACAACATCTGGGGTGGAGACTCTCGACCGGCCGCCTCTTTGCCGCCGACCAGCCAAGCTTTTGTACTGCATTTGCAAAATTAAACAAGTAAACCTGAATTGGATGAAGTCCAAATTATCCACTCACTCGGTCGCAGAGTAAACCCAGAGTCAGCGCAGGCCGGTGAACCAGCCAAGTCCACTTTGCGACAGCAGTGGATAGAAATGGAGGAACCACGCGGAAGAGAGGGGCAGCCTTCAGTGGTAAAAGGCTCGGTAGCAGGCGTAAGCGCTAAGGGCCAGGGCCGTGCACAGGCACATATTGGCAAGAAGGGGGGACCAGGTCCCCGGCTCAGGGGGGCTCTCTTTCGGTGGCTCCGCTGCCTTTGGTGACTCCTGCGCCGTCTGCTCCTCCTCATCCAGCTGCTGCTGGGCTTTGGTTGAATCCTGGGCTTCTATGTGGCCGTCGGGCTGATCGGGAGGAGGCTGCGGGGCAGCGGCGGTTCTTTTCCTCAGCTTCTGCTCCTGCGAGGACCTGAGGGAAGTGAGAGTAGAGGCTCAACGGTGACGCAGAGTGGATTTTCATCCCCGGACTAACAGGTGGGTCTTTTAAAGAATGATCTGTCCTTTCTAGATCCCCTCCCTTTGTGCTGTACATTTTTATTCAATACTTTCATGAACGGTACAACGGTATACAGTTTTACTGCTACTGCTGAGCTGTGGTCTGGTCACGTGCGTGGAGCTCATGCTCTCCAAGCAGATGCCTTTTTGTGCACTTGGATCATGTTTGAAAGGGAATGGGTGGTTTATAAATATACAGTAGACAGCGCGGCAGCTCAAGTCATGTGCTCAGTGGCACCGCAGTCACGTGAAGATGTTCCTGAAGAAACCTTATTTTACAAGTGGCTAAGAAAATTGCAATCTGTGAATCTCACAAACAGGTACGCAACCCTCTTCCCCACTTTTGGGCAGCTCCCTTAAGCGGTGGCCGCACCCCATCACCCACCTCCATTCTACCCTCTCCTCTGCATCCTCCTCTCTCACACCAACGAACTCCATGTGCTCTTTCACACCATCCATAAAACTCCTGTGTGGTCTTCCTCTGGTTCTCCTAACTGGCAATTCCAACCTCAGCATTCTTCAACCAACATCTTTGTCCAAACCATTCCAGTTTGACTTTATCCCCGTAACATGGAACATGTGCTGTCCCTCTGATGGACTCATTCCAGAACCTATCTGTCCGGCTCACTCCAAAAAAACAACTTCAACATCTTTGTCTGCTGCCTCCGGCTCGGCAACCTATCTTTTCCAGAGCATCTCGAACCAGACAAGAGTGTCTTCTTCACCTTTCCTTTCATTCTGGCTGATATTCTTTTCATCCCTGACACACTTCTCTCCACCTGTTCCGACCTGCTAGTACACATTTCCTCACCTGTTCTCCACGCTCTGTTACTCTGGACTGTTGACTCTTAAGTCCTTAAAAATCCACCTTCTTTATCTCCACCCCACCGTTCCTTTTGAATCCTTTCCATTCACACACGTCTTCTGTGTTGCTGCAGCTAACCTTCATTCCTTTCTAGGGCACACCTTTACCCCTCCAGATTTTACTCCACCTGTTTTCACTACAAATCACAATATCATCTGCAAGCATCAGTGTCCATGGAGATTCCTGCCTGACCTCATCTGTCGGCCTGTCCATCAATATAACAATAGATGGCCGAGTGATGTTTCTATTATGTCAGGGCCTGGAAAAACAGATCCATACATATGCAACACTGGCCCCTGGTCATTATCATGGCAACACTCTCACTGGATTTTTAATGTCTTCAGCAGGGAGCAGACTCCAAAATCTCTCTTTAGCATCGACTGCTGTAAAAACCAGGTATATGACTGATGACAAAGATTCAAAGAAAATGAACTTTTTACACTTCCGTATAAAAGCACAATAACTTTCTCGACCATCAGTCCTGGCAAAGTTATTGTGCATGTGTAGGCATGCTGATGTAAGCATTTAGCTCCAGAGGATCAGCACGCCAACGGAAAGCCTTACAGTGTTGTGGGCATGCCTGTCAGATTATGCCTTGTCCTTCAAAAATGACCCCGAAAGCAATTTTTTCCCAGAAACCGTTTTACAGCCCATGCTGGTTTTCAGATTGCTCAGATGACAGTGGCAAAATGAGATGAAATCCCATGGGTTTCATTTCATTTCATTATGCAGCTTGACTGAGCGACGCTCAGATGTTTCAGGAAGTGTTTTACTGTTTCTACCGTATGCACAAAGCCAGCTAGTAGGTCCTAAGAAATCATTCACATACAAAAAGGTAGTGATGGTCTTAAATAAACATATGTGATCAATGTTTTTTTTTTGTGATTACCCCACTGGAGACATCCACGCCTGTTGGTTGATCTCATCTTTTTCGGGGAAAAAGGTTGGCTCGCATTTGCCATTGTGAGGGTCTCTGGGAGGAGGTAGAGGGGGGGGAGGGGTGAACTCTGGAGGATCGTCCTCCTCATTGGAGAGCTCCTTCCAGGATTCCTTGAGTGTGGAGAAAAAATAGCTTTGAATGTATCACAAAAGCTGCACCATTGCAATAAAAGTAGTCATCAAGTGGAGTGAACAGTGAGGAAGGACTTGCCTGCAGAGATTTATCTCCTTTGATATATTTGGCACCTTCAATAACAGCGAGGTAGGAGAAGCGAAGTTGGTCTGCTGTCTGAATCAAGCCCATACGGTGACGTCTCATTTCCAGGAGAACATCACGAATACGCACGGAAGACGGGTCTTTACGGATGGACATCTGCGTAGGGATTGATAATACACCGTTTGAGTAGTTACTAGGAGTTAAGGCAGACCAGTCTGGGGAAACTGCTTACGTGCCACCTTCCCTGTATCACGAGCACACTATATGCACTCAGCTTTTCTCTGTAAATTCTGACAGCCTTTAAAACGCTTTCACTGTATGTACATGTGTAGGCTTGTTCATTCACCAAGTTATGGAAGTACGAATGAAAAAATTATGGGACTTGTGATTTTTAAAGCAAAGGATCACCCAAAACTGCTTTCCAAACAAACCTGCGCAGTAATGTGAAAGCAAACGGTATCTCAAGAAATTTGGAAAAATACTCAACTCGCCAGGTATTTCATTGCAACAGACGGCTCAAAATATGCACATTTAAGAAAATCGAGATATTGATTTTCCTAGAATGAGATTTCCTCTTCTGACACATCTACAAGCGTGACAACAAGCAAACCTTAGACCTGAACTCCCGGCACACACCCTTCCGTGGGCCAATCACTGACAGACTAGAGACACAGCCTACGCAAATGAAGATAAGAGCACATAGGCGTGTTATGCAATACATTCAGACCAGCCGTAACATTGCGATGTGAAACCAAAACATTAAGGATCAATGGAAACGGTAACAAAAATATGACCCTTGATCCAACTCTTCAGATGAAGACTCAACTACATTTGACTTTGTTGTTTAATTACACATCATCAATATGAGCATCTCTGATGATTTGTCTCTCGCAATAATGATCATTTCCGCCACTCACCGCCTGCCCTTGCACAAACGGAAAACAATCTGCTCTAAAATATTGTTGCAAATTGCTGTTAAAGTGATGATTTTTCAACAAACCAATAAAAGGCAGGTGTCCACGAGACAGAAGGTTCCAGAGCGTCCGATGCCAGCACTGCAGTGCACCACCACTGGGCCCTGCTCTGAGCTGAGACACCCTGATTCCCGAACCTTGAACAAGAAGTTCAGAAAGGAGGCTGGAGACTCTGGAACGCCAAAGTCAGGCCAGGTGGTATAGTGGAAGTGTAAAATCTCACGGGTCTCTTGGGTCTACCAAAGGGACATCAGAGAGAATCATTAATTTTGATTTCCATACAGAGACAGTCAGGTTAAGTGTAAATAGGCCAGGGCGAAAAAAGGCGAAGAACTTACAGATAGATTTTCAAGCTCGAGCTGACGGACAGTGTAGTAAGATTTGATGTCTTCTGACACAAGGTTGAGCTTGAAATTGGTATCTTCAAAGACAGCCTCCTTCTCCTCTCTGTATGGCCAGTATTGGGCACATTTAACCTGAGATATAAAGTTCAGAGCAGCTCTCATACAGGAAGCAAATAATCATCAAAAATGTAAAAACAAAACAAAAAAAAAATTCAAGAAAGGGTTACAGAGTCTCAAAGAGCATGGGCTGCTTACAGATCCTTTCTCTATGACTCTATTGAGCATCACCACACCGCGAGTCCTCTGCTCCCACACCATCTCCCAGAAGTGACCACATGTATTTGGTAGGGGTCCCTAAAAGAAAAAGTACAGTTACAGTTTATTCTTAGTACTTCTAACTGTTTCTATCTAACATTTGTTCCTGAGAAGTGACCCTTGAACTTCACAATTTGAAAATGGTGCAGTCTTACTTCCCGTGTCTCACTTAACATAGTGTCATAGTTTAATGCACATATCTGAATGAATTAACTTGCTAGGAACTTTTTTTAGTTGGTCTTGCAGAAATGTGATAAATGACAGATGACTACTCCTTTTCTAACATGGCAAAAAAAGTCATATTAAACTAAAAATTGCAGAGATTTTACTCGAACAAGTGTGTGACTTCAAAGTTGGGTAATATTTAAGAATGCTACTAGTAGTGGTCATTTCAGAATCATCTTTGAATGGTGAAGCACATACATAAGTAGATTTAATTCTGTCTGTTATCTTATTAGCTACTAAACCATGATCCAAGCTTCAGTAAAGACTGAAAGAGTGAGGAAATTACAGTGATATTAAACAGTTGATGAAACTCACTTCACTACCTCAATACTATGTCCACGACATTGAAAGTATCCTGACGCAGTGATGGTGGAATAAACAATCCATTCATAAACACACTGATATATCTGACACTGGCAAGTCCCCTCTTGGTCAAAAAACAAAATCCTAGGCATTATGTTCTTAAAGCACACCACCAGTGGATCGATTAAGTGCTACAAAACCAGCTTTAGGACACATAACAGTATCAAAGTATTGCTGCAATGTATTTACATTATCTTTTGGCATATTCCAGAAAAGTAATTTCTCAAAGTGCTTGGGAGGAGAGCGAGTATGGAAACTCCTTGGCTGACATGGAAAAGGCCGATCTGAATTACTTTGGCTTATAGCGGGTGCTGAGGGACAAATCCTGATTTAGATATTTAGTTTGTGGTTTTTGGGCTAAGATAAGACAGAACTTATCTGACCCTGTTTCACAAAAATAAGTTATTAAACTGAGGGAAAGTTGTTATTAATAACGCTAAAAATATTCTGTCCAGACCTTATTGTGCATTTTACACTGTCCTGCTATTAGGAAAATGGTGTGCATGTGGCAAAGATGATCAACACTGTGAAAGGGGAAGCTATGATGTCACAAAGGGGAAGCTGTATTGGCCACACTGCAAGGTGAGCAGTGATGCCCCCACCCACAACAATGACCTGTCATGGTGTGTGTATGTCTGTGTGTATGGGGGGGGGGGGGTAAAGGTGAAACACACCTGTGTGATGTCGCTGATAATGGCCATTAATGTGAAAAATCTAACAAGTCAGAACAGTCATGGCAGTATTTCAGATCCAGTGTTAAATATTACAAAGTCATTACATCCATCAATCATTTTTGTTAATCTTTGTTTTTAGATCAGTAAATGCAGGGGTTTTTCATTGGTTGAAGAGTGCCTGAATACTGAAGAGTGGTAAGAATTTTGGGTCAGAGATACAGGATAATCATTATCGTCATCTGTCATAACAAAGGAACACACTGCATTTCGGGTTCCGTGTTTACCTGAGTTAGAATGTAGTTCCTCTCCGCCTCTTCTACTGTTATTAGGCTGGCATTAATGTAGTCATTCGCACTCTGCTCCAGGCATATTCTGCTGTGGTCGACTGAGGAGGAGAAAGAAAACAGTCCTGTGCGTTAACATCTCAGGACCCGGGGATTAATTCAAATCTTGTGATGTCACAGCTGCAGTGACCACAAGGTCACAACAGATGTTGCTTGCTTTACCGTCAATCATCAAAATGAAAAGAAATGGGTTAAACACAAAACTTACATTTCAGTTTCATATTACTCATTTGAACAGTCGGTTTCATGTGAAGAGATGGCATCAACATTAAGTTTACATTTGCATGGTTACCTTAGCGTGAAAAAGGGGAACCGAAGTAGTTGAGATGTGGATCCGTAACAAACATGACAATCATAATGAGGTTTTGTTTGACAATATTATCCAAAGGGCTAATAAGAGCTAAACGTTTACCAGACTTTTCTGCTTAAGTTATATACTAGTAATGAGCAAAACAGGATGACTAACTCAGCACCAGAGAGGATACAAAGTGCAGGTTAAAGTAGGGTTCTGAAGAAAAAGCCTCAAGCAGAGGTTTGGCCTTTGCAGAAAAACTGTCCAGACAAAATAACCGGATACCTCCGGTCTTTGATTATTCAGTGACTAAACACAACTGACACTAAATAGCACTGCAACGCTGCTTTGCTGCTGTTACAAAAAAACAGTGAATAATGTTGCTCTTTGTAAGTCTATGCATTGATACTACATGGTTTATAACCCTTCAAATTGAGCAGTGCTACTTCCATTGTCTGACTAACATTAAATCAGTGTTATTATTGATTGATTTGACATAGGGGAAATCAATTATTCATTGCAGTGGAAGATGCGCTCTTTAGGAAAATTCAGTTTCAGAGCAGCAAGGATGAATTAATTCCTTGAAACAGACAAAAGAGAGAAGAAAAAAAAATGTCAGCAATCTGGCACTATGTTAAAATGGAAAATTCCACGACTGACACGGCGACATGTTCAGTTCAAGGATGTTTGGAGGGGCATTGTCAAAGTAGGAGATGAAACAAAGGCTGGTGTTCATTCTTTGCATGTGTTTGTTCTTGCTTAGGAGTTTAGCTGGAGCCAGTTCATTCAACCCCAATGGCATATAGCACCCACTCAGGTTTGTATAAATATTTTTCCTTGGACTAGTATGCTAGTTCTGGCACTAAAGTTTAAGCATCAGAATCTTACATTCTCAAGAAGTAACAACAAAAGCCAATCACATCTGGCGATGATTATTTGGCCAACTTCACTTGTTCTTTTTTCCAAATGTGCAGCTTTGCATTCATTTGCCACCCACATTCTGACATTCTCAATAAGAGAATGAATGAAATTCTCTTTTGAAGAGAACTCAAACTGTAAACTGAAAGTCTTATTTACGTCAGTCCGTCTGCAGTGACACAATGCTCTGCCTGTTGTGTAATACTGAGATTGGGTTATTTTGGATGATCACTCCGGTTCGTGCCTGCCTTCACCTGGGGTGAAACAGCAGTGAGCCAGCGTGTTTGTACAACATTCAGACGTGGAAGAATTGGCTTACTGCTCGATCTGTAAAGAAAGAAAGTCAACGCTGGCTCATGTTTGAGCATAAATAAGAGATTACTGCGCTTCAGCAGTCTCGCATGTGACCCGTTCACTGGTCACCTTCCCCTTACCTAGGAGTCCACAGCTGTCCTCTCAGTGTAAGGTTAATATCATCACATGAATGTCAGATGCATCAAGAAGGCCATGGGTTAACTTACATGGGCTGACATCCCTGTAACGATTCCGATTCTTGTTTTCTGGTAATTTGGCAACCTTGCAAGGAAGTTCACATGACTGCTGGCGGATCTCCTGTAACAGTGAAAAGAAAAAAAGATCTAAATACATATGTTACACCAATATCAAACCATAATCAAGCGACACTCTCTTCATGTAGAATAATATCACTGAATAAACCACAGAAATAATTAATTTAAAGACTGATAGTTTTAAAAGCCAAATCAGTGGTAAAAAGCTAGATTTCTCGTTAAATTGTTTGTGAAATGTTTGAGAAGTCGGGTTTCAAATGACTGAACACAAAAGCAGATCGTGACGTTCATCAGCAGTAAACCAGGAAAAGAAGGGGTGCACACAAAATGTTGTTGCTGGTGTTGTTTTTCATATCCATCGGACCCGAAAGTCATTTCTAGTTTGTGGCCCAACAAAAAAGCACTTTTACATTGTTTGTACGCACTGCAATTGTCTTGATCGTGGGAAATGTCAAAAATACAGGCTCTAAACATACGCAAACACACACAACCACACGTCTGCAACATGTAGCAGTTGTGGTTTCGAACTATGAGCTGCGGTTCGATGCGAGAAAGTGGACGAGATGTGTGAGATGTAGAATGGATGTGCACATGTCGACGGGCGGATCGTGATGGGACGCGAGTGTTCGACAGACGCATCCATCATCGGACGGGTCCAAATCGCGACGATCGAGCCAACCAACACCGGGGCGGCTCCGTATGCGTTTAGCCCGAACGTGACAGCCCGTCTCCAGCGGGTCTCTCCGGAGGTCCTACCTGATAAACAGCGGTCCATATCCCGTTTTCATCGATTTCCCGAAACTCGGCTTCCATTGCTGACAGTCCAGCTGCCACTCCTTCTCTCCGACGAGACGAACCGCGGCTCCCCGGAGATTAGAGATGTATATATATATTTTTTTTTTACTATTTCGTCCTTCCCTGGTTGCCGTCAGCCGTCCCTCCGGTGTTGAGTAATTCGCTGTACGGCGCCGCGGAATACGGTTACCGCTCTCGGCCTGCTTTTAGCGGAAACGAGCCGCTGGCTCCTCCTACGCGGTGTAACGTTAGCTAGCTGCCGTCCTTGGGTAGCTAAAATAAACACAGAGCGCTCAATAAATAGATAAAGACCCCTCCACCACTTACGGAATGCCACGGAGTGAGTATTTTTTATTAATTTATATTTTAATTTCTGTACAGAGTTTGGTGCCGGTTAAAGCGACATACAAAAAACTTTATTTAAGTGGGATACCGCAATTGCTAAGGCAGCTATGGAAACAGACCGGTGGGCACGCGCGGAAGGCTTCTCTCTCTCTCGCTCGCTCAGTGCGTCAGTCGTCAGGTGGCGCGCACGTACGCCGACGTAACGGTGTGTTCATGTCCCGCTCGGAATTTCCGGCGCGGAATAATACGCGGAAGCCTGGAAGGAGCGCGTCCCCGCCGCGGATACGCGCATACGTTCGGCTGAAGTGGGGAGACGTGTATATATATTTTTAATTTTGTTATTGAACATAAATAGTATCAAAAGATATGCATATGTACAAACAAACATGGCAAGGTAGAATCGAATGTCAATGAATCAACCGGGGATGAGGAAGCAAAGGTCATAAGGACATTCGTTCTGTATGTAATCACCTAACTGTACCAGTCAACAGCATTAAAGGTTTGTGAGAAATGTTAAATGCTCGAAGAAAAAGAAATTAAAGGAAAATAAATAAATAAATAGATTGCAAGGGGAATATAATATGTATTTAACTTGGTGGTTCACAAGGAATCTCAGACATCAAACTGTATATTTTTTGGATTTTTCCATAAGCTTTTGTATAATTCAAAATCGTTTATAAAGAATGTAAAATTGGGAGAACACTTTTGCATTCTCTTTTTGGGGGAGACATTTATAAACCAGAATTTTTTAGCCCAGGCAACTGACATGCAGGATGTATTTCAGCCAGTCAAAAGAGGAGGCATTTCTATTACAACTTGGCGCATCACGTCAAACTTCTTCGACGTTAGTGTTTTTAGCATTCATAGCGTATTCATGTGACAGAAAAGCAATATCCACCCCAGATGATACTATCATCATAACCTATCCTGTCTGATAGAACAAGTTTAATTTTGTCGACTAAGGATGGATATAAATGATCTCATATACATAAAATAACATGATTGCATGGCTGCCAAAATACAAGGCAGAAGAAAGTAAGTACACTGTTTATTTTGTAGACAAAATAAAAATGAATGCGTTCCGGTAGGTGGAAGGGTCAGAGTCATTGATAATTTTACCTTGGAAAGTGTGTCTGTGGAGGTTCTCAGTTACCCAGGTCATGGTTAAATCTTGTCGAAATGTTCTTGTTGTGGCAACTGGACCTAAATTCTTCTTCAGAACTAAAGAAGCCTCTCGCATGAGGGGTGAAATGTCTTCACGTGAAGATTGCCACAACAAGAATTCATGGAAAAGAGTGGTTGTTCCGTGTTTCTGTGAATTAACAAGATGATGGTTGCAACATTTTAAGCAAACCATCATGACTGTTCAGAGACATTCAAGGATCCAAGGAATTGTTTATTGTCATGTGCACAGAGAGGAAATGTGTCTCCCTGCCCGTACAATTTGACTGGGTCAGAATTGTTGTGCAAAAACATGTGCTAATTGACAAGTGCAAACTGGAAACAGCAAAGTCAAGTGCTGGCAGACAATGAATATGAGGAGGAAGTCCAAGGTTCTTTGACCATCATTGTGCACCATTGTGCATTATTACCAATTACTGAGAATGTGAACATTGAAATGTAAACAGTCAAGTCACTAAAATGCTAGTCACAAAACAAGTAAATGATTTTGACAGATACTGAGATTAAACTTTCACATCCAGATTTTTTTTTTTCTCTCCAGTGAAAGTTTACTATACAGAAAACGTGTTTGTTTTTTGGTTTTTTTTAGCATGAGTCTAAAAATATTTTGACTGTAACAGTCAACTGTAAAAAATGATTTCCTTTTTTCTGTTCAAATTCCCCATTATTAATAATTGTATGCATTTGATGTAATGACTGCCAATGCTGCCGGATGGTGTAGACTTGTTTCCATGGCTGCTGTGAGATGTAGTACTCCGGAAGAGGAATAGTGCTTTTTAGAGAAAAGTATGATTCTTGTCATTTCTAAATCTAAATTAATGTTGTTCTACTCACATTTTATTTCCTTCAAGGATGTCAATGGAATCTTAACTGAATGCTCTCAAGCATTATTCACTGACTTTGATTTAAAGCGGGCAGATTTTTTAAGCTGTAAGTACTGTGCATGTTGACTCAACACTCGTGACCTTATAGGTCCACAGCTGAAGTAGTTCACACACTAAAAATGACACCTGTTCCCGATCATCACTTCCTAGTCCTGATCTCAACGCAGTGTTTTTGCCATTTCATGTCACCACACACTACCATTATGGGCTGTTCATTGCTCATATTATAAGACACTTCCCTGTTGTAAATAATATACATACTATGTAAACACAGTCATATTCATTCATCTCTTTGCACTACCTCAATGACCACTTGAGTTACATTATTAAATTCTGTTGCACACTACACTTAATAGTCTGCTCAGTGTATAATGTTCTTTTTCCAGTCTTTGTTTACCTTCTTTTCAGTGCAAGGTGTAGCCTTTGAATTTCCTGTGTAGAGAACATACTGAGTTAACAAAGCCAATTCAGATAAATCGTGAGCATCAAAGCAACTATTTGGACATGTTGTTGGTGAGGCAATTTTGTTTTGGAGGTGATGGCATTTTTAGAGAATACTTGCTAATTGGACTTTATTTTCATTGTTTATTTGACAGTCAGTTTTTATCTGACAGTCAGTTTATATATATTCCTTTTTTTACCCAACGCAAAAACCATATCTGGCTCCCATGTTGACGTCGGCCTCTAAATATGGCGGCCTTCTTCCTCAACGCGTGACGTATGTATGACGTAAATCCGATACGGAAATGTCCCCCCACTTCCGCCGAATATGTGCGCGCTCCCGCAACCAGGAATACCAGTCCTATAGAAGGGGGGGAACTACACATCCGCGACCCTGTCGCAGTTGAGTCAATTGCGTCTGGGAAAAAAGCGTGCCGGGAATGTTGTGCTAGTATTTGGACATTTCAGCCCCGAGTGTCCTCCAAGTGGGGGACGGCATGTAGCGCAGGCCCACCATGGATTACCTGTAAATTGCGAGATTTTCTCCGCGCTGACTGACAAGCAAGAAGCGGGACAAGGGACTTTGGTGCTCCTGACGTTAGCTAGCAAAGCAACTTAGCCTGCCGTTTTGCCTCAGGTCTTTGCGACAGCGACAGGTATTCTGCACATTTTTGACAAGTTCGTCTGTGTGTGTCGCCTCATGTTTTGTCTCCTCCCGGTCGTCGGCTCCTTCGCCGCGGCTCTGTTTTCTTAAGTTGTTGTCTGCCGTCGGCGTTAGCCCTCAGCTGGCGTCGGTTTGCTAGCCGATGTGTAGCTATAGTTATTGCCTCCCAGTGGTGGAAAAAGTGTTCAAATCTTTTAACGGTAAGTAGCACGGGCCGCACTACAATACAAGAAAAACAAACATTCACCCCTGAGTAAAACTCATTATATTCGCCATTTTACAGGGAAAGTTTAATGACATCGAACTAATAATTGGAAGCCTTTGTGACACAAAAAGGACCATTCCATCTGCTGTTGTGCGGTCTTCCAAGTGTCAGTATGGTATTCAATCTAAGTCCATAATAAAACTGAATAACCCCTGCGTTTCCCTGTAAAATGACTTGAGGTTGCACAGATTGCTCACACTTGAGCTCCAATTTCTCACACTGTCTACATTTTGCACGAGTAACACTGGGAATGCATGATTCATTACATCCCCAAAACACAAGGTTTTTGTAAGACCAAGGCACACATACACACACGTTCAAAAATGTACACTCAAGCGCCAAACAATAACACAGTAGGTGGGGTATGAGACACTGTCACTAATGTTTATTTTGAAAAGACCTCAATCCCTCACAGATTTTTCAGAATAAAGGTGCAACTATTTCTTTTAGATTCCTGGAGCAGCCTGAGATCCTTGAAAGACTCTCAAGACACCATGGCTCCCAAAGACATCATGACCAATTCCCATGCCAAATCCATCCTCAATGCAATGAACTCTCTCCGCAAGAGCAACACACTCTGCGATATTACTCTCCGGGTGGAGAACACCGATTTTCCGGCTCACCGCATTGTCTTGGCTGCTTGCAGCGATTATTTCTGTGCCATGTTCACCAGTGAGGTAATTATTGTTTATCAGCCGATCGAATCTTGTCACTCTTCTACCTGGCTTGCTTACTTGAATTGTTAAGATCTATCTTGCCTTATGCTAAGTCTGCTTAATTTATCTATACGCAAAGATCTTTACATTGATCCTTTAAAAAAAAAAAAAAAAAATCAAGCGATAGTTTAATCATCTATATCCAGACACATCATTTTTCGATAAATTAGAATAAAAGACTTGTGTTTGTCTTTGTGCAAGGGTTATTTTTAAAAATATAATTCCTTAAATTATTGATATTATTCCAGCATTAAGGTGATTCCAGATAGTATTCTAGTAAAGTGTAAAAGACTTTGCTGAACAATGAGAAATGATCAGAAAATCAGCCAGAAATTCTGTTTAAAAATTGGTAGGAAACTACTGGGAAAGTTTGCACCAAGTTTTGGCAGCAAATTGCAATTCTTTCAAAAATTAAAATTTTTGGAGGGAACGGCGTGGCTCAGGTAGTTAGATCGGTCATCTTGGAACCGAGAGACCCTGTTCCAGCTCCTCCTCACCCGTTTAAGTGTTGATGAGCAAGACCTTGAACCCCTAACTATTCCCCACTGTTAGCCTTGCTAAGTGGTTGTGCATTGCTCATGGTTCATCCGTGATGTGTTCAGTGAACACATTGGATTTCGCTAATGTCATGCTGTGTGTAACTGAATGAGATAAAGGGATTTTTTTTTCGTGAAATTTAAGAGTCAGATCAGAGATCTATTTAGTATTCCTTGTACTTAAATGCATATTAACTGCGGAATACAAATGAACCACGTTCAAACTCTCTTGCTGATTGGTGATATTTCATATCTAATATGTACAAGCGTCAAAAAACAAGTTTCTAGATACCATTATGAATTCTTGTTGTGTCAAGTGGACTTAAATTTTTTCACTTGAAGGTGTTTCACCTCTCACCCCAACCTTCAGAACTGAAGAGGCTTCTTCAGTTCAGAATTGAGGAAGCCTCTCTGATTAGGGGTGAAACATCTTCAAGTGAAGAAATTCAAGTCCAGCTGACACGACAAGAACATTTTGACAAGAATTTACCTTGAGCTGTGTGACTGAGAACTTCCGCAGACAGACAGTTAGGCCCAGAATTATTTGACACAAACTTCATGATTTGGGCACTTCATGCCACCACATTGAAACAACTAAAATGAAACAACTACAGCAGAATTGAAGTACAAACGTTATGGTTTAATTCAAGGGGTTGAAAAAAATATATAAGGTTAAACATGTAGGAATTGTAGCTATTTTTATTCAAAGGCTCCTTATTTCAGGGGCTCAAACGTAATTTGATTAATAAACATAACCCAAAGTGAAATGTTAATTTTCCATATTTTATTGAGAATCCTTTGTTTGCAATGACTGTCTGAAGTCTAGAACCCATGAACGTCACCAAACCCCAGGTTTCCTCCTTTGTGGTGCTTTGCCAGGCCTTTATTCCAGCTGTCTTCGGTAGTTGCTTGTTTGTGGGTCTTTCTGCCTTAAGTTTTGTCCTGAGTAAGTAAAATGCATGCTCAATTAGGTTGATATCTGGTGAGCGACTCAGCCATTGCAGAATATTCCACTTCTTTGCTTTAAAAAACTCCTAGGTTGCTTTTGCAGTATATTTTGGATCATTGTCTATCTTTACTGTGAAGTGCCGTCCAATCAGCTTTGCTGCATTTGGCTGAATCTGAGCAGAAAGTAGATTCTGGCCTCTCTATTTTTGAGGCTGATTAATGCTTTGCACCTTGTGTTGAATCCTTTGTATTTACTGTCATGAAGTCTTCATTTTATGGTAGACTTAGATACCGGTACACGTACTTCCTGGAGTGTTCTTCACTTGAGTGGATTTTGTGAAGGGGTTTTTCTTCACCATGGAGAGGATTCTGGAGTCATTCACCACTGTTGTCTTCCGTAGATGTCCATGCCTCTTTGAGTTCCAAAGCTCACCAGTGTTTTGTTTTGGTTTTTTTTTTCTCAGAATGTACCAAACTGCCAAACTGTTGATTTGGCACTCCTAGCATTTCTGCTATTGCTCTAATGGATTTCTTCTTTTTTTTTTTCAACCTCCGGATGGCCTGTTTCACCCCCATTGAGAGCTCCTTTGACCACGTGTTGTGTGTTCACAGCAACAGCTTCCAAATGCAGACACTATACCTGGAATCAACTCCTGACCTTTTAACTTCTTAATTGATGACAGGTTACTGAGGGAAGAGCCCGTGCAGCTTTATTTTTTTTTTTACTTTTCGTCCCTTGAAGAAGAGGCAGCTACGTATTAAAGAGCTGTGATTCAAAAAACCCTTGCTCCAATTTGGATGTGAATACTCTCAAACTCCACCTGAGAGTCTGCACTTTAAGCCCGTATTGATGATATAATTGTATCCTGAATATGTTTTTATAAACCGCTAAAATAACAAAACTTGTGTCACTGTCCAAATATTTCTGGGCCTAACTGTAGATACTATGATATTCAACCAGCCCTTCTTGATCCTTGTATGGATATAATGAGGCCCCTTTGGCCTTTCTGAGGTATTTTTAATCACAAAAGATTACTCAGGCAACTCAATACTGTTTTCTGTAAATGTTTCCTCAGCTTGCAGAAAAGGGGAAATCTTTCGTCGACATTCAGGGTCTCACTGCATCAACTATGGAGATCTTGTTGGACTTTGTTTACACAGAGACAGTGCTGGTTACGGTGGAGAATGTACAAGAGCTCCTCCCTGCGGCATGTTTGCTTCAACTCAAAGGTGGGTTTAGTTGCGCCTTTTCGTACCGTCATTTAATGAGCCTTTCAAATAAATTGGCTTCTGCGTACATGTTAGCAGCTGTTGATTGACCGCAGGTCCTGTCTGGCTGGGATCAGCCTGAATTGAAATAGTTGTATGTTTTTGTTTCACCCCAGGGGTAAAGAGAGCGTGTTGTGATTTTTTGGAGAGCCAGCTTGATCCCTCCAATTGTCTGGGTATCCGTGACTTTGCTGAAACTCACAATTGCCTGGACCTGATGCAGGCCGCCGAGGTCTTTTCCCAGAAGCATTTCTCCGAGGTGGTTCAGCACGAGGAGTTCATGCTCCTCAGCCAGACAGAAGTGGAAAAGCTCATCAAATGTGATGAAATCCAGGTAAGGCAGCTGTATGAGTTAAAGCCAAGTTGTTTCGGACCAGTGCCCGCAGCAGCTTCGAAACAGCTGAAATGAGTCTCTAACCCACATGCACGCAGAGACTGCAGTGGACGGAAAGTAGCTCAATCTGCTGGCTGAGATTAGACCTGGACAGTATATCGATTTTTCACATACTTGTTATATAATGCCATGGTTTTGTTTTTTCACTGCATAAACCCAGATTTCAGCACTGCCTAGTTAAAATGTTCTGCTTTTTATATTTTGTTTGTGCCTTGCCAGTCATGTTGGTAATTCAGTGAAGTCACTTTTTTGTTTTCAAAATCAAAGGAAATTGCAAATTGTACCTTTGCAGTCAGTCAGCAGTGATGTTGTCTCAACTCCACAGAAATGGTGAATTACATCAAAATCACAAAGTGCGTCTGTGATTTTTCTTTTTCTCCTCTTTTTTCATTTCATGTTTGTTTTCTGTATCATCCTGCTTGACTTTTATCGCTTTTATGTTGTGCGTCAAAACACAGTTTGAAAAGAGAAATGCAAGTACCAACCTGCTGTTACCCCAGTCACCCCCTCGTAACGGCTCACTAATGCGGATCCAAGCTGACAATCAAATTGCAGAGGAGAAAACCAGATTTAGGTTTGTTGGGAAATTCCTGCTCCCAACCACATGCATTTATTGTAAAAACACAGTTATTATCTCCCTGTGATTTATAGATCTTCTGTTCACTCGGTGGCACTTCCTGACATTTTTTTTCTTGTTTTCAAAATAAAAGAGGACCACACACTGAATCTTAGCCGACCAAAATTTCCCTGCAGTGAAAATCAGTCACCTCTCACTTGTGAATAAGCTGGAGTTTGAATTTATGGTGTAATTTAGACCTCCTCAGGGTGCTCTTAAGCTCCTTAATTCCCCTGCAGCATGAGCAATCAATACTCACAGACGGAAGGAAGGATCGTACTTGTTTCAAGGTGTATATTTGCTGCTGTTTTGTTTACAGGTGGACTCGGAGGAGCCGGTGTTTGAAGCTGTGTTGAACTGGGTCAAGCACAACCGTAAAGAACGGGAGCCCTATTTGTCCGACATGCTGGAGTTTGTTCGGATGCCACTGCTGACTCCACGCTACATCACGGACGTCATCGACGCAGAGGTGAGGCAGGCAGCTTCATCTGTAATAACACCTTTTAGCTTCCAGTGAAGGATTATCTGCTGAAGTGACTCTCACAGTCCCCGTCATTATTAAGCAAGTGTCGGCATGCTTTAGCCCCTCATTAGATGTAGCCTGCCATGTCGGGACCTCGTCGACGAGGCCAAGAAATTCCACTTAAGACCGGAGCTACGGAGCGAGATGCAGGGGCCTCGCACACAGGCCAGATTAGGTGAGTGTTCTGTTTGGTTTTTTTTTTGGAACATCCATATTTTTTCGTCAATATCCTCTAATGTGCAGGGTTTTTGACAACGAAAGTCATTTTCCAAATTTTTCCAGGTGCCAAAGAAGTGCTGCTGGTAATCGGTGGGTTCGGAAGCCAGCAGTCCCCCATAGACATTGTTGAGAAATATGATCCAAAAACTCAGGAGTGGAGCTTCCTCCCTGTGAGTGTTTAGTAGAGCTGGAGCAATCCGTCCGTCAGACAGACCAATATATCGGACCATATACAGATCAATATTTTACATAACAAGTTCAGTTAGTCACTATTCCAAGATGGATTCTCAGTGGTGCTTAGATATTGATAAGTGGTCAAATGTAGATTGCGATGTCCATGTCTGGACCTCTGATGTCAATCATTTTTTTGGTAATGATGACGTCTGATGTTCACCCAAAATCTAACGTCTTCTAAACATCCGATCATTTACTTCAGCACGACAAAGTCTTTAAAAATCATTTTTATTGGTTTCAAATCTAACACTGGACATGATTTCTCATTGATCTCTGTGTGGCAACATTACTTGACTATGACTGAACTGCTTGTCAAATGTCAGATATATTTACTCTAACACGATTAGGAGATATTGCAGGCTCAGTGTTTATACTCTTTATTTTACTTTTTTTTTTTTATTTCAGTGCATTTAACTGTTGTTAAAATGCTGTTTTACAGAACATTGCACGGAAGAGACGTTATGTTGCCACAGTGTCCCTCCACGATCGAGTCTACGTGATTGGAGGCTATGACGGACGGTCGCGGCTCAGCTCAGTGGAGTGTCTGGACTACACAGCGGACGAAGACGGAGTTTGGTACACCGTTGCTACCATGAATGTACGGCGCGGCCTCGCTGGAGCCACAACGCTCGGAGGTTAGTCTCCGTGCCAGGCGGATCACGGCTTTATGTGGGTTGGCTGTTTCCCCCTGTCAGGGCTGGGAAATCTCTCAATACATGTCCAAAAATGTCAAATAACAATGCCTCCATGCATTTTTTTCTAAATATCAGCACTTTTGACACACTAAATACATCTCCAAATCCAGATAATGATGATAAAAGCCGAGTGGGTTTTACTTTCTTTCTCAGTGATTAGATAGTAAAAATACAGGTAATTCATTTAACTTCTGCTTTTGAATATAAGCTATTGAGTTAAACCATTGTTTGTATTATGTCTGGGGCACAGTTGATTTATTAGTGTTGTATATCAGACTCTTGACCGCCTGTATCAATGCTGATATTATGATATAATACACATTATATCAAATGAACAGGTTGTGGCAATATTTTATCTACCACGGTTTTTGTCACTCCCCCAAAAAAATGCGAGTTTAAGTGTTCTTTTGCCTCTGGTCTCCCAACAGACATGATCTACGTTGCCGGGGGCTTCGACGGGAGCCGCCGCCATACCAGCATGGAGCGCTATGACCCAAACATCGACCAGTGGAGTATGCTGGGGGACATGCAGACAGCAAGAGAGGGGGCTGGACTAGTGGTGGCCAGTGGACTCATATACTGTCTCGGTAACATCACATGATCCAACAGCCCCGTTCTTCCACTAAACTCACTTGGTTGTACTGAGGAAGCTCATCTTTCCTCGGATGTTTCCTACCAGGGGGCTACGATGGGCTCAATATCCTGAATTCTGTGGAGCGATATGATCCACACACAGGCCACTGGACCAGCGTCACTCCCATGGCTACCAAGCGCTCGGGTAGGTGGTAAATCAGTTTTCAGAGGAATCAAAACTGATCTGATTAAAGATTTCTAGACAACAAAAGACAGAATATACCAGCAGGCGGATCTGATGTCAGTGGAGAGGCCTGAGATGGCCTCAGGTTGTCCGAGCAGCAAATACACACGTGGAATGTGTCTTTGTGTGCTGGTAATTTGCGTAATTATTTCTGAAAAGGGACACGGATTTGTCGAATAACCAGTGCGTCAAAATATGAATTCACTCACAGTGTGGACGAGCTGAGCCAGGAAGCATCCACAGCGGGGTTTCCGCCCGCCTGTGCCCGAGAGCCTTTTCAATTTGGGCCAGTGCATAGGCGGAACATTTGAAAATGGCTCCATTCTTTTTGAGGATGCCGTCTGTAACATAAATACACAGCGAGGGGAGGGAGAACAAATAATTAAACCACAAGCACACAAAACAATAAATATAGCAGATGAAGAAAGGTGAGATAATTTGGTTTCACATGCGTTATGTATCTGGTTAAATGAAATCCAGCCTCTCCAGGCAAGTGTGTGCGATACATCCGCTTATTTATAATAAGTTTCCTGGAGGCTCACTGTTATCTCCTTCATAAGTCTCTGTAGCCAGGGGTCAAGGGCAGGAGGAAGGAGCTTGACCCAGTTTGCCATAATTAGTTTATGGGCTTTTAACACAAGAGCTTTAGCAGATACAGTTTTGTGTTTCCCTGAAATCAGCTGTTCTGGTTTAAAAAAAAAAAAGTCAACGGGCTTTGAAAATCTCACACATACGCCACATTACATTTCTTTCCAAAAAAATACGGGGAGTTGAAGACCGTTTCCTTCATCCCTTTATATGTGAGTGTAGTATCGGGGTTATCAACTTCTTTTCATGCTATATCAGCATTCGCCGCGTTCTGTTTCAAGTACCTTCGGCGGCAGCAACATGCGAGTGACGCTGTCGAATTGCAGGGGCAGGAGTGGCTCTACTCAATGACCACATCTACGTGGTGGGAGGCTTCGACGGGGTCTCGCACCTGGACTCTGTGGAGGTCTACAACATCAGAACCGACTATTGGACCACCGTGGCCAGTATGACGACCCCCCGGTGTTATGTCGGGGCGACGGTGCTCCGAGGACGTCTGTACGCTATCGCTGGGTACGTTCAAAATATAAAGCACAAGCCTCGACGGGTTGCTTTTACGTAATTTCTTTTCAATTTACTCAAGAAGTGTCCTCATGATTAAAAAAAAAGGTAAAGGTTGAGTTTGAAAGTGATATGTACACATAACAATCTTTGGAAAGAATCTGTTAGAATGACCTCCACCCTGAAGGAAGGTCAACCAGAGAAAATATTTTTGTTTTGTTTTTATTATCATTATTTGAATGTTTAATATTTTTCTCTCTCTTGTTGGGCACCTCTTTTCAGATACGACGGGAACTCTCTCCTCAGCAGTATTGAATGTTACGATCCTGTCATTGACTCCTGGGAGGTTGTAACCTCCATGGTAACGCAGCGCTGCGACGCCGGCGTGTGCGTCCTGCGAGAAAAGTAATCTTTTGCCAAGAACCACACAAGAGAAAGTGGCAAGAAAGACAGGCAGCTAGACTTTGATAAAATGCCACTTCAACATCGAACCCCAAGGGAAGTTTTTTTGATTGTTCACCAGTATGCAAATAGGAGCTGCTTCCTCCGCTGGACGTTGAACCTTCCACCACCCTGACTGCACCGTGGTCGACATTTCCTCAAAAACCCATCACCACTTGCATGAATCCGTACGGTGGAACTTGTCGCTGTCGTTATTACCCTTTGAGATTATTTTTTCAGTTTGTCTTTCAAAGTGCAATATATTTCTACTCATTGGACAGGAAAAGAAGCTACAAAGGAGCACGATGAGACTCCGGCTGCTGCTATTCGCCTTATGACTTTGGCCTCATCGTACAGTGAAAATTCCACGCTGCCTCTCATTTGGCCTTTTATCCAGTGCATTCATTTGACATTAATGGGTCACTAATACAGCCCTTTATGGTAGTTCTTACACTAAACTGTGCTTTTGGATTCAAATCACTTGTATTATTTTGACTGAATACTTATTTTCATGCTAATAATCTATTTAGAGTTTCATACTGTTTTTGAAATTGGCATAATCATACCCCGTTTTTGTCCCTTTATTTGGCAAAATTGGAAAGAATCACAAAAGTATGCAGTGAACGTCATACTGTTTATTTTCCCTCATACAAAGCTTTTAAATTTTGAAGATGTAACATGTCGGACACAATGTCCTGAGCTCACTGTTGCCTGACAAGTGAATAAACACTGACACTTTTTGTGCGTGGTGTCATGTCTGAGCGTTTCGGAGTGGAAAGGCCGAAAGTCGTTGCGTCTCCGCTGTGAATCCCCTCTGGCGCTCAGGAAGAACCGGGAATTATTCGCCTTTTCCCTCCCTGATTCTCACTTTAGCAGGAGGAAAGATGGAAAAACTTGTATTCAGTCACCGACCAGCTGGTCTGACAGGTGATCTCTCTCTTCCTGTATTTTCCCCTGTAAGAACGCAGAGCTTACCTTCTAAAGGTCGATGGGATTTCACACCATTGAAAATCAGTTTAATTTCAATTATTCCCATGTTCCCATGTTTGTTTTTCCTTTTAATTTAGTAATCAGAAGAGCCTCGTTTGGATTAAACATTTTCTAAATAAGACACCTGGAAAAAGCTCAGCTAGGTTTACATGAACAGAAAGTACGAAAAGAGACGAAATGAGGAAACTAGAAGAAAAATAGGGAACAGAAAGCTTTCAAAATTGGGGTTTAACAGGTCAATTTCACATTTCTGAGAATCTGATTGCTTCTGCAAAGAAAAGGTTATTGGCATGTTTACTGAGAGTAACTTTATCGAAGTATTCTTTTAACTACATTCATATATGAGCTTTATTGCTTCATAATCACTTTATTTTAATTCAGCTTTTCTGCTGCAAATGCCATCATGAGCCTATTTGGTCAAAGAGATTTGCTGCGAAACACATTCAGATGAGATGGCTAAGATGCAAAATGAAGAAAGTCTATATAATCAATCATGGGTTTCATACATTTTACAAATTAATATAAGTATTTGCTCAATTGATGTTTTGTTCTGATATCTTTTTTGAAAAATGTCATTTGATTTGCTGAATTTTCAGTGTAGTATCTGATTTAAGGGTCATTTTCTGTTTCTTTTTCTGTTTCTTTTCATTTCTCCAAACTTTTAGAAATTATTGAAATTATTATTTTTAATATTATTTCTTACAAATTCCCAGGTGCTTTCATGCATATTCTACACAAGGTCTTCGTATTTTTCAAGTAAAACGATAAAATAAAAATGTCATCATTTTTCTTGTTATTTTGCAGAGGTTTCTGTCGAAATTACAATTTACAGTTAGTACAACATGCATCGGAATACAATACCTATCACAAGGGACGTAAACCTTAAGATTTCAACAAGACCCTGTTTTTACTTACCAACAGATGTATCTGAGGGTCAAATCTGCAAGGCTGGATCAGATTTCCTGGGCTGAGATGTTTGTGGGAGGTGTACTTTGTGCCCGGAGGGCCTCCTGCAGTCTTCGCCCGTTTCTGAGCAAAGGTATAAAGAGCCTGTGACACGACGGACCAGGCGTAGCCTTGTGTTAGCGGAGACACCTCACCGTCCCGGGACACGGAGACGAAATACAGACTTTACTGGCGAACAACGTCCTTATTCCTGTATCATCTGCTCACATCATCTGGAGCGACATGGTGAGAAAACCTATGGTATTTTCATGTGAAAAATAATATGCTTGTTCTCTCTAAACCAGTTTTTCATTGCATGGGGCCAGGGAGATGTGCAGAAGCAGATTCAATCTGATCCACAGACACATAAGTTGCACACTTTGTCTATCAGTGTTGTGAAACATCGCTTTTTTAAAGACTTTTCATTTATATTACATTATAAACATTGCATGGTTTAATTTGAATATGGAAATAGTCTTGACACTTTCGGAGAGTCTGTTTGCGTTCATGTATTTCATTGTTTCTGGTCGTATTCAGGTGTCTTTGCTTGTGTGTCACTCAACAGCCCAAAATCATCTCTGTGGATGTTCCTCCTCCAGGCTTAACAAAGACGAAATTCTCAACATGTTGTAACATGAATGTTCCAAAAACTAGGGAGAAAACTACTGGTGTGAGGATTTCCCTTCTTTTTTTTTCTTTTTTGGATGGCGAGGGACAGGGGGTGTTTTATTTGCAGCCTAACTTGGAAAAGATTGTCCCAAGAAACAACAAACAATAGTGTGTGCTGTCGAGTGTTCCTGCAAGACGTTTCTGCTGGGCAGTAAATGGATACACACTCACTCCACTTCACTTTAACCAAATTGATGATGTAACTAGCATTTCTCAAGAAACTTGAGCAACAACATAATGAAAATCATAAAAAATGTAAATACTTACGAACACAGGGCCACATATAGACACATGAAACCGTTCACCCACTTGTTTTTTTTTTTTTTTTAATATATTTTCTGATACTTTTATTTCCTTCTGTTGTAAAGAATATTATATTACGTAAATACCTCTGCTGCACCGTCCACTTCCTGCTGTGTGAATTGAAATTTCCCCTTTGTGGGACGATTGAAGACACATTCTATTTTTCTAGTCTTTTTTTATTCATTCACATGTCATAAAGACGAATGACCGATCACACATCATACAGTCATGCAACCATTCAGTCACTCTTTCGCACCTCTGGGCATTTTAGGGACTCCGCCATGTTTGTGGACTGTGGAATCTCAGTTACATTTGTATCCTGAGAGAAGAGGATTCACAGAATGGGGTTTAAACGGAGGCGGATGAGTGACCCCTGAAGAGAAACCACTTCATATGAAACATGATCATAACAAATGGCATTTCCTTGAAATAAAACAGACGTTTTTTTTTTGTCCGAAATTCCATCCACGTCATTTATTACGCTGAAATTATATGAGAGGATCCTTTTATGTATCCGGTTCTGCACAGGATGCAAAACAGTTTTCTGGATGTATTGAAACACACATAGCCGTTTATTTCTGCACGGTCCTAGTGTTCAAAGCAGTACACATTTTGGTAAAGATGGACTCCTAAGTGGATTCTGCAAATGGATTATTAAGTACAAATGAAAGAAAACCTATTTCATCATTCACTGGTGTGTTTGTCTTCAACAGACAGCTCTGCTTCAGTGTTATATCAGATTCTTGGGAATAATTAAACTCTCTTGGTTTCTGACTCAGAGAGAGTGTATCTCCATCCACGTGGGCCAGGCAGGCGTGCAGACAGGAAATGCCTGCTGGGAGCTCTTTTGCCTGGAGCACGGCGTCGGACCCGATGGTGTCTTCCTGGACGAGCCTGCGCAGAAAAACTCACGTGAAGACCCGTTTAACACCTTCTTCAACACCGGGAGCTCCGGGCGCCACGTTCCTCGAGCCATATATGTGGACCTGGAGCCCACCGTGATCGGTACTGCACCTTTATTCATGCTCACTTTCCTCTTTGTCACTATCGCTTGTGTCTAGAGTGAATCTGCAGGTAACCCGCGAATTCTCGTATCCTAGCAACAAGCTTATTGCATGACCTATTAATCATCCCCCGGTAACATTTACTTAAGTGCATCATATTAGCAGAAAGTTGTGAAGTGCTGCATGGATTCAGTCATACAAGGTTTATGGCTTTTTTCCCCCAACCCGGCTCAGGTGATGATAAAATTTCCATGTCCTTGTTAGTACAGCATGATTTCTAAATCTAATCATCACTTCCTGCAAAGCATTTGACCTTCTTTCATACCTGGACATCACACCCAGCATGGATACCATACGAACTATTAGATGCAGTGTTAGGCTAGTTTAAGCACCCGTGCTTACAAAGTATAGCTGTTAATGTTTACCAGTCTTGGCTTAAATTTCACCCGGTGTATTCATTACGCCAAATATACCTGTTGAAGATGTGATTTTCCTTTTTCATTTCTCGAAATTAAAACTTTTCTTTTCAGACGAAGTCAGGGTCGGAAAGTATCGAGATCTTTTCCACCCTGAGCAGCTCATCTCCGGGAAGGAGGACGCAGCCAACAACTACGCCCGGGGCCATTACACCGTCGGTAAATCGGTCATTGATGGTGTCATGGAGCGCATACGAAAAATGGTCAGTCATCACTGACGTTTGAAATATTTTCCTGAAACTTAATAATCACAATGACATAAAACCCTTCTAAATAAGATCAGCAAGAGATGGGGAAACTCGAATTGATGGTTCCCTCTCAGAGCTCACTGTCTCTGTAAACGTGAATGCATTTTTCCACCACCCACCTTCCTCATTGGTATTTTCATGGTTTGTCATTCACAAACACATTTCCTGCATGGTAAAAGAATACGCTGTCGTGGCCCTGAGTGCAATGGTTGCAGAAACCCGTCAGGCGATTTCCTGTAATGAACGTTTACCACAGAGATCGCCGTGCTTGATTCAGAGATCTCGTCTCTTGACTTGACATTGTGGACAAACTGCCTCCCTTTAGCCGTTTTGTCATTCTGCTGCTACTGTTTCTTTTAAAAGTACTTTTCTCCAAACGATGATCTCCTGGTCCTACTTTGTTAATCAAATATTGATTTTACCCACCTTCTTTGGCTGTCTCCCTTGCCAGTTTGTCTGTCCTTTTTCCTGGTGTTACCAGCGTGTGCTTGAACTTGATGCATTCACCTGTTGAAGCATTCTTGGTTTGATTTACAATATTTGACAGAACTGATCCCAGTGAATGTCTGGATCATTAGTTTTGCCCAGGGGATTGAAGCAACATGCTACCGTAGGTTGACCCACAAAAAAGGTGGCTATCCCACCCATTCATCTATCCATCTCCTGCTGTTTATCCGAGATCAGGTTGCGGGAGCAGCAGCCTAAGCTGGCAGATCCAGACTTGGCTCCTCTCCACACGGAAGAGCAGAGGCTCTACTCTGAGCCCCTCACTGATGGCCAAGCTTCTCGCCCCGTTGCTAAGGGAGAGTTTGTGATCTAGTTCTTTCGCTAACCACCTACAGCAGATTGGAACACAGATTGACCAATAAATCTAGGGCTTCACTCTTTGCAGATTGAGAGTCTGCATTTCTGCTGACGCCGCAGCGATCTACCCATCGATCCCCCACTGAGTTTTTCCCTCATTGGTGAATAAGACCCTGAGGTACTTAGACCCCTCCATTTGGGTAGGTTGACCCAATTCTTTGACCCATAGAGGGCACTCCACCCTTTTCCGGTTGCAGATCATGGGCTTGGATTTTCTTCCCAGCCGTTTCAGTCACCTCTGAGGTGACCCATAGGCCTCTCCTATGGGTTGTGGACCAATGGGAAGGGGGACCCACGTTCTCCTTCCTAGCCACCAGGCGCTCGCCACCACCATCCCCGCTCCTGAGCCTTGCTCCAGAGTTGTTTCCCATTCCAAGTGGTATTCTTAGCCACATTCTCTACCCTCACCTCAGACCTGATGACTCTCGCCAGGAGCACAAGCAACTGAGCGCCGTGGATCACTGGGACACTTAAGCCTCCCCACTAAGATAAGATGGCAGGCAGTCATACATTTGGTTACAATGTGCAACTGCACCACCCAGAGTTGCTATCTCAAGCAAACATGTCCTTTCATTCATTCATTATCTATACTGCTTATCCTGCAGCCAGAGTTGCAGGGGATGCTGGAGCCTATCCCGTTTGTCATTGGGCGAAAGGCGAGGTTCACTCTGGTCCGGTTGAGTCGATCACAGGGCTACTTATAGAGGCATGCAGCTACTGCATGGTTTTGGAGTGTGGGAGGAAACGGGAGAAAATGAAAACGCCACACAGAAAGGCCCTCTGTCAGAATCGAGGGACCTTCTTGCTGTGAGGCAGAAGCATGAACTGCTGTGCCATCGGGCTGCGTCTGTAAACTTGTCCTTCAAACAACTACTTCTTTAAAATTCTCAACTCAAGCTGATAGTCGCAAGAGCATTCACGAGATTATGGTGCCGCTTTCGGTCGACGTCGGTGAAAATGAAAGGTACACGCACCTCACAACTTGGTGGACGCCAGCCACCGTGAAACCTCGCAGAAGAAGAAAACCTGGAGTTACCTGTGTATGAAACTCCAGCTGGTAGTGTGTATAAGCTAGCTTTGGATTCTTAGTGCAGAACAGTGACATTACAGGATAATTACAGGAGTAGTGAAGAACAGGAAACATATCTGTTTTTATTTAGTGAAATGTATAACTCCCTAAGTGCCGGTCCTTTCCTTGTGCCTCCCCTCAGACGGACCAGTGCACCGGTCTGCAAGGGTTCCTCGTCTTCCACAGCTTTGGAGGAGGCACCGGCTCCGGCTTCACCTCCCTGCTGATGGAGCGCCTGTCCGTTGACTACGGAAAGAAGTCGAAGCTGGAGTTTGCCGTTTACCCAGCTCCCCAGGTGTCCACCGCCGTGGTGGAGCCTTATAACGCTATCCTGACCACCCACACCACCCTGGAGCACTCCGACTGCGCCTTCATGGTGGACAACGAGGCCATTTATGACATATGCCGCCGCAACATGGATATTGAGAGTCCCGGTTACATAAATCTTAACAGATTGATCGGCCAGATCGTGTCATCAATCACCGCCTCGCTTCGATTCGACGGCGCGCTCAACGTGGATCTGATGGAGTTCCAGACTAATCTAGTCCCGTTTCCACGTATTCACTTCCCGCTGGTTACCTACGCTCCCATCATCTCTGCCGAGAAGGCCTACCACGAGCAGCTCAGCGTGTCGGAGATCACAAGTGCCTGCTTCGAGCCGTCCAATCAGATGGTCAAGTGCGATCCTCGTCACGGCCTGTACATGGCTTGTTGCATGCTCTATCGAGGCGATGTCGTCCCGAAGGATGTCAACGCCGCCATCGCCAACATCAAGACCAGACGCTCCATCCAATTTGTGGACTGGTGCCCGACTGGTTTCAAGGTGGGAAATGCTGATTTCACTCTTCCACCAAAATTGAGTTTTTTCGGGTGGACGAGGGCATCCCTCTCATCGCTCTCTTTTGTCTTAATAGGTCGGCATCAACTATCAGCCACCAACAGCGGTTCCCGGAGGTGACTTAGCCAAAGTCCAGAGAGCCGTGTGCATGCTGAGCAACACCACCGCCATCGCCGAGGCCTGGTCGCGTCTCGACCACAAATTCGACCTGATGTACGCCAAGCGGGCCTTCGTCCACTGGTATGTGGGAGAGGGCATGGAGGAGGGGGAGTTTGCGGAGGCCAGAGAGGACCTCGCCTGTCTCGAAAAGGACTACGAGGAGCTGGGCCACGCGACTCTCAACTCCGATAATGACGATGAAGATCAGGAGTACTGAAACTTGCAAGTCCTTGTTTTGCGCCAACATGACCGCCATGATCTGAGACAAAATATTTAATACTATACATATTCTAAGCAACCATGAACCCAGTTCATAATCTCATTTGATTATGTCGGAGGCTAATATCATCTGTGCTATATTAAAGATGGTTTGTTGTTTATTTTGCAAAACCTGTTGCGCTCATACAAGACCGGTTCAACCACCACATTGCAGTTTTGCATGTCTCTTTCTCTCTGGTTCATGTCTGCCCCACTCAGTCAAATCAAGTCCTTTCAAGTATTTGGCATCATATTGCGAAATACAATTCGTTCTCGGTATCTACATTCTTGTATTTGCTTCTTGTAAGTACCTACCGCTGAAATGTATATTTTCAGCCTGAGAATAAATAATGAGTATTCCAGGATCGAACATATCCATCCTGTTTTAAGTAAATAAGAACTGTCACTGGATGTATCTGAAATAACTCGCCGAGCGGGCTGCTTTTTTAAATCAACGACAGACTTAGAAATCTCCATCGTGACTTTAACGTCAGAACTACTAACCTAAGGATACAATTGAGTTTCCGTCCTGATGTTGTGTGGATCTCGCGCCTCACTTGCCAGTGGTTTGTCCATCACAAACTCAATGTCAGACATGCAAGTATGTTGTGCCATCGTGATTTGTGTGGCGACTACAAATTTGAGGCCACACACTATCAAAAGAGAGGTATGACAGTATGAACTTTGTTAAAAGAAAGATAATAAATAGATAGAAAAATAAATAAATGATTAAATAATTGGAAAAAAAACACACATACAGACACACAGACATTAACCGTGTTTTTTTGCCCCAAAGCACCTGACGATGTCTGTCTCCTGGTTACTTAGACTTTGGTAATAACTTTCAAGACTGATGACAGAGAAGTGAAGAAAATGTGGATCCTTTATTGGCAGGGTTATCAGCGTAAAAACAAATGTGCAGAGGGGTTGATTTTGGTGCAAACGTCGGCCGCTTGTAGCCAAAGTATTGAACATATAAGTGTCAAGAACCATTCCTCCATATCAGATATAATGGATTAATATAAAAAGGCCTCGCAGTGACTAAGTTGGGAATGATGTTAAGTTAGTATTTTATCCGGCCAGCCAAATCAATTTCTTTGAATATTTCAATAAGTTTTTCAATCAATATTGAAATTAGAAACTCTTCATTTTTTTCTTTTTTGTTTAATTTTGTATGGAACAAACAAAATAATGTCAGTACATGAATATGATCATGAATAATTTAAAAGGTAAGGTGTCACAAAATTTTAATATATCCATTAAAATTTTCATTTTTTTCAGTTCAAATGATACCTAGTTGGCCCGTGCATAAAAATTTAATAAGAAATGTGGCCGACCAGCCAAAATAATTGCCGACCCCTGATCTATCATCATGGCTGATGACAGTGAGAAATATCAAGTGACCTCTAAAGTCTACATAGGATGAAATAAAAAAAAAAACCTTATTGTATCGTTAAAAACGGTTGAAAAGTTATTCTGATCATTAGGAACTTCACAAGACGTTAAATACCGTCCCTCCCACTCAACCGTCCACACTTGCCATTTAAACAATGAGTTCCGGTAGACGTGAAAGTGTCACCTGAATGTATTCATCCGCGCAAGTGTAAACACAAAATATCCACAAAGAATAAGTTGTTTTTTTCAATCACCATTTTATTTTATTATTTTCCATGTTTTCTAATATTTCACTACGATAGCGTGTGATTATTTTAAATTTCTTTAATTCCCGCGTTTGTTTGCTTTTTTTCTCTCCCGATAATGATGGGAAAAAATGTTAAGAATGGAGACAGCAGGCCGTTTAGCAGACGTCACTGCAACAGCTCGTCTTTAGTTTTAATACGGAGATCTTTGTCAACGTTTTAGTCCATCATAACTCCCAAACAAAACAAAATGGAAAATCTAAGATGTAAAAATATCACGGTAAGTCGCCGTTGCAGAGTAACAAGTGTGATGAATGGGGTTTCCGTTGTGTGTTTGCGTGTTTCTTTGTTTGTTTTTCAGAAAGTGACACCAAAATAAGCACATTTTGGAAAATGAAAAATAACCCACCTCTGATCAATTGATTAAAAAGAGAGATAACGAATGTCCCTACCGCAGGGAAGTTTGGGGGGAAATTAATTAAATGATGATAGGATTACAGCCTTGTAATTGTTATAATAGTGGAACAAAAAAAAAACAGAAACCGGTGTTCACTGCCGCCTAAAACATTCAGCAACATTTACTTTTAGCAAATTTGAGAAAAACTTGAAGGAATCAGTCAAATGAATCCGACATCCGCAAGAAGTGTTTGGTATCTAGTTTTTTGAGCGGACGTGCTCACTGCCTTGGAACATTCTCTTCACTGTGCGTGGATTGGAGTGTTATGTGTGTGTGAGCTTGTATGTGTGTGTACAAGCTGCCTCCTGTCGTGTTGATGTCGCCCGTCTGCCGCCGAGTCAGACGGTGAAATAACCGGATTTCAGGTCGTGGGGTTAAAAAAAACAACCTCTTTTTTTTCTCCCCGAGCTGTGACCCGACCCGTCCTGTCCTAGCAACCGGCGCGGTCCGTCGCGATGAGCCAGCCTCGGCCGGACGAGTTCAAGCCTCCTCCGGAGTGCCCGGTCTTCGAGCCCAGCTGGGAAGAATTCGGAGATCCCTTTGCCTTCATCAACAAAATCCGTCCCATCGCCGAGAAAACTGGCATTTGCAAAGTCCGGCCGCCTCCGGTGAGTGTGTCCGGAGAAAACCCGAGGCGGATGCTGCCGAATTAGTTGAGACTGGTCTGTAGATGTACTGTGAGATTTAAAGGGACTGTTCAACATGGCGGACGTGCGGCTATATTCATTCTTTGTGCCGCCGCTGCTAGCCGTCTCCCACTTTGTGACATTTCGCGAAGCCGCCGTGTCGTTTCGCTCGACTTTTTTCGCGTCGCCGTCAATGATAAAGTCCTTTTGGCGGGGAATTCTCCCCGTCGGCCGCCGTGTGGTCAACAAAAGCTCCGGTTATCGAGCCCGGAGCGGGCAGGCTAGCGAGAAGCTAACGCTAGCTAACAGCTCCAGCAACCAACCTGTCATAATTTAGCACACGGCTTTGACATAGGTGGCGATGCGGAAGCCATTCTGTTTCCTCGGTGTGATTGTTTTGCCAAAGAAAGACACCGATCGCTGCATTCAAACTCCCCCCTTTCAGCCTGTAAATATCACCTTTGCAGTTTATTTTCAGTCGTTATGTATAATGTTACCCACAGCATCATGATGCAGACGGTGCGTGATCCATCACTTGGTGGTCAACTCCGAATGAAGACAGAAGCTGTGTTATTTGTGCGATGTAGTTATCAGGTTATTAATCCGCCGTTTACTAATATGCCCATTTATTACAAATAAAAATTATTCAAAGGTGAGACAAGAAGCAAGCCGGCGTAATTCAGCCCCAACCACCAGTATTGTTAAAAACGGTTGGGACAGTTGGGGAAAACAGTTGGGCTTTTCTTTTTTTGTTACGCAAGATTCCAACTCGTGTGCTATTTGATTTTTATCGTTTTTATTTTGTTTTTTTTTTGCTGGGACTTCTTTAAGATGAGCCATTGCTCATGCATGAGCCCATGTTGTAGGGTGTTGTCCTCCATGTTGGCTTTGTGGTAAGCTGGGCTGGTGACTGAGTCTTCCATCTGGCCATTTTGTGTGCCAGTGGGGGGATGTTGGCTACTGACTTAACCAAGAACTTGGGGTCCCCTCTTATTTTTATTGCAAAGGGGCCCCTGCCATTGTTTGTGCCTGGGCCGTGTGCTGTATTGACACAGTTATTGATTGTTGGTGCGAGTTCTGAAACTGCGAAGGATAACTGTGGCCTCACTGTCAAGCATATCACTAGGACTTGTCTTGCTTTTCCAGCTTCGAAACATACTTGTTACTTCATTGTTTCATGTGTCAATCGGCCCCTGTTTTGTTTGGTAACTCATGGAGGGTGACATTTTTAAGATTCTCCAAAATTTGGCTCTGAAAACTACTGTTCATGACGAGACCGCCGTGACTAATCAATGCAAGAACGAAGAACATTTAAACTCAACTGAAAGGTACTAAAAATGTGTCAATATTAATTACACAAAGTCTGTTGAATTAGAGATATATATTACAGCTTTTCCATTTGCTTGACGGGGATACTTTGGTAATAGATCTTAATTAGATTTGGATTCCAGTCAAAGAAAATGATTTCATAAGCGATCACAGAATGCGCTCCACAAAACCACAGTTCAGACTTTTAGTGGCCAATAACACGTCGAGAGGAACAGAATGTTTGAATCAAATGCCTATATTTTTAACGGGTCTTTATCTTAAATACAGATACTATGTGATTATCAATTCAAGAGAGAGAAAATGGGGGTTGGTGCTTACTGTGTTACTACAAAGAACACACATTCCAATGACCTTCGTGTGTTTTGTGTCTTTTTTGTTGCCTCTCAGGGTTGGCAGCCGCCATTTGCTTGCGATGTTGACAGACTTCACTTTGTTCCCCGGATCCAGAGGCTTAATGAGCTGGAGGTGAGTTTTGGCTGGTTAGATATTTAACTCCTGTGTCTGTATTTGCATATCTTAAAATACACATTTACTCCTCAGGTGTCTATGATATTACATTTCTACCTGACTTGTGCATTGAACTATTAAGTAGGCTGTTTTCAAAAATACAATTATGCTATAAAGAACATTAACATTATTCATGCCCTGTGATAATGTTATGTAACATTTAGGGTTGAAATTGCAAGTCTTGCTTTTCATTCAATCCAAAGTGAAACAGGGTCTGTATTTGTTTAGACGCTCTCCATTTTCTGAAATGAATATCAGTCTTTGAAGAATTATTTTTGCTGGGCATTTTTCAATTTCCTTCATATGGAGCTAACTGAGACGTTTGCACATGTCTGTTCCCAGGCACAGACCAGAGTCAAGCTCAACTTCTTGGACCAGATCGCCAAATTCTGGGATTTGCAGGGATGTCCCCTAAAGATCCCTCACGTCGAGAGGAAGATTTTGGACTTACATAAGCTCAACAAGGTTAAAGACAGATGACATTTCTCATCAGTTTCCTGTTTATTTGAAAACGCCGTACTGACGGCACACTCAAGAGTCGTAATTATTTTTCAGCTGGTTGCAGAAGAGGGCGGATTTGATCTTGTCTGCCGGGACAGACGATGGACTAAGATTGCACTGCAAATGGGCTTCGCCCCTGGCAAAGCTGTTGGCTCACACCTGCGAGGGCATTATGAGAAAATCCTCTATCCCTACAATCTCTTCCAGAGTGGAGCAAACCTGCTGGTGAGTTAAATGCCGCACCAGCAAGACAGTGTGTTCTGCTCACACAAGCAGCAGTGACTGGCTTCCCAGCGCAGAAGTAACATCAAACATGAATATTGCATATTAATGATCATTTCATTGCTGCTGTAAAAAAATTTTAATTGAACATTCTTATCATTTGCATGCTTTGTGATAAGACAACTGATGTCCATATGAACGTGATATTATTTTGCACATTTTTTTTCATCCGTAACCTTAAAGCAAGCTACTATGTAGTTTGGTCATGCATTGATTATTAGTCTGTATACTCTCACTAATATTATGTAAAATCTCACAAGAGAGTTCTTCCAACATGGGTCGATTGGCAGCGTGACCTCCTGCACAGGTCACTCTAAATTGTTTAATTACCCGAGTTCTCTCTTGTATCAGGCACCAGAGGCAGCTTCCAAACTGATGCGTTTGGAGGCTGATCCTGATCTTGAAAAGGTATGTTGTTGTTGTGCGTGAAGGACTCACAGTTTAACACAATGCATGCCTATCTCCTGCTGGCACTGTGTTTTTTTTTTTTTTTTGCTGGCTCGTGGTTTCTGTCTGCAGAGTCCACATTGCGAGTTGTCTTTTAACATTCAAACAGCCTCTGTTGGTTTTGCAGCCACTCAAGGGAAATTGGCCTACATTTAACCATTTCGGTTTCTTCCTGGATGGAAGTCAAAACTAGTTTCTGATTTCCTTTTGACATGCAGAAACTAGCTGGAAAAAATATTTTAAGTCTAAATCTATGAAATGTTTTTCATTTAATTTCTGTTCTCTATTGCTACCAAAAATAATCAAACTGCAAACTGAAAGGCACCTCATGAAGCCTGACGTTAACTACCTTTACACGTCTACCCGAGTGCCGAGCTTTCCTCCTCTGATGTGGCTAGTAACCTGTTAGTTTCTCTTCTCCCTGTTTCGATGTGAAAACTAACCACATCCTTTTTATGACCCCTTACCTCTTCTGAGTGTCAAAAAGTGCAAGTCAAATTCATGTGACCCACTTGGGTCCCAAGCAGTCACATAGAAGAGTCTTAATTGATTTTATGACTGGTGGTGTACTACTCCACTTTAACGTAGCACTTTTGGTGACATTCCCTTTCCGGTTATAGACCCCTTCAGTCGTGCATGTTTAGCCCTGTTCATAAACATTGCAGTCCATTGATATTTCACTGCCAACTAAGTTTGGGGAAAACAGTGTTTCCTTATTTTAGTTCCCATGGAGATGTTGTTTTCACCCAAATACTGTTTCCTTCAGTGTGTCCAGAAGCCCGTCCAGCCAGTGGACAGCGCAGGGAGCATTGAGAGCGTAGATGCGAAGGAGATGAAGATGCAGGATCAGCTTCAGAGGTCGCCTGTACAGACACCTGATCTGTGTTCTGGCGCTCGCAGAGCCAAGCGCATGAAGTCTGAGGTGGGCGTCCTGAAACTCGCAGACCTTTTTATGAACACACATTTTAGCTGGTCGTCTTTGCAAAAGCTCCAAATTCATGTTTTTGGCAGCTTCACACATAATCACATCGTCATCTCCTCTGTAGAACGTCTGCGTGAAGACCGAACCAGGGGAGCCGGGGGACAACCGGCCAAACCTGCGGAGGAGGATGGGTTCTTTTGTTGCCAAGTCAGAACCAGGTCAGGCTCCATATCACCAAATCACGGTTTCCACCGATCCTGAAAAACTGCAAAACAGATGACTGAAAATTAAAAGAAAATATGTTCTAATTAAATTTAGGATTAAAATAATTAGTTTTAAAGAAATTACTGTAACACTACCTCTTGATACCCTAAAATAAGCAAGAAGTAATCCATGCTTCTGTATAAAACAAAAGTTGCTCTTCATATTCATAACAGATACGCCGTGCGTGGTAAAAGTGTTACATTTTCATTTTGCTTCTTTCAGAAAAAGCGATTCCTATTACAGTGAAACAGGAACCGGTTGAAATCAAGGAGATGGTAATTGAAGCCGACAAATACAAGCAGCGGTACAAGAAAAACATCCCTCCAGTTCCTCCGAGTCCCGTAAGTAGAAATGTCTGATTTATATGGATCAAATAAATGATCTTGGAAACCAGGGAGACATATAAGGCTTATCATCAAATGTGCAAGTTCGGCTCCGATCAAACCCCACTAATGTTTTCCCCCTTGCGGAGCTTTTCAAGATCCAAGACTCAACGTCTTTTATTTTTTTGGTGTATTCTTTATTTTGAGTGTATTGATCCCCATGGTGAAGCTAGCTTAATCTATCACACTCCAGAGACACATCTCTGTGCGCGCATTACGAAAACAATCTAAAGATAAAAATTATGGCGCATTAACAATAGCTTGTAATATGTCATTTGAGAGCATAAAGGACCAGAATGAAATACTGGGAAAATGAAGTTAATGATGGAGGACTTGAATACGTGTTTCATTTGATATCCACATGGGTAATTACATACATTTACACGCTGAAAATGGTTCTACTCCGAAAAGGCTTGTACAGATAGTAACATCTCAACTTTGCTATGTTACAGTCACCGCATTAAACTAAACACAGACCTCTACTGTGTTTTCCAGGTGGATCTGGTCGTGTGTCTGGTTTGTGGCAGTGGGGGCGACGAAGAACGACTGTTGCTGTGTGACGGCTGTGACGATAGTTACCACACCTTCTGCCTGATCCCCCCCCTGCACGACGTCCCGAAGGGAGACTGGAGGTGCCCCAAGTGTTTGGCTCAGGTGCAAATGATGTCTGATACAAATTGATGTGTTTAGTGAGGTGTGATTGAAAACACCAGTAAGTGAGAAACAAGGGAAAATATACACATTTGTTCATCCTTTTTTTTTTTTGTGTGTGCTTAATCTTTGTAGGAGTGCAGCAAACCTCATGAGGCATTCGGCTTTGAGCAGGCATTCAGAGACTACTCGCTGCGTGCATTCGGACAAATGGCCGATGCTTTCAAATCGGATTACTTCAACATGCCGGTTCATGTTAGTTGAACAACTTTCTAACAAATTAATGAGTCCCCCTTGTTATGAGCGGCATAAATTTTTACCATTTATATCAATTTTTTTTTCCCCCAGATGGTACCCACTGAGCTTGTGGAGAAGGAATTCTGGCGACTAGTGGGTGCCATCGAGGAGGACGTTACCGTCGAATACGGAGCAGATATTGCCTCCAAGGAGTTTGGGAGTGGCTTTCCAATTCCGAATGGAAAATTCAAGGTGTCTCCAGGTGACGAGGTAAATTAGCACTCCACTGAGAGTATTCCCCCTCAACCTTCATGTGTGAGGATACATTCAAAAAGCTGCTATGATGTTTTGGCTACATTTGATATTGTCAGTGTAAATAATTGAGTCATTATTGATCCAACCCCAAAGTCCACAAAAGAAAATCGCATGACATGCATTTGTTGGCCAAGTCAACAAATGCGTGGATGACTGCAGCGTCCACTCACCACCCCTGCCCTCCACGTACCCTGGATAACTGAGAAAGTACGCAAAATGCTAAAGGCACAGAGAGACGGAAACAGCAAGAGATAACTTGAACCATGCTGTTGAGTGCTCACAATCAAAAATCAAAGACTTTTTCCACAATGCCACCATTTCCAGGAGTAAGTGGCAAGGCATACAGGCTATCACAAACTACAGGGTAGCCCCTCCTGATTGTGATGTTGAAGCAGATTTTTTTGATGAAATCCAACAACTTCTTTGGGTGGATTGAGGCATAAAATTGCACTCCTGCCGGGAAAGTCATTCCCCACTTGGGTGAGGAGGAATTCTGTCTTGGAGAATCAATACTCAGAAGGCCTCGGGCCCTGATAACATAACTAAACTGACAATTAGGGAATATGCAGACTAGCTGGCTTTTGTTGTAACAGACGATAATACGTCACCGGATCAACAAAGTTCCTTTGTTTTTCAAGACTCACATCATCATTCTAGTGCCAAAAATCCCCTCAGATGATGTCACTGAATGACTACCAGCCCATTGCGCTCACACCTATTATGTTGAAGTACTTTGAGAGGCTGGTCAAGGAGCACATCCTTCCAAAATCCCTCCCTCCAAAATCCTTCCCACATTCGATCCCCTCCAGTCTGCCCACCTGCCAAACCGCTCCACAGAGCATGATGGTAGCACTGCTGTCATGTCAACCTGATCTTGAACAGAGAAAAAAAACAAAGATCATCGTTGACTTCAAGAAGAACCAGCTCACCCCTGCGCCACTTCTCATCAGCAACATGGCTGCAGAGGTGGTCAGCTGCACCAGGTCCGCGGGCATGCACTTCACAGATGACCTCACCTGGTCCGTGAATCCCACGTCGCTGGTCAAGAAGTGTCTGAACTTTAATGCACTGGATGAGGAGAGCCCACCTGCCCTCGTACATTCCCACTATATTCTACAGAAGAGCCACAGAGAGCACTTCAACTACCTGCATCTCTGAGTGGTGTGGAGGCTGAAGTGCCTGTGACAGGAAGAATGTGAGGAGAGCATTGATCATAGCAGAGAAGATCATTGGGACCTTTCTTTCCCCCGTTAAGGACATCCCACTGAAGCGTTGCATGTACAAAGCTAGAAACATAATTAGTTACTCCTCATATCCACATCAGGGACCTTTTTCCCTGCTGACCTCTGGAAAGAGGTTCTACAGCTTTTGGTGCAGGAATACCAGGTTTTGCAACATTTGTTTTCCCTCAGGTCATCAGACTTTTGAGCTGAAAAATTAAAATATGCTGCTTCTTCTGGATACCCCATTCTTACACTGGGTACTATGTTCTTTCTTATACTGGATATCACGTCTCACCCGTCTTTACAATTTACTCTCTTGTTTATACAAACTCACTGTGCACCTTTTTTAACTTTCAGATGTCACTTTGACTATCGCACTCCATAACACTCTTGCTGCTGTATGTTTTTGATAAACTTTATATCTAATTGTGTGCTGAATCACGGGATGAAATTTCGATCTGTGTGCACTTGTTGTTTACTGAATGGCGATAAAGCCTGTGTTAAGTCTAAGAAATCAGTGTTGCAGCTTCCTTCCAAATAACTTCAGGGAACTGTGACCTGATGCGTTCATTGCAAGAACATTGCATAGTCAGTCATGTGATGTGTCTTTCTGGCAGAAATACCTCAAGTGTGGCTGGAACCTCAACAACTTGGCCATGATGAACCCCTCTGTACTCACTCACGTGACCGCTGACATCTGTGGAATGACGCTGCCGTGGCTTTATGTTGGCATGTGCTTCTCCTCCTTCTGCTGGCACATTGAGGATCACTGGAGCTACTCCATCAACTACTTGCATTGGTATTTAAGAAAAATGTCTCGGCGATCACTTGGTACAGCAAGAATGTCTAGATTTGTTCCCCGAATTTCTAACATAAACATTTTCCATTTTTTCTCCTCTGAAGGGGGGAACCCAAAACCTGGTATGGTGCTCCGGGCTTTGCTGCGGAACAGTTGGAGGAGGTGATGAAGAAGCTGGCTCCGGAGCTATTTGAGTCTCAGCCTGACCTGCTACACCAGCTGGTCACAATCATGAACCCCAACACCCTGATGGCTTATGGAGTCCCAGTACGTGTTAATATGCCCCCCCCCCCCGGCAACGGCAACGCAGCTCAGCTTTTCTCATCAAGTCTTTGGTATCATAAACATAAGTTTGTTTGTTTTTTTTGCTTAATCCCACAGATTTACAGAACAAACCAGTGTGCCGGTGAGTTTGTCGTCACGTTTCCTCGAGCCTACCACAGCGGCTTTAATCAAGGCTTCAACTTCGCCGAGGCGGTCAACTTCTGCACTGTCGACTGGGTGGGTGTCATATTTGAACATTTATACTGTGAATTCAATTGAATTTATATATTTAGCAATCATATCAATATTCCATGCTTTGAGAAGGTGTCTCTTTATAATTCATTTGCTCTATTTCTGTGATCCCAGATGCCTCTTGGTAGGCAGTGTGTTGAACATTATCGTATGCTGCATCGCTATAATGTCTTCTCCCATGATGAGATGGTGTGCAACATGGCCTCCAAGGCAGACACCCTTGACGTTGTCCTGGCATCAGCTGTGCACAAAGATTTGGTCCTCATGATCCGAGAAGAGCAGGAGCTGAGAGAAAAAGTAAAGAAAATGGTATGGTAACCATCATCTGATGTGTAAAGATGCTACGTTCACGCTTACCATGTCTTGCGCAAGCTGATATTAATTATTTTGTTTTCGCACATTTTTAGGGCATGTTGCATTGTCAGGAAGCAACATACGATCACCTTCAGGATGACGAGCGGCAGTGTGCCAAGTGCAGGACTACCTGTTACCTCTCTGCCGTCACCTGCCCCTGCAGCCCCGGTGTGCTGGTCTGTTTGCACCACATCAACAGCCTCTGCTCCTGCCCAGTCACCAACTACACACTGAAGTAGGTCTCCCTGGAGCTTTATAGAATCGCTGCCACTAAGGGGGGGAAAAAAAGCATTCAATCAATGAAAACTGCCCCTTCCAAAGTAGGTTTAGTATCTATTCAGAGTAAATTGAGGGCTCTATTTCCTCTTGCAGCTACAGATACACACTGGATGACCTGTACCCCATGATGAATGCAGTGAAGCAGCGAGCTGAGCAGTATGATGAATGGGCCTCCCGTGTGACAGAGACTCTAGAGGCCAAACTGGAAAAGAAGAGGGGTAAGTTCAAATGCAAGTTAAAAAACAAAACAAAGCATCAAGCAAATCACCATGATGAAGGTCATGAGCAATTGAAAACATACAGCTCTTTTGTTTTTCCCATCGTGTTAAGCTCTTAGAAAGGTCATCTAAATTTCCTAATTTTCCCGGCTATGCTTTTGGGGGAATATGCCCGCTTGCTGTCAGATGCCCTTCTCTTTGGCTGCATTATGAATTCCAGCACCTTCCTCCCACTCCACTAAAGTTTAACATTCTCTTGTTTAGACTTGATTGTGTCCTATTTCTCTTTTTAATTGTTATGTCTAAATATTTTTTCTTTGCGAAAAACAGTGACATTTCCTGCTGTATTAATGATGTTTCATTCTTGTGTGTCTCTCCAGGCCTGCCGGTCTTTCGCTCCCTTCTCACTGAATCAGAATCTAGACTTTTCCCAGATAACGACCTGCTCCGTCGGCTACGGATGGTCACACAAGACGCAGAGAAGTGTGCCACGGTGGCGCAGCAGCTTTTAAACGGCAAGAGGCAGACCAGGTATTGTGAACATACTCTAAGCTCATCAGAAATATCCCGCTTAAAGGTTAAATGCCTAGATTTGCCGTGTTTACATTTCTGAATGATTCCTCTGTTTAGGATTAAGTCTGAGAAGTACGGAGGTTAATCTTTTTATCCTTTGGATCCCTTTCCTAAGGTATCGGTGTGGCAGTGGGAAGTCACGCAGTCAGCTGACCGTGGAGGAGTTGAGTTCATTCGTGAGGCAGCTCTATAACCTCTCATGTAGCCTCCCTCAAGCCCCTTTGTTGAAGGTAGGCTCTTTGGAACGCACTTCAGCTAAGTGAGGTCTGGCTTCCATTCATTAAATTAGCAAGAATCACTAAAAAGAATCACTGGTGAATGTGATTTGCTGTGACTTGTCAGGAACTCTTGAATCGCATCGAAGATTTTCAGCAGCACAGTGAGAAGGTGCTGGCAGATGACGTTCCCAGCGTTGCCGAAATCCAGAGCCTTTTGGATACCAGCTTCGATTTCGACGTCGAGCTGCCTGAGCTGCCTCGCCTGAGAGTAAGGCTGGAGCAGGCGCGCTGGCTGGAGGGAGTGCAGCAAGCCAGCGGCCAGCCTGCTACCTTGACTTTGGAAATGATGAGAAGGCTAATCGACCAAGGAGTCGGCCTGGCTCCTCATCCGTCCGTGGAGAAAGCCATGGCGCGACTTCAGGAGCTGCTCACGGTGTCGGAGCACTGGGAAGACAGGGCCAGCAGTCTTCTTAAAGCGAGGTGAAGCTGCCGACTGATCCATCACAGTAGCTAATCAATCGGTTGGAAATGATTGAAAACGTCAAAAGCGGACACGTTAACGTCCTAATGTTGCTCCTCTAATAGTAGCTCCAATCCCAAATCATCCTGTCTAAAATGTTATTGCCATAGGATGAATTCTCTTTCCAGATCTTTGCACCGATTGCACCTGAATAATATACTATTAAGTCAGTGCTCCTGATTTTGCTTCGTTTTAATTACAGCTAGTGCAAAATGCTGCCGCTAGAATATTCAACAAGATCAACAAAAAGTGAGCATCATGTTTAGTTCTGCCCTCATTCCATTGGTACTCAGTGCTGTCCAGTATTAACTGTCGCAAGTTGCTTTTCAAAGGCTTTTAATGGCATGGCTGTCAGGATTGTGCATCTCTTCTCTCCATCATCAAATTAACCAATTTTTAAAAAATTAAATTCCTACATTTCCAAAATTTATGTTTCTTCACCATGCTTAGATTATTGCAGCTTCGAATCTTCAGTTTCACAATATTTTTTAAATGTTGTGTTTTACTATCTTATAAAAATCACTGTCTGACACTCGGGACTTGAGTTACACTGCATTTAGAATCTGTACAGAAATGTGCAGGCTTCAAGTTAACCGACCAAACCTGTGATTGCAGGATATTTTCAAAATGAATTCCTGTAACGAATTTAAGGAAATTGCCATGAATAGTCATTGACGTTTTCTTTGAGGCACATAGTTTTATCACTTAGAATGTGATGTTTGTTGTACCACCTGCCAGACCACCACACTCCATAGAAACCCTCAATGCTGCTGCTGAAAAGGTGTCCAGCATCCCCGCGTATCTCCCCAACTGCCTCCTCCTGAAGGACACCATCAGGAAAGCTCAGGAATGGCTTCAGGAAGCCGAGGAGCTCCAGGTTCTGACACGCTCGATATTCCTGCTGTGTCCCGTTGGATTCATTGCACGTCAGCCCACAATTAGCACTGAAGAAACTCCCTTTCTTTCAGGCCAGCGGTTGCATACTGATGGTAGACAACCTATCTGACATGGTGCTGCGTGGACAAGCTATTCAGGTCCACCTGGAGCCCCTCGACAGGCTGGAATCTTTAATGGTTGAAGTGCAAGAATGGAAAGAATCTACAGCTACGATTTTTGTCCCGAAAGACTCTGGCTTTTCCTTGATGGAGGTAAAATCCCACTAGGTTGAAACAAGCATGAGAAGAAATCATCAGTCAGCCAGGTGTCACTGTGTTTACCTCAGGTCCTGTGTCCGAGATGTGAAGTTGGAAATGAAGGTTCTCCGAAGAGGAAGGCCAAGAAAGGCAAAGAATCACCTAAAAGTAACAAGAAGAAAACTCCAAGACTAAACTCTCTCAGTGATGTGGAAAAAGTGCTTTCGGAGACCCTGGACTCTACCTCTGCTGTAAGTCAGTCGTTCTTTTATTCACGTTCCCATGCTTTCGTGCTGGGATGCTGTTATAGATTATCCATTACATTTTCCACAAAAATCATCTCATCTTACATCCTTTATAATATACATGCTCACATGGGCATTTTTTAGTAGTAAATACAAAATAATTAAAGTTTTCTTCTGTATTTATTAAGTTTTCTGCTCCAGATAGATCCCAGCACATACTTCATGTTTGTTTACCATCAACTATCTCTCAGATGAATTGATTTATTTTGTTTTCCTATACCTAACTAAATTTGATTTGAGGTGCAATAGTTGAGTCAAAAATATAGGGGAATACATCTCATTACGCTTAGACCGAAGGGACCTTCCCTGTGTGCCAGTCAGGCAGTATTTTTGTCCCTGCACAGAATGAAGTCTTTATTATACACAGCAGTAATTCTGTTACATAGAAGATAAACTGGGTCAAAGAGAACTTCCAATCCCCACAGTGATCATTTTCACCACACTATCTACACAGTAGCATGCAGGGCTTTTCTCCACTCGTCTGTTTCTAAACAGTGTTCTGAGTGGTTGTCTATTCAAATCAGGAGAGGGGGAAAAAGGCGGAAAAAATCCAATTGGCATAGATTAGATGCAAAAGAAAGGGAAACAAAAACAAAGTTTTGGTTATGTGGCACTAATGAGCTGCCAGATTACTTTCAGTACATTTTGGCACAGATTTCAGACAGACTCTCCTCCGGAGGGAAGAACACTAATACACAAAGTGACTGTCTAATAAGCACCTTGACTCGAGCCAGCAGCTTTTCTGGCCTTTTAGCGATTTGAGCGGAATCTTCAGGCCAGGCTGTCGGTGAGAGAGAAAAAAAAATCCAGATTTGCTGATCAGCCTTTAACAAATCAGCGCACCAAGAGGAGAAACTAATGTGACCAGAGTAGTAAACAAGTTTCGTAATGCTGGCACGCATAAAACGTTCCTCTAATATTTTTTTGCATCATCTGATCTGATTAATGTGTTTTTTCTCCCGATAGCAGTTTCACTTTTTCTAACATTAAAAGGCAGAAGCTATTGCATGATGTCAGAATGGCTATCAAATGTCCAATTTTTTTTCTTAATTTTTCCTTGCTCAACGTCTTCAATTTTTGGTTTTGTGGCATCACTTACTTGTGTGCTTGTGTGGGGGGTTACCTCCTCTTAGTACAGCGTCAGCTGCCTGTTCCGACCGTGAGGTGTGTCCTCACACTAGGGGCTGAGTGGAGTCAAAACCTGTCAAAATATGTAACACAATGAATAAATGATCCACTAAATCCCCTTAATATTTGACTTTCTCCACTCAGTCCCTCAGGTGTAACTTTTGATGTGTAAAGACATTCAGAGTGCCTCCTGTGATAAATAGAGGCAAATCTGATTTTGTTGTCGTTCATTTTCCTCACCAGGTAGCGACCCTGGAGGAGCTGCGGATGAGGGAGATGGATGCTTTTTCTAATCTGAGAGCAGCAAATGAGTCAAAGCTGCTTCCCACCGCAGACTGCATGGACCTGAAGGTGTGCGTCTGTCAGAAGCCCCCAATGGGGGCAATGCTGCAGTGTGAACTCTGCAGAGATGCATTCCACAGCGTCTGTGTCAAGGACCCGTCGGACCCTTTCGAAACCCGGCCTTGGCTCTGTCCACACTGCCTGCGCTCAGAAAAGCCCCCCTTCAACAAGGTCCTCTCGCTGCTGGCGTCTCTGCAGCGCATCCGGGTGCGTCTGCCGGAGGGCGATGCCCTGCACTATTTGGTTGAGAGGACCTTGGACTGGCAGCATCGGGCACAGCAGATCACACAGCCCTGTAATCTACCAGAGCTGGAAGACACAGCAGGACCTCCTCCCACTTTAACCTGCTGGGCGTCCAGTAGCAACGAGATTCACCACAACACCCAGGTCACTCATCGTCTCCATCTCCCAGTTTTCTAAGGGGCTCACAGAGTCTTTCTGGCTTGTTAATTGTTGCCTGGTGTGCTTTTTTTCAGGCTCCTTGTTTGACTCCAGAGTGGAACAGGAGTAGCCATGCCCAGACTGTCTTCTACACTGAGCAGAGATGCATACCGCTGCAGGGTCAGTTTCTGTCTAACCAACCGAAGGAGCCCCTCTCTGCTCCCCGTTCTACCTATGGTGTGGTTACAGGTGAACAGATCAGTCTTTGTGAGCCGTGCGTCTTGCTCATCCTTGAAATTGTCTGATAGGTTTGAGTCAGGAGCTGGAGGAGTTGATGGTAGAGGGCCTCCTCCTGCAAGTATCTCTGCCAGAAGTGCAGAGCCTCCACCATGCATTACTGGACAGAGTCACAAGCCAGCACTCGAACAGATGCGTGTCTCCACCGCAGGACGAGCACGCAGACTGCGACAAACACGCGCAGTGTAATTCTCAGGGAAAAACTCAGCCACTGAACAAGGTAGAACATTTTGTCACAGGATGATGACTTAAAAATAAGGCTCTTGGAGTAACGCGTGTGTCTGTGTATGTACTTTTAGGACGGTGTCAATGATGTGAGGGAAGCCGTGGCTGGTCCAGAAAAGAAAGCCAAGAGGCACATGGAGAGGGAAAGTCCGACTGTGGAGCACAGGGGGAAGGACAAAAGGCACTCACACAAAAGACAGAAGATGAGTAAAAAGAACCTGCAGCACCGGACAACCTCCAACGTGTCCTCGCCTCGTTCTGATTTCTCACAATCTGACGACTCTGATGAGGAGCTGGCTGTGTGTCCAGCAGACAGATGTCAGCTCCCGGAGGGGGAGGAGGTGAGGAGCAAGGAGAAATTGTTCTCAACAGCTATTTCCTGCTGGTGTGTGTTTTCCCATAGAGAGAACGTTTTCAGGTTACAGATTCACAAAGGTATACGATGACAGTGAAGCGAAGCGACAGAGAAGAGCCTTTGTTAAATTTAGCAATATTATATGACCATAAAAATAACTGATTTCTTAGTTCTCCATACTGTTTTGTAAGTATTAGGGATTATTTGGGTGAACTGAATTTTGAAGCAAATGATTAGTCATTTGTCATTTACTTAAACACAATGTCTAGTTCCTCTCCTTACTCCCATTTCCTTTAACAACTCTCCTACTTGTGATTGATAGTTGTTTTTATTTTGTAATGCAAGTAAATGATAATCTGTGATTTCATGTCCCCTCAAACCATTCACTCTTCAGACACTATAAACAAAATGTAATCTGGTCACACAATATACATCTACTATTGATTACATTTCAAATCATAGGAGCATTTCATTTGTAAATTGGTATTTGAGCAGTTTTAGATAGCATTTATATTGCAATAAACAAGAAATTGTCTATAAATATTTATTTAAAGTCCCTTCAGACTGCTAGTTAGCAACATAGTCTGTGGAGATAAATCTCCTGTTGATCAACTAACATGTAACTCGACAAGTAATCTTGAGTCTGATTGGTTCAACACCCGAGCAGCTTTCTGTTAGTCACTGAAACCGCTGTGTTTGCCCCTCAGGTGGACTGGGTCCAGTGCGACGGCAGCTGTAATCAGTGGTTTCACCAGGTCTGCGTTGGCGTCACGCCCGAGATGGCAGAAAAGGAGGACTACATTTGCGTCCGATGTACACTGAAGGACGGACACATGAGAAAATGAAGAGAAAGTAGAGTTTTATCTGAATGACAGCCACCGTCTGGATGTGTCACTGAATCCCCTCCCACCACTCCGTCTCTCCCACCCTTTTGTAACAACGGTGCTATCTTCTCTTTCTCTTGTTGTTCAGAACTATGTTGTTTAGTTATTTTTTGTATTTTTACATATATATATATATATATATATTATATATATTTCTTTCTTCTTATCAATTGTTTGTGGTTGTCGAAATGAAGAAAAACAAAAAAAACAGGATGTCAAGTGTGCTGCATGGGATTCCGTTAAGTTGGCATAAAGGAGTCTTGCCATATGATGCAACCAGAAAAGAGGGTTTAATCAAGGGTTAATATTATCTCCTCTGGAACCTCATTGCATGTTAAACCAGATATAAGGAGACAGAAGTCAACTTATTCATCACCGCCATCCCACATAATGACTATTCCAATTTTTTTTCTTTAAAATTCAGTGTTTGGTACATGCATCTTAATATAATTATTCTCTTTTTTGTAGAATAGGTTTATTTATCTGAGCAATAATTTTTTTTTGTCCAAATTGATTTAAATGGTTTGATCTCTTAACGAGTCGTGTTGGTGCTGTAGCGATGGTGTGATGTACAGAAGGCTACGCAGATGGATGGCTTACAGCTGTGGAGTCGTTATGTAGCAGACAGGAGGACGTGCCGCTGCAGCTTGTAACCTGGCATAGGACACTGCAGGAGGGACTTTGCATAGCTGAAGATGTTACAAGTTTATATTGTGGAATAAAGCCCTTTTGTTCTATGGAGAAGCCTTGCCTTTGTTACTGGAAGATGGTGAGAAAAACACCAGATGGCATGGTACACTTGATGGTACCAACATTTCCTGTCATGAGGAAAACCTTAATGTCCAGCATGTTTTTTGATAAGGAACTGAGATTTCAGACATTCTTTGTCTATCAGACTTCCCAAAGTTACAATTTACCCAGGAACCAATGAAGAAATACTCATCGAATGGCTGAACTTCATTGCAGGTTGAAACCAGACAGTTCTGTACCAATGATTTGAAAACTGGTTAAAAACAATCTAATAAATATCTTAATTTATTTTTTTTGATACCTTGAAAATAAATAAACTGTTATTTGTTAAGATACCAGGTAAAAACAAGCAAAAAATCTCTTTGAAGATGTCAAAAGATTACTTTAAAATTAGAAAAGTGTTAGCAAAGTACCTGTAAATGCATTATGTTATAATTAACAGTAAAAAAGGATAAGACATAAAGCAGAATTAAAAATGAAAGGAAAAACTACTGGGAATGGGTAGAGTAAATTGATGGCCACACCAGAACCGTAAAAGAGTGGAAACCTGCTCAGTCTTTTACACAGCAGAAGGAAAAACCAACACAAGACTCCATGAGAGCGTTTGTAAAGGATCTCTGAGTCCCAGGAGAATAAGAGGAAGTTGAGAATAGTGTCATGGCGATGAGAATAAATATCTGAAAGAGAACTGAAACCTCTGGACCGGATGGATTATAACCATATGAACGTATTCCCCCATAATTTCCTCTTGTAGTTTTAAATAAAAAAGGTAACAATTTCCCTTTCTTAACTGCCAAAGTAAAGTATGCCTTTAAGTTGGCAGGATGACTCACACATTGACCAAGAGTCCTTTTGAGCTGCATGTAAATACACATGGGAAGCCAATGGCGGCAGGTCATGCCAGTTGGAAATCCATTAGTGTGTGAGATTGTGGAGCAAGAGTGAATCACATGAAACACGTCGGCAGGATCTTTGAGGTGACCTGTCATCAGGCGGCGGTAATGGCCTCTCTGGCAGCTGCTGGGCTGAAAAGGGCTGGAGCGGGCTGAAAAGCTGCAGAATAAAAAGGGTTCTTATGAAGCACAGTGAAATTAGTGGATGAGATGGATGCACCTTCCTGCACAGAAGTGTTCTGTGTTGTGCGAAAACACAGGTTCATCTTCTTCTTTTAGGCCTCAACAGTGACAAGACTCATGTTTTGCTTGAGGGACTTTTCTGATGACAGATAAGGCATTAAGTAATTAGTGAACATATTCCATATGTGCATGATAATATTTCTATTGAAATTGATTTAAAACTTACACACCTACCTGGTACACCAAAAATGAAATACCATTTACTATATAGTGCAGACAACTAGTCCAAAACTGAAAATATCTTTGACTTCCATTCACTGTTGGCAGGAAATGAAACTAAAACAAAGCGAGCATGACTAGAAACTATTTACACACCCAGCTGCTTTACGGAAGTGTTGAGAGGTTTTTTTTTTTTTTAATTTTAGTACATCAAATTGAATTTTTTTTTTCAATCTAATTGTAACAATGATTCATTTCCATTTTTACCGGCAGAGGGCGCTAAATCCCAATTTAAATAATCAGCCTCTTGCAGACTTCCGCAAGTGGCGTTCACTGCACTGCCGCCAGGGGGCGCAGCAGCAGCAGCAACAGCAGGGCCAGACAAGATGCCAGGGTATCCAAGGTAATTTCTAAGGCTGGAGCTGTTGTTGGTTGAGACCTGTAGGCGTTCGAGTCAATAAGGACCAGAAGGTCACCCCGTGCTTCCTGACAGGAAATAGTAATAGGAGCAGGAAATGTAATTTTCGTGTAAAAAGTTCCCCTATTTGATGTATTGAGCAATGCGGGCGAAATCAATCAACTGTACTTTACATTTAATTCCTAATGTGGTCATAATTAGAAAGGATCTGACCAGTGTTTTATTAATTACAGTATTTATGACCCATTATCTCATTTAGATTGGAGTAGTATTTTCATTTTTCCATGCAGATCTCGACATGCTACCGTTGAGACAACAGCAGCAAAGGTCAATGCAATGTCATGGAACCGTTGGACTCTATGTTATGACAAATGTTCATTTCAGTCTGAAAAGTAAATTACTTTGATTATGAGTCCATCCAGGACTCAAACAGTTAAAACATATGTATGTATGGCCCAATGTGCATTCTCTTCAATATTAAATATATCTATCTCAAACTACTCTCCTGCAAACATAGATATATACAGAAATTGAACTATATATTTATGTTGAAAGAACGTAATGATCCAGTAAGTTGCCCAATGATGTCGCCTTTCAATACAGTTATCAAATTTGCTGATATTATCAGTATGGCTCATCATGTGTTTAAAAATTTGATAAAAGTCAGCACCTTGAAACAAAGTATACGACTGAGTCCAACATTACTCAGTATTTTAGTATTGGATTAGTTTTGGAAATTAACTGATTTGATGAACCAGGATACATTACATGAACTGACATCAACTTGACAAAAGTGGGCGCAGTGATCATGTAAATACACCATATCTAAACCTAGTAAGACAGTCATATGGCATAAAATAGCTTGGTGACACAACAACAACTTTGTGACAATTCTTTAACAGTCAGCAACAACACTTAAAACCTTTTATTGTAAAAGACTTAACGAAGACTGTTGAAACTACAGTTTCATATCAAAGATCGATATAACAGCAGCTTCACATTGATTAGTTACTTATTTACAGTATCTAACAGATCATAAAAACAGCTTTTATGGGTTGTTAAGTTTCAAATTCAACAAGTGGGACTGACTTGGAGTCTTGCAGTTTAACTAACTTCAAATTATAATATCATGGGAGCTGTAGATTGTTCAGTACTTTAAGCGCGGAAAACCAATGATTTATGCTACTTGGAAAAATGAAAATAGGTAATTTTAGAATGTAGAGAATATTTACATTTAAATTGAAGTTTGGTTAAGACAATGAGGACATTCTCCAGGCAGATTTTTTATTGTGTTTCCTATGTGGACAACTTGCAAACTAACACACAGCTGTACAGACTTGAAGAAGCGTGTTTACAGTTTTACGGACGTCACAGGTTTAAATTCTACCTGGACTTGGAAGGCCGTGATTGGCTGATCATGATCCAATCAATAGCCGCTCTGCGACCCTTCCGCACGTTCGCCCTGTATGATTTAGCGCACACACGCACACACACACACACACACACACACATCGGCACACAGCGGAATACGGTAAGTGGTCAAAGCCCGAACTCTTTACAGAAGTAGCAGTTTTAAATCTAAATATCCGCCCCGTGACTCCATTAGCTTCGCGATTAGTCACGAAAAATTAAAAAGTCTAAGATAAGCCGACGAAAACGGATTTCCGGCTCGTTGTGTGGCGACATCGTTCTTGTGGGTAAAGTAGATTAGCTCTCAAGCTAACTGGTTTGGTTTAGTAGCTAACGTAAGCTAATGACTAACTAACGAGTTGCCGACTTAAACACGATATGCTTTTCAAATGGATTTCATGTTCGATTTTTTTCTCAGTCATATTCATTTGGATTGCAGGTCACGCTTGCAGAAAAGATGTGTGCAGATCGGAATAACTTTCATGATTTATAGATAGACTTTTAAGATACTGCTAACTGGCTAGCTAACTTATTAGCGCACGGTGTTCGGCAAACAGTTGAGTTATTTTCTGTTAAGCAGTTGGCTGTTCACCGAAATTCTATTCCCATGCCTCTCAAACACAAGATAAAGCCCATTCACATGATAAGCATTTATTCTCAAGGTTAAACAATGTTGATGAACACAGTGTATATTCTGCTCAGTTTTCATTTTCAGGGGGACACCCTTTAATGTTAGCTACTTTTTACCGAATGTAGCTATTCGAGTGCTAGCATTTGGGTTGACAAGCCGGGCGAAACTTAAGTCTGTTTTTGTAGGGTTCTGATTGTACGACCTTCAACCCTTAATGTTGCAGTAAACTTTATTCGTGTTTATATTTTAACACGGCCAACTTTTTCGATGGGACGTTCTACTCGGCGAAGGCAGTTAGTTGCATTGGGAAACTAATAGCCACACCCTTCCTCTTCACTCCTGCGACGCTACAAGTTGGCACAAAAACAAATTTATTTAATCTAGAAAAATGTCACACCTGTCGGTAAACGTGTAAATCGCGCTTCAGCGAAAACAGCTTTTCGGGGGTTTTCTTAAGTTTGGTGACTGTTTGGACTCTGGGGAAATTAAAAATCCACTTTTCCCCCCTCTGACCGTGTTTTCGCTTTATTGATGTGAATTACGAATTAGTTTGAGGGATATGTGAGGCTTTAAAAACTTCTTTGGGATTAATAAATATTTCCTGATTATGTTGCTCAGTATTAACCTTTTTAATGAGTGAGTTTAATTTAGTTGTGTTGAGCAAACATGTGACAGCACACCTCCTGACTTGTAAAGCAGGACTGCACATACATTCTGAGTACTTGCAATATTATCAACTAACTGGATGCCTGCGTGTGCCTTACAGACAGGAATATTGAAGTTGATGTGGTATATTCGTTTAATTTTTTTTCACACGTGACCAGAAGTTTGTCAATTTTCCAGTTTGTGCAGAACAATAGTGGCGCTGAATCTCAATATGTAATTTATAAGCTACTGCCTTTTTTCTGAACTTTGTTGCAGCAGAGGTTTCTGGCTCACAGCCGACCCCGAGCTCCAGCCCGCTGACATCAGTGTACCTAAGGACCTTCTGCCAGCCCCCCTTCCCCAGATGTAGAGGGAGTTGTCATCTGCAGAAGCAGCCGTGTACATAGTAGGTTTTTCAGTTTGCGTAAATTACACTGTCTGTATTTGCGGGTCAGGTGAGAGTACTGTTTTATGCATTGTCAATATGCAATAAATAGCTTATAGCATTACTGCCACTCTACAAAGAGACACACTTATTGGCAAAGCCACCAACATTTCCTGAATAGGATTGGTGAAGGTTGTCAGCTCGAGTACTTAACACTTGAAAATGTGTGAGCTCAGGCTCATATCTAATCAGAGGAAGGCTTAGCTTTGTTATCTGATTCTGAGCCTCTCGGCAAAGTGTTCAGATTCCAACATAAATGACGGATTTGCCTTTTTGCGTATTATTAGACGAACAAATGTATCAGCCTCATGTTAGTGTTAATCTGTAGGTGCACCTCCAATGGCGATATTTTCAGTATCCTGGTCATGCGTGTATACACCAATCTCTATTTTCTGTTTGTATGCTGTACTTGAGTAATGGAGGGTCATTACAATGGGTCTTTGTAGAGAGCCTTGTGTGCCTGTCTCTCGCTGTGGGTTTCTGGTGGTGCTTCATACATCGTCGTTAGAATTGCAAATGCTGCTCGAGTGTGACAGAGTGGTTTTTGTATTGTTTGTCGCCACATTTGACAAAGGTCCCTTAGACATAGTGTGATTAGTAAATTCAAATAGGTCCCATAATTAAATAATCTCCTCCTCTGTTGCATTCATATACAATATTTGCAATTTAGAATATTCCGTAAGACAAAGCACTTTAAAGCTGTACCTCTTTTTCTAAGTCCCTATTTCCTCTGTGTGCAGTTGAATATTTGAAGTTCATTATTTCACATGATTTAAAGATTTTGACACTCAAGACTCACCTACCTATCTTGAGTATAATTTCTCATTGTGGGCTCTGACCATCCTTATTGCAAGAGTTGATCCTACTTTCACAAATTGTTTTAAATCCAATCTTTGTGCAGTTACACCAAACAGGTATGCTGTATGAGCTTAAAGCTCATACGGACACGAACTGGGCTCAAAAAAGAGACAATGAAACGTTTTAGGGAAGTGGCAGACATCTTGAGGCAAGAGGTGGAACTATTGGCGTAGTTATGTTATGGAGGGGGCAGAGAAAGCAGTTGGTGATATTTAAGAATGTCAAATGAGAAGTATAGTTATGTCAGGCTTGGCACACATGGGTTCGGTATGAAACCGTTTTACATTTTTACATGTTAGTCAAACATGTAAAAATGCCTGAGTGTTGTCAAAAATCAAAAGTCAGATTTTTTTTAGCCACCAATGTGCGCCTTTTTTTCTTTTATTGCAGCTTTCAATGATATCTACTGATTATCTTGTACACAGGAAGTACTCTACAAATGTAATAGGTGCACTTGAGTTTCCTCTTGACATACAACAAGTGATTTGCCAATGAGCATGTGATTTTTTTCCCCAGCATTCACACTCGAAAGATAATAAAACACTGTGGTGGAAAGTGACACCACAAAAGAATGACATCTTTCTTTCATTACCAACGTCTAATGTTATTTTTAATTGTATGAAATCAAGAACACACATAGCTTTACCCCTCAAGCCAGTAATCCCTGTGTGATGTGATTGATTAAGTGATTTCATAATCTTAAACGCTTCCATGCCTTTTGAAGGCTCCATGCGCCAGTTATTTCTAGGCCAAGTTGTGAGTTGAAACTGTGTCAAGCTGATGGAGATGATGTTGGGTCATCCTCCTTGGCCTCACCTCCATCTTGAAATGAGAAAGTTATTTGTAGCATCGGGAGTCAGCTGCAGTCTCATTCTCTGGATCTTGCGCAGTTTTCCAAGTACACGATCTAATCAGGTAAAACAGCGGACTGGGTCCGCTGAGTTAAGAAACCAGCTTGCAATGACTTACCACTCCTCTTTAAATATTCTTTTCTCTCTCTGTAAAAAAAAAAAAAAAAAAAAAAAAAGAGAGAGGCAACACCCCTATAATCATGACAGCAGAAATCCCATGGTAGTGGGTGGGAAAAAACTCCCAAGTTTTGGCAGAATAATGACGTTTTATTCTGCTGATGTAAGCCGTGATCCTTTTTATTTTTTGTTTAAATGTTTTCATGGTTGATACTGTTCTAGCTGGGCGTTGACATTGTTCGTCTTTGTCTTCGGGTTCAGTGCTGCAGATGCACTGGATCCAAAGACACATCTGTTTGCAAACATAATACACATGATTGATTCTTTAGTTCTGAGCTTCTCAAGCATATGTCAACATATTTAAAACGAGGCAGAAAATTTCCTGATAAGTTCCACTGCAGACTAATTTAGGAAAAGCATCTAACTTTAGCTGAAGTGTATTTCTGCAGCTGATGACTCAAACAATCTCTCGCTCACCTTCTGTCTGTCTTGTATTCTTTCCCAGACCCTTGTGCTGTCCAGTGACGTTCCCCACCATGCGCGAGTACAAGTTAGTGGTACTAGGGTCTGGAGGCGTGGGAAAATCTGCACTGGTGAGAGATGGCTGCTGCCGTGAACTTCAGACGCATTGTAAAGCCATCAATTTTCGGACACAGAAGTTTGTAGATTCAGAAAAAAGATCATGATGAGGACATATTTATGTTTTGAAATGGTTGTCTGTGATCATAATGAGTCAGTGCAAATTTGCTGAATTGTGACCTTTTTTTAATAATAGACATGTTTTACTCCGCTCACTCTTTAGAAGAGGGAGATGTTGAGGTTGTTCTTCTCCTGAATACCTCAAAAGAAAAAATCTTAATTTTACAAATGTAGAGATAGAGCTTTGTATAATACCTGGACCTTGTCTAGGCCATATCCCAGACATGTTTTGTACACATACATTTTAATGTACAATCACATCAGCATATTGTATAAGTGAGTTATCCTTAGTCTCACTGCCTTTTTTTTTTTTTTTGGCCTTTGTTGATCAGTGATGACATCCAAATCGGTGTCTGTCACTTTGTTGTGACTTCTTTTTTTTTTTTTGCAAGGTCACGTCTTTTCTGCCAGTCGTGATCAGTGATTCCTTTTAAAAGGGCATGTGCAAAAACTTAAATTATCCTTGCTTCCAAAACAATATGTAACTTTTAGTGATCAAAGAAACTAGTTGATTCTGGTTATCTCTGTGCTGCTTCCTAGTTCAGTCTCAGTACCAAACATCATTAATCGCCCGTCTTGATGCTTCCTTGCTTTTGGCCATTGCAGACAGTCCAATTTGTGCAAGGCATTTTTGTGGAGAAGTATGACCCCACAATAGAAGACTCCTACAGAAAGGTGAGCTCAGGGGGAGCATGGTCTAATTGGTACTTACCTGTTAAAGCTACTGAGTTTGTTTTTTTTATAAAGTGTGTATAATGATTATTGTTAATACTATTATTATTATTCTTATTATTATTATTTTGTTTTCTAACTTACTGTGTTTTTTTTTTGTTTTTTTTTCTTTGCAGCAAGTCGAGGTTGATGGGCAGCAATGTATGCTTGAAATTCTGGACACGGCCGGAACAGTAAGTGGGATCAGATTCAGGTGTTGGGTGTAGGACTTTACAAACAGGCAACTGATGTCGTCCCTCCCCCAACCCCATTTTTCTGCTCTATAGGAACAGTTTACGGCTATGAGGGACCTGTACATGAAGAACGGCCAGGGTTTTGCTTTGGTTTACTCCATTACAGCTCAGTCAACATTTAATGACCTGCAGGACCTCCGGGAGCAGATCCTGCGAGTAAAGGACACGGAGGACGTAAGTGTCAGCCTCCCGATGATATTCTCACTTATTCATAAGAGTTTCTAATGAAGTACAGTTAATTGTTTTGTTCCTTTGCTTTTCACATAAATCTGAGTGACATGGAAGTTCAACATTAAAATGCTTTTGGAGTTCTTTGCAGGCAGATTCATTCAGGGTACAGAATTCCAGACCAGTTCAGATAACAAAAAAAAAAGCATTCACCGTTTATGTGACACTACCTTTTGAAAACCTTGCATTTCCAAACATAGTTTGTAATCATGTTTTTGAAATACTGCAAGACTCTTCATAAACAATAGTCTTATTTTAGTAAGAGTGGTTTTACAGACTTCTCATATCAGTTTTTATGTGATAGCTGACTGTTCCGAAAACTTCATAGATCTCCATTATTTTCATTTGTTTGACTAGTCAGCGAATCCTAACCAATCCAGGGTCACCAAATGACGTGGTGAGCATTTAATTTTAAGGTGACGTCTGATGTAAAGAAGAGTGAGTGTAACAGACACTAATGTGCTGAGGTTTTAATGAAGCAACATCTAACGTTCCAATAAGTCCCAATTTTCCATTCACCTGTAAGTGAAAGTGAAACCTCTTTTTGTTTATTTTTATTTTTCCTGTGTCGTCAAACAGATCAGACTAGTTTTTGCAAACAATTTCATGTTGTCAAATTGTGGAGTTAAAAGCTATCGTGAATAGAATTAGCTATACTAGAAAATTCAAATGGTGTTCAAGTTTTAGCAATGTAGTAAATCGAATTGGCATATTGAATAATTTTTCTATTGTGTAAATATATATTTTACATCCAGCATTCACTATAGTGCTTTTTTTCCAAACTGTATCAGTGTTTGGATATTTTTCGTGCTCCATCAGTAGTGCAGGTTCAGGTGACAATTGTACTACTTGATATAAAAGGGAGTTTTAATTATAGTTTGCATTACGATGTAAGGCGCCACACTGATAACCTTTTAATGCCTTGCTGTATAATCTGCCTCTGGAACTCGCGGGCTCGTCTATGCCTTGTTAGAGCTGCGCTGTGGGAAAGAGCGAAGGGGGGCAGGAACTTTGTGACAGGGTGGAAATGTCAGCGCTGCCGTTAGATGCTATCTGCCACTTTCCGTCCCTGTCTTCATCTCTTCATTTGGCGAGAGGATAAACAGCATGCGATGTGTGATTTATTTATTAAGCGCTTGCTTAATTGGTCCGTGAGGCTGTCTTAAATGTTTTGCTTTACTAGCTGATCAGAGTTAATGTCCGCTTCGTAGGCGTTAAACTAGATCTAAGTGATTTATAAAAAAACAAATAAAAAAAAAAAAACCTGCACAAATGTTTAATTTCTTGCTCACAAATGCTTTTACAAAACTGGGGAAGACGGGAAATTAGAAAATCCTACTTGGGATTCATGAAATGTCGTCTGCCATCCACATCTGTTGATTAATTGCGAGCTCGTGCCAGGCAGAGTGCAATTACCATAATGAAACGCCCCGCTAAATATGTGTTTGATTTGAGGCCGTAGCTGTTATCTTCACCTCATACACATTACAAGTTGGTTTAATTTTCAGAGATAATAATGTCCGTATCAAATTTCTATCATGTTATCATATTATCAAGCCACCCGTTACCAGCAGCTCACTGATCTCATAAATCCACTAAATAGCCGCTTCCCGTCAATGCCAGCACATTCAAGACGTGATTTTGTGTATCGCATTGCACAATTGAGCTGGCATAGAATTTGTCTTTTGAGGAAGGAGAACATACCAGAGGATGTCTCTTAAAACCTTCTATATTATTTTCAGCTTAGTGGCAGTATCTTCAAAAACAAGTGAGCATCGTGCTCAATAAAATGAGTTCAGAGGACACCGGTGTATTTTTCAAATGTGCATTAGGAAAACTGTAAATGGGACTGTAAACACGATCTGAAAGATGTATTACATATTTGTCATTGACTTAAACGTGCAAGAATCATAAAGACATAAATACTGTAATACGAATGAGCTTTTGTGCTAACTTAATTGCATACGTAACTCAGTCTTCTGCACATACATACACATACATGTTACATATAGCCAGATTGACTGTAAGTACAGATTTTGTTCAAGGAATCCATTCCTTTTCAATTATTTAAGTATTCAGTAGCTCCTTACATTTTGGGACCCGATGGGAAGGTTATATTTGTTAAAGCGTAGGTAGAAGACTTGTTAACAGTGTGTGCGGTGTGAAAACCCCATGCATTTACCACAAACAAGCAAGATATGGGTTTAAACATTAAAAAATTCTGTCATCCTTTTGACTCAACCAGGTTCCCATGATCCTGGTGGGAAACAAATGTGACCTGGAGGATGAGCGTGTGGTGGGCAAGGAGCAGGGCCAGAACCTGGCCCGCCAGTGGAACAACTGTGCCTTTTTAGAGACGTCAGCTAAATCAAAGATCAATGTTAATGAGGTGGGTCTTCTTCCACGCACATGTCCGCAGGCCAGCCACAGACATTGCATCTCTCAGCACTTGACTGCGATAAAGTGTCCCAATGTTTCTGTGTGCCCTCAGTCCACCAAGTGCTTGAATGAGTCATTTTTCAGAAGGTGACGTTTACCAAAGTGACTTTGACTGATTTTGAATCATAAGGAAAGCGGTCTTGTATTTCCTGCAGCATTCAAAAGCTGAAGTGATCTAAACAATGAATTAGTGTTGTGACAGCGGAGGTAAAAGTTTTTCGTTTTGTTCCCCCCCCCCCCCCCCCCCCCCTGTTCTAGATTTTCTATGATCTGGTGCGACAGATCAACAGAAAAACGCCGATGGAAAAGAAGACAAAAAAGAAGTCGGGCTGCACATTGCTCTAAACGCCCTCCCACTGTAGCTCCAGGCTAGGTGAGTGGGTGTTGGGACTAAATTTATTCTAGACGAGTGAAAGGCTCCTGCAGCTCGCCTAGCTCTGGATTGTCACTTAATGTTTAGACGCCTGTTGCAGCGCTTAAGTAACTGTTTTCCTTTTGCTTGTTGAGCAAGAATGGCGTGCTGAACATCGGTAGGATTGAAGCGCCTATGACTCACACAGCACTTTTATAGATGGTGAAAAAAAACGCTCTACAGGGAAAATGGTGTTTATAGTCCTTAGGGAACAAAATGCCTTTCAGGTTTCATTCTGTTACTGTAACTTGCGTTTGAAATATCAACCTTAATCAAACACTCTGACTCCATCTGGTGTCCAAGTGTGGCAATTGTACTTTAAAATGAACAGGTTTTTCTCAAAGCCTGTCAGTGAATCATTTTGTTTACTGGTCCGATATTATTAGTTAGATCACTCACTTTAGGTTTTGAGGCTGCTGTCAGCCTTGTCTGCAGAGACAAACATCCCTCTGCTGCTTGGAGGCGTCACCTTCAATTCGCCTCATGTATGTTTGTTAAAGTTCTGACAAATCCTTAAGTTTATCCTAAATTTTTGATTTAATAAAAACAACCACCACATTGGCATCATTAGAGAATCCCTTTTGTTTTTAATGTAAATTGGGTTTACACATTAGTTTCAAGTAGCAAGACACATTTAATCTGCCTCATGTCTTGTAACAGTGCTCGATCCCAGTGCTTTTTTAAAACTGATCTTTAATCCTAAGCCTGCTGGGCACTCATTGGTCACGCCTGTACAATAAACTTGATCCCTGTGCTTTTTCCATACTGATTTTAATTTGCTCTTCAGACTGTTCTGCTTACAACTGTTCATAAGAGACCAATGGAGGCGAGATGTAAATATGTAGCTAAACGAATTGACTATATGAAAATAAGACAATGAGCAGTAAAGATAACGGGGATTTGAAAATAAAAAAGAGAGGGTTTTCTTAATTATACATCATGATTTAAAATGATTTATTTTTAATCAGAATTATATTGCAGAGAGAGCAGTAGCTGTTTTTTTTGTTTTTTTTTACTCCTGCTCATTTAACGAAGAAAACATTTTCCTCTGCTCTTGTCATGTGTCAAGAAAAACAAACTTGTTTGAACATGATATTTTTTTAATCTCCTAAACTTCCCTAGGAAGTGAAGAAATGAAGCTGACTTTTTTCACCATGTGATTTGATGTCTTTATGTCTTTTTTTTTCACCCAAATCCAGAAATGTGTAATGATGAACTGTTTCCCAGTGGACTGTGCCAGCATCCCAAGTCCTCTGCAGAACATTTTCGAAAAAGGCCGACGGACTTTCACCACTCACAAAAAGGCAGGAGATGGCACATAACTCTGCATACTCCTCTCTGCTCCTTAATGGCAAAGAAACTTTATCTTTATTTTTGTTGTTCTTTTTCCCGCCTCCTTCTTCGATGTGTCTTTTTTGGAATATCAGTGTAAAAGAGGAGATCTTGGGTTTTAATCCATAAGTGGGAGCTAAAAGTGTTTTTCTTAAAGGTAACATCAACTTCTTGGCATATAGTGACAATACATTTGCAAAGGAAAACCTGTAAAGCAATGGCCTTTTCACACATTTCTGCACTAACCACGTTGACGAAGACGCATCGTCACAAATCAGTTACTCGCTCCTACTTACCAGGATGTGTATTGATGAGGTAACACTTTTCCTAAGTGACTTGTTTTATATTAAGAGCTGCAAGCCTTCCATATTTCCCATAATATATTCTACTTCAATTTTTGCATAATAAAGCTACAGAAATTAGTATTTTATAGACTGATGGGATGGGGGTGGTGCTGATTTGTGTCTTTTGAGGATGAAAAGATAATTGTACTAAACCAATTCTAATATTGCTTCTTGTGTTACCCTGTCAGATGATTTTTCCAGCTTTTATGAATGATTAAATTTTAGTACATTTTCATTTTTCTGTCCGTTTTTTCCCCCCCTCATTTTAAATATTCTGAAGTTAAGTTTACAATCAATGTAGTTATTTTCAGCACAACATATAGGATTATTTAGCTCAAAAAAAAAAGTCATTTTGCAGGTTTAAGGAAGAAAATCCACATGTGCTCTGTTTTCTCAGCTGTAGTAAGCAGGGAGGCAGCTGCAAAGGCTGTTTTCCAGTGATCACAAATTGTCTGAAGGGCCAGTTTTTTTTTAGTAAGGAGAAGCTGGACTCCGGACAGCAGGCGATCAAGTGAAAGCAGCAAAAACGAGAAGTGAAAGCGCTGGAGTGGCAGGTGAAAGAGGCTGATTTTGGCTACTCTAGGATATTTCTCAGGAGAAACGACAGCCACTCTTAACGTAAGAACAGAACACTTGTTTTGTTTTTTTTTTAGGCTCTAGACATCAGGTTGTTTATGAGCTGGTGTGTGTTTTGCTGAGTCTAGAAGCTCTCAGACGGGGATAGTAAATAATCAGACATGTAATTTCATAATAAACCGGCTCTTCTAACGTGCAACGTTTAACACCGGTATTATTTAGCAACTTTCTTGTGGCGGACCCTTTCGAGTCTTGTTGCTCAGCACTGATCAGATGCTGGAAAAAGAAGCACAATATCTTTTTCAAGTCCGAGACTCGATTGGGGTCAGGTGTATTTTTTTCAAAAGAAGAACTTGTATTGGAATATATTTTCAATAGTAATAAAGGTCCTTTTCCCACCACTTGTAACCATTTAATTCTGCATGATTCCAAGCCGTGAATTGAAATTCAGTGTTAAGGGTTGGAGGGCAGAAATGCACAAATACTCTCCAGCGCTTGAAAGAGTAGCTCTCTTGATTTACATTATTTGGTTTGATGACATTATACTTGTAGTCATTATTCATCTGCATTGTTCAGCAGTTTCTTAAACTAATGTTCTGTACCCTGGTGTTATGCTGAATAAGCCCCCCCCCTAAACATGCATGCGTACCATGTTTCATCCGAGGTGACATTAAGACACCTTTTATAAATATTTAAACACAGTAAATATGATCCAGTGTCACTGATACGAACTTCAAGGATGTAAGAATAAGTCATGGGTTTTACTCTTAATGAAATAATTTTTTAAATGTTTTTTTTTCAAGAAAACTCACTTTTTCTTTTGGAGGAGAAATGCAACAAATTAACAGGAAATGCAATTGACTATTTTGGTTAAATGCAACATCAATAGTGCTAAATACAATAGACAGGTGGGATGAATTACACATTTATTTTTTATACATTGTTTTATAAACAAAAATACATTGTTATTTAGATCAGATTCTACTTTGTCATAACAGCTGTAAAAGTACAGGGCAATGGGGTGCAGTTTAGCATCTAACCAGAAGTGCAAAAAAGGGGCAGATCCAGATACAATCAATTATCAGTACATACATGGTATATTATGTCAATTTTAATGTGATTTTGTAGATCGAGTACTATGAATATATTATACAGATGGATTTGCGCATTTAATGTTGATGTATGCTATGCATATAATTTACAAGTAGAAATATACATATAAGTTATGCTACACAAAAATGCAGTTGAAATGGACATTAAAAAGAATGGAATAGCCTTTATTGCCATTGCAGAACACAACAAAATTGGAAAGCTACTCCTTTGGTGTAGAAAAAAAAGAGAAGAAAAACACAATATACTACACTATATAACGAATAAAATGAGATCCAATAAGGGGAATAGTACATAAATATGAATGGTACTTCCCAGGGGCTACAAAACTAGTTGTGTGGTGGTGTGTGTAAGGTTTATAAACAAATATTTTATTTTTTCTAGGTTTGTTTAATCGTGTGCAATAGTGCTTGGGTTGAAACATTATGTGTGTGTGTGTGTGTGTGTGTGTGTTGCAGGAAAATGGTCCAGATCAAACATTCATTTTATTTCGTTTTTTCAACACGTGTTTAATCGTGTGAACCAGATTTCACAATCCGAAGCAATCATTTTTTTTTTATTTCAAACAATTCTAATTATATCTTAATTAGGGCGGAAGCCCCCCCCCCTCGCCCTGGAGAATGCAAAGCCTGTGTGTGTGTGTGTGTGTGTGTGTGTGTGTGTGTGTGTGTGTGTGTGTGTGTGTGTGTGTGTGTGTGTGTGTGTGTGTGTGTGTGTGTGTGTGTGTGTGTGTGTGTGTGTGTGTGTGTGTGTGTGTGTGTGTGTGTGTGTGTGAAGGCATCATCGCGGAGCCGCTGCGTTCATCTCTTTGACTTGCTCTTCCTCCATAATACAGTGCTGATCGATGAGCGGCGGTGACTTCCCACCTCCCTCCTCCTCCTCCATCCCTCCCTCCCTCTCTCCCACAAGCATCCACACCGACCGACCGACAGGCTCCTCCACCCCCCTCCACCCCTTCCATCACCCCCCACCCTCCATCCCTTACTCTCTTCCCTTCGACAAACATGGCTGCGAAATCCGACGGCACCGCGCGGAGCCAGATCCCGGCCGAGCGCGCGTCCCGGCCGGAGCCGCGGGTGGCGCCGAGCCGCGTAGCCGCGCAGCGCTACTCCGTCCCGGACTGCTGCTGGACGCTGTGCGCCCTCCTCGTGTTCTTCTCGGACGGGGCCTCGGACCTGTGGCTGGCCGCGGACTACTACCTGCGGCGGGACTACTGGTGCTTCGCGCTGACCCTGGTCTTCGTGGTCGTGCCGTCCGCGGTCGTGCAGGTGCTCAGTTTCCGCTGGTTCGCCTACGATTTCTCGGACGCGGCGGAGAGCGGCACCGCGGCCGTGGTCGGAGCCGTGGAGGGCGGCAAGGACGGCGGCGGCGGCGCGGCCAGCGCCCCTATCGCCGCCGGGGTGCAGCCCAGGCCGGCCGCCGGGGGAGGAGCCCGGGGCTGCTGCAGAGCCTTCATGTGGCTCTTCCAGGGCGTCGTGCACACCTTCCAGCTGGCTCAGGTCTGGAGGTAAGAACGATCGGGGAGGGATGGTCGTGGTGGTGCGGGTGTGTGCATCCTGCCTTTGTGTGTGTGTGTGTGTGTGTGTGCGTGTTTGTATTTAAAGTTCAACATCACAACCCGTAGCTTATGAAATCACCCGGAATGCCAGCATGTCTTTTTGTATTATTTTCTCTCCAGCAGTAGAGCAAGAGAATAAAAAAAAAAAAGAATAAATAAATAATTCCTAGACTCCACCCACCCGACCCCACCCCCCTGCCGGGCTTCTAGGTCAATCATCTCCCGGGAAAAATCATCAACTCATCCACACCAATCTCCTTACGTGGAAAATACGCGCACACACACAAAGAGAAATCCCTTTGTCCACTGGGGTTGGGGGGGGGGGGCGTCCAGCTGGGCATGATGAACCGCCATAAATGTCACGGGAGTTGCTTCCTATTTGGTGTGTGTGTGTGTGTGTGTGTGTGTGTGTGTGTGTCTGTGTGTGTGTGTGTGTGTGTGTGTGTGTGTGTGTGTGTGTGTGTGTGTGTGTGTGTGTCCTCTCAACCTTCCATTTTTTTCCCTTAAAGAGTGTATTTTCAGTTTCTAGCCAGAGGCTGCCACGGTCCCATCTCTTGAAGTATCTTTGCCGACAAAACACACCGGAAACATCCCGCTTGCCTCCCCCCTCCTCCTCTTCCTCGCATATGGATGCTAGTAGGTCTGTGGGTCAGATAACTGGAGGATGCTGTAGAGGTGGAGGAGGAAGAAGAGGAGGCAGGCCCGATGGCCCAGCCCGGGCGGGGAGGCTCACACCTGCATGGCAGTCTAAAGGAAGCGGTAACAAAATCGCAATGAAATCAAAATCAAATGTTTGGATTTAGCTGCCGGACGCTAACTTTCGGGCTTCTGCAGTGCACCGAGGTTGTGGACGCAGGCAGGATCGAGGGCGTGTCTCACCCACATCGCCCCCTCCCGATGTGGGGCTCCTTTCTGTTTTCCCCGTGGCGCCCTGGGGCGCACCAGGCTTACACAAACTCCCATCGTGCTTCACTGGGCCTGTTGACCCGGGCTCTTGTGATGCAACCCCCCCACCCAACCACCCATTACCCCCTACCCACCTCCACCCGGGGGGGGGGGGGATTAGATGTTTACAGCTCCTCCTTGGGCGAGGAGCAGGCTTTTCTCTCACATGCATGTGACGCGTGAGTGTGACACAAGGTCATGCACACAGGAAGTTGACGCTGAAGGGGGAGGGGGGGCTGTCAGCAAACCCAGGGAGATCTCCTTGTCCTCCTCCTCCCTGTTCCTGCGCAGCCCTGCCGACTGGTTCTATTTGAAGTGCGGCGGCAGACAAGCTCCACATCCTCCCCTCTGATGTCTGTCTGCACTAAAATGGAAAAAAAAAAAAGCACAGAGCAGCTTAGTTCAGTTGGAGTCTAATCTAAATCCCGGAGGAAGAAGAAGCAAACAGCCGCCCCCCCCCCTTTTTTTTTTTTTTTTGGCAAGGCTACTGACAGTTTCTAGAGTTTGTTATAATGAGTGCAGACTCTGGCGTCTGTTTCACTTTTTGAAACACTTTCAGGAGACGATCCGGATTCACTGCAACGCTGATGGGTGATATTTGGATCTGGAGCCGGATGCTGTGTGCGCACATTCAAAAGAATGATATCATACAACACAGGGAATCATCAACTTCACACAGTATCGGATCATTATCCGGCAAAAGAAATAGTAAATGCACCGAAGCCCTTCGTTCATTCATAATCTATACCACTTACCCTGCACTCAGCGTTGCAGCGAGGCCGGAGCCAATCCCAGCTATTGTGTTGGACGAGAGGTGGGGTTCACCGTGGATCGATCTCAGGGCCACATATAGAGACGCATAACCATTGACTCTCTCTCTCATTCACACATCCTATAAAGATGTACACCATTCATGCTCTCCTCCACGCATTATCTAGAGACATACAAGCATTCACTCTCTCACTCAAACATCTGGGCAATTTAGGGTCTCCAGTGAACCTCCTGCTTGTTTTCGGGCTGCAAGAGGAACCCGGAAAACCCTGAGGAAACCGACGCGGACACGGAGATTCCTCCCTGTTGGAATCCAACCAGGGATGTTCTTGTTCTGGGAGAGTTTAGGTGCTTCTTGGTCCAAAACCCCTTGTTTTAAGAACAAAAAAAGAAGGAAAACACAGCATCTGACAGCTCTTCTTCCGTCCCTGAGGAGGGAAGACTAAGCTTGTGTTCTTTCTGTGAATCAGCCCTGAAATTGCAGCTGAGAATGTGAATAACCTTGAACTATTTATCAACAATGGCCAGAAATCAGCAGCTTTTCTTGTTGTTTCGCTTACACTTGATAAAGATAATCAATTTTTCACTTCACTCTAAGCTGAGTGCTGCATCTGCCGCGCAGGTATGTCCACGCCCTGTACCTGGGCGTCCAGAGCCGCTGGCACCGGGACCCGGAACGCCGACACTACTACTGGCGCATGATGTTTGAAAGCGCCGACATCAGCATCCTGCGACTGCTGGAGTCCTTCCTGAAGAGCGCTCCGCAGCTGGTGCTGCAGCTCTCTATCATGATCCATGCCGGCCTGGTGCTGCCCCTCCAGGGTGAGAGCCGCCGCCGAAATGACCAATTGACGCGGCACCCGGTGTCATCAACATGTCACACACAAATCACACGTCTGGGGGGGCCTTGCTGCGAATCCTGAGTCATCCCTCTGTCGCCGCCGCCACCACACTAGCCTAGAAGGACATATATCTTGCTGTTGTTCCGAGAGGGTGGGGAAAAACAACCATCCACGTGTCTAACACACACAACAGAAAAAAACGAGACTGATCTGACCTTTCAGAATTTCAGTCATTGGAAATTATCGATAATATTTTACTCCAAGTCTCCGACTTATTTTTAAGGAATTTCTTATTATTTTTCTTTGCAATTCTTGCTTAATAGATTCAAGATTCAAAGTGTTTGTTCTCATATGTACAGCCTGGTTTCCCTATACAAAGACATTCTTGTTTTGTTGTCCACAGTGAAGACATATGGGTACCAAAAAAAAAACCTATAAATAAGCATTTTATGGCAATGGGATATATTTTTTTTTTTCAATCATAATTGTTTTTCAAAGGGATTTCATGATCTTAATGGTAACTTCTCATGTGATTAAAAAAAGACATAATGCAAGCAAAAGAACTGTGGGGGAAAAAAAAAACACATAATGCTTGCATGCAGGCAGTAAAATTCTGCACTGTCAGTTCACCCATTTATACTGCATAGAGGGCTTATCCCAGCTCACCACTCAATCACGGGGCAACATACATAGACGTACAACCTTGACAATTTATATTTTATTGTATTTCTTATTCTCTCTCCTTCCTATTATCTATTATTGTTATGTTTTCGCTTTTAACTGTGGCACAACAATTTCCTTCGGGATAAATAAAGTTGTTCTCATCTCATCTCATCTCGTCTTTCTCTCAACCATTCACCCTCTCATCCACACATCACATAGAGACAAACCTGGGACAGTTTTCCTCTTGTCAAACTTCAGTCTCTCTCTTTCCCTGCTCCAGGTCTCTCGGCCTCCGCCTCTCTCATATCCCTGGCCTGGATGATCGCCTCCTACCAGAAGGTCTTGAGGGACTCTAGAGACGACAAGCTGCCCATGACCTACAAGGCTGTCATCGTTCAAATCCTGTGGCACCTCTTCACCATCGGGGCCAGAGCGCTGGCCTTCGCCCTCTTCGCCTCCGTGTTCCAGCTGTACTTCGGCATCTTCATCGTGGCCCACTGGTGCATCATGACATTTTGGATCATTCAGGGCGAGACAGACTTCTGCATGTCCAAGTGGGAGGAGATCATCTACAATATGATGGTGGGCATCGTGTACGTGTTCTGCTGGTTCAGCGTGAGAGAGGGACGCACCCGCTGCCGAATGCTCATCTACAGCTTGACTGTGTTGGCGGAGAACGTGGCCCTCATCGCTGCATGGTACTTGTACCGCGGCCCCAATACCTCAGACTTCTACGCCGTGATCATGGTATGCGTGGTGGCCAGCAGCTACGCCCTGGGCACCTTCTTCATGTTTGTTTATTACTGTCTGCTGCACCCCGACGGCCCAGTCTCGGCGTGGGGCTACATGGTGGAGAAGGAGGCGGCGGCGGCTGAGACGTTGGTTTCCCCGACCTCCAGCCTCCCGCCCGACCTGGTCAGCAGCCCCCCCAGGACCCTGCAGAGAACTAAAGGGTCAGACAGGGAGTCGGGGCCCGGTATAGACGGAGACGTGTTTCAGGTTCGACCGCCCCGGGGGGCGCAGACCCCCGCGGCCCCCCTCACACCCAGGACAGAGGGGCCGGTCATCCGAATAGACCTGCCCAGGAAGAAGTACCCGGCCTGGGACGCGCACTACATCGACCGCCGGTTGCGTAAAACCATCCTGGTGCTGGAGAGCGCCGCCCCGGTCACACCCAGGATTCAGTACCGCTGCCTGGGCACGCCCAAAGAAGTGATGGAGTACGAAACTACGGTGTGAGCTGCCGACGGCGCTACGACGCAGCCCTAACTTCCTGTCCGAGGCCGATTATTCTCACCGGGGCGGCTCCCACGCGTACTCCTGCTGCTCACCGCACCATCGAGCAGCGAGAGACGAAAGACAGGCCGCCACGCACTGGGTGCTGTGACATCTCAGGTCGGCGCAGGAATGGGGCCGAGGGGACTTAGAGAGAAGCACAGGCAGCAGATTGAAGCTGCACGACCATCAATCAGAGGCAAGAAGTCCTCCTGGGCGAATACGCTTGAGCACATCAGAATCTGCCGGCGGCAGGGACGAGCCTTCAACACGTATGATTAATAATGGCAGCTAGAAACGCAGAGGATGCAGTCAGGAGTGAGCGGGCGACGCATTTAAATGACAGAAAGCACAATCTACAATAGATAAGACACGCCCCTGTAGCTGTTCACTCGTGTTGGAGTCTCTGATAGTGCTGCTTAAGTCCTGAAAGCCAGATCAAAAAGCAACAACGTTGGAGTTGAATGTAAAAAAAAAAAAAAAAAAAGTGGAAGAAAATGATAAGAAACAGTAGAAAGTGTGTTTGTTTGTGACAAGGCTACGACCGTTTTCACACTGTCGGTGGGACTGACGAACTGACAACATTCCTGTTTGTTTTTTTACGGTGAGGAAATAAGAGAAAACCTTTTTTTTTTCTTTTGATGGACCATGCCATTAGGATGATTATTATTTATTATTCAAATAAGATGCACATTCCAGGAGACGTGTGCTTGAGAAAAGCCACATTATGATTTCAGCTTCCTTTGCAGGATGCATCCTGCGGACTTCTGTTTTTCACACTGCGTCCCTTTACACAGGTTAAACATTTGTTAATGTAAATTAAACTGTGCAATTAAGAGGATGTTATAGAGGGACAGCACTGTCTGTAATTGTACTGTATTCATGTTTGGTTGTGTGTATTAGCTACAGACTCCAGGCTCCCAAAATTAGCTTCGATATAACCGATGGCAACGGCATGTTTAATACATCAGGGTTGATTATCTATTCAAGCCACACACAAAAGACGCAAGGCGGTATGGACACATGTATGCAAGCAAGCAAGCGCACACGTGTGTATGTGCGTGTGTGTGTGTGTGTGTGTGTGTATGAAATGGTGAACTTATACCATGTGTGTTTAATTTGAAGCCGTGTCACTGACACAACAGTTTCGCTGTAAACACTGTTCAGTCAGCTCACCCCCTCTCCCTCTGGATGACACTGAAATAAATCAGCAGCCCGCTGAGCACCTTTGACCAACACAGACGCTGGAACAAACGCCAGAGATACTTTATTATGGTGCTAAACAGTCCACCGTGTAAAAGAGGCACTGTAAAAAAAAACAAATCAGCTTGTTTTGACAGGAGCAGGACAAGCGGGACTGTACCTCAAACACAATGCTAAAATCAAAAAGCCTTAAACTGGTCATGCCAGACTGTTGCTGTTCAGAGCAAGGAAGGAGGGGGAAAAAAAAGAAAAAGGGATGAAAAGAAGGTGAAGACAATTTCATTATGTTGGTGTTGCTTGAATAAAGAGCAATGTGTTTACTTGACCTGTGCGTTTATTTCAAGATGCATTTCATATGCAAAGAAACAAAAGGGGACTTTGGATTAAGACGGATAGCAGATGCCAAAATTCAGATAACTCCTTTTTATTTCGTAATACATAACAATATCTGATAACAAATTCAAAATGATAATTTATTGTGTTTTCTTCTTCACAAACTAGCAGAACTCAAATAGTCGTCAGATGAATTTGGGTTTTTTTTCCCAGAGTTTGAAGTAACGAAGGTTCATTTTAATAATGTGACTGGAAAGAACCAACAGAACTAGATATTTTACACAATGTGTAGATTTTTCTAGTTTTAATCAAGTCCCCTGCTTTGAGCTGCTTCCTTCGAGGTCCCCACAGCTACTCCAGCCAACCTCTGCATCCTCTTCTCTCACGCCAACTCACCTCATGTGCTCTTTCACTCCATCCTTATCTTATCTGTTTTTTTACTAGACCTCCGGCCAGCCAGCTCCAACATCAGTATTGTTCCGCCACGATTTTCACCATCCCTCCTCTGTCCCTGTCTGAACCCTATCGGTCTGACCATATCTCCAGAACATCTAACATGCGCTGTCCCTCTGGACTCGTTCCTCTCCATTCTCGTCACCCCCAAAGAGAACTTCGACATCTTCATCTGTACCTCCTGTATTTTCTCAGGGTCCCTAAACCAGACAACATGGCTTCTCCCACAACTGTCTTTCACACCTCTCTTTTCATTCTTGCTGATGCGCTTATCACCTTGCAGTTTTCTCCATCTGTTCCAAACTGTTTGCACATGTTTTTTCACCTTGTTTCCACACTATTTTGCTCTGGACTGTTGACCCTAGGAACTTCAAACCCTCCACCTTCTTTATCTCCACTCCTTCACCTCACAATTCTTCTCATGTCGTTCACATCCTTTTTTTCTGTCTTTCTGTGGCTAACCTTCATTCCTCTTCTCTTCTCCACCTCTCTGGATTTTCTTCCACCTGCTCCCTGCCCTCACTTCAGGTGACAGTGTCATCTGCATACATCATCATCCAAATTAGATGACATTCCCTGAAAATTCACAAAAAAATACAGGACTGTCTCAGAAAATTAGAATAATGTGATAAAGTTCTCTATCTTTGATAAAGTTCTCTATCTTTAGTAATGCAATTACAAAAACAAAAATGTCATACATTCTGGATTCATTACAAATCAACTGAAATATTACAAGCCTTTCAATATTTTGATATTGCTGATTATGGCTTACATCTTAAGAAAACTCCTATCTCAAAAAAATCCTATCTCAAAATATTAGAATATCTTGAAAAAGTAATTTTTGTTTTTTTTAATTGCATTACAGAAGATAAAGAACTTTATCACAATATTCTAATTTTCTAAGACAGTCATGTTTAAAGGAAAACAGTTTTCCTGGTAATTTCTTTTTTCAGAGATCTTGCAGATCATTACCACATATTTGCAGAATTTACGAAAAACCTGGCAGCATTTCATGTTGACCGACAGTGTAAGGAAGATAATACAATTCACGAAAAATGACACTGTAGCTTACTATGCATTAATTATTAGGTAAGATCCAAGAAATTTTTGACGATTTTATTGTTTGAAGTTTAATGGAATTTTGCCACTTTTCAGGTGTTTTCCTCCTGATAATTGGGCAATACATTTAATATAAATGTAATAATTTTGTGTTAAGAAAATTCACATTTTTAATGAGCACGTACGTGTGTGAGTTTGTTTACCTCGGATTATAACGATTACAATACAAAGCTGTTTGAGGGATAAAAGTCAGTGTTAAATAGTGTCTTTAGCCTCATTTTATTAAAAAAAAAAATCAGATGGCGTCAGAAACACTGAACGTTTCCTTTGTTTTCAAGAAAACACCCACTACTTCCGCATAGCCAATCAACCACGACTGGCAGGAAATATATTTCATCGTTACTATTTCATCCAATCATCTGCCGGGATCAGAAGGGTTTGGAATATATTATGAGGATCTCAGCCAATCAGCGGGCAGGAAGGCGGGGGCTGAGCCAGCACGGTTTAAGCGTCTCCTCCGGGTTCGTCTAGGGGGTTTTCAAACTAGAATGGCGACCGCCGTCTGCGGTCTCCAGTCTACCGGCAACGGCAACCAGCCGGCGAAGACACGGAGGAAAACAAAGGACTCCCGGAGGAGGCAGGCGGCTCTTCTGTTCCTTAGTAATATTTCCCTTGACGGCCGGCCGCACGGACAGCCAGGCGATGGGAACCCGAGTCGTAAAGCCGCCGAGGAGCCCGCGGACGGCGGCCAGGCGGCGGTGACCCAGGGACCGGCGGGCCCGGTGTCGGAGTTCGCTGCGGCCGGCAGTGTCGGTTCCTTTCCGGTGGTGGTCAGTCCCACACGGCCTTCGACGGCTAGAAGTCCCGGACCTGCCGGGGCAGGTTTCGCTGGGGCCAACGAGGTGTTTTTGGAGGCCGGCACCGCGGCGGAGACGCTGCCCGCGGACTCCCCGCTGTCCCCGACGGCCAGCGGACACCAGCCCTGCTCCCGGGTTAGGTCGAGCCCCGCGCCCGGCGCCACACTCCCGGACTTACGGCCGAGGTAAGCCGCCTACCCCTGGGGCCTCTGAGCAGGAGACCGGCTTCCGCCTGCGGTCGGGAACAGCAGCTCCCTGTTGTGCAGGTTCTTCTCGTCACTTCTGTCATTTTCGGTGAAGGTGATCCGAAGGGAGCCAAGATCCTGCTTTGCTTTTAATCAGACCTTCTCTCCAGTCTCTCAGATGGATGTCCTTGTTTGTCACAACACCTTTTCCTTTCTTGTTCACTCTATTTTTGAGCACCAATTCGAGGAAAGCGGCCCGAAATAGACCAATAAATCTGTGCTTCGTGGGGGAATGTCATCTCTTTTGCTGATCTGTGGTTGTAAACAATGCAAAGCTGTGTTCTTTTGATGAGTAGGTAGTTTGTATGCTGTTGATGCCTTGCCTTAAGAGTTGAAAATGTGAAAAGTGTTTAAACGTGTGTTTACATCCCTCTCAGGCTGAGGAACGTCTCCGGTTCTCCCGGGCCCAAAGTGCCAAAGAAGGTCCACTTTATCAAGAGCATGAGGCAGTACGACACCAGGGGTTGCAGGTGAGTCGCTGAGGTCACCCAACAGGTGGTCTTGTTGGTCTCTTGCCGGATCGCTTCGGTTTTGTGTTTGCCGCCCCCTCCCCTCCCCCGAAGAAATATGTCTCCACCAGGCGATGTGATACTCCACCTGCCCGAGTTGTAATAAGCTACTTATCTCCGGCACGGTGACTTCACTTGGGCCGGCGGGGGCGGAACAGCAGTGCAGCTGCAAAGCTTGAATTTAATCACCCTTGGACGCTGAGCAAGAACCCAAAGAAGTGCACCAGGATTTGGTTTTCACCCCCGCCCCCCTATTTCACAGTAATGTGCCCCCCCTTTTCCCTTGAGGCAAGACACGACTAACTAAAATACCCCACGGATGGATGGCCGCTGTCGTCTGTTTCTAGGGATTGGTTGTTGCTCTGAATGTAAACACTGACCTAAACATGCCACATTGTGTGTTCTCTTCTTTTACCAGTTGAATCATCACATCCTCCCATTGCCCGGTCTCTTATTTATTTATTTTTTTCTGCCCATCACTTATTCCATCGTCGCTTTCACGCTCACGCCTCCTAACGCCTCGTGTTTCCTGCACGGCGTGCAGCGGTTTGAGCAATCCTCAGGTTTGGCTTTTCAGGCCGTTCAGGTAAAAGAGCCCATGCGACTTCACAATATATTAGTGGCGTGCTGCAGTGTTTGAGAGATTTGATACCCTCCACCACCACCACCTACTCCCCCCTGCCTGTCTGAACTGGGTGTTTACTGCAGTGTCACAGCAGAGACAGCTGACAGTACATTAGTAATTGGTGTTTAGTGAGCTGAAGCCCCCTCCCCTCCCTGTGCTCCCCTTAGACTACGCATTGCCGTGTCCGCTGGTCGTGATCTATTGTTTCCCCAGAAAACGAAAAAATGGGAGTTTCGTTGATCCTCGCTGCGGTTTGCGGTTGTCGTTTCGGACGGCCCGGCCTTCGAACGCCATTCTCACAACTCTTCTTCCGTTCCAGTCACAGAGATTAGCTTTTGGGTTTCGTCAAAGCATCTTTCATATTCTTTCGCCAAAATGAGCTCAATTGTTGTTTCTCAGCTGTACTGACGTATTGACGCCATTCAGCAGTATCTTTTTTTCAGTTTTCACCCAAAAATCAAATAAACACGCTTGTGTTGAATTAATAATGTTTTAAGGAAAAAATACTGCACCATCCACATAAAAAAAAAATCATAACAGCTTGGTATCCTGCATATAGGACAAAATGATACATATATTTTAAATAATTATATTGATCTGTGCTGAAGCTGGGAAAAAGATCATCAAGTAGAATAGAATGCACCTTTAGTGCAATGGGGAAATACAATTTGCACAACAAATCAGGCAGTTGGGTTATAAATATTATTAGTTGAAAACAGTGGCATGCAGCGCAAGTATCAGAAAATGTAGAAAGAAATCATTGTAAACCCTCCAGTGAGAAAAATAAAAAACAATGAATGAATAAGTGAAATGAAGTGTGTTGGGAGCGGCGCCGAGTGGTAAACACACAAAATCTGACCATTAGTGAAAACAGTTTTGAAAAAAAAGGAGAAAAAAATCTATTTTTCTTCATTCCTAATATTAAATAACTACTTTCCAATTAGTTTCTCGCAGGATCATGTTAAAGTCACAACCCCAAAATTTGCAGGAAAATCAACATGAGGGTTCTAGGTTTCTAATTTGCTGGTTTTTTGTAAAAGCGGAAGCTTCCCCCCTCTTCCTCTGTGGCTCAAACGGAAAAGTGATGGCGGCAGTTAGACGTCCCTCCCCGCCAGACAGTCACGGACGAGCAGCGGCGCGTCAGCGGCTGGTGGCGCTGAGCGCGTGCGAGCGGCGGTGACAGTGGCATGTAGCCGTTGCCTGTTGACTGACGCGCCATCTGTTCTGTCTGCCTGTACTTCCTGTGTCCTGCAGGATCATGCTGATTTGTGCCAAGCGGTCGCTATACGCCGCTTTCTCAGTGCTGCCCTATGGAGAGATTGCTCACTTCAGGTACAGAGACGGCACCACCCCGAGCGGAGACAGCCCACCCACCCATCCACTCACCCACCCACTCCACTTTTGTGTTTCCTCATCCTCCACATTATTCCCGGGAAAGGGGGTCGTCTGTGCAGTGAACCCTGATTAACCCTGTGTTTCTTTCTTTTCCTGTTTGTTTTGTTGTTGTTGGTTTTTTTTTTGTGTTTGTGTGTGTGTACTTCTAAATAGCGATCCCAAGCTGGAGACACAGAGGCAGAGACTGTCTTCAGTGGTGGCCGCCGACCTACTGCCCTCCCTGGAGGGGATGGAGCTAAGCGCTTATGGCAAAGTAAATATTTCTTTGTATTATGTTTCCAATATTTCCTTTTGGCGCATATATATGTGTGTGTGTGTGTGTGTATGTATATATAAATTTATATGTGTGTGTGTGTATATATATATATATATATTTATTTATGTGTGTGTGTGTGTATATATGTATATAAATTTATATACATATATACGTGTGTGTGTATATATATACATTATATATACATACATATGTATATACATATGTATATGTATGTATATACATACACATATATGCATATGTGTGTGTGTGTGTATATATATATATATATATATATATGTATATATATATATATAAAAGCTAAACATGAACCCCCCAAATAATCAAAAATTCAGTGATTTTTTTTAAATCAGGAAGAAGGGACCAAATTACTTTAGTTGTCATTTACATGAAAAAAGGATTAGTGAAGTATAAAAAAAAAAATTGAATATTTTTTTCCTGATACCGGGTTGGATTCCGACAGGGGCCTTTCTCCTTTCTGTGTGTCTCCACCCCCCCACCCCCCCGTGTCTGCTTGGGTTTCTCCTGGCTTCTCTGGTGTCCTCCTGCTGTCCAAAAACATGCAGGAGTTCAGGGGAGACTTGAAATTGTTAAATGTATGAATGAGAGGGTGGATGGTATATTTACCACAAATATACTTGATGTGGCATTACTACCCCACTACCTCCATCCCTTCTTACCACTCATCTGTGCAACATTTATATATATTTATACATTCTCAAGGACACCTTCCTTATTGTCATTTCATTTTAACTAGCCACATCTCTTACTGTGCACCTGCTATTTCTAGAACCTTTCCCTTTCAAAGGCATTTCTTTCATATTTCTTTTCACACTATTGTATTCTATGGTGTACATTGTTCATAGTCGTTGTTTATTTTTAAAGGAAAGGTGTACAAGACATTGGTGAGACCAGCGATGATGTATGGACTAGAAACTGTTACAATGACCAAAAGACAGCAGGCAGAACTAGAGGTTGCAGAGATGAAGATGTTGAGGTTCTCTTTGGGAGTGACCAGGATGGATAGGATCAGGAATGAATCTATCAGAGGGACGGCACATGTTCGATGTTTTGGAGAGAAGGTCAGAGAAGCCAGACTGAGATGGTTCGGTCATGTACAGAGAAGAGATAGTGAATATATTGGTAGACGGATGCTGGAATTGGAGCTGCCAGGCAAGAGGTCTCGAGGAAGACCAAAGAGAAGATTTATGGACGTAGTGAGAGAGGATATGAAGGTAGCTGGTGTGAGAGAGGAAGATACAGAGAATAGGGTTAGATGGAGAAAGTTGACTCGCTGTGGCGACCCCTAACGGGAAAAGCCGAAAGAAGAAGAAGAAGCATGTTCTTTCTATGATTATTTTTAATTTTTTCAAATATGATTAAAAAAAGGTCATAGAAATTACATGTTCTTTCTATCAGTATTATATATATATATATATATATATATATATATATATATATATATATATATATATATATATATATATATATATATATATATATATATATATATATATATATATATATATATACCTATCAGTATTTGAACACCTTTCTACCCTGTGACGCTGCTGTGACAATTTCCTTATTGTGGGATCAAAAAAGTCCATCTTATCTGGTCTTATCTTAACCTCACCTCTCGGCCAATCAAAGCTCAGATAGGCCCCGGCCTGCCTGCGACCCTGAGAGCAGGATATGCGCTATACAAAATGAAAGGATGATAATTTAAGTGGCAGCTAAAGCATTTCCCTAAATGTGGACCTGATCTGGTGGACTTTGTCGCAGACGAACCTTTGGCTTGTTGTGTTTTGCATCTGACCGGATTCCCTGAACTGACGCAGTGGATGCCACTGAAAAGGGGATTTAAAAATAAAGGGCGATCTGACCAAATGTTAATGTGCGACCGAATGTCCCCTTTCTCCTCAGACGGTGTCCTACGCCCAGTTCCTTTATCCAACCAACGCTCTGGTAAGACAGAAGAGCGGTGGCGCGCCCGAGGGCTCCGCGGCTCAGACCCCCCCGTCCCGTTTCCGTGGCAACGGGCAAAGGAACCTCACCGCCGCACGTCCCAGCAGCGCTGTGGCACAGGACCCATGTAAGGCTCGAGGTCAGCCTCCCACAGACTGTGGCAGGGCAAAGAATTAGACTTAAAATCCTGCATAAAGTAAACATCAACATCATTGTCACACGCTTACATGAGATCAAACATATTCCTTATGTTACTGTTGAATTAAATTTTTTTTTTTTAATTATGATAATAATACATATTATTCAAGATGCCTTTCTCAACGCTCAAGGACACAGTGCAGACATATGCATTTACACAAAATACATACTTCAAAAGCAACCAAAAAAAATTAAAATACTAAAAGTGACAAAGGGGGAAGGAAGCATTATATTTTTTACATCAGCACTTACATACATTTCTTTGAAAACATCCGAGAAGACCTTTCAAATTTGATTTCACGTAGTCGTGTGTGTGTGTGTGTGTGTGTGTGTGTGTGTGTGTGTGTGTGTGTGTGTGTGTGTGTGTGTGTGTGTGTGTGTGTGTGTGTGTGTGTGTGTGTGTGTGTGTGTGTGTGTGTGTGTGTGTGTGTGTGTGTGTGTGTGTGTTTGCGCGTCCTTCAGATACAGAGGAGGTGACGGAGTACGATCCCAACCTGCTCAGTGACCCCCAGTGGCCCTGCGGGAGACACAAGAGGGTCCTTATTTTCGCCTCCTACGTGGTGAGCTTCTCCACTTCATCCTCTCGGTAGACGGGACATCACGCCGATGCTTCTCGGTTGTCAAGCAGCCGTAAAATCACCCTCTCGCCGGCAAGAAGCCCTCGGGTCCAATTTCATACGACTTCACCGCGGGGCGGATCACGAAACCCCGATCATTTATGCGGCTCCTCGGTTTCAACCTGCCGGTTTGTTTTCCCGCCCGCAGACGACAGTCATTGAGTACGTGAAACCGTCCGACCTGAAGAAGGACATGAACGAGACCTTCAAGGAGAAATTCCCCCACATCAAGCTGACACTGAGCAAGATAAAGAGGTAACCAAAACATCTGGGAGCGCGCTCGATCACATGAAAAAAGCCACACTCGGGTGTTTCTTGAAAAACAATGGCGGTAACATTGGATTTATTTAACTTCGATTCGGCCGGTGGATCCAACATATTTTCAGAATGACAGAACACAGAACTCAATTTCTAAGCAGGTTCCGATAGAAATCCTGAAAAGCCTCGAAGGCAAATAGCTAATGTTGCAGTTGTGGAGGGGAAAAAAAGGAGACAATAAGCAAAATGCAGTTTGAAATCATGTGTTCCCCTGTGAAAATTTCAAATTATTTTCCGCAGGCCATCACTCTCCTCAACAGATCCTCGGCACCTTTCCGAAGCCTTTTTTAGATTTAATTTAATCTTTAATTGCAAATGCCAGGCTTACACCTTTATGATTTTCAAGTCACTTAAAACTGGAAGTCAGAAGGTAATATTATGTGTTGTATCAGAGTCTTACTGGGGTTGTAGCACGCTCCCGTCATCTCGGCGATTTAACCACAGCCTTTGCTTAGTCTTTGCCCAGTCTTGGGCGCTCCAACAAACGTGTTTGATATTATAGCAAGTTTTTTTGTTATGTCACTGTAAAGACTGAATCGACAACTAATAGATGAGCTCAAACAAAACCAGAAAATGAAACAGCCCGACTCGGACGATGTTGATTCTCCAACGTGTCACGACCGAGCAGAGAAGAAGAAGCGATGGCCTGAAATAGCAGAGGCTCATCAAATACCCGCTGAAAACACTGCATGCTGGGCAAATTTGCTGAAAGAATCCAGTTGTAGTTTTTCCGCAACACTTTTCAAAATGTTGTCTCAGACCACACTGAGCCTTAGCTCTCAAAACTAGTCTTTTAGATATGAGCCGTTGTGGGATAATAGTTTATGAGCCTTTTTAAAATTTTTGCAAAGTCTCAAGGTTTATGTTTGTTTTTCTGGGTCTTCTTACTTATCCTCTCATCTTAAATGTCTTGCCATAGAGTGCTGTCATACCATTACAAATTCCTGTGTACGTTTTTTATATTTGGCAATTAAAGACATCCTGATCATGAAATACTCGATTTTTCCACTGCAGCTCCGGAATCCATAAGTTGAACGTAATGACCGAGCGGTCCTGAGACCGTCCTCCTGCCGGCGGCCAAACTAACTGACGCATGTTATCTCTCCCTCTTGAAGCCTCAAGCGAGAGATGCGGACCGTCAGCGAGGAGTGCGGTCTGCAGCCCGTCACCATGGCGATGGCGTTTGTTTACTTCGAGAAGCTGGTGCTGCAGGGTCGCCTCAACAAGCAGAACAGGAAGCTGGTGGCGGCGGCGTGCGTGCTGCTGGCGGCGAAGATCAGCAGCGACCTGCGCAAACCAGAAGTCAAACAGCTCATTGACGTGAGTACCGGTTGCCACGGAGATAAGGTCGAAACAACAAACACATGAAGAGGTTTAACTACAAAACACCTCCTTATTTTTAAGTTGACTTATTTCCGCACTTAACAGAACCCCGTTGGTTTCTGTCATGGGAGACGTTTCTCGAAACCAGAATCTTCACAATTCAAGCGCCTGCGATTCCCTGCCGCCTCTGAACGCCTCACATCTCAAATTTTGGGGGTTGGGGGTTTTCTTTTGCACCGCACAACTTATGCGATTTGTTTTCACTTTGAGTATTTGTTACCTTTGCTGAGCCGGCTGTAATTTAAAGGTTCTCTAAACTTCCCGCTTCTCAAATTAGTCGATTTCTCGGACACTGCATTTGCGGCACCGGACAAGCGGTTTCCCCAAACTGATGTGACTTGATGGGCCGACAAAGGAAAGCACAGGAAGCTGCTTGGCTCGGATGCTTCCTGCCGCTCCGACAGACGATCGCACACATGAATATTTAATCCGGTTCCTTGCCGTTGTGCTCGCTGCATTAAATATGCAGAGATCCACGTTTGGAGAAATCCTGTTGGTGTGATGGCAGGTAATTTACAGGTGGCGGAGGCGGGACGGCGGGGGTTATGAATACATCCCATAAACCCATGTGATCGCCACACTTGAACGCCATCAAAAGCAATCGGTGTCGACCAATACGAAAGCAAAAAGTCAAAACGGTCAGATTTGAGTTCTTACATGAGATAAACTTTCTTGATCCCCAAAGGGGAAATTCCTTTATCACAGCAGTGTGACAGTTATAATGCCAGAAAAATACAAATAAAGTAAAATAAATATGAATATAAATAGAGAGAAAGGAGATAGCAAGACAGCCACAAATAAATAGACAACAGCAACAACAACATCAGGGATGATAATGGACAACAGAATGGTACAGAAAAGTAAGTGTGAGAAATACACAACCGGGACTAAACAACAACATAAATAGTGACAATAGCGATGTATAAAATAAATAAACAAAAATAGGCAGGATGTGAGCGGGCTGGGACAAACAAGGATAAGAAAGAGAGCGGAGTTCGGCCATGACGTGAATGGGTGAGGTGGTGAGACTGTGGAGCAGCACAGATGCACCTCAGGCCGGTCAGAGTTGTGTGCTGTTGTGCAGTCTGACGGTCGTGGGAACAAAGGAGCGTCTGAAGCGTTTGGTTCTGCACCGGGTTGGGATGGACCAGGTTGGGATGAACCATTGGCTGCCACAGCTCGTGGTGCAGGGGGTGGGAAGGATCGTCCAGGAAAGCTCCCGGTTTGTCCTTCACCCTCTCCACTGCCACAGAGTGAAGATGGTCCAGGTTCAGTCCCACCTCCGAGCGGGCTTTCCTCACTGTCTTATTGAGCCTATTGACCTCACCGGTCCTGGCACCGCCCCACTGAGACACTATACCGAAGAAGAGCGCGCTGCTACCATAGACTGGTAGAAGGTCTTGAGGAGCCCGCTACAGACGCCAAACAACCCGCCAGGAACAACATCCTGACCCTTTCTGTAGAGTGCATCTGTGCTGTGTGACCAGTCCAGTTAGTTTTTAACGGGGACCCCAAGGTTCTTGTAGGTGTCCAGCATCTCCAACTCCTTACCCTGGATGGTGATCGGTACCCGTCTCCTCCGATTCTTCCCGAAGTCCACAACCACCTCCTCGGTCTTGGGAGAAGTTGAGTAGGAGGTTGTTCTGGTTGCTCCACTCAACAAAACTCGCATCCGATCGCAAGTTTTGTTGAGTCCCTCCGCCTCCTCACCGCATCCAGTTATCATCCATCACTTTTTTTTTTAATCCATTCAAACCTCCATTCTCATTTGCGTCCATTTATTTTGTGTGCCTGATAATTAACCGTCCTCGCTTTAAACCCCCTCCCCTCTTCTCTCCACCCGATGCCGACGCGACGAGCAGAAGCTGGAGGAGCGTTTCCGTATCGGCAGACGGGAGCTGATTCCCCTGGAGTTCCCGGTGCTTGTTGCCTTGGAGATGGGACTTTACCTCCCCGAGAGCAAGGTCATGCCGCACTACCGCAAGCTGGTGCAGCAGGGATAGACTGACTGCACGATTCATTGTGTGCGTGTGTGTGTGTGTGTGTGTGTATTTGTGTGTGGGTGCGTGTGCGTGTTTAGGGGAGGCACGACCAGTTTATAAGCTCCTGAGTGTGAGGCTGAAACAAAATTGTGAGTTTGGGGCCGGAGTGAGTCGGTGGAGGTAGTGGTTCTTACTCGACGTGGTGCATCTGAATGTCGCAGAGGGTCGCAGGCGTGACGTTCCCACGCTGACCCGGTCATTAGCTCTATGTTAGAGATGTTCTGTGAGCACGTTTATGTGCTTTTAAGTTTCTCACAAGTCATTTTTGGTGTTTTAATGGGAGTCAAAGCGATACCAGAAGGTACAGTACAAAGAGAACATTTACTGATTTTTTTTTTTTTCTCATTTTTTTCTTTTTCTAATCTTGATTGTGAAGCGATGCCCTAATTTGGGGACTGATTTGAACATGAATTAGGGCATCTCTATCCCTGATTCAGTGCCATTTAGAATTATGTCTCATACACACGCAGTTATTAAACAGTGTTGCATTTAAAAAGCTGTATTACCTGGCTAAGAACTAATATGGGCGCCATTAGAATTCAAAATGTCGCATTGTGTTGATCTTATCACTCGTAGAATGGATTCCAGTTGAAGGAATCCGCTCGTATCAGCTGACACTGTTTTTACCTGTGTGTGTGTGTGTGGGGGGGGGTCTTCTGAAACCATGTGATCAATATGTGAGGTGTTTCTGATAAATAACTGTGACCTTTGTGAGAAACTCTTTCCGTGAACCTTTTTTCTGTTACTTTTACAAGCCGCACTGTGTTTTAGACGAGCGTTCCGAAGATTCGAGGATTTAAAGTCACTGTGACATCAATGCCTCTTTTGCCCATCGGACTGAAACCAACTGCAGATTTGTTGATATAGTTCATATGTGGAAGAGGCCTTTCATTCTTGTGTGTGTGTGTGTGTGTGTGTGTGTGTGTGTGTGTGTGTGTGTGTGTGTGTGTGTGTGTGTGTGTGTGTGTGTGTGTGTGTGTGTGTGTGTGTGTGTGTGTGTGTGTGTGTGTGTGTGTGTGTGTGTGTGTGTGTGTGTGTGTGTGTGTGTGTGTGTGTGTGTGTGTGTGTGTGTGTGTGTGTGTGTGTGTGTGTGTCCACTGCACTGAACGATTCAACTGTGCTGGTGTATCTAACCCATCATTTAATCCCCTCTGACTCATGTGGCAGCTCCGCCTTCACACAGGGAGCACAAACAGCACAGCTCGGCCGGCGCTTGCAAGAAAAGAGGGTTGTTTATTTATTTAAACCGTGTGTTTCGCGTCACCAGCCAGGGACACTGTCTTTAAATGAAACATATCCTGGCATATATTTAATTTCTCAGGAATTTGGCTTCCTTGTGTCTTTGAACGTCTCACAGAATCAAATCCAAAGAGACGGTCGTGCAGCAACCGCTGTCACGGGAAATCCACGGGAGAGAACCGATTGTACTGCTTTTACTGAAGATGAGGCTCCAGTCCCCGGGGCCACACATACTTAAGTACGACTCGTACGAGCACCACACTGTACTCATCTGACTGCAGTACTTGTTGCAAGGGCGGTTAAGCGATTTAATATCAACATTTATTTATTTTTTACAAGCTTCTTTTCCCCTAACCCCCGGACGCCTCCGCCAATATTTTCATGCATTTTCTTACTGGTTTTAATGTAATTTATTGCAGACTTAAAGGTATTTTTCCTGAATTTTTTGTAGTTTTTTTCCATCTATATGTAATTTATTGCTGATTATTGACTATTTCTGTGTAAATTTTTACAGATTTTTTTTATTTTATAAATGTGACTGATTGCCAATTTATGCTTGGAAAATTTCCTGTGATTTTGGAAAAACAATCAAGTGAATTGACTGTGAAAAGAAACTTGTGGAAAAATAAAGCTGTGTCAGAAAAGAGAAATTTGGATTTGCATCTCCATCATTTCAAAAGAGGAAAAATAATCCGGGTCATGACATCATGGTAGGACATCACCAAGCCTGACTTTTTGCATCGTTACTCATCAGATATGTATATAAGAGATTGGGGGGGAATGCCTGAGCAATAAGTTCCACCATTTCATCATCATTGATATTTATCCCTGACATTTCTGAAATATTGCTGTAAAGCTCATAAAATATAGAAGTCTGTTCTCAGGGCTGTTGGTCCATGTCTGCAGTGATCCACGCTGCAGTAGAACCCACAGATGTTTCACATCTGTATCGATCACGATTGCATTAATAAAATGACTAAAATCCAACTGAGTTGTTGCAAAAAAAAAAACTCAAGTACTTGCAGCAGAAATATAAAAATATTTCAGTGTTTAAACCAATGAGCATGATCACAGCATAGTTTGACTTTATTAATTTAAGCTTCAAAAAAGGATTTGAGGATAACAAACAAATCACACGGTTGTCATGAGTTTGCTGCTTGTCTTCAGGGACAGGAAGGATGAAGTCGACATGCAGGTTCATTTAGTTAAATCGGTGTGTGAAGTCTTAACGGTTGTTTGAGTGTCAGCTGAGAGGCCACAGGTTCTAATATTTTCTTTACTGTATATAATAAAGATATAGACCTCGCCTACATCCTTGTCAAATCGTGACAAAACAGAAGCAGCTAAATAAATACATTAAATAAGTTGTTTGTTTTTTCCCCCCAAAAAGGAACGGTTAGTCCAAACTCATGTCCTCATCGTCGTCTTTCTTGTCTTTGGCGTCTCCATCCTGGTCCGATTTTGTTTCCGTCTCCATTGCTTTTGCAAAAGCCTCCACGTCTGCAAACACAATCAAATATCCGAAATTCAATTCTCTGCCCTCTGAAGTTTGTGAAAAGTAAAAAGGAAAATACTCCTCTGTAGTGATCAAACTAAACAGTTTGACCCTTTATACTCTGCAAATTATTTTTACAACGGTTTCACTTTGTGTTTAAAATCCTTTGTAAACTGGTTGTTTCAAGTTTAAAAAGGAAATGGAAAATATCATCACTATAACTTGAAAATGACCATGAAATTTTTTAAAGTGTCTGAAAAAACTGCGATAAATTAACTGAACAAAGCAATATATTCAGAAAAATGATTCTCTTATGCCAAAAAAAAAAAAAAATTCTACATAAAACTAGGATTCATTCCAGCTCCTGCTGGTTTTTTGGTGAACACAGACCTCCTTTGTTGGCGGCGTCGACGGCCTCTGCAGGCAAACCGAACTGGTTCATCAGAGGTCCTAACTGGCCTGACACCAGGGCACTGCTGAACATGCTCATAGCCTGCGGGCCAGGAAAAAACAGACAGACTCAGAGGATAAATACCAACAGAAGGGTGGAGCCTGCCGAGAGCAGCGCGCCAATCTGCTACTGTTACAGGAGTAAGACACGAGAGGCAGGTTTGTTTTTAGATCATCAGTTTCATCCTCCCCAAACTCCATTCTTCAACTCAAACCCAAAATAAATACAACTTTCCCTCTGGCAGGAAGTGTTTCTTTTTTTTTTTTTTTTTTTTTAATCCTTGGACTTTTTTTGATGGTGGTTTTTTGAGAGTCGGCGTGGAAACATCAGCCTTCCTTCTGACTCGTGGTGGAATCTAACTCGAGGCGTTTCAAACCTATTCAGCTGATTTTGTTATTCAAAGGGTCACGTTCCTCATATCTAGGTGGTTTTAACTTTCTCCTCACTATATTTCTCATAAACTTCTGGCTGACGATTCCAAAAAATAATCAGGTGATTTCTGATTTTGGGGGGGACAATCCTCAGAAACTCCACACACTTACCCCCAGGGTTTGTCTTTCTTTTATTTTCGATCACTTTAAATCTACATTTAACATCTAATAGTCCAAATTGCTGTTTTGATACATTTATGTTTTTCAGAATTAAATGTCCTGCTTCCTGCGACCATGTCGACAGTGGGAGAAAATGGAAAACAAGAGGCATAAGGAGAGGTTTTAAAAAAAAAACAAAAAAAAAAAAACATGACAAAGCAGCAGTTAGAGACATGGGCAGGTCACCTGCTGAAACTGAGGCGAGCTGAGGGTGTTGTGCAGCTCCTCGGTGCTCTGCAGCAAAGACTCCCCGCTGGGCAGATATGGCATCAGCCTCTGCTGCACCTCGGGGTTGGCCAGGATGGGAGCCATGACCTCGGGGGTCAAGACGCTGGCGAGGTCCACTGCAGAGGACAAACACACACTGATCTGTCAGAGTGTAAAAGCCCTCCTTTCATTACAAGTGTTATTCATACTGTTGTAAATAATACTGTATATACAGACATGTTTATGTAGATTTAATTAATCTCATACCGTATTTCATTTGCCTCCTTTATTTACAAAATTGCACTTTGTATGTTCGTATTGTGTACAACGACCTGTTGTCCAGTCGCTGTTTACCTTTGTGTTAGTAAAATGTGTCATGTTAAACCAGAAACAAATTCCTTGGTCAAAACCGCCTATCTTTCTGAGGCTTTTGGTGGCAACATATCGATATATGAAATACATTGCAATCATGTTATTATGCCAATTTTTTTTTTGTCTGGAAAGAACATTTGTGGGGAGCAAACTGAAAAATCTTCAGAAATGAAAAGGAATGTTGAAAAATAAAGAATCAGAAACAATTTGAATGAAAAACAAATACATATTATGGCCCTTTTCATTATTCACACTAAATTATTTAAGTGTTTGATTGCCTGAGTGGAACTAAACTGGGTTTGATGCGTGTACGCTGTCAGTCAGCATTCAACGCCGACTGACCAGAAAAGGGTTTATACTGCCCCCGTGGATGGAAGCGGAACAGCAGGTGCGCTGCAGGGTGTGGTCACCTGGAGGTAGCAGTGATGTCACAGAGTCCTGCAGCGCACCTGTGAATGTGGCCGATGGGACTGAGGCAAATGGCGGGGATTTTGAAGCCACGGAGGAAAAAAAAAACCTTTAAAAGTTTCTCTCCTGCACCTAAAAAACTGTTTCGCTGCTGTTTCGCTCATGACTGTCAGAGTAATCTGACATTTGCGGCTGTTTGTTTTCATCTTTTTTCTTTTGTGAATTCTCCAGATTCTCTCAGCACTTATAGTTTAGGACGTGAACTTTTAACAGAATGACAAGATGAACACCTGCAACGAAAGGAAACACCTGATTTCATTGGTAACAGATGTTTTGTTGGGGGAAGGCACGCTTCTGCAACAAGCTGAAATGATTGTGTTACCGAGTTACTCGCCGCTACAGAGGCGGCTGCATTCACGATGCCAATTATTCACAGGATAATTAGCAGAAATTACACTAATCAAGTCTAATTATGCATTTTCCCTTTGGTGATTATTCAAATTTTGCTCTTATCTCCAGCTGGCAGGATTGCAGCACTGGGGCGTCTCTGCTCACCTCCCTGGCTGCCGGCAGGCACGTTCATGGTCGCCAGGATACTCTGCAGGTCCCTCAGCTGGATGGGCTGCGTGGGGTTGGCGGCCCCAGCGGCCAGGGACGAGGTAGCCGGCGTGGAGGGAGTGGTGGCCGTCGGGGAGGCGGCCGAGGTGGCCGAGGGCGTGATGGGTGTGGTGGGGACCTGGGTGGAGCCGAGCCGACTGGTGGCAGAGGTGGAGGTAGGGGTCACGGCCGTGGAGGGACTGGCGGGAAAAACATGAAATGTGTGGGTGTTAGAAGCAGGTCTTCAGCCCGTTTTCAAATGTTTTACTCGGACACTGACCAAAGTCCAACAGTAAACATTTCTGCGTGAGTTGCGTGAATGAAGTCTTTTCAAATGAGCTTTTCTTTTCAGTTTTACTCTTACAAATGTGGACTGCCTTCAGCTTGGAAACTGCTGAGCTGTTTGGCTGAAAATCCACAAGTGTGTGTGTGTGTGTGTGTGTGTGTGTGTGTGTTTCTTTCTTGTGGTCTGAAAAAATTCCCCTGGCTCTCACCCTCTCCATATCTGAGTAAATAAAGACCAAACACTCATTTTTCAGTTTTTAAATGAGACGGAGTTCTGAAGTCTGTTAAGAACATCACATTACTGGTCGTCTTTACCAAGAATTAACCAACCTAAACACAGATTTAACAGATGGTGGTGAAAACACAGCTCATTCTGACACCTTGTGGATGAGTTACTGGCTGCAGGGACACTGCTGCTGCTGCTGCTGCTGCTGCTGCTGCCCAGGAGGTTGGCCAGACCAGGGCCAGCGAGGGCACCCAGGCCACCTGTTGTCAAGAAAACAGTTTTGTCATTCACAGCAGAGCATTTGGAGATTCTTCGCTTCAGGATTGGTGTCATCGCCGAGAGGCTACGTACCGATCCCGCCCAGTCCGGTCGGTCCGATCAGCTGCATGAGCTGGTTGTGGCTCATGTTTCCCAGAAGACTTTGGAGGCCGCCCTCCCCTATTCCATGAAAACAGTTGGGCAAAAGTCAGACAGCACAGCAGTTTACAGTCATTACTTTAAATCTATTAACCAGAGTTATTCTACCTCCCTAAATTAGACTCAAATAATCTATGGTACACTTCAATTCAATTCTGCTCAACCGTTTTCTTGTCTTTCTTATAGAGCTGGACACTAAATCTCAATGTATGCCGTGACAATAAAAGACTATTCTATTCTGTCAAATATTCAAAAAATATTTTACATAGAACAACAGCGCACTCTGCTGACACAGATGCAGGACACACCAGCATTCAAAGCCGCCGGGGAGCGTTTTGAGCTCTTAAAACGTGTGAAAGACGAAGTGAAACACGAAGTGAAAGAACTGATTAGGACAAGACTGACACACAGAGGAAGGGAAACATGATTTAACATGTGATAAAAAGACTTCTGGTTATTCCTTTTCTTCCGCAATGAACATCCCCTTCAACCCTTTCTCCTCAGCAAACATTCCTCTCCAGAGGACGCTGAGACAGATTCTAATGCAGCCGCAGTTCCTGTTTATTGATAATGATCTTCTTGCCTTTGTCGGGGACAACCTGGAGCAGGAGATTATCGATAACACTATTTCCTTCCACCAATCATCATTGATAAAGTATCAATATTATCAATCTGCTAAGAAAGCAGTTTAGATCCATAACATGAGGTAGTGACAATGATGGAACATGTGATTTAGCAGTGATTTTAAATCCATAAATTTAAAGCTTGTTTTTGTGACTGCTTCTTGTTTTCTTATTCATTCAAGACCCAGAAAGTGTGATTTTTCTTTAATTGTCTGAATCTCTGATACGATCATTTAAGGAAATAATGTCACACATCCTGCTGACACACCGTTAAGGACATTTTCTTTTTTTCTTTCTGTTTCTCCCTAATTAGGGATTTTGGTAAAAATATAAAGAAACAAACAAACTAACTAAATAAATAAATAAAAAGCTTTTCAACATAGAATGTGGAGTGTTGGCGCTCTCTTGTGGCCAATCTTTTTTTTTTTTTTTTAATCAACATGCCATTTACAAATAAGGCTAAAAAGTCGTTTTCCATTCATGGTTTCCAATATAGATAGATCAGAATGATTCTGCAAAATGTGTACATAATTTTGCATAATTCAGACCAGAAGAAAACCAACACTACCAGATTATGGTTTTGCTTGTAATGACAGTTTGATTACAAATGTGACTTTTTCTTTTGCTGTTCAGGGTTTCCAATACACATGGATCAGCATGATTCTGTGAAAAGATTTTTTGTAATTTTTTCACATCTGTCCTAAAGACCAAAAGAAAAACAACTCTATCAGATTTAAGTTTTGTTTGTAATGACAGCTTGATTGCAAATGTGATTTTAAAAAAAAATTCTATAACACTGAAGTGTTTTCTGTTCACTTTATGACTGCTAAACTCCAAACATGGAGATGAAAACCATGAAATCAACACATAAAATTGAAAAAATTATACCACAATTAGTTTTAATTTCCTTTTTGTCACATGATGCGATGGAAACTCATTGTTAACTTAAAGTTTTGCCAGGTTCAGACTGCCAGATGGAGAACGTGACGCCCTCCCCCTCATCAGCTGAGAGGAGTGCTACATCCTCCCAGGAGTTTTCCTTTAAGGCTCTTATGTATTCTAAAAGTGAGACAACTGGGCGATCCGTTACCTCCAAGTGCGGACAGATCGTGTCCTCCACTGCCGCTGCTGCCGAGAGCGCCAGGCATGGGCGGGTTGTTCAGATATTCATTCACCTTACGGCAGTACTCCTCGTCCTTGTCAGTCTTAGGCTCCTAAACGAAATTTGGTGAAAACGTGGTTATCAGTTACTGTATGACCACTCAGGGATATATCATTAAAAGGAAAAGTTTATGGATTCAATTTTATTGTTCGATTTTTTTGGTAAAACAGACCTAGACTGATTAAAACAGCAGGCTACAGGAAACATGCATGTTATATTTATATCTTTGAGTGGGTCCTGCAAAATTACCGTATTTTCCACACTACAAGACGCACCGGATTATAAGGCGCACCTTCAATGAATGCCCTATTTAAAAAAAAAACATATTCAAGTGGCACAGCATTATAAGGTGCATATAATAGAAGCTACAGCAGTGGCTGGGGTTGTGTTATGCATCCACTAAATGGAGCTTCGCTAAAGGGAATGTCAACAAAACACTCAGAAAAGTCAGTCAAACTTTATTAATAGAATACAAACCAACTTTCTGACAACTCTGTTCCCTCCCAAAACAAGTTAGTGCATTCACAATACAGTACTTGTATTGTGTTTTTGTGCCGCCTTTGTCGAAAACAATGTATTTCCAACTCCATTTGTCACAGTTCAAAATGTTTCATAAAACGAAAGCACCAAGAAGGACCGCCTCTAAATTCATCGATGTTTATGTCGCTAGCTAGCGCTGCTGCCTTCGTTGGAATAGTGACTGTAGAGAAGCTTCTACTTGCTGCTCTCTGTTCTCCCTTAACTGTAGCCATCTCGCTTTGTTCCCTCGGAAACTCTGTTCAGTTTCCTTTACTTGGCGCTGGTCATCTCATTGCTTCCTCCACTTCCGCACCATTGAAAATGGAGTTGGCGACGGCTTCCCGTAGATGCGAGACCTCTTGCAGTTCAATATTGATCCATATATAAGGCGCACCGGGTTATAAGGAACACTGTCGGTTTTTGAGAAGATTAGAGGCTTTTAGGTGCGCCTTATAGTGCGGAAATACGGTAGTAAATAATATTTAAAAACACAAGCTATTAAAATATCCATATCAGAAAGGTCAAATAAAAGCCCTACACACAAGCCTACCTGCATCCAGAAGAAAAGCCGCTTGGATCCCGCTTTAAACTTCAGCACGTAGACTCGTCCGGTGGTGCACTGGTTCACCCGCTTAAACTCGCAGTCATCGGGGAAGATAATCAGGTCCTGCATCGGAACGCCGAACACTTTAAAAGGCGCCAAAAGAGACCAGCCAGTGTAACAAAGACAAGGTGACCTACGTCGTCCACGTTCCCGGTGGTGCGATCCTTCCAGCAGAAATGGATGAGGGAGTCGTCAGTCTGCTGGATGTAGACCTGACCTTTGCGCTTGTCGGGAGTCACCGTGCTGCCCTTCATGGTCATCTTACCGGCACGGAACTCCACCAGGTACTTACTGGAGGAGCCGCGGGACCCAGACACCATGCTGGGGAACAAAGCTCCGGACGCCATGGCGATGAAGAGGAGGAGGTGGAGAAAGATGGCTGCTGAAGAGACAGAGAAGGAAGGAAATACTGGAAGTCTGACAAAAAAGTATGGGCATGTTTTTTGGTTTCTTTGATTGGCAGGATTTATAATATGCAAAGGAATAAAAAAAGGCAAATTCCTACAAATTCTACCTACTTGATCAAGCAACAGCAGAAATTAAAAGTAGAGAAAAATATAAAAATAAACTAATGAAAACAAAAAGGTGGATATTATATGTTATATAATTCATGCTGTCTCAAGCTTAGATCAGAATCAGAACTTCTTTAATAACAAAATGTGTAATGTACACAGAAATTTGTCATGGTATGACAGCCCCCTATAGCAGGAAATTGAAAATGAGAGAATAACCTATAAGAAAAAGCAACAAAAAAATTAGCAATAACTAGCTGTAACTTAGAAAAAACAGAACAAATACAAAAAAAAACAAAACACATACAGGCTGTGCATAGGATATATAATATAAATATTTAATACGATTTTATTAGCCACAACATCCATTTTAAATCATTTAACATTTCTCAAAAGGTTTTCACTCGGGTTGGAAATTCTCATTTGCAACCAAGTCGGTGCAGAAACTTGACTTTTGCTAAAATCAGTATATTGGTTGATGATTATTGCACAGAGAGAGATCATCATGGGGCAATATTAAAATTTCTTTTAAAAATCAATAGTAAGCTACAGCACTGCAAATGAGGAAAACAGTGAAATAATTACTACACAATACAGATAGATTAATACATTTAAAAACAAACAAAATATGCTATGTGTGTGTGTCTATACATATATATATATATATATATATATATATATATATATATATAAATACATATATGGGTATGTGTGTGTGTGTGTATGAACATAAATTTAAAATTAGCATCTCAAGACAAGCAGTGTTTGATGGTTATGAGCAAGGAACTTAAAAGCTTTTATGGCACTTTATCCTAAAGTGGGTTAAATATATTCAAATTTAAATGAACGTATGTGTATATATGTTTATATATATTATATCTATTATCCTTGCAGGTATAACATAGGTGGCACATTCTGCCCGACCGAGTGTTATTTGGAACCAGAGAGCGAATACTGGGAACGACGGCTCATCCCAGCGCTCCCATTAATAGCTTACCGACCGGAGCCCCGGATGACTGTGCATCCTGCCACCAGTAGCCTGTTTCTCAGCCCGGCGCGGCCACGACAGGGCAGGAATTGAACACGTCGAACACACATATTAAATACCCAAATTGAACACACACTTCATGTCATCCAAAAAACGCGAAAAGACGTTTATAAGATGTTTCACTTACATTTTCTCTGTGGAGAGATATTGCGGCGGCAGGACAAGTCAAACTCGCGGAGGATAATAGTGATTGGCTGTTTGGCACCGAGGCGCCTCTGTGATTGGTTCGACGGTGGTGTCGATCATGTGAGCTTTAATTGTTATGATGTGGTTCGGTTGAGGTCGCACTGCTGCTAAAAACGACACACATGAACTTCCATTGGCCACAATACTAAAGATATGAATATCTGAACATTTCAGTAAGTATAATTAAAAATCAAAATGTTTTTAAAATGCTTCGACTTTGTCCCTGATATGCTATTGCCAAAACTAAGTTATTTCTGAATGGAGGGAAAACGGGTAAAGCAGCTTATATTCTAAATGTACATAAAAGTCATTGTTTTTCTATTTTAGTTTTGCATCTAATATTGTTAAAATAATTTTCACTTCTTACAGATTAAAAGAAAAAAAGTGTTGAAAAAAATGCAATATTCTTGTAAGTCCTTAGTATTTCCTTGCTAATTAAAAAACAAAACAAAACAGATTTTCCTTCCTTCAGCTTGTTTCTTTATTTTCCAACTCATTATCAGGGAATATCTTGTAAATGAACTGGGTAATATTCAAATTTTTTGCTGAGTGTTGTTGATTATGAGATAACTTCCAATTTTCAGAAACAAATGAAATATTTCTGTTACTCATTTTTTTAATCATAGTCGAAATCTCCTCGTCGTGGCAACTTGACTTGAATTTCTTCACTTGAAGATATTTCACCCCTCACCCAAGAGGCTTCTTTTGGAAAACCTCCGGACATATTTTTACCTACTTTTATCTGACAAAAATCCAATACTAATGAATGCACATTTGATGCAAAATATTGATATGGTATTGTCCGGTGTTATGTGACAAAGAAATACAGATCACAAGACAGGTTATTTTAATAGTCCATAATTTATTTCTTAAATATGCTTGTTTGCATACGGATGCGTATGATAAGGAGGGAAAGATCAGAGAACATATAATGTAAACATTTTCAAATGAATGCTAAACATAATGACAGGGAGGTGAAGAATCCGCCATCAAACTTGCACCGTAGAGTGACTGCAGTCGTCCAAAGTGCTTTGAATTAAGAATAAAGGAGATCAGCCTGGAGGACCGTGGAGATATTTCACTATACATTATGTGCATAGGACAGTGAGCGTTCAAATGTGCAGTTTTACGCAAGTTAGTGCTCAGAAACAACAGCAAAAACTCCTCCTTGCTGCTTTGTGAACGCAAGGTGCGTTTTTACATTTCAGGAGGAAGAACTAGATGGATCAGGTTGCATAGGTTTATGACATAACAGAGACCTGTTTTAACTGGAAATTGATGACTTTGGCTGGTGGTGGTGGTGGGGGGAACAAAAAAAAGGACTGAAATTTGAGTTTCTGTGCGAAGACAAACAGTTTGAATAATGAGTCACAGCTTTCTCTTTGAACCAAAATGCTGAACATCCCTTTGCTTAAAAGTCTATATGAATACATTTACAGTATTTTTCTCAGTGCAGAAACATTTTATGGCTTTAATTTGTGTAACTCGGTGTCCATGCATACACCACAGACTCTACACGTCATCTATGTTACAACATTGTAATGTACCAACAACATTTGTTTACTGGGCGAGTAAACACCATTATAAGCAGCTTCCTTTTTCTACTGTATATCTCTAGTCATAGAGAAATGACAATGATGAGTTTTGAAGTATTCGATCTAAAACTAAAATAAAAATTGAATAGTCATAGAAACGCAGCAGGTGTGTTTAGATAAACCCTGATATTTGAATGCAGCTGGACAGGAGTTTATGGCGTCTCTGCATGTCACATTGCACTGCGGTGACCTGAACTACAACAGAACATGTGTTTGAGTCTGTGTATGTTTGTGTTCTAGAACAGGGGTTCTCAAACAGGGTCTTCCCTTGGATCCATGCCAAAGTGACAAATATTTTCATTTAACCTTTATTCAAGGCTTCCTGACAGATCATTTATTGCACAAGTATTGAAACACAACAAAGTGATATAATTAACAAATATTTAGCCTTAAGATAGACTGCTTTAATATTTACAAAGATTTGTATTGCTATTTGAAAAAATATCAAATCAATTTCGACCTATTTTCCCTCAAATCTTTGATTCATATTATAAATGTGTTAATTTTCATGTAGATCTCAACATCTTTTGTCGTTTGTCACATTTACTATGATTTACTTTTAATTCTAAGATACCTTTTGTTAGAAAAAATGTTTGAATAAATTTTAAGCAAAGACTGCTCGGCATATTGCGCTTCATCAAATATAAGAAAATGTTCGAACGCTGGATCTGATTTCTTGTGTTTCAGGGCTTGTATACAGGGTCTGACTGTCACACCAGGCAGGTTGTCCAGGACTCATCGAGTGAAATGGGTGAGAACCTCTGTTCTAGAAGTCAGAGCTGCACTCTGGAGATCAAAATGCTAAAAAGCCCACCGGAGGAATACGGCATAAATGTGGACTATCGTCAGAAAAAGGGATTAGGGGCATATAAAGGTGAAGATGGTCGGTGTGCTATCAACATCTACAGTAAGTAAACTCAAAAAATATTCTCTCCAGTATCACTTTTGTGGACAACATTCACAGTCAAGTAACTGATAAACTGTCTGATAACACTAAGGTATCAGTTCTTTGTCTATTCAAAGAAAGCAGTGGTACCGTGAGCGTCCGGACTGTCACAAAAAGACACAATTTTTGTAGAAATAAAGTGAATCCTGTCACACTGAGCACCCTTTCCCCCATGTCAATAAATGTTGGGACAGTCAGTGTAGTTCCTGTCGAAGTATCCGCCGGTGTACAGCCAATCCTCAGCTCCGGTGTAAGGGTTTGTTCCCAGCTGGAACCACCTTGCGAATCAAAGATACACACATTATTTCAACAAAACGGTGAAAATCCTGCAGGAGGACTCTTTTGCATTTATATGGAAGAGCGTGAATCACAGCCCTCACTTAGGAATTCCGCACAAATTAATGACCCATGAGAAGTCAGTAATACTCGATACTTCAAAGAAAACTTCAATCAAAGTTTTTAAGTTTTTCTCTTCTCTCTCACTTTTCATTAATCCTGCTGAATGTATTCATTTTTTAAACACACTCTCCAAACCTAATGGCGGGGCCGGCATGCCAAGCAGTCACCAAGGGATTCAGTAGTTTTCCTTCATCAAAAGTAACCCGATTCGAAACATTGACAAAATGAACGTTTATGGACACAACTTTTTAGTCTCAGGGTACCTTTTTTGCTATTGTGTATGGAGATAGTATAATATAGTATTCTGTAGTTATTTAATGGTTTATTTAAATGAAAAATATCTTCTGAATCGCCCTTGACAAAGATCATCACACTGTATCAAAGCAGAAATTGTGAGATTGATCTGCTTTTGCTTTGTTTGCTTTCTGCTTTCCTTTCTTGGTGATAAATTGCAATGGTTGTGTTTTTCTAAATACCCCGTGTGGCATATAAAGACCCATCTGTTCCTTTCAAGTGCTGAAAAAGTTAAAAAAATGTATGTTTCCAAATGCACCTGGTTGACCAGTCCTGCTCGTCCTTGGATCGTGATTTGCGAGCGGCCCTCTGTTTCTCCTCCAGACGCTCTTTCTCTATACTTGCAGAGTCTGTGAAACACAATTATTGTGTGTGAACTATCACGGGAGGGTCCATATAATGGAGACATGCATGGAGGGAGTATCGGAGTCTGGAGTTACCTATTTCTCCGTTCTCCATGGCCCGGATGTCGGGCCTCAGCCGGCAGTCAGTGGGTGCCAGGAGTCGCTCCGTGCCAGGCTCCAGCTCGTTCAGTGTCATGGCAAAGCTGGTGAAGTTATACATCTGCACCAGAGGAAACACAAGTGGCGACACACTCGTGATTACTGTCGTGATTCCAAGATTTTGAACAGCAAGCAGCTAGTTATAGATGACATACTGTGCAACTTTTGATCTGTCTGTACATGCTTCCAAGTAAAACTGTAAAAATCAGTGTCTGCCCCCCGGGCCAAGAATGTGCAACCAACTTAGCCTTTGATAAGTGTGTGTGTTCAGCACCTTGGTACCTTTGCAGCATCTTTTCTGTGGAATTATTCTTAGTGCACTACATGTGTTTATAGTATCAGATATCTGCTATCTGATTTGTGGTTGTGTTCAGCTGCACACAACTCACAACAATAATATTTGAGGCCAAATATTTACGATGAGACAAAACTGTTGAAAGGAGAGTTTCCAAAGCTACAAACAGCTGCTTTGACATCTGCTGCCTGAGATTGTTTGTGATAAGCGGTTTACAAATGAGTCTTACTAAGGGTGAGTGGTGTGTTTATCTGTATGTGGATGGTTACTTTGGAGAATGTGTAATAGTGAGTGATAATTTTTCACCAGCAATTAACCATGCTATAGTTGCCAGCCACACTGGACCTTTTATGGGAACATATTTTTCTGATCAAATCAATTTTTCCTCTTTTGGGTATGCTCCCTGAGTGTAAAGTGAGAAATGCATAATGCTTTATGTCGACATCGGGTCCAGTGCTGGGACATAACGACACAGAGAGATCAGTTTTACAAGTCTGCGCAGCAGCTGACTGTTCCAACACATTATTTGTGTAGAACATAATGTTCATAGCTTTTCACAGGAAAAAGCATTGAGCAGCTATTACAAAAAACAAAGTAATATATAAAATGCCTCCACGCTGCTTGTCTGGTGTCATCAAAGCATAGTTAGTATAGGTTGAGTCAAATCCTTCATGTAGTGACTCAATGCTGATTGATGGAGCAGGTAGTAGCCATTAGTGAGTGTGTGTGTGCCCACCTGGGCTGAGTGAGCAGGCCGTGGTGATACCCTCCACAGTAAGGCACTTCCTGGTATCACAGTCACAGTCTCTTGAACTTCTGGCATCTCATCGGACTCCTCTTCACAGCTACGTTCCTACATACACATATGCACATGCGAACACTCATATTATAAGACGTAGGGGACCAAGGCCAACCTCAGATATTGAGTACATATGCAAACAGGAGAGTCACAGAACTACAGTTTCCACAAAGTCAACACATTTCTCAAGCAAACAGTGCATGTCATTGCAAGACATTATGGATTAGTGCTGGCAATGATCTCTCCATACACTACACTCTGAACATAACTCCAACTGGACAACAGCAGTAGCACACTACAGATACCAAGTACACTTTCACCTTACCTTCTACTAAAGCCACTGCATGTTAGAAAGGGCCGTTAGAAAGAAAAGATACCATTTTTGAGAGTAAATTCACAGACGACTGCATGTTGGAAGACAGAGAAAACAGGACAAACATAACAACAGCCCGCAAGCGAGTTATCGAAGTGGAAGATCAGAGCGTGTATTTGTCATGCGTCTCAGAGCGAAAAATGGTCAGCTTTATTTCAAACACTGGTATCGGATCAGGCGAAAGGCTGTGGATCAAGAGAAAACAATTATCATCCTGCTGTGACACCAACTTGTTTTTTTTTTTTTTTTTAAATCATATGCTTGGTTTTTGTTAACATATTGACCATTTTTAAATCAAAAGAATTTATCCATCTGAGAGACAATTTCTAACAGATGAGGATTCAGGACTTGGTTCGATCCAGAGGAAAAGTGTACACATTTTATAAAACCGAATAAATCTTCTCCCCACGAAGAGTCTGAGGCTCATGAACACGTCTTGAAATCCTCCTCTGTGGCGTTTGTGATTTGCGAGGTGGCGATTTGTCCCTCAACACAAGTCTGAGATGCTTCATAAAAGATGCCACTCACGTTGTCATATTCCAGTCAAAGCGAAACCACCTCCACATCCAAGTTCTACTCACCTGTTTGAGTTTCTTAGCGTCTCCTCCTGCCTTCTTATCGGCTTTCTTGTACGTTTCGTAAGTCTTGGGGTCAACGGTGTACATGCACTCTGTCCACTTTCCATAAATCACACGACGCTTCTTCTTACTGGTTCAACCACAAAAGAAATCCAAACCTTCATTACGGATGAAGTAGATTGGACAAAGGAAGTTCTCCCAGCTGGAGAATCGTATTCTCACCTTTTGTCCTGGATATGACCTTCCACCTTGTGCAGCTCTTTGCCAAACATGCCACATGGTTTGAAGTTCAACACACACTTATCGCCAGTGCTGATCAGTTTTGTGCAAAAGAAACATGTTACTTAATGAGCAGCGGTCCCATTTCTTAGAAACCTCCCGGCAAACTATTCATCACTTTACCTGTGGTTTACTATCTCCACTGTTCCGTACTGCTCAATCCAAAGCTTTCCTAAGATGATGTTGTGCACGCAGCACATTGGGTTTGTCCATGTGTACGCTTCTTTATGCCTGAAAGAAATTCACACCACCTCCACGTTGGTTATGTCAATTGAACGGCCCTGTGCTGAGCTCTCAACAGTTTCGAGTGCAGTGGCACTAAATGCAAAGGTATAGTACGTGCACCATTAATCGCAAAACGGCCATAAAGCAAAGATTTAACAGCACCCTTCATTCAACAGAGAAGAACGTCGAGAACATTCTGTGCATACCTTCATGCAAAGACACACTTGAAAGCAATCAGATGCAGACAAAAAAAAAAAAAACATAAATCAAAATGTCTCCGACTGACTCAGCCAGTTACACATGTACTCACTTCAGTAACTCCAGCGTCATTGTGCCTTTAGGTTCTGCCTCCACACTTTTTCCCCAGAACTTCAGTTTTGGGTAGATGGAGCCGTGAAACTCGAACTCTTGCTTCAGAGACTGAGCGTGGAAGGCACTGATAGGCGGGTGGTGGCTCACCTGCTCCGAAATCAATCTGTAACCATCATCCTCTCTTTAAGGAAAACACACACACACACACACACACAAACACACACACACACACACACACACACACACACACACACACACACACACAGAGTTACATAAATACACAAGATGATAAATATCTGCAATACTGACGAAGTGCCATGTCAGATTAAGAAAAACACTCACATTGAAGAGGAAAGGTTCAAATTATGTAACTGAGAGCTGAGATGGGCCAAATATGCCTGCCGTAAATAATTTACATTTTAAGAAGCTAGGTTTTCTATCTCTATCTAACTATCTATCATACATACATTTCATTGTCTGCTTCCACATTACATTCATTTTCTTCTGTAGGCAGCTCAGCTGAAGAGAATCACACAGAGAAAATCTAATCTATCAGAGCTACGACAAAAAAAAAAAAAACACACAAGAGACAGTCACGACATAAACTATAACAAAAATGTCCAGAACTTTCTATACACAAGACATTAGACATTTTAGACAATCATACATTCAGACTTTCATTTTTCTTTTCTTTTTTCTTTTTAAAACACATCAGTGTCTCAGTTGGCAGCAGACAGATGCTGGTTTATAAAGAGGACTAACAGACAGGTGTGTAAAAGAGTTTCTTTGCTCTTCTTTGTCTGAACTGAAGAATCACAATTGGAACTTTGAGTTGGTTTCCTCTGTGCACAAAATGCAAGTCAGATGAAATCCTGTTGGCAAGTCTGATCACGCTCTTGCTGTCGGCAGGAGTGAGCCACAGGTAGGCCACTAACTTTCACACATATTTTTAGGTTGATAATGTAATTCAGCTTTAAAGGGTCACTGTTTGGCTGTTCAACGATGTACTCCAGTGAAACATGAGAATCTGCATAACTAATCTGTAAATAATCATCTATGTTGGTTCAGCTATGGACATTCTCATGTCAGACGGACAAGATAGTTATGTGTCAGAAGGGATACGACAGGTATTTTAATTCCATATTCAATTAATGGGTTGTAATATGAATATCTGTTTTTTTTACCTTGCAAACACATTTTTCATTCATACTATATGGCCATCTAAAGTGTTGCCTTTAACACATTCAGTCAATTTAACAAACCAAGGCCCCTGGCCTGCCTGTTAGAAGGGACTCCAGTTCAGCGACTGTTAGCTGTCAAAGACTGAATAGTTTTGATGTCAAAAAATTGAAGGAGGCAGATTTAATGCCTATATCAATGAAGTTGTCAGACTACATCCAGTTGATTGTGCATCCCGTTACACAACAGTCTTTGGGAATTTTCTGTTTTAATGCTATTTAACCTGTTGAGAAGAAACCTTCACAATTTCAGCTTTTGTCAACAGTCTTCCCCCATACCTTATGAGTTCATAGGTCTCCCCCAGTAAAGGATTAAATGGCTTTCCAGTCCTTTCCCATTGAGATGCTACAGCTGAAACAGCGAATGCTGCAACAACCTGCCACAAAGACATAGACAGTCAGCCCAAAGTTCACGTTATGTCCCTATTTCTGGAATTTCCTGTTTCCGAAGCAAAAGCAGCAGTGGATTTTTTTCCTCTAACATTGTCTCAAACAAATATGATTGGTATCAGTTGGTTCATGGTGCTTATGTTCTGATCCAATATTATCCAATTTATAAACCCTGATATGGGACCTTTGGAGTTGCCAACTTAGCTCTGCTATCTCTGACTAATGTCACATTCTAGAAATCCCTTCTTGCTGCGGAAAACATTTCTTGAAGTATATAGAAGAGGTTGTGTCGAGTTGCCTTGAGCAGCTACTGCTTAAGAGCGCGAAGTAGAACTGATTTTCGGGTATGCAACATAAGCCGAACAGAGCTAGTGAAATATCAATGAGGCCTTTTTTGCAATGGGGAAAATCCTGCAAATAAAACTGTGACTTGTTCAGTAAATGAGCTTAAAAATACATATTACCATAGTGCTGAATATAAGCTCACTACAAACTGACAACATTTTACCACACTAAGTATTGGATCAGTTCCCTGAGAACATATGTGTTACACATAAGGCTGTATGTCACATTTAAAATACAGATCCACTCAAGCTCAACCCATTTATCGTAAACATTGGAGAAAATGTTGAATTTACTAACTGGTGAGATGTCCTTTTATAATCACAGTCTGCACCCATTTTCCCCCCACACTATGTTGCTAGGTCACGGTGATGGTGTAAGTTAAAAGCCTCACAGCTGTTGGTATGTTACTTGGCACCAGCTTCGCTATCAAGGTCCAAGATGTTTATATGCCTGTGAGGGCACCCGATTGTCGAAAAAACCTGTGCATTTGCTATGCGCTTTAATGATTGGCTGCAATTAAAGCATATCATATACATCACACTCAAGGATACACTATGTATCCTTACATGCGTAATGACAATAAAGTTGACAATAAAATCAAATTACCTGCATGCGGTCTACGGAGTCAGATAAACTGCAGGCTTTGTGGATAAGATGAGTGTGTTCCATGTACTCCGAGATTCTCTGGAGCAAGCTCAGTGGCTCATTGAACACCACTGGCATTGCTATTTTGGACAGCTCCTGCACAAGAAAATCAAAAACTTAAGTGACACACATTCTGTATAAACTAGAATCAAGGTGTGACTCAGTGCTGTTGTACAAAATGCTGTGCTCATTCACCTCCTGCAGCACTCTGCTTTGCATCTTTGCAAAAATAACGCATAGCCTTTCAAGTGCAGCAGTGACAACTAAGACTTGTGTTCAGATGTCCATTTAAGCTTTTTTTTTTTTTTTTGATGACAGCAAGAAAGATTTGCCCAAAATAATTTTAGCTGGCTAAGCATAGCAGAGAGCTAGTTCAGTCATGACTCATCCTATTGCAGTATACGCAAAGACAAAATATGTAGCCCTTCAATTATTAAAGAAAAAAAGTACTTGTGCAAGTACTGGTCTCTGTCACAGAGACTACAACTTCTCTGTAGCACATCTCAGGTTAGAAAATCAAGTGATTTTCTTTTTTGTTTTTTTGTAAGTACATAGAACATGATCTTTCTTTTAGGGCGAAACAGGAGAAACTCACCATGCCAATGCATTTCTTCAGGATACTCCACACACTGAAGTTGTTCCTGGAAATCATTTCCGAAGGCAGGGATTTCCTTGGAGACATTGTGACCAGTTTGATAATTAGAAAAAAACTTTGAACCAAAAAATATTTTATTTTGTCAATTAAATAGCTCTTTAAAGTCAAATTATGCTACATCAAAATCCCAACATTTCTCATGGTGAAATGTAACTATAACTGTTCAGCTGGGCAATTGAGCCTAAATGTTCTGCAGTGGAGCTTCACAAGCCAATAGCAGAAAAATGTGGCAGCACTGGTCTTGTTGGCGTCCGCCTGTGAGTGCATGATGAGATCTTCCTCAGCTGGAGACAGATGTGGTCATGTGATGACACGCCTGCACGTATATCAGATTAGATAGATTATCTGCATATGACTTTGGGTAAGGCCATATATGGGTAGACAGGAGTCATCCAATCATAATTACATAATCAATATAGTACTATAATTATAATTTAAAATGGTGATTGGACTCAGTTCACCCTTTATAAATATAGTGCCATCTTGTGAGTTGAAAATTGCAGTGGATCATACTGTGATTTGGATTTAATTTTGATTAACTGTATGTGCGCGCTGAGTTTTTGTTTTGTGTTCCACCATTAGCTCATGTGAACAGACATTCTTTTTGAAAGTGGGGGACATTTTAGTGCACAGGCATGAAACCGCTTCAGCTTAAGTTGCCGTTGAATTTTGACAACGGACAACTTGGGAAACTAAATTAATCATAAGACTTCCCTTAAAATGTGTTTGCAGAAAACTACTCCAGCTCTACGAGATGTTCCCTCCAAAAATTATTCCAGGCTCTTAAACAGTGAAAAAGCCCATCGTAACGAGGACGAAAGCTGTGCATGTGCATGAGAGAGGAAGAGGCAACACCTGGACATGTTTTTCTGGGAAACCATCTGGACACAACAATCCAAGCACAATTTGTAATGGTAAACAGATTTAATACCTGATTCTTAACTTGAAAAAATCTTTGTCGCTGTAACTCGCTGCTTTTGGGGAAATCCCCTCCTCAAAGTGAAGCATCATTTCTTAATCACTTCATCAACTGTTTTTTTGTAAAGGAGGAATTCAGGAATTGACTGTGTTAATGTCAATTTCACACAGTTCAGTTATGCTGCCATTTTTTAGAAGCGGTGTCTTCTCTATAGTGTAATTTCCTTTTGCTCATTTTGGAGAAGCTGGCAGAGAACGCTGTCAAATAACAAAGATATACAGTAACTACAGCACACGAGTTATGTTATGACAAAAGAACTCAAGGTGCATCAAGATGAAAACTGAACATGTCAAGTCAATTGGAGGAGAAAGTAGGTTTGACAGTTTTCTCAATGCTAAAATTCACTAACCAGCACTTAAAAAATGAGACTGAAGGTTATTTTGCAGCAGAATATACTTGGCAGCTGACCTTCAATCAGTTTTTGATCAAAATTGAATGCCACATTACAATTACAAAAAAAAAAAACAAGTCACCTATACCCCAATACTTCCATTGTATATGACACCATACTGAGAGACAGTAGTTCTATACCATCACTGCACTTTAACCATGCCCTTTGTGAAAACTGCTTTTCAGTTCAATATTAACCTTTTTGTCTTTCTGTTATTACGCCTCACTTCCTGTGAGCACACCAATGGGATGTCATTAATCCCAAAGAGCTTACGGACAAAATGAAGGTTCTTGTCTGCTAAAGATGCTTAAAAGCTCCTGTATGGTTCTGTTGAATGAATGTGAAGTGTGGCTGTTTCCTTGCATTCTGTTTTGTCTGTTTCTTAACATCTGACAGTGAGTGATGACGCTCATTAAATGGTTTCCCATGAGTATAGACTTTGCGGTGATGGAGATCATTGCATTTAATACTGAACACTATCAATGTCTGACTGCGATGAGACACAAATTAAAGTATCAATCCGCTTATGGGTCTGTCATACAAGCAATAATTAATAACTAAGGGAGATATTTGGCACAAGAGGTAAAGCTGGGTATTCTCGAGGAGGTTTGTGCAAAGATTTGGGTGTTTTTAAGGTTGGCACTGGCCCTTCCTCACCTTCGCTCCCACACTCCATTCTCCTGCGCGGCGGAGCCTCCGGTCACCTGGTTGTTGTCGAACACCAGGGCATCCTTAAAGCTGACCTCGCCGGAATCATCTGACTCAAGACCTGGTGGGCGCAAGGACGGGGGAAGGGGGACAACAACAAACAGCAGGCGACCGTCACGACTCGATGCAAAGCGCGCCAGAATGCTCGTCCGACAGCTGGACGCAATGGCCCACCTGTCTCGGCGTCGTAGAACTCCTCCTCGCTGTTCATGCTGAGCGGAGAAAGTAGCTGCGTTACTCAGAAGTCATGTTTCCACCCTCGGCCTTTCCCCGCAGCCCGGACGCTCTCCAAGCATCACACACCAGCCAAACACACAACCTGCAACGGCAAAGGAACAGGCGGTCAAGCCGGGCAAGGCGACTGTTAGAGACAAACCAGCGTCTGATACATGCAAGAAAAAGCAATGACAGGAAAACGTAGCTTGCTGTCAGTCGCTCGGAACACCGAAGAAGAGCCGCGGCTACCAGTTATGCTACCTGGCTAGCTAGCCGTTAGCATTGCTGTTGTTTAATCAAAACGACCGTTGGAGAGATTAGCTAACGATAACAATACATTCAGTGACGAACGGAGGTCAATGGGAAGACTGTCCGGGATATTGAAATGTGGGTCAGTGAGGTGTACCTGTGACTTGAGGTCGCTTACTGGTCTGGCAACGTAAACAATCGAAGAGAGTTCTGTCTCTGAGGGTGGGCGGGAACCAGGCGACAAGGACACGGTGATTGACGGGCGCGTCGACCAATCGCAGCAGGGACGGCGGAGGGGGGAGCAGATGTTCAGCGCGGCTTCTATTTTCAACACAAGACATTTAAATGATTTACCGCGGACGGGAGTTCAAGCCGATCCTCCGATACCGACTTGATTTTAATTTTAATAAATGAATACACCACTCTGTTATGTTTTTTTTCATTATAATGTCTTGACGATTACCAAGCATCACCAAACAATCAGTTATATTTATGCAGGCAACGCGATTACACACATGAGCAAGATACAATGTAGTGACCACAACTAGTTATTAACTACTGCTCTGCACAATCAACAATGGCTTTTTATGCAAGAGACACGTTTAATTGATTGAACCACAAATGCCCATTCTTTGTCATTTCCCCCCATTGTGGATGTCTTGATGGACAATATTATGGGCAAATCAGGAAGTCCCCTTTCTCTGCACACACCTACTCGCATGTCCAATGAAAGGAGTGGGGAGGATGATATTAAAACACCATAAATCACACATGTCGGCTTCTAGTTTATGGGATAAATGAGGTCATTAATCTAGTGGAAGAGGCATCACCCCATTTGAAATCTATTTCCTGGGGTAACAAAGAGCAAGTAGGTGTGACAGCAGCGTTTCTCCTGGTCTCACTGTACTTGTTACAAGAACTTCATCAAGCAGCATCTAAAGTGGAAATAAAAAAAACACGGAAAAAAGACAAGATTCGTCAAGTTAATTGCCACATCGATGAGCGCAATTTTGATCGAATATCTATGACTGCAGTTGCCGATTGTGTCCACAGGCTGGCAGTGTCCGCCTTTCCACTCAGAAACATGATTTCAAAATAAAACGTAAACGAGGGGGAAACACACGCGGAAAGCGTTTGTACAAAAAAAATATATATGAAATAACATATAATATAGGGAAATGCAGAGAGCAAAAGGTCTGATCAGTTGCTAGATTTCACTTTTATTTTGTACATGGAATTTATTATTCCATCAAATCCATGTTAAAACTGACGATTCCCTAGGAATATGACGCACCCCCTTCTGAGCTTTGGACAAGACTGCATGTCACACAAAAGGTTAAGGAAAACTTAAAACAATGAAACGTAAATGCTTTTTTAAAATGCCATAAAAGATATGAACGTTCACAGAATCACGTCACCAGGGGGAGGCAGACACGTATTTTGTGGTGGATAAGATATTTTTTTCATCATCTTCTGAAGATTTTCTGAATCGCGATTACCGATTACATGTGCAAATAATAATAATAATAATAATAATAATAATAATAATATCGATAGTAATAATAATTATTATCTATTAATTACTATTATTTTTAATTAAAAAAAAATGAAGATTTTCCTCAGCTGAGGGCCTCGTTGTCATCATTTTCTGAATCACTATTGCAGAGTAGATGTGCAAATAATAATAATAATAATAATAATAATAATAATAATAATAATTATTATTATTATTGTCATTATTGTTATTATTATCACTATTATATGGCAAATGACAATTTTTGATTTATTAAAAAGAGTTTTTCTCAGTTGAGGGCCTCGTCACAGTTACCGACACGGTATTTATTTTGAAACTCTCACCGGAAGTCATTGTCAAAACCGTCAAGTGACGTCACCTGCGCTCCATCCATCCATCCATCCATTCGTGCGTAATGGCAAAGTTTCAATCTCGTGGCTGAAGAGCAGCCACACGGATCCGCCTCTCTCAAGTCAAGAGACTTGAATTATAGATTTTTTTTTTTTGTGAGTAATATGACTGTTCCTCTCTGTTGATCTTATTTTCTCCTCCCCCACCCGCAAAGCTGAAAAAGAGTCGGGATGAGCAGGGAAGCTGACAAGTGCGTAAAGAGCGCGTCCCGCAGCCAGAGGCCACCGTGGGCGCAGCAGCAGAGGAAGAGGAAAGAGCCGACCCCCGGGGACGCCCGGGGACCCCTCGACCCCGGAGAAACGCCGTCTGTTCAGGAGGAAGTAAAAACGGCGGGGTTGCAGGGAAAACGACCGGGGAAAACGTCGGAGAGCAGGAGGAGCCCCGGGCCGCAGAGGAAGCTCTCCGACGCCAGCAACGCCTCGGAGGATCTGAGCAAAGACTCCGGCTGCCTCTCCGGGAAACTCTCCTCCTCCGACAGTAGCTCGGAAATATCCGACTGCCCCTCGGAGGGGAACAAGCCTGACTCCCCGGGCGGTGAGTTGAGCTGGACCGAAGGGAGAGTCTATGAGAGCCCGGGCGCGGAGCGCGGAGCCCAGGGCGAAGTGTGCGCCGAAGCCGGGAGAGGAGCGTCTCCCCCGGCTGGAGGGCCCCTCTCTGCGCCCTCCTCCTCCGAGGCCCTGCTAGACCTCATGATGGGAGACGCAACCGAGGACCTGGTCCGGGAGATGGAGGACTTGAGATCAGAGAACGAGTATTTGAAAGTAAGTACTATTCCGGTCTGGTTGATTTGATTTGCGATGTTGTTTTCAGTTTTCCTTCACATCCGAGGGGACATTTAAATGCATTTGTTTCCAGATCAGATGCATCTTTGAGTTGGTCTTGTGGTTGTGACTGAGGACTTGAAGGAGCATTTGTGGAGGCTCAGAAAGGCAGAGCATGATTTTCCACAAGCTCTAATATCAGTCTTTCTTAAAGAGCAAAGAGGAGCAGGTGAAGTTGCAAAAGTCAACAGTGTACCACAGAAAAGCACTTTTTTACAGAAGTTTCTCTACGCTGACAGTGAAACTGCACCGACTCCCCCAGATAGGAAAATACTTCATGTTGTGATATCCCTGCATGTCTGTGTGTGTGAGAGAGTGTGTGTCATTGATTTGGGCAGCAGTGAGAGTGATGTCTGTCTTGCATCACCTTTAAAGGGCTGGTTTGTATGACCTACTTTATAAATAGCTTATAATGATATTAGCTCAGCATGTCTCGTGGTTCCCATCGGCATGGCAGTTTTGGGCCACTTTCAATTACATTATGATATTTATCAGTACACCTTCAACATGATCATTGATTGATTGTTTAAATTGATTTTTGTTCACTTTTGAGAACATACTACAGTAACCCCAGAATGAAAAAAAAACACCTTTTGCCAAACAAGTAAAGATTTGAAAGCATTCATTTTTTACATTTTTTTTTTTTCAATTGTACAATACTACTACTACTACTTCTACCACTACTACTACTACTACTAGCAATAATAATAATAATAATACTAATATCAATTATTATTATCATTATTGTTATAATAATATTCTCTTTTTATTTTTTACATTTTTGCCTTTTTTTCGAGGATTTTTTTTTTTGGAAATTGGCATATTCTAAGGCATAATATCATATGTATAGTAAAACTGCGGGTTGACCCCTCAAGGTCATCATAGTTTGCTATTACCCAATAGATTAATAAAATCAAATCCCAATACATGCCACTGAAATGCTAAAAATGTGACATTTGTATTCAGTATGAGACACGGGAGATAACGGAACATGCATCTTGTATTTGCAAGTGTGCATCTTGTATTTGCAAGTGTTATTTGCAGTCCTTATGTCCTCTATTTTAAGTCGCTTTGGATAAAAGCGTCTGCCAAATGTAATGAAATGTAATGTAATGTAACATGCACGTGCGATGACCATCAATATCGAAATATGTCCTGAAAGTGATAAATTACTGAAATCTTTTTAAGAAAGTACCGGAAAATGTGTAAAAAGCTAACAAAGAGCAGCGCAGGAGGGATTGTAAGTGTATGTCCGTCCAAACCACAGGTTGTGTCCTTCTATGGTCCTTCTGTCCTCAGTGTTTGCGTTTCTCTGTTGCCGCAGGATGAGGTGGAGGAGCTCCGCTGCGAGATGCTGGAGATGCGTGACATGTTCCAGGAGGAAGAGGTTTACCAGCTGCAGGAGCTGAGGTTGCAGCTGGAACAGGCCAACAAGACCTGTCGCATCCTGCAGTACCGCCTCCGCAAGGCAGAGCGCCGCAGCATCCGGGTGGCTCAGACCGGACAGGTGGACGGGGAACTGGTCCGGACGCTGGAGCACGACATCAAGGTCGGGGGCCCAAAGTCATAATTAAAAAAAAAAAGAAGAGAATTATAAATCTGAGCTCATCCAAAGGTCACATTTTGAATTGCTTTTAGGAATAAGAATAAGAATAAGAATAAGAATAAGAATAAGAATAAGAATAAGAATAAGAATAAGAATAAGAATAACTTTATTTATCCCGAGGGAAATTGTTGTGCCAGAGTTTCAAGTAAAACATAACAATAATAGATAATAGTAGGAAGGAGGGAGAATAAGAAATACAAATAAATTATAAAGTGTCAAAGTTAAGGCTATAAAGTGTTTTAAGTGTTTTAAAATCAACATTTTCACAGTTTTTTGACATTTCATGAACCCATGTACTATGGGATCATTATAGAAAACAGTGCAAAGATTAGCCAGTAGTGAAAATGATAATAGGTTGCTGCCCTACTTTACTCTGATAGACAATTGGCTTTTTAACTGAGTCACTCTGACTACAGGATCAGGGGGCAAAACAATTTCTCATTTCAGATAAGGAAACCGTGACTTGGTTACTCATGCACTGTATCAGTCTACGTCGCCCTGCCATGAGTGCGTAATGAGGGCCCTTCCGCCGCTGAGCCCACGGCGCAAAAATGTAATCAGGCCTCCGAATCCTCGTCATGCATCCTGTTTGTGCTTTTTTTTTCCCAAATACCCACGTTTACGCACTTTCTGTGTGATGAACCGACATGGAAGCTGTGCTTTTTCCTGAAAATGATTACCGGGCTTTGCGGTGGCTGCAGCGCGTCTAGCACGCATTTCCCGACAGCCTCGTTAAACTCCCGCCTCCGTCCATCCGCTCCTAGCGTGAATTCCCGTCACACACATTTCCGTTTAAACTCTCGTGCTGGAGCCAACTGCTGCAAAATCAGTTGCGGATAGTTTCTCCTGCACAAGGTGGAGTGAGTTTTTCTCTGAGATGTTTGAAATAGCAAGTGAAGCAGCAAATCCCCCTGTATGGATGTGTTTGAAATAAAGAGTTCAACGCAGATTACACTTTTTGAAAGTTAAACCCCCCCATATATTCTGTCATACATTAAATGAAATGTGATTTTTTTTTTTTTTGGGGGGGGTAAGACTCCTCAAGGCTTTGTTTCTTCAGTGAATAACTGGGTCAGAAGATCTGGTTACACCTCGTTGCCCCGACGGGAGCCACAATAACTTGTCACTGGATTCCTGCGCAGGTTGCAAAGAGCGTGTCCCTGCGGCTGTACAATGAGCTGGAGGCGGTGCAGAAGAAGAATTCCCAACTGGAGTGGGACAACGAGGTGCTGCGGGAGAAGACACAGGAGCTGGAAGTGGCCAAACAGGTCCTGCAGGCGGAGGTGGAAAAAGCCAGAGAGGTAGGACGCGGAGAGGCATTTTGCCTCGAGATTTGAAGGCTTCTCCTTCGAAAAGCGCCGCCATCAGAACCTTCATCCCGGGCGGTGACGCACCCCCCGCAGAGCTGCACCCATCCTGGCCAGTTGTCCCCTTCATCCCTCTGATGTCAGGCGACACATGACCCCGATGTGGCTCAGCGATACGGGTGGAGGGCAAGGCTCGCAGCTGCCTGGTGCCTGGGCGGGGTGGGCAGCCTGGTATGCTGAAGTCTTAACTCCTCGGCGCAGCTGACATCCTCAGCAAACAGGACATGGAAAAGCGAGAGAGGGTGCAAACCAGTGAGAGATTACAAAAATAGACCCAGAGCTTTCTCTCTTTCTGCTTCTATTAAGCTCGGCTAAATCTGGATCAGCTTGTATTATGGCATCCGAAAAGGCTGCCGTTGGCATGCCGACATACTGACCTACAACCATCAATGAACGTGTTCTTATGAACCTGTGCGTTTGCAACCACCCGCTCGGCCGCCGCGTTTTCGTTTTTCGCCTCCCGTGACAGTGATTTTGCGCCCAGGTGACACGTGTCTTGCTTAATCCGGGATTCTGCGCTTTGGCAGGAGCCCAGTCTGGTCGCCTCATCTGAGACAGCTGCTAGTCTCTTTGATCCCAACAGGGAAATCCACTTAGATTACCTCATCTAGGAGCACAAAACATAAACTTGAAGATGGGACGGAGGGTGTTTCTCACACTGCAAATGGACCGAGCGTGACCCCGTTTGCGAGGACTGAATAGTAACACAATACTGTTGGGTTTCAGCGAGCGGCACAATAACGCATTGTGTGAAGCCGCTTGTCGACGGCGGGATTTAACCACAGTCAATATTTCTCTCGAAGGAAAAGATAGCAACCGGGGCTTCAAAGGGGAAAAAAAAAGGATAATATGCCCTTATTGCATCCCTTTGTCAGCGAATATGACTAAAAAAAAAAAGGATCCGCAAGCGTTTTGGTGCAGGATGAGGGTAAACAGCTCCTATTGTATTAAAGTCACAATCAGCAGGTTGCATTGTGAGGAGTTAGCCCGTCTCCTGAAGATTAGGCAGTGAGGAGAACAGCGGGAGGGAATGTTTCAAGAAAAGGGATGAGAGCAAGTAAACAAACTGCTATAGCACACATGTATCTATGAAAACAAACACAAATTGGATAGCCTGATTTGAATTTCCAATTTTTTTCAAGGTTGGATGTTCAAAATCACTTTATTTACCAACTACTACTGACACATTTCTAAAAGTTAACCATTCTTTTTTCAATCGGTGCTATGTTCACACAAATAATGGTAATGGGAACTACCTTTATATTATGTGCATGAAAACTAAACGATAGAATGAGATAGACTGATACAGTGAAGGAGAGGTTGGGCACAATTTTACGTCTCTACATAAATATCCAATATCCAAGTGTTCGTTTGATCGATTTTGTTGAAGTGCAAAAACACGACAATTAGCCAAGATATCATTTCTCCCAATGATGAATTACTAGTAAAACCCAGCCCGCTTTTGGCGGTGAAACAAAAATGACTGACACGCTTCTCTGCACACGGAGAAGTTCTTGCCTGCAGATGGTGACTGTTATTAACGCTGTCTAGTGTCTCGGAGAAAGACAATGCTCGCAGACAGATGCTTACATTCCCCTCATGCTCAGACTCACTGGTGTGGAGTCGAAGGTGAGATGACGCCGGGATCAAGTGTCTGTTTTCATAGCTGACTGCGGACATTTTTACCATTATGGGTTTTCTTTAAGCTGCTGTTGAATTTCTATGTGTCATCTAATGAATCTCTTGTTATTCCTGGTTAATGTTAGATGTGGGGTAAACAATCTTAAGCTGCCAGATGAATGTTTGTATCGTACAGGTTGAGAATAAAAACTGAGAGCGCGGCAGCACGCAGAGATGTTCCTAATCAAAATGACATTCACTGCTGCTGAGTGGGACCCCGCTGTTCTCCGCACCCCCCCCTCTCTGCAGCCCACTCCATCCTTGGCTGAAAATCTGTCCCTCTCCGGCGTAGCGTTCCCACGCTTTAATGGAAATCTCATCGACCGGGGAGGCAGTTAGGCACCATCTTAGACACCGGCTCCATCCAGCCAGCAGAGGCGTGTTATGAGACCCGATGCTCGAAAACATTATGTTTATTATTTACCTGCATCTTTCTCCGACATGCACTCTGCAGACCACGTGTGCATCCACAGTGAACTTCCTGTGTGATTTTACACAGGAATGGTGCCGTATTTATCATCTCCAGGATGCTGTAGGTCATCTCGGACTTTACGCACCCTTTCGCATTAACATTCACACATTAACCTCAACCCTCAACCACCTTCACCGACCTCTGATAAAATCCCGCATCACCTACAAAATCCTCCTACCGACCTGTAAATCCCTCTGTGTCCCCGTCCCCCTCGGGGATGAGCTTGGTGTGATGGCGTAGGCACAAAAGCTCCGATGCTGCGAAAAATGAGAAATAATTCAAAAGGCGTCAAAAATGCTTTATGTGGCTCTTTGTGTTTCTCTATTGATTGAGAGAAATTCAAGAAACGAATAGCTGCCTCGGACCAACAGTGGGAGAACTGAGATGGGAAGGGATGTGACTGAGGGTGTCCTGAGGGGACGGGAGTAATTATTCCATGCATGGACGCCGGCAGGTGTTTTTTCATTTTGTCAGAATGGCGGTCCGGCGTTGATAAAAGGGAATTGGAAACCGCGAAGGCTTGAATGTGTTGCTTCACAAAATCAAACCCTCGTCGGTCTTTAATCGCTTGTTTTTATTTTGACCCAAGTATTATACACTTCTGATAAAGAAGTCTTTGCCATTTTTTTCTTAAATCCCCAGAGCTCCGTGAAGAAGAAAAGCATCAGATCGACAGCCAGTAAAGCTGAGAAGAGGCTCTCTCAACAGATTGAGGTTTGATTTATTGTCTGGTTTTTTCGTTTCCCATTCTGACATACCCGTTCGCCGTCCAAACTGGACCGAGAGTAAATGTTGTGTGTTTATCAAAGGATGACAGCGGCGATCTCAGGTGCCAGCTCCACTTCGCCAAAGAGGAATTAGCTCTCATGTGCAAGAAGCTCAGCAAGTTGGTGCTGGAGAGCGAGGGGATGCAGGAGCAGCTGGCCAAATACCACTCGGCTTACGGTGATATCGATGCCGTGCAATCGGGCGAGGGTAAACAAAACTCCACCCACGCGCGCGAGGCGGAGGTCAAAGTTCACTTGAAGTTGGTGGAAGAGGAGGCGATGCTCTTGAGCCGCCGCATCGTGGAGCTGGAGGTGGAGAACCGAGGGCTGAGAGCGGAAATGAGTGACCTGAGGGAGAGGGGCGGCGGAGGAGGCGCCGAGGAGGAGGCGCAAGAGAATCCGGACGCGACGGATCAGAACGCCCAGTCTGACGTGAAGACGACGGGCAGGAAGGAACGGTTGAAGGCGCGTGACCAGAACGAAACCTCCTGTCACGTCGCCCGAGAAGGTCCTGTCGGCGGAGAGCGGGAGCCGGCGGAGAGCCGCGAAGGTGACGGCAAAAGAATCCCCGAGAGCGGACTCAGAGGAATGACTCTGGGTGACTTTCGAACCCTCCTCGCCCTCAGGGATCACTCCTGCATACTGAGCTCGGCCATCCAGCTCCTGAAGGCTCAGCCGACAAACGGCCATCACTCCTCTCCCTCCACGTTCATCATCCCCACCGACGCGAAGAGCAAAAGTCAAACGTGCTCCTTCCCGGGGCCTTTGAATGAGGCGCTGGAGCTCCTGCAGGCCATGTTGGTGGCTTTCATCGGGAGGGTGGAAAAGCTCCTGACAGGCAAACTCTCGCTCCCCGGCGAGGGACAAGCTTGCGATCACGCCGCGTCCTCCTCCCTCCCCGGAGCGACATGGGCCAGACACGACAACAAAGAGTCCGAGTATAAACAGGAGTGTGTAGAAGATCTCCGCACCACCGAGGTGAAGCAGAGAGCCAGGCAGAGCACGCAGGGGGCGGTTTTGCCGTGGGACCTGGTCCGCGGCCACAGGGACCCCAAAATGCACCTGTGCCTGCAGATTCTGTGGATCCTCCATCGGTGGTGTCGAGTGAAGTGCGCCACTCAGGAGGGGAAAGAGGTATAACTGACGTCGATGAAACCTTCACATTTTAGTAGTATTCAACAGTATTCACCCGGAGAGCAGGGGTGTCAAACTCAAGGCCCGTGGGCCGGACTAGGACTGTGAACAGGTTTAATCCGGCTCGCAAAGCTGAAAAATACCAGGTTTGAGGAGTGAATTGAACAATAGGAACGTAACAGTAGTTCATATGTCATGATTTTTACCGATCCGGCCCATCTTAGAGTAGATTTTCCCCCGTGTTGCCCCTGAGCTAAAATAAATTTGACACCCCTTTCATAGAGGGACACTTCATCCCATAGGTTAAAAGCTCTTTTCCTCTTTCCTACAGACCAGTGTAGTAATAGTAATATACACAAAAGCCACTTTTAACTATTAAAAATGTTCAGGTGTTTATAACACCTATGAAGACTTTGATACAACCTTTTTTTATAATGTGGCAACAAGGATCCCCCCGAGTCTGCATGTTCTCCCCGTGTCTGCACGGGTTTCCTCGAAGTTCTCCCACAATCCAGACATGTGAATGACGGAGAGACTTGTTTTATGTCCCTAAATGATAAGTGAATGAGAGGGTGGTATATTGTCTCTATATGGCATGATTAATAGGCAGACCAATAGATGATGTTTTTTCATGCCCGATTGTAAACGTTGTGACGATGTGGCTCTGTGTGAACCAGGCAAGAGACAAATCCGTCCTTGAGCTTCAGAGTTTATTGCAACAAGTCGGCGCGGAGCTTCAGGACGAGCCGACGGAGAGCGAGGCCGGGGCGGCGCAGGACAAAGCGGCTCAGGTGAGGACGGCGTTTAGCTTGATAGGCTGGGATCCTTCTGAGGATCTGCCTCCGTGGCCTCGTGTCCTCCTGAAACTTGGTTCAACAGGCATCATGAAGAGTATTTAGGCTAATCTCTTGCAGGGTGGCAGCCAAACGGGGCAAGCGTGTTACTACTGTGTGTGCAGGGTGGAAAAAACACCCAACGGAGCCTCCCTGTGTCCAAAATCACAGCAACGCATGTACCATATATTCAAAATATTCCCACCTGCTCCGTCAAATGCGGAGGTGCGCTAGAGGTTTATTGGATAAGCAATCTGGTCCGTGCCACGGATGGTCACAGTTTGAGTAAAGATCCGCTCGGCGAGGATCAGATTTGTTCCTTAAACGGTTGTTTTTCCGCTTCACTCCGCCGACCAGACGGTAATCCCTCCTTTCCTCCGAGACACATTAAGTTTGGAGCATAAATCAAGGCTGACGGGTCGCGGCTGCGCTGACGGCTCAGCGCCGGGCGCCATGGAGTCATCTGAGGGAAAACGTCACCGCGCTGTCATGGGCGCAGTCAGAAAGCGAGGATGTGCAAGACGATTTAGTAACTAAATTTCCAAAGAGTGACATTTTTGTATTCAAAAGTCAGATCATTGATGCTTTACAACTAGAATTAGATTGCTTAGCAATCTGCTGGGGAACTGAGAATACAACACACCTAAAGGATATAATTACATATTATGATGTTAAAAACTGCTGCGACTCATAAGAGGCTGTTTTTCTGTATTTTTTTTCTATCATTATTTGTCTAAACCATTTCCTCAGCCGGATGTCAGCCGTATCCTCCCCGCGGAGCGATGGCCCGGCGCGGACAGGTTGGTGTTTCGATCAAACTCTCACATCACGAGCGGCGGGAGGAGGCGGGCGAGTTCATGGCTCGGTGTCTTCACAGAATGCGCGGCTCCGCCGGAAAAAGACGGCGACAGTTTCCTATCTGCGGCTTCGAGAGGAAGAGCTGGTGCTATCTGAGCCAGGAGGCGGCCCAGCTGGACCAGGAGGACCCCCTCAAGACGTGGGACCATCTTATCATGCCACGTAGCTTCCCGGGTCTGGACGTGGAGCGGATCTCCGCGCACAGAAGCCACACGGCCCCGGAGAGGTCGGCCCTCCGGATCTACTACAGCCCCCCGTCGGCGCGCAGGGTCCAACTGGCTCAGCCTGTCCGAAGCCCGAACGGCGACGGGGAATCTGAGGACACGCCGTCTCCCTGGTGCACGCCGCCCACCTCTCTCTCGCCGCTCTGCCAGGGCTCGACGGCTAACCTGAGCGACGACATGAAAGAGGCGACAAGCAGCCGGAGGACGACGGGCTCGCGGGAAAGCGGGGCGAGGTTTCTGGGCAGGTGGGTGGACGTGGCCACTTCGGGGACCCAGACTCACATCAAACCACAGATGGTGAGTGTTGGCCTGCAGACGGACGGGATCCAGAGCTCTGTGAGAACCAGCCCCTCCCGACTCCTGAACCCCTCCCTGGCCTCCTCACGCGCTCACCCCATCTCCGCCTCGCTGGACAGGCTTGCCAGCAGGACCGAGAGGTCCAGAACCAACACGTCCTCGCCAAAACTGTACCGAAGTCGCTCTGCCACCAACGCTTCCTCCGTCCCTTCGACCTCATCTACGTCCGTCCCGAGAGATAGATCCCTGTGGAATCTGTCGCATCAGAACCAGACCGGCCTCTCGTGGACCCGCCATCCCAGCCACCGACCGGCAGCAGCGCCGCCTCAAAGCCCCGGCTCTCCAAACAGCGAGCCCCCGAGCCGCGGCGCCAAGCCTCCGAATAAATCTCCGGGGGGGTTGGTGACGGAATTCTTGCGCCGGGTGAGCGGCCGAGCGGAGAAACCGGCGCCCGGCCAGAAGACGAGAGGCGTCCCGAAAAGCCTGGAGCGAGTTCCGTCGAGGCCTCCGGCCGCCCCGCTGCAGAGGAGCGACAGCGTGACCAGGATCGTCAACCAGAGGTTCATGAAGCAGAGAGAGGAGTCGGCTCGGGGCCTCAGGGAGGAGAAGGGAGGCAGTTTGGGCAGCAGGCACAGTGGAGTCACATCAGAGGTGAGGAGAACACTTTCAGTTTAAAAAGGAAAAAAAAATTGCAGATTTTTTTTGTAAATGTATTTAAGCTTTTGCTCGATTGAATGCCAAGCGTTGATAAAATTCGAGATTTAAGTGTTTTTTTTTTTTTTTCCATGTAAGCAGGAGGGAAACTATGACTGCAGCTCCGGCGGCACCCTGACCTTCTGCTTTGCTCGCCCGTCCCGCTCCACCTCAGATGCTCGCCTGCAGCGAGCCAGGCTTCACGGTCCGGCCGTGGGAGAAGGAGGCGCAGCGGGGAGAGAATTCAGAATGTAGCCGATAAATTAAATAAACCAGATGGTGAATATGGTCTAGAAGGGGCACGGGATGTTTAGCGGAGCTGTCTTTTCATGTCTTCTCGGTGCAATTCCTACTATTTTTAATGCTCATTTTAGTTTTCTGTATTGGAAAAAAAGGTTTTAGAACACCTCAGCGTGTCCAGTTTTTAACATTATTATAACGCGCCGTCCATCGCTTAACATCCGAGCAACCGACCCGTCAGACTTACAGCTGCAAGACTGTTCCTCTCGGCTGAAACTGACCTTTGGCTCAAAGAGCGGCCTTCGCACAATAAGATATGTGTTCCTCCTTAACGCCTTGGGTAGCAGGTGCAGAGGCAAATACCCTTTTAGAAGAAACATTTCCACAACAAATGAGGCTCGGGAAAAAAGTGAACTTTAGCTTTTTTTTTCTTTTTGCTGGCGTCTCACGAGTGAACACTACCTTGCCTGTTGGTATTTTGATAAAATCTTTGCTTCTGTAATTTCATTTAAAATCACAGGGAATCAGTTTTCCCTCCCTTCTCGGCCGGTCACTTAACATCTGTCGTCGCATCGGCCCGAAGGTCAGCTGATATCAAAGATGAGACAAATTCGCCTTTGTGCTCGACGGCACCGCAAACACAAAGGCGCAAGTCGCACTCACCAAATCTGGGTCACAAGTCCAGACGGGCCGGTCTCGAGTGATTCCCACGCCTTAAACAGCAGTGTAGTCTAGTTTAAAAAGCAATGATCATCTATTCCTATTTGGTAAAAGATGCATTTCTGACAGCATTGCTTCTTGGCGTGGGTAAGCAGCTCTTACTTGCCCATATATGTGATGATTATGGCACAACATAAAGTACATTTTGACAGGGGATCGAGTCAGACGGCTCTAGTATGAGCAAAATCACGTCATCACGATTAATGAAAAAGGCGAGTTAAATGTCGGGTTGAGTTTGAGGTCGGCAGATATTTTCAGTCTGTTCCATGTCCCGTTTGCGCATCCACACCTCCCACCCTTTGAGGAGGGAAGAAACTCCTCAGTTTGTTTTAATTTCTTCTGACCTTGATGAGTAAAAAATATCTCCTGGTGTGAAATGTCATCCACATGATAAACTGTACGCATTATTAATTATTATCATTATTATTGTTATTTAACCTTGTGTACATTTTAAGATTTTTTTTCCCAATTATTCATTAAACCATGTTTTTGGGTTGGAAGGCTCAACACCCATTCTGCCTCTGGAATTGAACCGGCATCCACACCAACATTGTGCCGTGAAGTAAAGATTGGGTAGATGGAGGTGTTCTGAAACTCTTTACTTTTAGATATAGATTTAGGACTCAATCTGACTTTTGCACTTATATATAATGCAAATACATTTTATATGATCTTTACGTTGTTTTGTAGCGAACGACCTCATGTTTTATTGAATAAACTTTCAACACCCAAAAATGTATTCTTTAAATGTTCTTCACTCTGCAAGTGGTTTGTTTTTGTTGTAGGCATTCACTTAGCAGCACAGTTGGACACACACACACACACACACACACACACACACACACACACACACACACACACACACACACACAGACACACACACACTCAGGCAATAGAGCCCTGGGTTACTGAGGGGAGAATGAAACAAGTCACATTCAGTCTTTTCCAGAAAAACGCTGCATCAAAATGTTTTTTTTTCCGAGCTTGAACTGCTTGTCCCGAGGCAAGAGGATTCACTAAACCCCTTGGTGGTTGATTAAGATTTTAATACCTTTGAACAATTTGGGGGGGGCTACGACTATCTCTGAATTTACTCTGGCATGAATTATTTTCAAAATTACCAGAAAATGTTGAGTGTGGGAGTGAATGATGCAATGAATCTCTCATATGAATCATAAACTTTGATATATTTGAGGTATTAAATTAGATTTGTGTTGAGAACTTGACATGAATGCTATCAATAGAAGTGTACATGACTATTAAATCTTAAAAAAAATTAAAAATCATAATAATAATGTAATTATCTCTAAAAGTCAGATGTTTTAATTATTTCCAGGTTATTTATAGCTGAAAAGTTCTCAGAATTTCTATCACATGACCGTTGGTCAGTTGGTTGAGTCTTGTTCGTGAGTCGTGTACGGGACTCGTGTCTAACGCCTCTGCCCCGGTAATCACCTGGAGGCGGTAAGGTCACATGTTAAAAAAGGAAAAAGAAAAACTGCTAAGTAGCTAATGAGATAAGAGTCCCAGATCTCAGCTCCATCCTTCTTTGTGCAGTCATGTGACTTTCACTGTCATACCAACAAAGAGTACGCTGAGGGTGTGGGTTTCTGATTTCCAGCGGGGAAATAAATGTTATATCGATGGCTGGAATGCAAAACCTCCTATCTGAAAAAAAAAACACTTTTTCCAGGAAATGAAAAAAACGTTTCATTTGATTATAGTATGGTCTTTGTTAAAGATATTCAAGAATATTCTATTGTTCACAGACTATATTTCAATGTTATAATTTAAAAATACATAGCATGTATTTTTACCACTGACAATGCAGATAAGTGTTTTTTTCCTAATTTTTTCTGCTTCGTTGTTCACATAGGAGTTTTGTCATATGACATTTGTGTCAAAAGAAAGGGCGGGATTATCTTGCAGATAGACTGAATATGTGGTGCCATCCAATTTCTCACTATTCAATGCAAAAACCCAAAATTGAAAAAAATTGCAGATCGGAGGTTTCGCATTCCAGCCATCGATATACTATGACGTTGGAGCCATTCTCAGATCTGCTGTGGAGCGGGGGTTGCAGAAAAATGTTGTCTCTGCAACCTTAGTTGACCTTAGTCAGGTCAAGGGCAGAACAACTGGAGGAGACACACCGTGTCACGTTACCGCTCGCGATGCACACACACACAAGTGATGTGCGATATTCTCTTACAAAGCAATAAAATGCCAGTAAAATGATCCTGATTTAAAATACTGTTGCAAAATATGGATAAGAATTTAGTTGTTTGAGTATTTTTATCCATATATATACTATATATGGGGAATAATAGTATCGAAGTAGAATGGAATAGTTAAGTACAGTATAATGAGATATTATAAAGCCACATGCAAAATACAGAGTACTTTAAAACTGGTAAAGATAAGAACAGTAGAATACTGTTTTCCATGGTCCGGTACAGTTAAATAAAATACAGTATTTTGGCAATACTGTAATAGAATTGGACAATATATTATGTATAGTTGATTATACATAATAGCTTTGACTAAATAGTATAAATACCTACATAATAGATTACATTATATTGATGTATATCTGTGTATATATAATGTCTCTTGATTAGAGACATTATATATGATCTCATATATATATATATGACATCTATATATGTTACATATATAGAGTCTCTATATGTGTACTTTATGTTGTTAAATTAATGGAACAGAACACTGGTCAAGAAAACTATGATGAATACGATTAAATATAATATGGCATTTGGGTCTGTATAGAATTCCCTGACATTTTCTGTATAGTTGACATCCAGCTGGAAAGCTTGGTTCAAAAATAAAAACTATACGTGTGGATAAATTGTGCTTCCCAGTCACAATTAGCTCAACATAATAAATAATCACATTGTATTATTTTCCTTGATAGACTACTCACCCCAGCAGGTTATCCATGATATAACATGGAAACTCAGACACAAACCTTGAGAATGTGAGGCGGGAGTAGGTCGCATTTCAAAGACTTTATCATATAATCATATTAAAGTTAACCACAGAAAACATGTCATATAAACATTTTCAGATTTAAGAAGAATTTACTGAAATAGGAATCAAAAAGAGGAAGGAGAAGGCTAGTATTGGTGCAAATAGTGTTTTCTGGATGTAGTACCTCTTTCTGCCACTAGGAGCAGCAGAGCCACCGCTCCCCAATCGCAACCTCGCCGCTGACCTTCTTTCCTCTCTGTTGTTGACTCCAAAGTAAAAGCATGCCGGAAGAGCAGCCCGGCCGGCATAGCCTCCGATGTCCAAGATCTATGTTGGATTTGAAGATATTTAGAAATTAAATTACACCGGGGTGGAAAATGGAGCCGGTTTTCTTGAGGTTTGACTCTTACCAGTTCGAGGCGGACCGGAGGTTCCAGGACGGCCTGAAGTCTCTCCCGTCCTGCAGAGAAGACGCGCTGCTGGACGTGAAGCTCTTCTTCTACAACAGGTCGAGTTGACTTGCAGCTTGAAAAATTCAGAGGAAAATCATCAAAAAACGCTTAATAAAATCATACAGGAGAAGAATTACAGGGGAGTTTTTTTTTTTTTAAACTTCCTTCTCACATTGAAGTGATTCTGCATGAAGTGTGGAAACTGCAAGTATTTTCTCCTCCAGAATGTTTTGACTTAAGGAAATTAAATTCCGAAATCTGTTATTAACCCAAGTCGGTCCAATTAAGATAAGATCAGGTTTACTTTTTTGATTTCACTAAGTGTAAATTCAGTTGTCACAGCAGCAGGGCAGGGTAGGACAGTTTGCAAATAGTAACAGAAAGAATATGGATATAAGTAAACAATGACTAGGTACAGTATATACAAGAGAATTCAAAATATAAAAAGAACTAAGGTTTGTGCAGTTATAGAAGTAAATTGAAGTCCTAATAAGTAAGATGTTCCGAAGATTGTATGAATATGAATATAAGTATGAATATTGCACAGATGAGAGTGGTAGGTGAGGATGGAAGTAGTGAAAAAAAAAATTTGTGATGGCTATAAGCTGCATTGAGTTTTTAGATGTCCATAAATAGTAAAGTTTACATTGGTGTCTTTTAAAAACATCAAATTGTCTTGCTAAAGCTAAAACTGATATGTTTTCATGTGACTTTTCTTCAACTACTTTAGCCTAGTAAGTGTGTAAGAATATAACTTTACACTCTTAGTATCCATATTCTAAACTGTTTTGTAATTAAAATCAACATGACTGCGCTGGTTTTGTATAAATGCTAAGAAGAAAAACTTGTGATTTGCATTTGCATCCCTACGGGAAATGCTTTTTTATTCTTCAAACTAACAGCACCTGTTCTTTGGCCTCACAGGTTTGTTGAGCCAATAGATCTGGACGGCTACAAGAAGTGGAGCTCTGCTTCCTGTCCCATGACCCCGGTGGACGGCGGCGCAGTATCCCGGGTGAAAACCTGCACAACAGAGGTCTCGGGAGAATCAGAAGCCAAGCAGCTTTCCTTCGCAGAAGTGATGCGGCTCGTCCAGGAGGGGAAGGACGTTCCCGGCGCGAAGAAACTTGACATTCATCCGAGCAACCAGAGCCCCACGCCGTCTCAGATGGAGAGAAGAACAAAACCCTGGGAGCAAAGTTTAGGGACCAAATGACAATCTCACACTCTTGAGAGGGCGTGCACGCAAATAGGAAGAAATGATGAAATGAATTTATCCGAAGAAATGAATTTATCCGTCACAAACTGATCTGTCCATAAAGTCTTTGCGGTTCCGTTAAAAAATAAATGTGATAGAAAGAGGAAAGAAAATACTAAGTGATCACCTCCTGTGGTGTGTCATGACTTTTTATAGAACTATTCCTCTGATCAGTGTTTCCATGTGTTTGACAAAGCTAATTAATAATCAATGAATCAATTAAACATATTGATTCCTAATGTTCCTTATATAGCGTATTACATCATGCTACAGTGCTGGAAAATAAGACAAAAAAAAAAACATTGACAAAGTTACCTGATATTTGAAGGATTCTGTTAAGTATCATCATATTTAAAAATATGACAAGGAAAAAGCAAAGTTCCTTGTAATCTTATTAATTTCTTGTTAGTGTCTGTTTCTAACAATGTGTTGAATGCAGCACTGATTGGGAAGCTCTTCAAAAAGAGACATTTTGCTCGACATGGTCTCAGATTAAAATAAATGAATTAAAATTAAATGAGAAATGATCATTTCTGTCTTTGTTATGTACATTCTACATATATTTTGAGTTTAACAATAAAATGTAATTTTTTTGCAGGCTACAAGTCAGGATATATTTCACACATGGACATGTGTATATATATATGGTCTCCACAAAAGCACTTTCATCACCTTAGTTTTTCAATTTGCATTACACCAATGGTCATGTTTGGATTTAACTTCACCCTATACATTGCATTATTAACCTGTGTGAGCTATTTGAAGTTTACATCTTTTTTTAAAACTCATCTGTATTAATGTGGGCTGTTGCTATCCAATAAATATATCTGTAATAACGGATCACTCAGTTATTTAAACTATGTGTTAAGCTCCTTGTCAGTTTTGCTCAGAGAAATATCAACTGAGAATAAATAAAACAATACAATATAATCTACATCTACTTGCATGGAATAAACACCTTCACTGGAATCCATTTATACAGCAGATATTTGGTGTCTCTAATTAATAGGGAGAGGAAGCCCCACTATATGTATTTTAATCCACCTCAAATGCGGGCTTTTTTGCTTTTCTTAAGGAAGACTCATTTAATCTGCTTGACACTGTTTCAATGTGGATCTATAGTTGAGGCTCAGTCTATAATCATGCATATATAAAATCAGTTAAAAAACATTTATCACACTTCCCCTAATTTTCAACAACGCATGATGAGAGGGTTTAAGATACTGAAAATATTCAGGATTAAAAAGGGTTAAATTGGAATTGGATCTGGAAAAATAGACAAGAAAAAAAATGGCAAAATGGTTTTGTGCTTTTTCGGAAATACCGAAAAAAAATGGGAAAATTTGACCTAAAAAATGAATAATAAAGCTGGGGAAACTGACATAAAAATTAGCAAAACAAAAGGGACAGGAGTTAGATTTTCCAGAAAACCATCCTAAAAATTGAAACGAGACAATTTTTCTACTTCAAATGAATTTAAGTATATTTAATTTGTAAGATGATTGATTTCTGTTATATTAATTCATCTGAAACACTGCATTAGAATGTAATCAGAAAAACACAACACACTAGAGTGGAAAAAACTCTGACAGTTTTATTTGTTGTTTCTTTTTTTTAATTCCCATTCAGGAAATTAACTAATCATCCCTCTAATGTTACACTACATCGCTTGACCAGTTCAATAAAACAAACAAACAAACAAACATACATACAGACAAAGACTCGATTAAAACACACTGCTTAACTATGGGAAACATTCTGAGTGGTGCCAGTTGAGGACAATAAAAAAAAGGAAAAACAGAACAATAAAACTATACATAAAAAGTTAGCACCATCAGCATAGCACCATCAGGAATCCAAAATCCCAAGAAATCTGAGGTAAGTTTTCACTGTTGGTTCATTGTATCCAAAAGACAAGTTTCTCAGAGTGTAAATGTACTCATATGCACACTAACACACACAAACACAAACACACGCACATACACACACACGCACATAAAGATGCACAAATATAAAAATTAATGTGCGATATTTCACTTATAAGGCAACGAAATGTGCAGTGAAACGATCCTATTTATAAGGAATAATAAAAAACAGGTGCAACACATCCGTGTCTCTGAGACACCTGAACAGTACGCCGATGTAAAGACGCTGTCGTCCACAAACATCACGGTCAACTCTTAAGAGAAATAAACAGACTTCTCACTCGCAAAAACTTAAGCTAGGTCGAGACTCGCTGAGACTCAAAGGCCATACTGATGGTTTTGTGGGAACAGTCGCAATTAAATGCTAGTAACTACTATGTATATCTATATATATGTTTTTCGGGATAGAGCAGCTTTGTGATTGGCTGTAACTGTGGGTGGAGAGACGAAGCAGCCAATCACTTACCTGGCTGTTTTTCTGTGTGGCTCTAACAAATGTTGACATGATAATTTAAGACCTTTGTAAAAGTGATATTTATTTCTCATTTTACCATTATTTGTAACTAAAACGCTTTCTTAATGCAACAAAAAATATATGCTTTGATCATGAATGTTAGCTGCTGTTAAAAACACAAGGGTTTGCTTCAAAATGTAAACACATTTATATTTAAAGGGACTGAATGTGCAAAAGCGCCAGTAAGGCCTCTGAGGGAAGTGTCTCCTTCATGCAAACACACGGAGTCTGACCTCTGCAGCAGGAAAATGTACAGTACTGATGGACAACTATGGTACTATTTAAGTACCGGTAACTACAGCTGACATATTATGAACACTCACATTTGCCCTTGTTTGATCGACGCCACATAATTTTTGGTCATGTATAAATAACAGTCCTTGAAACAAATAAAACTGTTTGCATGATTGCAAAACCAGTGAGGTAATTTTGGACAAATTCACTGGTGCACCCTACTAAGATCCAAGCACTTGGATATACATGTACTATAAAGTATAAGAGTAAAAAACAGGCTTCTAGGATTAATCTCCTAAACATTTTACACAGAAAGTGAAAAGGGTTAGAATTTGTCTGAGCAAAGGGAAAATGATTATTGATCAGTTTAGAAAGTCCCTTGTAAAAACAAAACAACTGAAAATATACATATCAAAGAAAGAATACAAACATGATATTTTCTACATTCATAAAATAAATACAGGTTAAAAAAAAAAAAAGAAACTGCGGATTTATTTTGAGGTAGAGACCTGGGGGCCATATCAGGAAGCAGGTTCAACAGTGGTCTTTGGCTTCACTGATACTGATGGACGCTAGACAACCGGGTTCCTGAAAGAGCTGCTGATGTATATTTATACCACTCTAAAATAATGGTAGTACAGACAAAAGATAATACCAAACAATAAAATCTCATGTAACAGTGCATCATGTGTTAAAAAAATGATCTTATAAAATGTAAAATTTGATTGCACTGGGTAAGAATGGCACTTCTTAAAATTCTTGGCTGCGTCAGATGATTTAAAAAAACTTCAAACTAATTGCAGTTTGAGGTACAAAGTGTAGTTCCTTGAACTGTAGCGTTTCAAAACAAGCATTACAGTAACATAAAACTCAAAAAAGAAAAGTGTGGGAAATGTATTGCATTTTGTGTTCAAAAATGGGAAGACGGTGAGAAAGTGCACCTGTCAAAAAGAAATAACCAAACAAAACCTATCAAAAGTGATGTTTTAGCCACTTGAGGGCAGCGGAAACATACTGGAAAATCGACACTGATGTAATTTCGAAGTGGATCTTTCTTTTCCAATAAACTTTCTAGCAGGCAGTTTCCTATTTATATATCCATGATTAGGAATAATCCAATAACTCCTAGGGAAACTATCAGTCTCTTTGGCTACCACCAATAAACACAAAACAACCACTTGAAAGGCATGATGAAACACCGCAGAGCTTAAGAATTAGTCGATCAGTGCGCTCATTGCTGTGAGCAGCACCTCTGACACTAAGATTTGGATAAACCATTCATGCAAAAATCTCGATTATGGTTGCTTCTGACCAAAATGTCAGCCATAATTCACTCAGCTAATTAACAGCAAGCGCTCATTGTTCAGCCAAAGCCTCCAGTTACTAAGCTTTTAATATGACAAAGAATACTGCTTTTTATGAAACACTCCTGACCTAAGAGAAACCACAAGACCACTGGCACTCAAACTCCTCCTGCTCTCTGATACGCTCCTATGTTCTTAATGTTCACACAATTGATAAAAGCACCATTATTTATCAAAGCACAACTCCTCCATGATGATGAGGAAAACCTGATAAGTGTGGGTGGGTGTGTCTGCTGAAGATTTCAGATCACATTCGTGTCTAACGGGGGGCTGAAGGATAGTTGATCCTAAACAAAGGCAGGTTTACTGATGCGGCTGCTCAGGTGCAAACTCACTACACGGCTGCGATTCACATTCAAAGTAATCCTTCAGGGGGGAAAAAAGGTGACGGATGACCGGGACACTCCAGGAGCGTCCCAGGACTTTCTGCCTCTGCATCCGGCCCATGTTGTTCACGTCTGTGTAATGTTTAGGGAAGCCAAAGACCCTAAAATTGAAAGATACAAAAACATCAGATTCCTTATGGTGGGTTTAGTGTTGAGCTAAACTAAATGATCAGTTATAGTAGACTAAGACAATAAAGCTTGGTTAGGTCGAATAAGTTATCAGTTTATCTTTTGACTTTAACAACATCTTATATATCTGTATCAGAAAAAAAATCCCCATGGCAAGTTTATTGCTTTTTACCCTTCATTCATGCCTCTGAGGTTGAGGATTCAAACCCTATGTCATTACACATCATTGAATGCTTCTTATTTTTTGAACAACTATGACCTGAGATTCTATCTAACATCTGTTTATGTTGATACAGAACATGTTAACATGAAAATTATGAAAAAAGAAAAGAAATTACTGTTCCATTTCGGTGCACCACAAGTAGTCCTCCTTGCCATTCATGGTCACAGGCAGCGGCCCCATCTTCCCCTGTCGGATGGAATTTGACTTGGTCGTGATAGTGCGGACTTTGTCAAACTGCAGGAAAAGCGTTGTCAGTCATAATGGTCTCACAGCCAACTTGAACAATAAATAATGCAACGGCACAGCGACGGTACCGTAGCCTTGCGTCCCGACTCCAGACAGTCCTGGAGAGCCACTTTGTCATCGGGGGCAGCAGTGAGGGGCCTTAGAAGGAGAAGCAGATTGGCATATTTACGGCACTAATCCGAGTTTATTTATACGGCTTTATGTCAATTTCTTTTAGCTGTAGGGCTGCAACAGAAACGTGTCCTGAAGTAGACTGTGACTGATCATTTTAAACGTATATGCTTTACACACTTGCAAGAGTTACAGAGCAACATAGCCATTCACTTAAGAATTGTGCTTCTGTCTGCCCAGCATTTACTTTTTTTTAAAGCTCTGAGTGGGTCTCCATCTGGCCTGAGGGAAATATCTGACTATTTAATGTTGCCGTCTATTTGTGTTTTTAGAGCTTCCTATTTCTTGACTATGAGAGCAGAACGTCATACAAATGGTGGATTTTTTTGCAAAAGTAATTTCCCTTCAGTCATTCAGGAACAGATATAGTGTCTGTGTTCTTGTGCAGTTATGATACAGATTTCTGATGGTCCAGTGTTTTGGTGTTTAGCGAGCATTAACCAAAGGAGCCTTGGTTGTGAGCTGTAAGCTGTGCAGTAAGACAACATTCGGTGCCTTAACAGAAACCGCACAAAAGCACCACAAAACACACGCAAGTATGAAATACAGCATCCATTTACAAAAGGCAAACCACAGGCTAAGACTGCAAGAGGTGAAAATGTATACTGCTATTTAAACTTGACAGATGGAGAAATTGTGTACTGAAAGTGCACAAGGACGCAAGTAGACTATGCTTGCTATAGAAAATAATGATAATACATTATAACAATGACTTGCTTGATAGCTGAAATGTCAGTCAATGTCATCATTTCTGGATGAGTTTTCACCTTGCGCTTGATTATTTCCTTTGGCAAATCAAATGTGGCAAGACTGAAATGCAGGACATTTAAAGTTTGAAAGTTGTTACTTGTACTTTGGGGAAGTGCCATCTGATAACTGGATTTTATGGGTAACCATCCATCCTTCGCCTACCAGTTATCCTACTCAGGTTCTGCGAGAAGCGGACACCAGTCAATCGCAGTACCAGAGACAGATAACCATTCACACTCTCATTCGCATATCTGGGGAATTTTTCCCAATTTTCTGAATTAACCTGCTGCAGGTTTTTGGAATGTGGGAGGGAACAGGAGACGGCACAGAAAGTGACATGCAAACCCCACACAGTAATGACCACTGTGTGGCTGAAGCGCTAACCACTGCACCACCATTTCACCTGTTATGGGCAAACCGCTGTATGGACGAATTTGTATATACCTCTTCATCCCAGGGAGGTTTCCCCAAAAGTAGCGTGCTCTGTGAGCGGGACTGACTTTCACAGCATCAATAAGAATTGGATTACACTGAAACAGAGAAGGTTCATTATGAGCAATAACATTTCACAACATCTGTTCTCGGGACCATTTTGCCACCAGTAGAATTGAATCACCTCAAGGAATCGGCAGATATCCGATTTGTCATTAGCAGACATGAAAACCACGTTTTCAAACAACCAGAAAAATGGACGATTGTCATCCTCTCTTGGTTTCAGCAGTGTCAAAATCCGGTAGAATTCAAAGAAGAGCCTTCCGGTGCCCTCTGCAGACACCAAAGACAAAAAGAGAAGGTTATTGGAGAAGGTGCAACCCAGTCTGAAATATTCATAGATCTGATTTTTTTACATCTCTTTTGTTAATCTTGTTGAATCCTCCATACACACAAATGCAAACTCATTTCAATTCATTTGGGGGAAAATATTCAGATACTGTTAACATTGCCAAGACCTACTTCCCACCTTACCGAATAGTCCTTTTCGAAGAGGATTGACCATGGATAGGTCATTACATGGGCTGCCTCCAATCAGCAGGTCAAACGGACCCCAGTCTGCTAGCTGCAGCATAACACAAAGATACAGTTGGGTCCACATTCTTTTTGGAGGACGTAGCTCATTCACCTGCATGCCTTAACATGAGAAGTCTTTTTCCTCCGTGACTCACATGTTTTCTTGTGATGCTGCGAACGTCATTCACGTATTCAATCTTTCCCTCGTGCTTGATCATTCCCACTGCAATGGAATCCTCACAAATCTCTGAAGCGATGTAGCGCTCCAATTTGAAACCCATGTCTCTAAGCACCAGGTATCCTGTCATGATGTGATTAGTAGGTTATTCTCAGATCAAAATCGTCCGCAAAACTTCTAAGGTTCTTCTTAAATGAGAACAGAATCAAACAGTCAACTAACCTGTTGCAATGCCATCAAAAAGCGACAGCACCTTCATTGGTCGGCGTTGGTCAACAGGGATGAATGGGTATACTCTCTGAGGCTCCTGTAGAAAATACATGCATCTGTATGTTTTTTGCTTTTCTAATCCGTCATCCTGTATAATTCCACTTTTTGCTAAGTTTCCAAGGAAAGCAAAGGGGTTTCCCACACCAAAATCATGTTTTTATGGACCTGAACTGAAGTTTGTACTGAGGCAGAGAATCATACTCACAAATTGCAATGCCCCGTTGTTTGTAAAGAAGTCCTGAATTTTCACACTCCAGTCTGGTCTCAGCTTGAGGTTCCCAGCACACTGTGACGGCTGGCAAATGAAGCAGCTCCAGGGATCGACATCTTTCAGTCTGTCAAAGGTTCCCGCTTCAATCAGAATCTCCAAGCAGTCCTTACAGAAACATCTGTAAAAGACAAAAAATGCCAGAGACCGGACAGATATGAACGATGATAGTACTGTAATTTGATAGACAGTCTTAAGAGTAGAGCATAAGTTGCCTTTTTGACCTGTAGAGACCACTAAGTCCTTACATAAGGACATTACTTTTTTAGTTTCTACAACATATGTCCTTTCATTCAACCATGACTTGCATTAATCATGTCACAATCAGAATATTTTTTAATAGACTTCTAAGTCCGTTTTTCTATATACAAAGAATTTGACTTTAATTTCACTTGTACAATCATGTATCATTTGTAAATTGTTAATGTAGTCAGTGTAATAGTGCAATAAAATAATTCAGATGTTGATTTATATGATATATAGATATTATTTTCAGAAGGAATATGTATACCAGTATATACAATAAGCAGCATAGAGTGATATTGTGCAGTGACAGGAAATGATGAAAAGTCTGTGTTACATTTAAGATGTATTATGTATATGAGGAAGTGATGATCAGGTACAGATATCATTGTTGCCCTAGAAGAAATAGCATGTAAGGTCTTGTTATCGATAATTATGTTTTCAACACGGTGAAAGCTCACAGGAAAAAAGCTGTTCTTGTGTCTGACAGTGATGGTGCACAGTGATCTGTACTTCCCGTCGGAGGGAAAAAGTGTGAATAGGTTGTGTCTGGGGTGCAATGGGTCTGCAATGATGTTTAGTATGTCTGTATAGCTCATACATATATATATACATACACACACACACACACACACACATACATATATATATATATATATATATATATATATATATATATATATATATATATATATATATATATATATACACACACACATACATACACACACATACACACATATATACATTTATATATATAGTGTGTGAAAACAATATAGGAAACCCCCAGCGGTGGATCCAGCACTGAATACACAAGCCACAATAACTGAACCACTTTCATGGTTTAAACAAATTCTTCATTATAACTGGGGTTGACTTAATCGCCCTATGTTTCTATTTAGAGTAAAACAAAACAATTACCCCATATGAGCACATATATATATTTCTAATGCATGTCCTTCAAAGACAATGATTCATTTTTATACTTACAAGTTTCTACTAATTCCAAATAGGTAGGAGACATTTAAAGGAAACATAAAAACTAAAGCTGAGGTCTCAGGAGGTTAAGATTAGACTGTGAAATAGAGGCAAAGACGATTGTTTGGAGATAGATTATTTTTGGTGCATTTAAGAAGATTATTTCATTGTGTTTGTGTTTCTTTGATGAAGCTTTATGTTTTTCTTGCACTGCTGAGATAAATAATCACTGAAAACATTAAAAGCTGAGGGACTGTTTTGTTTGTAAAGATAATTAGTTTTAAGCATCACTAAGTGGCCGGAGTGACTCTTTTTCTCTTGTCCACTCAGTGTTCACACTCCTGGTTTCATATTATGAGCTTGGTGTGTGTAAGAGCACATGCCAGGAGAGCTGGATGACGTCTGCGGTGACACACACACAATGCACTTGTGAATGAATGAATAAAGGTGACTATTCAGGATGATGCAACAAGCCTCTCAGTTTGTATCAACTTATATTTCTGAGTCCTGCTGATATTTACAATACTGTGGACAAAGCAGTCCTTCTTATGAGGAGATTTGTTTCTTTATTGGAGTCTCTGTTACAGAAATGCTCAACTGTGGGGCTGAAAACATGACAGAAACACTTGGGACTGGATACACAAACTAGACTACAGCCGTCACTGACTAGAATGTTGAATTAATTTTAACTGCTCTAAATTGCACGTGTGTATGTGTGTGTAAACATACACAAAGCAAAACAACACTTTATTTGTTAATGCATTTCCTGTGAGAGTTCAAGTCAACAAACAACACTTTTTAACTTGAGCTGCTTGTCGAGTGATTTCCTTTTTTCAGCTAAGTCCTACTTCACGCACCCCGCTCACCACCATTACCATCAGAATTACTAAGCTCCACCCCACCAGTATTAAGTCCAAATTAGAAAATGACACCCCTCATGACTTGAGAAAAACATGAAACATGGTCTTGATGAAGAAAACGTTGATTTTTCAAGAGGGTTTTTGATTGATTATTCAATTTTTCAAGAGGAAATTAAGGTAATTGAGTAATTTTTTAGTGATGTCCTGAAAATCAAAATATAGTGACTTTTTAAACATCTTGGTTGATGATGGACACCATTGTTTTCAGTAAATTTCAAAGTGTTATAAATACAGTTATTATCTCAAGGTTTCTATGATTAGTAAATGGCAGAGTAACGATCATCCCTGTGTGAGATCAGCGTTTACCTGCAGCAGCTAGAATTTCCACACAGAATGACCTCCAAGCCTGCACAGCACACAGTGCAGTATGACTGGTAGCCATCTTCATCATAGCGAAACAGTGTTTCCGTGAAGTTCTCCTGTAAAAGGCCAAAATGGCGAGCCAATTTATTGGGAGGTGTGATTAGCTGCGGCGCTTCAGATGATAATTAAACATTCAGAAACTAGGGTGGAATGGCGTAATGTGGACCATACAGAGCAGATAGGTTTGTCTGAGGTTCAAGCGGTTTACCTTGCATTTGAGACAAAGACCACCTTTAAACAAAGGATGCTGGACTTCAATATCAGATGATCCACAAGACAAACATAAATCTGAAAGAACATGCCTCAGCTTTAGAACGCATGGTCTTAGGTGGTCATAAAATGTACATAGTCCTCAACTCCCACATTGACTTTACCTTTGACTTTGCTGCCCTTCTTGAGATTTTGAATCAACAATTCTGTGAGTCACAAGAAGGGAAAATTAATAAAAACCAAAATACTTGTATCTGGCAGACTGTTTCACCCTGTTTCACCCTCTGTTTGAGTGTTCAACAGTGTGTTGATGGTTCTGTTGAGCTTGTATGAACATACCTCTGTTAATGATGATGCTGGTCGCATTCGCTTTATTTTTAAAAACGTATTTCCGTTTTGGAGGAGGCTGACTGTCGGAGGTTGTGGAGTCCGAATCGAGATGTGAAGAAGAATCTAAAAGAGAATTATCTTTTCAAATATGAGAGGCTTTGAAAGAAAATGGGATTTTAAGTTTGAAATAATTGCTTTTGACTTAAGATTGAAGGCGATCTCACAATTGCTAGAAAAAGTAGTGTGGAAGTGCAAAAAGAGACGTACAGGACGGCATGAATCCCTCTGGCCCTGAGGGCTCAAATCCACCAAAGGCCCAGTCCAGCATCAGCTTCAGCTCCTTTTCCTTATTTCCTTCTGCCTTGGCAAATGACTTCCCACAGCGTTCACCTGCCAACTGCACAAGACAGGCGTGGTAACGTGTTGCTGAAAATCTTTTTGCCTGAATTGGCACATTAATCTCCTCCACAATATTTGCACCCAAGACACCGACCCTCATGAATCAGTGGTGTTATTGAAGCCCATAATGTTTTTTTTAAATGTGACCAGCTATTGGAAATAGGTTACATTAATGACCAGTGTCACCAGCGAGTATTGTTGTGCTTTATGTTTAACTTTATGTGACAAAATAGAGGGCTTTCATATATTATCATTTCATGGGCAACTATAAAACAACTTTAATTTTGAGAGAATATTTATCAAGATGAATTCTGTTTTTCTAATTTTAATTTTTAAAATTAAGTCACTTTGGCGCAAAGTCATACAGCAGAGAAAAGACAGATCCCCCAACCCCAACAATGTCTGTTGCAATCCAAAGAACAGCCTCTTACCTCTATGATCTGGAAGATTGCATCTTTGTAAGTGGGCAGGCTAGCGAAGGAGTTTTTGCAGAAGCACTTAGTGAATGCACGGAATGGTAGCAGGCCCTCGGTGTAGATCTGTGAGAGGTGTGTTTTTATTGAACATAACGATTGGTTTGATAAATTGTTCCTGTGGCACATCGTGATGAAAACTGTCAAGCTCCAAACCTCTGAGAACATCCCGTCTCCGAACCATTCTACTCTCCGCATTCCCGGGGGAGATGACTTGGTCTTCCATGGCATTACCATCCCAGGCCACCAGGAGAACCCCTTTAATTTTCCCCACACTAGCTCTCCAGTCAGAAACCCTTTATTATCCTGCAAAGGTCAAAAACGAAGAAAGAATAATCACTGAAAAACAGATTTAAATGCAAACATAGCAAAAAACTTTTAAACAAATTTTTTTTTAAATATATTGCCAAAATGTACTGAATTTTCAAACTTCCAAGTGACTACAACATTACCTGGTATGTCTGTTTCCTACGTCCTCTGGCTTTGGCTTTGCTGGATGGAGAGGTCTCACTATCCTGGCAATTACAACCAAATTGAATGTACTAAGTGTTTAAGGAAGAAGACTTCTTTAATCGTCCTTTATTATTTCTCAGGAGAGAAAATGGGGAGAACTTATTGAAAATGAGAAGAAAAGGCCCTTCAGTGTTAATATGGGAACATGAGCAGCTGCATGATGTACCGTGTTACAGTGATTGGACAAGAGAAAAAAACAAGGATTATTCAAAGTTAGACGGTGTTATGATCGGGACAATGCGTTATTGTATTTTGCCTTTTAATTCAAACTTGCGCCAAGTCAACAAGGCAAATGAGGGCAAATCTGAAAAGCCTTGTGTGTGAAATTGAGGCGGTTGTTTGTTTTCATGTGATGAGCTGACAATCAAGAGTTAACCCACACAACAAGTATGTCTGATTCAATTTTCCACATCCACCAATCACCAGTATAGCAAAGCAAATCCTCCTCTTAAATTGAACCTAATTCAACCCAAGACATTGCTGGACATCCGTGCTTTTTAGGCTGTGAATCCAGTTTATTTGTTTATAAAAAGCTGAGTGTCAAAGATCAGACTTAAAACTTCACAGCACAATAGCACCCTCTATTAAGATAAGGGGAGCCTATCTTCCAGTCTTTTAGTGTGCCCAGAGAAGCACAAATCCATGAGTGGCCTGATATAGCCCAGGGGTATTCTGGTAGTATACTTGAGTATACCTACCACCTTAGGGTCCTTATCAACAGCTACAGGTTTGGACCAGGTGTTAATACCAGCCTGAAACACTGTGCGGGTCTGTGGCTTCTGGCGCAAGCTGTTCTCCCAGTCAAAACCTCCCCTAATGGCCCCCTGAGAGACAACACACTCTCATTACACACTCAGATAGAATGTACATGCAAATCTACATGAGGATTGGGTGATGTGTTTTTTTTCCCCAAAACAACCGACCCCCAGCCCACTGGCTGATTTACAATAAAGTCACCCAGATGTGTGTAGAATAAACATGTGGATGAAATGCGATGAAATGCGATGACATGGGAAAAAAAAAAAAAAATCAGATCAGATCAATATCTGATGATGATCAATATAAATACTTTGTGCATTGAATATTAATCAATATCAATTATGATTTATGAAAATATGAATATTAATACTAAAAACACTTCAACTACAAAAAAATTCAAATTATTCAAATTATAGTCACTAATAAAGTTTTGCTGTTCTTTCTTCTGATAATTACTTGTTCATTTTTAGATAAATCCTTTTTTGAAAACGTGTCTGCTTCAGAGTTTCTCGCTGAAAATTGTAAATGCATGTCAATAATTAAAAAAATCTCTACAAATATTGTTGGTAATTTTACGCTTGTTGTAAATAAATAAAATCATCTGATTTGAGATTTAAAGATGACACACCTAGCAAAACAAACAATGGTTAAATGGATAACAATGGCTCAATTTTCATCTAATAACAGCTCTGTTTTGTGAAAGACTAAAATTACTGTGACAAGAAAATGCACTAAAATATGGGATGAGAGTTTTGCGTGCTTTGAATTGGGCTTTAAAGGTTTATTATTCAGGGAGTTGAATTCTGAAGGATGTCGGCCAATGTAATACTGGTAACAAAATTCTCAATGGACTATAGTGATTTGCCCAATCACCCAACCCTGATGTGCACCGAAAGGACATGCTGTATTCACCTGAATCTGCAGGTCCTCGCGGCAATGTTGGCCAGAGAGAAAATAGAAGTGGACAAAAATTTTAGGTGATGTGTTAGTGAAAGGAAAGCAGAGCCCGACAGATGTATCTGGATGTCATTCCTTCAATGATAAACTGGTATCAAAAATCTGATCAGTTTGTTGATCAGTCATTCATACCAGGACATAAGTGTGGTGACTGGGTTGATCCTAGGTGTTGAATGCCAATGGGAGTAATTCTTCTGCCACATGCACCCATTGTGATGTTAAGATTGACACGCGTTGTCTATCATGTGCTGATATTAGTTCAACTCATATAAACATATGAATGTTGCATAAATAACAATGGAGTATCGGTCAAGCTCTCGAGGAAAATTTCAAAGTTGTTTACAGCTGTCCGCTGAATTTTGACCCATTTATGGTCAACAATAGACTTAAATAAGCAGCCACATTGTTGACCTATTTCCTGTGTAGATGCGTTGCAAAAAGACACAGGAAAACAGTGAGGACAAGCCACTTACCTCTTTCCACGAGTGACCATTCTGTTCAGGTACACTGTAATGCCCGTTTGGTGGGTCTATGTAGGGAAACAACAACAATCATAGTCTTCGTCTGAATGTTTCTACTAATGTTTGTAATCTGATATGGCAAAAGAGCAGTGAAGATCAAAAACACTGTAGAATTATTTTTAAAAGGTACCTATTACAAACTCCCCAGACAGCCTTGGCTGTGTACATTGGATCTGGCACTGATGGCAACCCATAATGTTAAACCATCATTCAAGGCAAGTCAGAAATACATGATGCAGTATGAGCATGAAAGTCAGAAAGACTAAAGTTTGAGGCTCCTGTTTGCCATTTTGCCCTTGACTCTCAAAAGCAACACCTAGTCAGAGACATTTTTCCCACAAGAAATTCTCAAGCACAATTGGCACAATCTCTGTGACTGGTCACTGTGACCCCTCTGTCTGGCTGCCGGGTCCCTTCAGAATTAAAAAGGAGAGTGAACAGTGATTCAGCACTTCACACAGGTGCTTTCCTCTTTCAGGAAAGGTGCTTTCCGAGTACTTTTTTTTAATGTTTTTCCTCTTCGGCTGATTAATTAATCTCAGTAAAATATTAGCTTAAAATAGAAAAGCCATTTAATTTGATATTTCAATTACATCGAGTTGTATTCTTTTTCTTACCTTTCAATTTAACAAGGTGGACTCTACACGGCTTCAAATTCAATTCAAGGCCATTCATGTCTGAAAAGTGAGTTGACACTTTACATGTACACCAAATAATGACATATTATCATCTAAACATTAATGTATTTTTCAATAAATCTTGATGAAAACTTTGATGACAGAGGAAAACTACTTACCAATGTTGTCGTAATTCAACCGCACTGGGGACCCTTTGTAATTGGTGATGCTGACGTCTGAAGTGATGTCGCACTCACTCTCTGTTAAGGTTTCATTCAGTGATGTGTAATCACCATTCTCCAGGGCCTTCAAAACCAAGTGCATCATGTGCAAAAACTTAATCATTTACATACAAAAGGAAAACACTAAAATAGGACTCTAAGTCTCTTTCTCCTCTACATACCTGAGCAAAAAGCAGTTGAGCATCAAGAGGAGGACAGGGAAGGCACAACAGGGTGAAAATGAGCTTTCTAAAAACAGAGGTAGGCTTGAATTCCTTCATTATGCTGACCCAGTGTTCCTCTGGGGAACCTGCAGTCGCACTGTCCTTTTCTCCTGTCTTGCCATATTGCTCCTTGGCCAGCTGATATGCAAGGAATTCACTACTGAGCTGCTTGATCTCTTCAGGGGAGCAGCAGATTCCCAATGTAGTCCCAAGCTCCTCCACCATTTCCCCTGTTACTTTCACTCCGCTCTGGGGGTTCAGCAGTTGAGCCATGACCCTCAGCATCCCATCACTTAAAGGCAGTTGCTCCCGAATACCTACTGTGATGCCAGTGTAGAAAGACAAGGCCTCCTCTTGCAACTGTGCCAGCGCCTCAGCACTGTCAGACTTGTTCAGAATGTCTTCTACATCTTTACCACCAAAACTGAGTTCAGGACTTGACAGATAAAAGTTCTTGTTATGGAGGATTTGGGTATCACGTTCTTTGAGGAAGTGTGCAGCAGCTTTAGGATGCAGGAAACAGGAGGTGTATGTGCACAGAAGGCCACTGGCTTCTTCCAGGATGAGCGGCAAGGTGGCTCGGGTGGCTCCATTGTTTGGGTGCATGTGGCTCTGGAACCTCTTCAGGGGCGTCAGGGACTGCTCCAGGAACATAAATGTTGCCCTGGTTTTGGGGTCCTGCAGCTGGGAGAAGATTAACTTGACTTTGTCATCTTCCTTGTCACAGGAGCCAAAATACGAAATGAGAGCAGACCACATTTCCAGGATCTTGGTGACAAACTGACAGAAATTAAGGCAGCTGGTATTAAGATGAAAAGGTGAACTGTTTCCAGTGACATGAGGGGCAAACAGAGCCTTGAGATTCTCATTCTTGGAAGAGGATGAGATGTAGTGGGCATGGATATCTACCATAAACTCCTGAACCTGATTGGAGAGCCTCTTCACCCCTACAAGGTAAGCAGCATCTGCAATGTTGTACAACCCGCCGAAGGAGACGATGTTCGGGTTGACCTGCCTTAGGTGTGAGCAGATCTCCTCTGTTGCTGCACGATTTCCATTAAAGTAAACAGCGACAAGACCACCCGTCGGTAGGCCAAATTTCTCTATGGTCTCCAGAACGCCTTCTGCTGTTTGCTTTTCTGAATCTTCAGCTGGAGACTCGAGAGCGTCCAGAAAATGGATACTGTGCCGGGAGGCATCTGTGTCAAAAAAGCCGAGCAAAACTAAGGAGGCAGAGCAATCCTTTCCAAGTGACACCCCTCCATATATGTAAACACTGTAAGGAGTATGTTGGCAAACAGTTGTAATGAAGCTGGGGTACAGTGCCCCAAGCTTACAGCGTGCAAAATGTCTTGATAGCTTTTGACCGTCAGCATAGTTGGGGTCACAGTGTTTGCGAATAAGTTTTAATGCTAAAACACTACAAGGCAGCAGTTCGAAGCCAGTACCCTTTGGGGGTTTAGCCCTTTTAAAGTGAAGGCTTGCTCGCAAATGTCTCCTGAGGATTGCAATGCCTTTACTAGATGTGTTCAGATTTCGGTCACAAATGCTACAGTAGGTGTAGTGGTCTCCAAGAGGGCTACGCTCAGCCCAGTCAAAAATATCCTTCCATTTTGTGGTGTAGTCTATTTTAATGGTGTCTTCTTTCTTGTCTGAATCCAATTTAGGTTTCCCTGCCAAATCAAACAAACAATATTGTTTCAAAAACTGTGACTGAATCACAAACACTGCCTTATTAATGCAAGTAAGCAAAATGTTGTTACATTTTTTTGTTGGACTTGGCAACGGTAAGGGGCTGATATCAATGCGGTTCCTCCCTTTCAAGTGGAGCAAGCCCTTACTTTTCACATTTGCTGTGTAAAAAGCTTTAAACCACTTCAGCAGGTCAAAGTTCCATTTAAAACTTCCCTTGATGACTTCCTCGACAGGAATTGTCTAAATGAAAATAAAGCAGACATGGCCACGTTTAAAAATAAAAACAGCTTTCACATTGAAAGGTACAGTGAAAAACTGTAAAATTGTAGAAAAAATGAAAATTAAGTCATTCAGCCCTCTGACCATCGTTGAAAATACAAACATATCCAATATCACCTACTTTTCATGGTATATTATACTAAATCCAAAGGGGTTGTTGGAATGATGGCAACAAGCAGCTCTTGCAAAGGCAGCAGTCATTTTCTTTTTCTTAGAAAAAACCTCATGTGTCAGCACCCCAACATGAAGGGGAACCCAAGGATTGTTATGGCATTGGTCTCTGTTGTGTAAACCTTAACCGTGGACATATTTGCTAACAATGTGGTTTAAATTGTGTTTTTTCAAGTAAGTGTGATATGCTGAGGGCTACAGAAACCTGGATTACACAGGACAAGCAGCACGGGAGCTTTTTGTGAGTGATTTTTTTCCCCCTGTGTTTTTATACAATAAAAATATAGCCCACAGTTGACTTCAGTTGTTTGGATGGCAACTGCTGTGAAACTCCAGGAGTGTTTTCTGGATTAAAAAACTTCACCTGACCTTCTTTCAACATGACTGTGAATAGATGGATACTGACTGCATTTTCAGCATCTACCAGCGGGGTCAGCAGGAAGTCACTGTCCCTTCTAGATCTAACAAGTACCAATTACAAAGCTCACTGACAGGTGGGCTGGTTTTCATTGGGAGACAGGTATGAATTAACAGGAAAAATAGTAGGGTGAAAACAGACAAATAAAAAAAAAAAACTGTAATGCCTTGGTACCTTTTTAATGTCGTTCTTTCTGAAGGCCTCTTGGAGGAGACTGAAGTTGTGCTTACAATCCTCCGCACCTTGTGCATCAAACTTCACCTTGGTCATGTCAACAGATCCTGGCATAACCCAGTCCATGATCTGACAGTGGCATGCTCCTGCAGCATCACACATGCACATTAAATAAAATGTAGAAAGTGATGGCCCGAATGCAAATTTCCACAAGGCAAATTTTCAATGTGACTCCTTCTGCTTGTCTTTTCCTCCCAACAACCTTTGACAGCAGTCCATTAAACAAATAATGAGGAAAATGCTGAAATAAAGCGACAAGTACTTGCAAGTCCTGTAGTCGACTTGCAATTGATGTCGCTTAAAAAAGTATGCAGCAGTTACTCAGGAAACAATAATATAAGGGTAAGGTTTTTTGGCAACAATAAACTAACATAATGTCTGTTGGCAATTAATCTCTAAAGAGTAGATATTCAGGAACAACTTACAAGAGATTAAGATAATTTTTGTTTCCAACTAGAGTCATAATGTCACATTGTAATGAATGGTTTCATTTCCCTTGTTCTTTTTAGCTGGCAATTTGAAAGAAAGAGGAGTAAATGTCTCTACCTCAATGAATCAAGGGATAGTCAGGATTCACAAAGTTTAACCACAGATTCAAAATAGCAGCATGAAAAGTGGTCTATGGAGATTCTCAATCATCCACGTCATGGTTAAGTCTTGTCAACATCTTTCTGTGGCAACTTGACTTAAATTTCTTTTCTTGAAGATGTTTCACCTCTCATCCTCTTCTCAGATGAGAGGTGAAACATCTTCAAGGGAAGAAATTCAAGTCAATGACAAGACAAGTCAATGACAAGAGGCAAGTCATGTTGACAAGAGGCATCATGAAAACAGGCTCACTCCAATTGTTGGATTAATCATTTTCTGTTTTCTCATTCATTTCTTCTACATTAATGGAATTTATGTATTTAAAATCAGAAGCTCTTTCGGTTATAAGTGTGATTTGTGAGAATCAAGTGTGAGAATTTATTTTTTGCATTTGAATTAATAAGAGCGTCATGTCTGCCTCAGCAGAATATCAAGTCTTATTGTTACCTAACTTTTTTCTCAAAAAGGGCAATAATATAAATTAATAGATGGCAAGACATGCACCTGAACCAATCTGCCGAACATCCTCAAAGTCTGTCTGGAGAAGTCCGTTGAGCCAGTTAATCAATTTATAACGATTGATTCTATCCTGGGAGGCTCCTGGAGACACCACCAATGTAGTTGACATCTTGCACCTCTTTGCAGAAAGAAACAGAAACTATGAGAAAAAGTTATTTGGACAACAGGAACTGGAAAGGTAATTGGAAACAGGTATGTTTGACTATTACAGCCACCCCAGTAGTGTGACTGTGTTATATACACAAGACAGCTGACAGCATTGATTGTACGTCACACTCTGACTTATCCTGATTTAAGATCATATCACGACCGAAGCAAATGATTAGGTGTTTCCAGTGCTACTGAGAGCCCTTACCCATGACTGCTTTTGATAAGTGAGGGGTGGGAGGGGGGCAAGACTGGGCTCATGGGTGGGTTGTAATCCCCTTTTGTTCGTTTGACTGTGGAGATAATGGCTTTGGGTTTTCTGTCGCACAATTCGGCGAAAACAGATACCTTCGCGTCTGTGTGTTTGGACGCTTCCCCTACACTTTCTCGCGATTTGTTGTTATTTTACACGCGAGGCTTCTCGGCCGCCCTGCAGGCCACCATGCTGCCGATTCTCCTCCCACTTTCCCATTTAACAGAAGAAGTGAAATCTCGCGTTGTCCATTTTTTGCCGCGAACGTCTCCGGTGTACAACTTTAACACGCGTGCAAACTTGAAACATACCAGAGGGACTTTGGGTTATACATGAGACACGAAACACAAATACAAACACTTCGATGCTCTCCAGCATCGATCGCTTTGCTAAATGCCATTCAAATGGCTTTTTCCATTTTTCGTGTAACGTTTTCTACACGTAGCAGCAGCAGACGAGAGCTGGGTCCATTTGCAGGGAGAGCGATCTTTTTCAAGTTTAGCGTAAGAGAAAGTGTAGAAAAGTGATAAATACACTTACGTCTGTGTAGTGACGGGGGAGTCCCTGTGCGCATATATGTAATTACAACACCCGTTTAGAAGGAAACTCCAAAATCCTCTGCAGCTACATGTAGGAAGTCCGAACCAACCCGATCGATTCTCTGCGTCTGAAGTCGCCTCCTGTTGTGACCGAGCCGGTCTTTGTGTAGTGAGCTCCGCAGATTTACTCCAACCCCAGACAATAAATCCTGACAGCGGCAACGCCGCGCCGCAAGCATCGTCCGTATGGAAAGGACATCAAAACTCCACGGAAGTAGCTTCTTTTGCATAATGCAATTACATATCAAATACATATACGATACTTACCTTTGTTTCCTTTGGGGTACAGGGGGACGATACTGACTCCTGGCTCTCTCGGCCTCGTCCCGGAGCACATTAGGCAAACCCGGCCCTTGTGACGTGAACCTACTCGGGGAAGAATCATTGGAGGCTCGATAATGGAGGCTGTCCCAGAGCAGGACTCCCCGCTATGGAACCGGCAATAGGCCTCACTACATCCTCCTTCAGCCCCTTCCTCTCCCCGCGGGAAATTACCGCATGGTATCAAATTCATCGTCCCCGAGATATCACTTTTCGCCGCATATTATGGCTGTTAATGAAAAATAAACAAATATTAGCTGAACGATAAATATGGGCGCTGTGTAATTAACGTCACTCGGAACTTGAAACTTATGAACGTTGCTAGCATGACCACAAGCCCTGTTAACACGTCGAAACTCCCGCAAAACGCCAGAAAAAGACCAGAATGACCTCTTCCCCGGACTGAGACGGAAAAAACGACGGCAAACACGAGTCCAAGCTACAGATATGGAGTGAAGTAGTTTCCTGGTCGATTTACGATGTCATTGACTATTAAGCTAGTCCCGTGTAACGCTAATCAAAACGTCAGGTTCGTGGGGTTTCCCTGAGCGCCAATGCGCAGAGGGCTAATATTACAATTAGCAATCTCCCACACCTGTTTTTCACTCAGCTTGTGTGTAAAAAAAGTTTTCATCCATAAAAAAACAACCAAAAACAAGTTACTGTTGCAACCAATACTTGCTCTTTTTTCGGCAGTTACTATTATTACCGAATATTGGCCATAGCGCATTTCAAGGTAGACTAAAAAGGAAGCCATTAAGCTAACAATTGACATTAGACTTCAGTCTTAGCACCGTGTATTTGCTTTGTTACTGGTCAAATGTTAAGGTTGGCGTTTACAACGCAAGTACCAAGCAGTGTTCAAGGCCATACCAGGAGTAATAGAGTTAAACTATTACAATATAAGACTACAATTGCATCACTGAGCTCCTTTTGTAGATATTGAATCTCTGTGGCATTATTGATGAAGTATAAAAGAACCAGGCCTAGACTTCGTCATGTAAATCTTTCCTTGGAATTACTCTGACTATGTGCAAGTTTCTCGAAAAGTGAATGGCTGGTCAAGATCCTGGAATCAGATTTTCATCCCAGGTAAGATATGAAAATATTTTGGATTTTTCACTCTATGCATCATAGCAAAGGAACTTGCAGGATCCTGTGCAGCATCCTGCCAGAGAGCTGCTAAGGGGACCCCTAACCTTTGTCTGAAGAAGTTGTCATTTTCAAATGGACTGATTGTAACCTGTACTAATATTCCCCAAACATTTATCAAAGACACAGTTACTCCTACTGGCAAAATTTAAATACAGTAATAAGGTCCCTAGTTTGATTCCACCAGGGAACCTTTCTATGTGGCGTTTGCATGTTCTCCCTGTGTCTGCGTGGGTTTTCGGTTTCCTATCACAGTCCCAAAACCTGCAGTAGGTTAATTGGAGACCAATAATTGCCCAGGGATGTGAATGAGAGAGTGAGTGGTTTTATATCTCTATATCTGGCACTGTGATCAACTGGCAACCGGTCAAAGGGTGAACTCATCCAGTGACAGCTGGGCTAGGCTCCAGGCTCTTTGTGGCCCTGACTGCAGGATAAGCAGTATGGATAATTATTATGGAAAGAAATTACATAAGCAGTTCGTTGTATTATGGAACTTGGGGGTAAGACAGTCTAGTTGAAAGAAAAAATGGTTACAACTGATGTGAAAGAATATTTGCCAAAAATGTTGGGGTCTTGGGTTTGTTCTAATTTTTGTTTTGCCACATATGATGCTTGTCTTTAGCGGTTCGAAAAGCAATATTACATTTGTTTTATTGTTGCAATATTTTCAAGTCAAGATCACTGGGTGATACCATTTGGAGGAGTATTTCAGAAATTACTTCAGGCCCCATGAAATGCAGCCGAAGGGCGGCACAGGCCAGTGTCTCCCTGAGACAGCCTCGGGGGGCATGGGCCAGTGTGTCCCTGAGCTGGTCCCGACATCAGATATATGCAGGGAGTTGCGTCAGGAAGGGCATCCTGCGTAAAGCTTTTGCCAAAACCAAACGGAATAATCTCATACCGGATCAATCGAGCCTCGGGTTAACAACTGCCATTGGTACCAATGATTTGCAGGGTATCAGTGGAAATTGGGCTACTGTGGGTCGAAGAAGGAGAGGAGGAAGGTGTGTTCGGAAGCAGAGAGAGAAGAGGAAAGGCAAGATTCTGGAAATGAGAGTAGGGACTTTGAATATCAGGACTATGACAGGAAAAGTTAGAGAGGTGGTCGACACAATGGAGTGAAGGAAGGTGGATATACTGTGTGCCCAGGAGACAAGGTGGAAAGGTAGCAAGGCAAGAAGCTCAGAAGCAGGCTTTAAGTTGTACTATCATGGTACAGACAGAAAGAGAAATGGAGTAGGAGTTATCTTGAAGGAGTAGTTCGTTAGGAATGATCTGGAGGTGAAAAGAATGTCAGATGGACTTATGAGTCTAGAACTGAATATTGAAGGTGTGATGGTCAATGTTATTAGTGGCTATGCCCTGCAGGTGGGATGTGAATTTGAAGAGATGGAGAAGTTCTGGAATGAGTTAGATGAAGGGATGCAGAATATCCCCAGAAATTAGAGCGTGGTAATTGGTGCAGACTCCAAGGGGCATGTTGGTGCAGGCAATAAAGGGGATGAAGAAGAGATGGGCAGCTTTGGTATACAGGATAGGAACGCAGAGGGACAGATGGTGGTAGACTTTGCAAAAAGGATGGAAATGGTTGTAGTAAACCCTTTTTCCAGAGAAGACAGGAACATAGGGTAATATAAGAGCAGAGGTAGGAGTACACAGGTAGACTTCATCTTGTATAGATGAGTTAACCTGAAAGAGATCAGTGACTGGAAAGTAGTTGTAGGTGGGAGTGTAGCCAGGCAGCATGGGATGATGCTTTGTAGGAGGACAAAGTGGCGGAAGCTGAAAAGGGAGGAGTGTTGTATGTCTTTCAGGGAGGAGAAAGGCTCTGGGTGGTCAGGGAGAGCTTCCACATAGCTGGATAACTATAGCTAAGGTTATCAGGGAGACAGGTAGGAGAGTACTTGGTGTTTCATCTGGAAGGAAAGTAGATAAGGAGTCTTGGTGATGGAATTAGGAGGTGCAGGAGTATATACCGAGAAAACAGTTTGCAAAGAAGTGGGACACTGAGGGGACTGAGGAGAACCAACAGGAGTACAGAGAGATACAGCGTAAGTTATAGATAGAAGTAACAAAGGCAAAACAAACGGCACATGATGACTTGTATGCTTGGTTGGACAGTAAGTAGGGAGAGAATGATCTATACAGGTTGGCAAAACAGATAGAGATGGAAAGGATGTACAACAGGTCCAGGTAGAGAGGGAGATGTATTGACAGATGCTAGAAGAGTGATTGTAAGATGGAAAAAGTGCTTTGAAGAGCTGATGAATGAGGAAAATGAAAGAGAGGCAAGGGTAGTAGAGGTGACTATTGTAGACCACAAAGTAGCAGAGATTAGTAAAAGTGAAGTGAGGAAAGTGTTGAAGAGGATGAAGAGTGGAAAGGCAGTTGGTCCTGATGATATACCTGTGGAGGTGTGGAAGTGTCAAGGAGAACAGCGGTAGAGTTTCTGGCTGGATTATTCAACAAGATCTTAGAGAGTGAGAAGATGCCTTTGGAATGGAGACGATGTGTGATGGTGCCCATTTTTAAGAATAAGGGGGATGTGCAGAATTGCGGAAACTATAGAGGGATAAAGTTGATGGGCCATACAATGAAGTTATGGGAAAGAGTAGTGGAAACTAGACTGAGAGCAGAAGTCAGCATTTGTGAGCAGCAGTATGGCTTCATGCCTGGAAAGAGTACTACAGATGCAGTATTAGCCTTTAGAATGCTAATAGAAAAGTACAGAGAAGGCCAGAGGGAGCTGCGTTGTGTTTTTGGAGACCTTGAAAAAGCGTAAGAGAGGGTGCCAAGAGAGGAACTCTGGTATTGTGTGAGGAAGTCTGGAGTGGCAGAGAAGTATGTTAGAATGGTGCAGGACATGTATGCTAGCTGTAAAACAGCGGTGAGGTGTGCTGTAGGAGTAACAAAGACGTTCAAGGTGGTGATGGGACCTCATCAGGGATCAGCTCTGGTAATGGAACTATTTTCAGCATGTTGAAATCAATTCACCTTTCATATTGGTTTTCATGCATTTGACCTTGGAGGGTTTTTGCAAGTGTATTTGCAGGCCCTATGTCCTCTATTGTAAGTCGCTTTGGATAAAAGCATCTGCCAAATGCAATTTAATGTAATGGAATGTTTGTAAGAGCCTCAACAACTTGAGAAGGAATCAGATTCAGTGGTCACATGTATGAGCGTTTGAACGAGAATCATTCGGGTCCACCCCGTGGTGTTAACCCATCCTTCAAATATCCAAGTAGAGGTAGTCAGGATCATGTGCCCAAGTTTAAACTGATGTTGATCTACCAGAGCAGTGATCAAAGACCTGATTTGTATGAAGCTTTGTTGAAAAGGGCCTTCTACCTCAAGAGACCTAGTTCTCCAGTCTGACAAAGATGGTGTCTTTCACTCCTCCCTGTAATTGTCTATCCTTCCCCTGGCCATGATGTTGACCTGACTGTCTTTGAAAGATTGTCCCTTGTTATTAGAGTGGATATGACTGTTGGGTCTTGATTGGAGGATCTGGCTCTCTTGTGTTGGGCCATCCACTTTTGCAGTGGTTGTTTGGTTACCCCTGTGAACTGACTTACCCCTGTGCCTTCAACTACAACTACACTGGATGGTGTAAACTACATTTTCATACCCCTATCTGGGTTTTTTTTTTCTTTGGCTCAAAAAACCTTTGACTCAGACTATTTCTTCACTCAAGAACACAAGGCTTGGCTTTTGGAAAATACTACCTGTGTTACACATAATATTTGGTACCACACTGTTTTTGTTTTCCTGCTGCTTTTTTCTCTCCGCTCGTGCTGTTTATTTCCGTTTTTGCTGTCTTTGAGGAAGACCTTTTGGAGTAGACACATCTTTTAAAGACTTCCTTGAAGTGTTTTTACTCTCTGGTTTTCCTTTGGTGCATTGGAGTGCATTCTGTGCCCACTGATATCAGATTGTGACGAGACCTTGTCCAGGACGCCAGTGGGTGGCTTGTGTCAAAAGGTATCGATCAATTTGTGTTTCCTTTATTGTATCATCCACATTTAGTATTCCACCATCTTGTTGTCAGTATTTTAGAGTCCTCTTTGGACTGCTATCTAGCGGACTCTGTTTCAGGCCTAAATTGCCTTAACTAGTTGCTTTACAGACTTTCAGTTAAATGACCAGAAGATAAACCAGACGGTAGGCAGCTTTGAGATTAATGCTACCAATACAAACTGTCGCTGGTCAATTTTCATAATGGGGTTTCCAGGCACAATGTTTGGACAGCTAAGTTGTGACAAAAAGAAAATGTTTGGTTCCGTTCTAGTCTGACTAAGTTACAGTAAATTGGTTTCATACTAAAATCGGGGAGCATTTTTTTCAATTCTGAGGTATAGTGGTCTGATTGCTGGCCTCTGTATATTTTGAAGTCTTTGACAACCTTCCCCTGATTGTTACCTCCTTCATGGGAATCTTTTGGTATTAGTGTATGTGAGATTGTAGCAACCAATGTGGATAAAAACACTAAATAATTTAACTTGCTTTACCAGAGTAGTAGTATAAGTGTACTATAATAAACAGCAAAACCTAGCAATATATGTCTGATGCAAGTCATTACTTGACAGAGTGGATAATGACCATTTATCTGTTAAACATTTGCTGTACAGGTAATGATCTTGTAAAGGTCGAGGGGTTAATGTTTGTCTGTGATTTATGTCTCGAAATAAATGTGAGTGGATGGAAAGAAAAATGACCATAGATGCCATGTTTGCTCAGGGGAGCCTGCCATATTGAAGCATACCCTGGTGCGGAATGCTCTTAGTTTAAAATATTGCTTTAATACCAAAAACAACACAAAGTCCCCAAATGCCTTCTCAGGATATAATTATGAATATCACTGCAGGCTTTTAAGACACCATCAGGGGTGAGCGGTCTTCTACGGCAGGGTCAAAGGGGTTGCGTTTTCATGTGCTTGACCCACCCTCTTCCGGCCCATACGCTAAAAGAACTGGATAAACGAAGTGGGAAGAGAGGAACATAAACTCAAGTGGGAAGACTTTGTTTTCTCATTTCCTTGTGTGTGTCAGGTGATAATTGAGCAGTACTTTGAATTGCTATTAACAGGTTCATCACATGGGGAATGAGTAGGTCAGATAAGGGTTACCAAACTTACAAAAGGAGAAAACAAGATAAATCACTTGGCTTAAAAGCTTTTTAAACAGATCAAAAAAGCAAACTGACAACTTGAATTCAACTGAATTCAACATTCAACTGAATCTTGAATGTTCTCCAAAACTTATAATGGACTTATATATCATATATATATCAAACTTATATATCATATGTAACATACTGTCACTCTTCGGCGAAGAGAATATGAAGAGGAAACTAGAGAGTTTTGATTTTCTTTTCAGGCTCGCTCCAAAAAAATTTGCTCAAAGTTTTTGAATTGAAAAAATGAAAGTGGTCAGCTGTTGTTGGCAACTTTTTCAGAAATGTTAAGACCATTTAAAAACTATATAATGAAATGATATCTATTTTTGATGCTTGCAACAGTGATGCTGTTTATGTGTTTTAAAAGGTGAGAGGTGCGTCAAGAAACCTGACTGATTTTCTTAACTTGTATCATCTGTCTGAGTATTGTTATGATTCAGCCTTTGATTTATTTAAGCCTTGGTTTGTTAAACCTGTCTGCATCACCATTTTGTGATGAAGATCAGAGGAGAAAAAAATGTGAAAGGGGACTCGGCCCATCAGAGTTCATGGGTGGGAACCCAAACAAAAAGCCTCAAAACACTCAGATTGTTTATTTAACTTTTTTTGTATTTTTTATTTTTTGACCAAAGGAGTATCAAGTCGTAATTCAATGCTGTTCACAAGTATAATCATAAAAACAGTGTTACACAGTATTAGCAGTTTGTCTTCTTAAAATATACTGTTTACTATTACTATTCTTTGTCAATTTTTAGAAAGTAATATTTCCATCTAATTTTCATTACTGATGAACCAAAGATGACTAAATGACATTCTCATCCATGACATTTACCCAAGGTTTGGGTGTCAACAGTCAAGTGAGCAGTCAAGCTGAAAGAAAAAGTAACTAGCAAAGTGAACTATTCCAAAAAATTATCAAAATGCATAATTGCTTGACAGTAAAAAAAAAGTTCCATGTCTTTAAATGGTAAAACAATTACCTTTTATGCTTGATTATTGAAAGAAATACACCAAATAATGTCATAGTTGGAAAGTATTAGAGTTACAGTATATCTGACTATCTATCCATGAAGGATGAAATGTGACCAAACTGTTATTCAGGGGTTTTTTTCCCCTCACTTTTTTTTTGGTAAATATGTCTTATGAAAGCCTACATTATCATACATTTATACTTGCATTTTGCGGAAAAAGTATTTATTATTTCACCAACGATATGTTTCTCTCACCTTGAGGTTAGTTTGGTGGTTCTCAGGGTTCAGACTGATGCGGGTCAGACAGGGTACAGTTGCATTGTGCAGCAAGTTTTTGTGCCCTAAAAACAGAGGCTGGATGCAGCTCGTGTTGTGAGTAAAACAATAACCGTGGTAGAGAACATGAGGTTTTACTTACATCTGAAGATGTTCTTTGTAAAACTGAAAGCTGTATGGCACAAAAAGTCTATTACAGTTTGTTCATAGGTCTACATGTGAAATGGGATTTATTTGATATTGTATTTTGTTTTACTTGTATGGAATGAGGACTGTATTAACTGGAAAGTGGTTTTAAATGTATATATGCAGTAAAATATATGTGCATATATGAAAAAATTTAGTACTTTAGTTTGTTTAAACTTAATCCAGTGAATCATTGTTAAGTATTATCTGTGGTGAGGGTATGCTAAAGATTACAAAAGAGCAAAAAATCGTGAAGAAAAAAAAAAAACAATGAGGCACACCTAGATTTGCTGTTATGTTTATTTTTGCAAATGTTTGCCTGAAACAAGGTTTTCACTGTCTCGCCAAAATCTGTAAATGAAAAAAGAAAGGTAGTTTTCCTCCTATATGTGGTAGCATTTCTTTCCTACAACCCATAAAATATGGCAGGAAACTAAACGTTGTTTTTTTAAAGTGTGCGACTGTTGCATTTGTGGCCAGGAAGCTGAAAAGTTCTCTGCTTTACCGCTTTCCTCTGCTGGCAGATGAAGAGGAATAACAAGTGAAAAGAGACTGAAAAGGAGAAGAAAACAAAGGCAAAGGTCAGCGGGACTATTTAGGGGATAAAGCTTAGAGGACGGAGCCTGACGGGTGCAATCAGATGTGTCACAGTGCCGTGGCAAAGTGGATGTCAGCGGGGTCGTGGGGGGCCCCTGTAAGCATGTCACAGCCAATCAGGAGGACAGAGAAGGAGCTGTGGAGTGTTTAGCCACTGCTGCTGAAACCGAGCAGCACCAGTGTGATGGAGGACAGAGGCTCAGGTTGATCTGACGGATCTGATGTGAGGTAGAGGTTGATTAGGTTTTGAAAACTGGTACCAGACCAGTGAAAAGTTTACAGCAGGTGTCTTCTGTCTACTGGTTTCAATGTGGAGAAGTTGTTGCAACTTTCTGTCACCAAAAGGGCTCAAAGAAACAGATGTGTGAGAGATAAAGCATCAGTATTGAGCTGTGGTTACACCACCATTGTCATATACTTTTTTTGTCGTTTTTGTCCGGGCCCACACTCAGACCATAGCAGAGGGCTCGAGGGAGAAGCTGTTGTCGGGAATTTCTTGCTTTCACCTTTATTTCATTATATTTATCCGATTTAGCTCTAATCCTTAACATACCTCAATCTGTAAGACTTTTTGTGTACAACCAAATTCAACCAAACACAACACATTACCCTACCCTGAAACTCACTTACACACACGCGTAACTAGCAATGTTCAGCTCTGAAAAAGTCCGCAGTAAACAAATTCTGGATGGTAACCACAAGTTAAAGGTGATGTGCACAAAATAACCAAAAAAAAATATTGGCACACAGAATGTGGAGAAAAAAATACCTAAATGAGAGTATAGAAAAGACAGAATAAAACCCATAAAATGCCAATATAGGCTGTATTTATTTTATGTTTACTTACAGTTTAATAAATAACATGGATGTAATCATTCCCAGTTTATTAGGTCCAACTAGATAAACCTAATGTAGTAAACTTCTCAGCATAACCCAGTGTAGGTTACAGCATCATATTATGTAAATAAATATACGCCTCTCAAGCAGATTCAATAAAAACGGAATTGTGAAGCTGTTTATTACACTGCAGAGGATGCATATGAAAAGTCCTTGTGTCCTCAGTTCACTTTTTCATTTTGTGCGATGAATAACCTGATTTTGTTGTCATGCATCAGCCATCACAAAAACAAAGGCTCAGCATTTCTGTCTGCTCTGACAAGTGTTGTATCAATGACTTTCAAACAGCATTTCTGATGTATGTATGAATTCATTGTGTGACTGCTTATATGGTAAGATCTGATGTTGCTGGCAGTGATAAACCTGTGAGAAATGGAGCTATATTATTGCTCAGCTATGAGTGCTTTATTTGGCTTCTATGGCATAAGAATGTAGTATGAATTATTTCAGTTTGAAAAATCCATTTAGTGTTTCAGGCTTTGCTGTTGAGTTCTTGCCATTGTGGACTCTTTCGGTTTTGTTTTTACCAATAGCTCCTGGTTTCTCTATGATTATTGCAACATTATGATCACCTCCCCCAAATGTTGTATTTAGCTTCCTTTCTTTCTTTTATTTCCTTGCTTCTTGTTTTATTTTGACAGGTTTTTGTCTTTAAACCAAAACCAGCCTTCGTGGCCTCGCCTAATGCCAAATTTAAGACCGTCTCATGGAAGCATGTTCATAGACCCTCTGACACATAGTCAGCAATGATTCAGACTTTCTGACCAGGTGCCCCACCTGAATGTGAAGCTTTTACTAATCTAGAGATGTTGCATGGCATGAAAAGATAATAAACACTACCGTAATATAATATCTAACCATTGATATGCTCTTAAAGTTAATCATTTCTATTTTTATTTATAATGATTTATTTATCAACCAGTAACACTAAAACATTTGCTCATTGCTTAGCAGGATGTTGTTTAGCGTCATAAACACTCTCCAGTATAGAAAATAAAACTGTTCATTTTTGTACATCAACAGAAGAACAGGAAGTTCGTCCTGAAATTTGTCACTATATTTACACGGTCTACCCAAAGCAGGGCCGATTCATCTTGCTCTATTTGACCTGATTTGGAGATGCTGAGAAGTGCATTAGTAATGTTTGTGGTAAGGAACTTGGCTTTGGGTTATGTGTGCCGTGGGAAGTGTGTTTAGTCATCCAGTCCATGTCTGCCTGCCAAAGTTTCGATTTAGCATTGCTCTCTCAGTTGAATTGATAGAGTAATTCAAGATCTACCCTCTTGACACCTCCTCTCTTGAATCAAACAGCCTCCTGGAATATGACAGGGGTGAAGCTCTTGAGGTTTATGTCTGCTAAGGGCACATTAATTTCATTTAGTGAAAACATAACGTAAATAGTTTTACACCTAACCCGTCAGGTGAACATTAGTACAATTCAAAGAGATGGCTCTGTCCTGCTACTTGTCCTGCATCTGTCTGAAAGTTGTAAATTTGTACTCAGTAGTTGGCTTCTGCCGTGAGGTTTGGATAAACTTTAATAATATGAGGTTCGGATGAACTTTAATAATATGAAACCACTTTTTAATGGCAGGCAGTATTGATTTCACTGACATCTAGTGGTTTAACTGTTGACCTTGCTGCAGTGCAGTGGTAGGTTGCATCATTACCCTGTTACAACAACTACAACCATGACTAACGCTGGAGAGAGCACAGATGATCTTTCGAACTATCAAGACCATCGAAAGTACTTTAGTGTTTTTTTTTTTTGTGATAATCCAAGCAACATCTGCTCAAAATCTTACCTTTCTAATTTTAACATTTCCTTTTTTGTCCAACAAATTAAAAGTCCTCTCTTAAATATAACATTTCTTAAAATATGTAAGTCCAAAATAGCCTTTTGATGCAGCTCAGCAATTATTTTGCATGCAGACACTAAATTGTCACTTTAAGTCCACAGATATTCTCCAGTGTAGGAAAATGCGTCGAATGTATTTTGTACATTTACAATTAAACTTGGAAAGCAGTTGAAAAATGACATTTGGGGAATGTGTCTAGGTAGTTGAAATAAAAGCACTTTTTTGAAGGGCCATATAATAGGATTTCTAGAAGCAGCAGAATATTATGGCGAACATTTCATTAGCATTCTTGCTAACTGATGATCATGTTGACTGAAAGTCTAACTGGAACTGGAAGATGTGAGATAGTTTTATCAGTTGAGCTTGATTGATCAAATACAGGAAACAGCAGCGCAAATTACTTCTGAGAAGAAAAGGTCATTCAGCGTCTACAAAAATCTCCGTAACTGTAATTTGTTGTGCCTGTATGGACACCAAAATCTCAGTAATGATGTGTGATAGCCTTTTTTTTTATCAAAATTGTTTCACATGAAATTTGAACCATCGATGCTATCCAGCTGCACGTTTTCTAAAGGTCAAATTATAAAGTGCCGATCTGAGGTGCCGTTTTTTTTCTATACGCTCAGCATCTCCACTTCCTGAGTTGCTTCCTCTTTCTAGTGAAGCCACACGAGCACCCGCACAACAATGTAGTCCTTCTGACTAACATGGAGGTTATGTGGTGTCCAAAATGGGCCCATAAGCTTGCTTGCACACCTGTGCACACAGACGGACAGACATTTGTGAAACAACTCTACTCAATACACTCATTTTAAGAAACCCTTTACATTAAACATAACTCTGATGACTTAATGCCTAAATGTAGTTTTCAGCTAAACTTGAGATTTTGTCAAAATGTTCTTTTTTTTTTTTTTTTTTTTTGCAATACTCCAAAGAGTCCTGTGACAAAACTTAATTAATCTTCAAAAAGCTGAAGACATGATTAAATGTTTAAATGTGTGTGAGCAATTATCCCTGGAAGATTCCAGACTTTAATCAGTTACAGCTATTTCAAAGTTATATGAATATTTAAAAAAAAAAAACCACTATAATTCTTATTTATTTATTTATTTATTTATTTTTGTTTGTTTAGTTATTTACATTTTGTTTTGCATGATTGTACAGTGGTTAGTCCCTCCTCTTCACAGCGAGACAAGCCCAGTTCGATTCCAACGGGGCATTTCTGTGTGGCATCTCCCTGTTCTCCCCATGTCCCGTTGGGTTTCCTCCGGATTCTCCGATTTCCTCCCACTGTCCAAGAACATGCAGCAGGTTCATTAGAGACCCTAAATTGTCCAAACGTCTGAGTGAGAGTTAATGGTGATAATGGTTTTCCATGTAGTATATGTGGCCCTGTGATCATTGGCCGATGATCAATCTCTTGTTTTTATCTATAGAATACTCACAGACCCCGAAAAGCATTGATATGTGTATTTTTTTCCAGATGCCAATGCTATCTCACTTCAGCATGATATTATGACAGCTCACTTTTTACCACAGATGGAGCAGTAATATATGAGAGGTAGCTGGTTGCTGTAAATTGAAATTGACACGGAAAACGTTTATTATTGCTATTTGGATTCGGAGTGTTTAGTCAATGTTTGTATCAATGGTACTTAATTTATCCATCTTCTTCAGTCTTCTTCAATCTTGATAAATTGAATTTTGTCGAAAGTGGAATAACTCATCGAGTACTGAGAGGCAGACTGAAATATGAAGAATTTTTGTTCTGACAAATATTTCACTGTTTCAATACCAAATCATGTATAAGTCTGAAATGGCACCTTGCCTCCTCTGGTTTGCTCTGTTAGCGCTGACGAATGTACAATAACAAAGTTCTTACTTGCTGTTCTAAATCAGCGGCTGCAGCCTGCAGGCAGTCACGCTGTGCGGGGAAGTTGAATGAGAATTTTAATGTCGTGTTCAAAAAAATTTTTTTATCACTATTTTAATTATTTTTGTTTTTCTCTAGTAATACATATGTGTTTGGACCCAGCTCACTGGCTGCAATAGGAAACAGGAGACAGACTCTAAAAAAGAATGAGAAAAATTAAGCAAGCAAATAATAAGACATTGGCCTTCGCCCACAGATCTCAGGAGCATGGTGTGCGCGTACGGGAAGAAGCGATAAACTCCTGCTGGCCTTGTTGTTTTAAATGCACCTCCAGCTATCAGACAACAGGGCTCCAGAACACAATAAGACACTCGTATTGTTCCTGCTAAGCTAGTGAAGAGGCAGAGACCCATAATCTGTCTGTATTTAACACGCCTGTATCCCAATATGGGCTGATACACCTGTTAGGATATCAGAATTTTGCATCAGTAATCAAAAAAACAGTATTGGCCATCTGGTTGCAGTTGCTTGTGAGCATCCCTGGAGAACAAACACAGACTGGTGGGATGTCTCACTGTCTTGCAGATGCTCGGGAGGATGTAAAAACCAGGGGTACCAGAGTGAAAGTGTGAATTTTTGAGGTGGGACGTCAGCCTGTCTTTGGAAGGATACCTGCACAAGCACACACACACACACACATACGCGCACGCCTAAATATAAACACACACACCCATACAAAGCCCAGTGTAATGGCTGCACTCCAGCCCTGTTCCTCTCTCAGAGTGCTCATTGATACACAGGGGGGTGGCTCTCTCTCCAGCCCCTGCTGACATTAATCCAGTGTCAGTCCAGTGCACGTGGGTCGGCAGCAAGCTCCCACTTTGATAGAGGAGGGTCTGAACTGTGGCCCTCACCCCCACTTCATTGTCCCTCTGCTTTCTCTCCGCCACCCCCCTCTCTCCATGATTAACCAGACTCATCGCCCTCTACGGTCCGTTGTTTCCTGTTACTTAGTTACCAGTTGCCATGATTTGCTGGGCCGTTTGTGTTACCATGGTGACTGTGCCCATTCTGTCGTCTACCGGCTGCCTCTTGGCTGTGCTGTCCCGATGGCCTGTAACCACCCCAGGTCCCAGGTCCTGACCCAAAGCTCCCTGCCTCCCGGTGACCGTGCCTCGTGGTCCCAGAAGGCTGTCAGTGTGCGTTCCCGTCGACGCTGCAGCCCTGCACCACGGCAGACTGAAGATCCAGCTTCTGGCTGATCCGTGCCGTGGCTGACTGAGCAGACAAAGACAGAGTTGATATAATAGACACTAAATATGCAGTCGGCCCTCACCCTCTGTCTTCTGTAGGGCGGCAACTCATCTCACATCAAAAACAACATCAGCGAGTGAAGATAACTGTATCTCTCAAAACGTTCATCTCAGAGGGCAATAAGAAAAAATCCCATTTTAGCCCTTTTGGTATTGAGCTATGAAGATTCCTTTCTGACTCCCATCGGTTGTGATAGAAAAAGACGGCTCAATGATGAGCTGTTTTAAAAAGCAGTATCTCGTCAGAGAAACCATGCTCTGGTGACAAGATAATCCCTGCATCTCAGCGATGACAGTTTTCACTGGAACTTCTTTAAGATGAGGAATTATTCCCTTTAAAATCTGTACAGAGGAACCAGTACTACTTTGAAAAAGGTTTCCATTTTCCCCTTTTTTCTCACTGTAACAAACACACCAAAAAGAATGACATTATACTGAACTGGGGAGTAATAGGCAGTCATTTCAGGAGGTGACTAAATTCAAGGAATAAAAGCCTAGATTTCTTCATTTTTCAACCAGTATGGTTATGTAGCATCATATCTTTTTTTTAGATTTTCAAGTTGAACCAACCTCTTTTAAAGGTATCATACGGACTTAGTCAGATGCTTCCCATAAATGCCCGAATGTAGCGTATAAATCTGAATATTCATACTACTGAAACGGATGGCAGTGATGTCTTAGATTGTGTGGTCGGTGTCGATCAGGCCCGGTCCTGTCCTGGATGGGACACAAAGGAGGCGTAGTTTTCATCTCTGCCGTTAGGAGGCAGTATTCATCAGCCAGTCGCATAGATCTTATCAGACCATGGAATCCACAGCCCAGCAGGGTAAACTGCCCTCCCCCTCCCCCGTACACCATCAACTCCACCTTTCGGTGTTTGTGCACTGCTCCACAGTGCTCACTGTGTCACTCCGTGTCCGAATAATGTGTGTGTTTGTGTGCGCGCTCCTCCATGAAGCTCTGTTTAAGGTTTTACACCAGAAGTTGTTTGTTTACACTACAAATACACCAGAACTGTCTTTGCAATGAGATCTGCAAACATCCTTTTTTGTTAGCAGTGTCAATATCCCAGAGCAGGAAATGTGATGAAGGGTGTCGATCATTTTGATGCACACGTATTTAAATATTCAAATTTTATGCATTAAAGTTTGTTCCACTTCGAGTATATGAGTGAAGTTGCAGAGTGTGTTGTTTCATAGAAAACACATGATAAATCAAGGCTGAAAATTACTTTTTTCCCCCACACAGACAAAACTCTTGAATGTTCATTAAAAAAAAATTGTAAAAGATGAAGGAATTATTCAAATTAATGGGCCTCCGAGAGGGAGATAGGAAAGGGATAGGAAATAGCTTAATACTGCTCCTGGAAAAGGAAAAAAAAAAAGGATTTATAACACTTTTCAAGGAAAAAAAGAGATTCTTATAAAACAAGATGATTCTGATCTTCATTTTACATCATGTGTTTACATAAGGTTTTTGTTATGAAAAATGGATTCATATATATGTGTTTTAACTGATGACATCACATTTTAACATAATTAAAAGGTTATATATCTGTCAGCAATAGCAACCCTTCTTTTTTTATTTGTTTGTTTGTTGTGTTGTTGGTTATTCTATCCAACAAAAGTTATCACTCAAGTTAAAGCCACAAACCCCAAATTCAAAACAATACATTGAAATGCTTTCACGTTTCGTGGACAACTTGTCGAATTGAAAGCATTTTGTTTGAATTTACCTAATAAAGCTGTGGCAGGAAGCCTCTTTAAAAATGGAAGATGTTGAGGGTATGTAAGTATCTAGTTTAATCCCCTAAAGTAAATCAATTTGTCCATTTTGTATAATATTTTGGTTCATTCATGTCAGAATGAACCCTTTGCAGCCTTTTCAAATCACTTTTACTTCAAGGATAAACAAGGGGATGATCTTTTCTGTTTTCATGTAGTTACCAGACATGTTCAAAAGCAACATGTCAAATCAAAACAGTCTAGGGCAAAAAAAAAAAACCAACAACCTGACTTTTAGTCCCCAAAATAGGTCAAACACCAAAAGCACCACTCTTTCATTTCCCATAATTCAACTAAAAAACATTTCTCACCAATTCCTTCCTGATATGTGTGTCCTCGTTTTGAAACTTCCTCAACTTGCACCGCAGTGGCTCTGTTTTAAAATTAAAAATGACTCATTAGTTCTTGCTGTGGTTGGAGATTCAGTGTGAAAAACCGTTCCCTTAAGTGAAGGGTTTACATGCTGGATTCCAGGTTACGATGTCTTTTTTTCAAGGCGAGGGGGTTACTGTGGTTCAGCTGGCAGAGCAGGCTTTCCTCCCTTCATAAGTTGGCAGCTTGACTCCCGGCTCCGCCTCTCCGCATGCTGAAGTGTCCTTGGGCAAGACATCGAAACCCAAGCTTCTCCCGATAACCTGGTTAGCACCTTGTATAGCAGCTGTGCCACCATTGGCGTGTTTGTGTGAATGGGTGAATGCAATCAATTGCAAATCACTTCGAAAGCGCCAGGTGTGAAAGCGCCATATAAGATTAAACCATTTTTAAGGAGGGAAATTTTACCTGTGGGATGGTGTGAGAGCATTTGGACAGGGAGGTGTCCCTGGAAAATAGACCTCAGTCTGGATGGGGTTGCAGGTCACAGAGTAAATAGGTGGTTGTGAAAATCCTTTGTGGATGAGCAAGTGGCGGAGGGGTTGTTTTGAATGTGACGTAGCTCGGTTTGAGACAGCCCTTGCTGTGGCCCTCCAGGACAGGAGCAGTGCACCTCATAGCGGAGGGGAAGCTCTCAGCGGGGGATTGTGGGAGTAATTACAGGAATTTTTCCTCATTAAGAGTGCAGAGTCGTGACCCTGCCTCCAGGTCCGACAGCTGAACCACACCGGTGATGGTGCTCATAGACATTCTAGCCTCCCTGCTTACAGAGAAGCTACTTTGTCAAGGTTTGTGTTTACTATCCAGCGTTGAGGAGAACATCAGGGTGATTTAGTTGGCTTGCAGGTAGGATGCTGAGAGAAATACCACTTACAAGAGTCCCTACATTGTTCATTGAAAGCTGCTTCCAGGGCATTTCAAAAACATATAGCAATATGTGTTTATATATAATAGAATATATATATATGTATCTATCTATATATCCATCCTGAAAAGATGTCTTTCAGTGTGAGTCTATGTTCGCCTCATTTCTGGCTTGGTTTCCTACGGGCTCTACAGTAGATTGATCAGAAGTGTGAATGATAATGAATGGTTGTATTTCTCTGTATGACACAGAAAATGGTTGTATGTCTATATATGACTATTGAATGAGAGTGAACCGTTTTATGTCACTACATGTGAATGAGAGGGTATGGGTTGTATGTCTCTAAAAGGATGTGTGAATGAGAGGATGAATTGTCGTATGTCTCTATATGAACAGCCATGAGATGTGTAATAGACAAATTAGCCACAAGCCCCCGTCGCTGGATGTTAAACACCTATATTCGTCCATCACGTGATTGAGTGACTTTGATGGCACCATCATTGCATAACAAAACAACATGAACCATTGTAGGGTCTAGAAAGTAGTGGTGACAGTGATTGCCGTAGATTATGATAAGTCTGAGTTGGTGTGATGTCGTACGGTTTCCATCTGTGTTTTATTTACTGTCAAGAAAAGGGAAGAAATCGTTGAATCAGACCGATTGAATAAGAAAATCTTAGGTCACAGCTCACGTGCGCCAGGTCACCGGGTCACCACACCACTCGGCCGTCAAATCATTTACATTCTATTGACAAGTTTAGTTTGAGTTAAGCATCATTATTGACTGTGTGAAACTGTACCAGCGGTGTTTCCTGTACGTTTATTCTGTTGCAAAATGTCGGGATGCAGGGCCTGAAATTATCATGCAAATTTTGGAAGCTTATTAACTGTTCCACCTTCTTGTCGCTGCCAGTCCAGCTCAGTTCAATCCGTTCTTTATCTGTTATCTCTCCAGCTTGTTTTTTCCCACCTTACTTTGGTGATTATTGCCTTTGTTTATTTTCCTCTCACAACATTGTTGCATGAGCCATCCCTCTGACGTGAACAGTAGATTTGCTATAGGCCTGTGTTGTGGTATGTGTTGGTGTTTTTTGTTTTCCCTTATTTCAAGTACATAATCATCTTCCGTAAGCTTCGCTAAAATAGTCCAATCATAAAGAATTCTATTCATGTGAGTTTTTTGTAGCATATATATTCGATTTATCTTTGAAAGTCCAATGAAATGAGCTGATTGACATATTAGCTTGGATTCAGCAATGGCAGTATAAGTACACAGCTAATCCACTGGCAAACAATAGAAATAGTGAGTCTCACAAGTCATGCACCAATGCCTGATTTACAGAAATCAAAGATCTCACATGTCAGGAATGTATTCAATTAATAAAACACCAGCTCTGAGATATTTGGCCAAATGCTTGCTTGTACTTTTTTAAACCCTTTGCTGACAGTTATGGTATGAAGAAACTCAGCTGATAACTTCATATCAGATTTTTTTTCTACTCGATATTATTGACTCCAAACATCCAGGGTCTGCTCCTGAGTTTATATCAAAACAGGGTAAAACAGTGATGAAATTGTGAGTATTGAAATGTTGAGTTTTCCCACGGTCCCTGAAGTATACAGGAGTCTAAACTATCAGTTAATAACCAAAAAAGCACTTAGTGAACTTAGTTGTAATCCCAACGCTGCTTTTGTGAGGTGACCTGTGTCCATTTTCACCTTGTCGGTGTGTTTTCACCTCCGAGAGTAGTTTGCTAAAACAACAAACCGGGGATTTCTTACAAAATAAGAGCAGTGTTGCGATGTTTGCCCCCCTGAGGGACATGACGCCCCGGAGCACATCCTGCATGCAGGCCAGTCCTGAGAGGAGACAACAGAAGACCTAATGATGAAATGCAATGAAACAGCTTCCAAAAGCCTCGGCCACTCACCACACATATGCGCCCGTGCACGCACATACACACGTGCATGCGCGCGTACACGCTCAGTTTAGCTATATTTGACGAGCCGTTGATGGAGCGTTCGTCACCCAGTCAGGGTGGGGCTCCTTGTCCAGCGTGCCGTTGTCTGAGTCAGGATGGAGACATGAGGACGGGGCATCCCACTCACCCTCTGCACGGCCGGAGACACTGCTGCGCTGCTGTCATGGCAACAGCAGCAAGTCACCACCGCCAGCATGGGCCTATAATGCACAGGCCAGGAGGAGTCATTCGCACACACATGCACAGAGGCAGAAAACTGCACACGTGAGACCCCCAGAAGACCCGCCATCCTGAACGCTTGCAGTTTTTAGGTTCTTCCTCTCGCATCCGTGCGCTCAACAACAAATGCGTGCGTTTATTCTTTCATAGATTTCCCCTCACTGTCACCTCACACGTGGAGAGGGCCGCCAACACGACGGTAATTCTTCTCTGCCCTGTTCTATAATATACATATACATTTACCAGATGGTAGTATGTTGAATATTTAAATTCTCATTAGGCGTCTCAGGATAGAGGACCCTATCTCTGGGTGCAAACTGGAATTTACACTCATGCAGCAGAGCTGATGCATCCTGGGGTGGGTGGGGATGGGAGGGATGGGGTGGGTGGGGGTTGATAGGACACAATCAGAAGGTTCACCCGGTTGAATTAAATCAGTTTTGTATGCAGGACTACAAGGTAAAACATGCTTGGTATATATAATTCAGATATCAGTGCTTAGAGGTACTCTATATCCTTGTTTGTTCATGTCCGGATAACTGATTTCATCTTTATGTACAAATACTTTGCCGGTAAAATTGTCACTCGATATAACCTTCTGCAGAGGAAGTGATATTTTCTGTTTTTTTTTCTGTTATTTTCTGACAAACGGTAGCCCGTCTCAACATCGGACCTCCACCCCCCCACCACCACCCCGTCACTGGCCGACGTTCACACCGACTTGCTCCGGTTCGGGTGCACCGCGGACCGTGGCGGGTTAGGCGTGTGTGTGTGTGTGTGTGTGTGTGTGCGCGCACAATGCGAGCGCATATCCCATTCTAACAGGTGTGAAGGAGCGGGCGGGGGGTCGGGGAGGGGGGGAGGGGACGATCCCGGCCGGCGCATGTGGGTCGGACGCACGGTCGTGCCGGAGCCGGATTGCGAGCATCCTCTCTTTGCGCCCTCTCCGGTTTTGCGCAACCCCGCATCCGAAAATAGTGTCGGCTGTTAGAAAGTAGGTCGGTAGGAACTGAGAGCGACGTCTGTTTCCTCGCTTCTCTTCTTTGTTGTTGACGGAGGGGCTGGGGTTCCCCCCCTCCTCCTCCTCCTCCACCCTCCTCCTCTTCCATCCCCGACCCCCCCGCGGTGAAGCAGAGCGTTTACGCACAGGTGGGAGAAACCCGCTCGGCGTAGGACAGCCCCCCTCTCCGCTCCGCGGCGGATCCTTTGAGGAAGTGACATTTTTTTTTTCTTCTTCCTCCCCCTTCACCCCCTCTCCTCTTCCTCCTCCTCCTCCTCCTCCTCACCGCGGCGGTTCGGGACGGCGCTGCTGGCTCCCTCCTCTGCAAACAGGTGTGCCGCCGTCCGGGTCAGTCCGCGCCGGGGAGCCCATCGGGGAGGGGGAGACGTCCCGAGAGCCGGAGCGGACGCGGGACAGCGCGGCGGCGGGAAGAGGGGAGGGGGGGGGGACCCGTACGACGCAACGCAAAGCCGTTCAAGTCTGTTTCTTTATTAGCCGGGGCTGTTTGAATCAGACGGAGAGAGAGAGGGAGAGAGAGAGAGAGAGAGAGAGAGAGAGAGGAGGGGGGAGCGATGGCAACGAGAAAGGCGTGCGTGGATGCGCCCAAAAGGAGCCGGAGTCCGGTCGTGCTGGAGGCGGAGATGTTCAGTGAATTTCAGGACTGGTGTCTCCGAACTTACGGAGACTCCGGCAAAACAAAGACCGTCACGCGGCGGAAATACAACAAAATCATGCAGACACTGTTGCAGAGCGACGAGTCGGACGGCGTGTACGTGGACAACAGCCACATCAACGCCAAATTCAAATTCTGGGTGAAGTCGAAGGGATTCCAGGTCGGGACCAACGTCCTGGGGGAGCACAACAAGAAAGGAGCCCCGGGGAAGCCCGTGCTCTACGTTCCGGTCAAGTCAACGGTAAAGAGTGTGTGTGTGTGTGTGTGTGTGTCAATGTGTGTACCAGTGTGTGTGTGCACGGATGTCACGGTGGGGGACCGTGCGCGATCGAGGTGTCCCGTCGCCGCCTCGCGACTTGTCATCGTTTCCGGGCCCGCGTGCACGCACCTGCCGCGCGGATAACACGACAACTTGGCGGCGTCTCCGCCGTCCCCACTCCCACTCCCACCCCACCCCAAATCCTCCCCCCACGAAGCTCCACTTTGTCCACATCCCAGCCGGAGCAGCCCTACTCTCTCTCTCTCTCTCTCTCTCTCTCTCTCTCTCTCGTCTCTTTCTCTCATCCCTTGCTGCCATAGCAACGCCGGTGCCTCCTGGCTATCGCCATTGTGGAAGGTAGCCGGGGCCGCCGCGCGTGTCGGCGGCGAGGTGGGTCCTGTCAGCGGTGCGTGACGCCCCGCACCCCCCCAACACCACCCTCGAGGCGTGGACGGCTCGTCCTGCGTGTTTCTTTGGACCATGCACGTTCGGGTCCCGTGCACCCCCCCCACACACACACACACACTACCCTCCGGTGTGCATGCGCACACACGCACGCATTCGTGCACCGGCCGGCCCGCCTCTCAACGCCGTGGAGCGGGGCGGCTCACCCACGGGTGGGTCGGTGGGTGGAGGGGGAGGGGAAGAGGTCACTTTTCACACGCGGGGCACCGTGGCGGGAGCGGTGTCCCGTCAAAAGCCACGCGTGACACGCGCCGTGACTGGAGTCACGCGTGTCGCCAGCGGGTGTTTGTTCCTACGTGCACACACACACACACATTCACACACCTCTGGTTGTAATATAAATAGGAGTGCGTTGCAGCAGGACCGAGTGTTTGCACCCACTTTTCATTGTCCTGTGCAGGATGCGGATCCGCTCGCAGTCACTCGTTGCTCTGGCAACACCTGTGTCGTCCAGGACCCCACGCCCCCCCACCCACCCACCCCACCCCACCCAACCACCCACCCACCCCCTGCCGCATTTTATTGTGTAGCCGTTTTTTTTTTCATCTCCCACCCCAACCGGTTCCAACCGTACCGTCCGGTGTCGGATCGCGCCCGGGCACCGTTTCGGATAACCGTGCATTCGACGGAGGGGGAGGGTGTGTGTGTGCGCGCGTAATTGGGCATCACGTGAAGGAGCCGCGGCGGAAACAAAAGGGTCTCTGCTCGGGACTGACAGCGACATCCGCCCACAGCTGGAGCTCACACTCCGCTCATCGGCCCTCGGACGATGGGATGCCGGGAGGCGTTTTTCCGCACATGGAGGGTCAGGTCACACTGCCCCCCCTCTCCCCTCCCCCGCGCCCCCCTGCACACACACGCACACACACACACACACACACACACACTATCACTTCGGGTTGTTGTTGCGCCTGTGCAAAGGGTTAAACACATATTGTTCTTTCCCCTTTTTTTTCTTTCTTACGAAATGGCTCAAGATGATGAGCGGTGCCCCGCCAGCTCCCCTTTGTGTGCATGCGTGCAAGCGCGTCCATGACTGTTTAGGGTGTTTGGGCCTGCTGTGCCAGCAAAGAGACAACCACCATTTTAAATAAGCGCCTTCAGGGAATTTCCCCCCACCCACCCCACCACCCCCCACACACAACCCTCCATCCACACACACACACACACCCAACCCACCCCGCCTGCCCTGCTGGGACAGAGTGTCTCTCAACCTCACAAACACATTCTGTTAACAAGCCAAGGGTAGATATTGGCACCGATTACAGATTGAAGCCCTTTGATTCGGGTTGAATAGCACTGATCCCTCCACAGGTGCTACACCTGTGTGAATGCACAATTTAGGTGTAGTCTGGGGCCGCCTTTTTACAAAGCACCCCTAATCTCCACACAATATTATGTTTCCCTCTGGGGCAAGAGGGCAGGTGTGGCAATCTCTGCAGGTGCAGATGGTGCCTGCGAAGAGTTGTTGATTAGCCTGGATGGCTTTTTTTTTCCTACAAAATTCATTCTAAAGCTCTCTAACACATTTATTCACATTTTAAATTCTCACGGTTTGTCAATCACCAGCCAAGGTCATTTTCAGAGGCCTTAACCGTCACTGGTGTAGGATAGGGAATAATAATCCTTATCTCGTACTTGAAGTCCTATCTTTCTGTATATCTGTGTCAATATCAATCTAGATCTCGCTCTCTCTTTATAAAAACACACACACACACACACACACACACACACACAGTATATCACTGTATCCACTCAAGTATGAAAACTTCTTTGCCTGATGTGAGCGTGTCTTTAGTATGACGATTACTCTGTGTACTTCTTCCTGAATGCAGCAATCGGGGAATTTTGCTGAGTTTAACGTCATTTTCGCTGACTTTTATGTTTTGCAATTCCTGCTTAAAGGTAACAAATCGAAAATTGCCTTGTGACATTTCCTTGGATACTTGAAAGCGAATGACTTTACACATAGACAAAAGTCATCTGAAGGTAGCCGGTAAAATAGCAAAGTGGAGTGTTTTTTTGTGTAATTTGTTGTTGTTTTATTTGTGTCCCGTGTCTCCATACAAAGGCCCAACGTGAAGACGGAATTGTGTGAGAGGCAGACACTCTGAAAAAGGGTATCTTTGTATTTATTGGAGAGGAGCAAATATCACAAGAAAGGGGGGAAACCTCCCCCCTGACTCAGCTCCACTTGGGAAATTTAAACAACAAACAAAGCATTAGCTAACACAAGCCGCTTCTAATGATGAGTCAGAAGCAACAAATAAACAGATTTACCAGCGATGTGACTGTTAGTGTGTAAGAATCCCCCCTTTTTCATCTTTATTTTCAATTTGTGCCTGTGTTTGCGGCCTAAATACGCTGTCCTGGGCCAGTGGAAAAGTGACACACACTGGAGCAGACGTACTGTCACGCACACACACACAACGGTCATCGCCCATCGTACGGCTGCAGGGCCGGGGGCGTGTCTCTGGAGCCGGAGCATTGGAAGCCCCGCTGCAGCTGCTCCCACAGTGTGCCAAGTTTCTGTATGGGGGCAGGCATGGGGCTAAATGACGGGAGGCTGGGTGGGGGCAGGGACGGATGGTGGCTGATGTGCAGACAGAGAAGGTCTCTTCTCTGTGTCGAGGAAGCAGATACAAGGCGGCTTCAGTGTGTGACGGGACAGAATGGCAGGGCGAACAGTAACGCACTCACCCGGGCCGATGCGCGTTTATTTTCCATGTTTTTCTGTCCATCACTACCCCCCCAGTCATCTCGTCCCCTTCTGCACAACTCCAAACTCTCCCACTAGCCCTCAGTGTGGAGATGCAACCTCGTTTAGCTCTCATTATGTCCTGATTAGAGGATGCTACAGCGGAGGAGGAGGGGGGATAGGACCAGAAACAGACACAGCCGAGCACCACAGAATTGCACGCTGCGCAAGCACGTGTGCGGGGAGTCAAAGTGCAGCCCATCTTACAAGAAACACTCGAGCACCTGGTGCATATCCCTTTGCACGAGTGCCGAGCTCAAAAAAAAGAAAAATTGAAATATGGTGAGCTGTTGCTTTTTGTTGCCATGCCAACTGAAATCTCCGAATACCACACCGCATTTCTCACAGCAGGTTTTGCAGCCACGGGTTTAAGTGTACGCTTAGAGCAGATCAGAAATACTACACTGAAAATGATGAAAAGTTTTCAGCGGATGTGGTAAGCCTTAGAAATAGGACAAAATATAAATATGTCTTTGAGATCATTTATCCGAGCCGCTGGACAGATAAAACTACGGGTTGTAAATGGTGAATTTCTTGCTCTATTGGGGGAAAATAAAAGGTATTTGACTGTATTTTATTTGCAAAATAATTGCAGGTAAATTAATTGATAATGAGAATAATAGTTAGCTGCTGCCCTCAAGCGACCCATTCATTCCGCTGACAGGAGAGGAGAAAATTAAACAGCCCAAGAAAGAAGTTTTCAGAAAAGCAGATTTAATAAACTTACAAAATAACAGTCTTTTCCGGGACGCCCTCTCTTTTGCTAAAAAAACAAAAAAAAAAAAAAAGCAGAAGCCACTATAATTAATCCAGGGTCTTAAAAAAGGGGGGGGGGGGCCTTAATTTTTGCACCTCAGCATCAGACAGGAAGAGGAACATCATCATTATTATCTGATTAATTAGGCCATAGTTCCCCCAAGAGCTCCTCTTTTGTGGAAGGGCCATGGAGTCAAAAGAATACTGGCCCTGTTATCCAGCCACATTTGCATTAATTCTATTTTTTTTCTCTTCCCATTTAAATCTGCAGCGCTTTTGTCCGGTGTTTTTGTTTTCGTCCCGGTTCACAGTGCTTATTAGATGGACACATGGGCCGACTCTCACGGGTTCCAAACATCATCTCGAACCAGATTCACCCAATTGGTGCTACGTCAGTAGCAAGAGCCGCTAATGGTAGAAATGATCATTTTCCCATTGGTCTTCATGAGTTTTGGAGGGTGTGAAGGCGTAACTGCATCTCTCTGAGCGCAGAGAGCACTTTTCGGACAGGATTGGCCCGTAAACGAGAATCATGAAGATTTTTGCGCATTTACATGTATTTGTTGATTTCAGATGTGATTCCTCTTATGGTAATTGGATGGCATGTATGCAGTTATTTGTGCATGTTTGTATGTATGTGTGTGTGTGTGTGTGTGTGTGTGTGTGTGTGTGTGTGTGTGTGTGTGTGTGTGTGTGTGTGTGTGTGTGTGTGTGTGTGCGCGCGCGTGTGTGTGCGCGCACACGTACAAAGAGGGGGTCGCTGATCGCATGCTCCGTGTTTCCTCCCTTCAGCACCCTCGCTGTTGCCATGGAGAGACCGTTCTTTGCTTTCCCATAGGAGGAGAAATTAACACCATTTTTAACTGGCCTGGGGGCCTCCCCCCTGTGTGGGAGATAGTCTGAGTTCGGCTCCTCACACACACAGACACACACAGACACCGCGGTCTTTAAGACAGCAATAATCCTCCTACCACACTGCTACTGTCATTTTTAATACCTTTCCAAGGCCAACATTTAACGAACTGGGACAGTGAGATAATAGCTTGAAAATGGCAAAATGGACTCTGATGTGATGATGTATGTGCCCATCATTTACATACCATTTTGAGTCAGAGACTGGAACGTCAACAGTTCCAGTCCGCGGACCAGTGGGACCGTCTGCATCTCTGGCTCGGTGGGGTATTGGGAATGTCACACACTCTATCAAATAACGTTCATCACGAGACCAGCCAATAGAGAGAGTGAGACACACACATGCACGCGCGCACACACCCTCATAGGCGTCGGACAGAGGGTTAGAGCTTGGTGCACCTAATGTGGATTTAATGACAGGGCTTTATGAATTGAGGCAGAGAGGAGAGGATGGTGAAAAGAAAAGACAGAGGGATGAAGGAATGGGGGGGTGGGTGGAGAAAATGGGGGACACGGTGGAGGTAATGGTCTCTTTTATCCCGCTTTTCTGTCATATGCACCTTAATCTTCCAGTATCTACCTCATGGTGCACACACACGCACACACACAGACACACTGGAGGAACAGGGATTGTCCCATTTACATGTCCATTAGCCAGATGATAGATTTACGGGGGGAGATGCTGCTTTAAAAGATGACCTGTTGTCACTACTGCAGTGAGATAATCTGAGTCATGAGTACTGTTGACACAGCCTTATTTACTTCCTCATATTTGGCCGTACGCGCGCGCACACGTGCACGCACACACACACGCAGACGCACGTAGAAATGACCCATATTACGTAGAATGCATAACATGAATATCAGTGTAAATGTGAGCTAATAAATGAAAGGAAGATTGAGGCGAGGAAATACCAAAGGTATGTGTGGGAGCCAGCTCCGGATAGCACACTGACATGCCTTTATGCTGAATATAATCTTGAATCGGGGATTTATTGAGAAAGACATACAACAGTCTTCATCCAGACAGAACAGCGGCAAACATTGTCATGGAAATCCCCTCCATATATTGGTAACCAGTCACTTTTAGGAAATTAACTCAGGAATAAAAGAATGAAAGGATTAGGGGAGAAAGACTGCAACAAATTAAGCGGTATTCAACAATATATTTGCATAGAAGGAGTGCACCGAAGGGCAAGTGTATAGTCTAACCATATTCAATTACCCCATGCATTTCCCTCATGGGAACATATGTCTTTTTTTTTTCTTCCTTTTTCATTTTTTCAGATTTTTTTTTTTTCCAACGTCAGCTGCCACGCCTCTCTGACAACCAGGTTTTGGCGGACACGTACGAACGTATGGACCAATAGCGGATTTCTTCATTTTACAGGGCAGGAAAAGGCGTGTTAATGATGATGAACTCAAAGTAAATTGAGCAACATAAACCATCAGCATTGGGTATCAGTGAGATTTTAGGAAAAATGTATTTCAATAAATTACGTATATCGGAAATATGAAAAAAAAAACATACCTGGTGCATTTTTGGCAACAATGTAAAGCAAATAACCATCGATCGACATTTTTAATCTTATGATTTTTTTATTTTGTTAACTTTTTGTCTGATAGAGTGAAATTTAGACCTGGAATGAAGCAGGTCAGAGAATGTTGCGCAGCAGGATGACGATGCAAAGGTAGATCAGACGCCGTGCTGAGAGTGTAAACAACCCTGTCAGGATACGGGATAACTTTTCAAGACCATATAATATATATATGTCCACCCATTATGTCTGTGACAAGCCCAATTTTGTCCGTTGCACATTACAGCGGATGATACTGGGTGGGACCTAGTACCGATTATTGTCAAAATATGTGGATTTTTTTCTTTCAATACGGAAGATTGTGGTACCTAACAGGTTTTGCAAACCGTATCACCTTGCTAGGTATTACCAGCAAAGCACAAGCACAGACTTTGCCATTCATTTGCTAAAAATGATAAGGACACTAGCGAGTGTTTTGTCAGAAAAGAAGGAGCTATGTGAAACTACTGAAATGACATTTGGAAGATATGCTCAGTTTGTTTGTTTTATGAATCTGACATGCGGTTCACTGTTAACTCCTGATTTATATGTCAACCATACACACACACACACACACACACACACACACACACAAACAGGACCTTGGCCTTGCTCACACTCCCGGCTGATACAATGTCATCTGCTAGCTGAGAAGCTACTTTACCAAATGAACGCTGCACCTCTGCTTGACTTTAAAAGTTAGGTTCATCGGTGCTTTTCTGCGTTTGCGCCCGTCACCCTGATGTTTATCTGTTCACCCATGGAGGGAATTTCTTGTGCGATGCATCTCCTCATTCTCTGCCGGCCTGTCTTTGTGACCCAGCTGCTTCCCATGAACCCCCCTACCTCCTCCTCCTGACCTGCCTATGTGCAGGACTGCTCCTCTCTCCCCATCAGCGACTCGGCTACTGTGTGTGTGTGTGTGTGTGTGTGTTCGAGACTGCCAGCGGGGGTGGGGGCGGCCGACTCAACCCCTCCAGTCTCCTAGCAACAGAGCGGTTTGTTGCGGGACAGGGAGAGCACGCCGGGGATGGGGGCTGGTTGTACAGTGGCTGGGGAGAGCAAAGTCCTACAGGATTAGAAAGAAAGAGAGAAGGAGAAAAAGGAGAGACGGGAGGCTGAGTGTTGCAGTGTCGCGCTCATGATGTGTTGTTGCCGATTAGGGATGCTGACATGTCTCCTTTGCTCTTTAAAACGGCTCGCTGCTGATGAGACCAAATATCTACAGCACCATTCAACAGCTGTTCTCCTCTGAGAGGCTTCCAGCTCTGCCCGGTAGACGTGTACTGTACTTGAACACACACAGCACGTACAAATACACACAATCAAACCAGGTTGCGTGGAGAGGTGAATGTTTAACTCCCTGTTGACTTGCGTTCGGGAACTGAAGGGCTTTCCTGGCATCCGCGCAGGGGGCCCGAGATGGCCTTCAGGTAGCAGGTCTGACGTGGCAGCTCGTAAAAAACAAGAAAACAACGGCACATCGGCGGTTGCATGTTGCAGTTGCGCACACAAGAGCGTCGCAAAATGTTGGTTTTCAGATTCGAATGCGCGACAGGGGTACGGCACAATCACCCAGCCTGGTTTGTAATATATTCAGATAGCCCTCTTTCCGGGGAGAAATAACGCTCACACCAAAGTATCCGGTGTCTGTCGGAGACTTCTGTCAATATTTTGGCTGCTTTCAGTAGAGGATGCAGCAGTGTGGGTGCAATGCACACCCCACAGTTGTGTGAGATTATCTAAATCCAGCGTGAATGGACCTGACACCATTGTCCCGAGCAGCGGCGGCGGCGGCGGCGGCAGCAGTATCGGTGGAGGTGATGTCACTGAGGCGAATGATGATGATGATACCTCGATAGATTACAGCTGTGATGATGAGGTGGAAGATTGCTATTATTTCATTTATTATCATTACATTTAGCCCATGCTGACAGGGGAGAGCGGCTAGGGAGGGGGGGGGGGGGTGTGGAGTGGGAGATGGGGGGAGAGAGAGGGAAGAAGAGAGAGAGAGAGAGGGAGAGAGAGAGAGATAGAGAGGGCCGGATTAAAACAAACCCGCTCTGTGAGCTGGTTTTAGTTGCCATGGCAACGATCATTACCTCGCACATGGGAGAGCAGGAGCAAGGAGAGAGAAGAAGGGGAAGGGCGGGGAGGGGGGAGAGGAAGACGGGACGGAGGTAGTGGATGAAGACACGGAGGCAGGAGAGAGGACGCGGTCGGAGGAAAAGGGAGAAAATGAAATGTCAGATCCCAGGAAGGGTGCAAAAATGTCACGGGTGGGGGATGGGGGGGTGTGATTCCTCGGTGCCAGGGGACAACTTTTTGAACTCGGGACCCTTCTCCCGGTCAAAGAAGAAAAGATCCGTCCCCCCACGTAAAACTCGATACCCGGAAAAACGCCCGGCGCTTGTCACTTAGGGACGGCATGAAAGAGTTACTTGATGGAGGTAGAGAGCTGCGAGCGTGGGGAAGGAAAGCCCCATGTGGTGCTGTGGATGGAGGCCGTTGTCCTGGCGATCCCACTTCTATGGTGTGTCACATGACCCTTTGCCCGGCACACCTGCCCGAGAGAAATCAGTGGCAGTTTCTATGGCGACAGGGTCAGCGGAACGGGAGGCAGGATGGCTGTCAGAGGTGGTGGTAGGAGGGACTATCGGTCTTGTGCAGAGTCTGTTGGTTATTTATAAACTAGCAGAGGTGTTGGCTACTGACCTTTCCACCTGCAAAAAAAACTGTCAGGGGCGAGGACAGGACGCCCTGTGTTCGTCTCGCGTCCCTCAAAGATGTGGCCCGTTCGTGTCACACACCCGGAGGAGTCTCCATTTGCACCTGTAATGGCAGGGATTCTTAGCGAGACTTGATACACATGCCACACATTTCATTTCTGTCAGCCTGAGGCGGAACATTAAACCAAACTTCTATCTCCGCCTGTATTTCAGTGTACCGATGGGAATTCAGCCCAAGACAACTCCTCCTTGAAGCGTGTTGCCGTGGTGGAGGACTTCTTTGACATCATCTACGCCATGCATGTGGAGATGGGGTCCGATCCAGGCAGAGCGCCCAAACACGCAGGCCAGAAGAAGACCTACAAAGCGGTGAGTTCTATCTGGCCAGATATTTCCACGGCGCAGTCGCCGATCAATGTCCAGTAGGTCAATATTTGCAGCATCATAGGGTCTCTGCCCCTCTGCCGGTATATCCTCACATCTATACGTGTGGAAAATGTGAAAGCAACCAAGGTCCCCCCTCCAGACTCATATTGTGAAAGGATGAACGCTGCTGACAGAAGAAAAGGAGAGAGCGTACGTGTTAGGCGATTAGCAAACTTTGACCTACAAGGCTTCAGCTGCAATTACAGGATTCGGTCACAGCAAATGACTGCTATCATGTGAGCAGCATGGCGGCGCAAACCGGTCTGTCACTCCATTTGTCACTGCAACCCGAAACTTAAAAAAAGCAAAAATATATTTGATGTATTGACAAGATTATTTTTTTCTTGGTGACACTTGCTAACACTGATGGATCTCCTCGTTTCTTCATATGCACAATCTGTTAGCCCGCTGTGTTATAACTCATGTGGCAGATAACTGATGCCACAACTAATCCATCCACATTTTGTTCCATCTAATTGCAGAGAGCATCAGGCATCATCATTAAAATGGTCACAACTGAGTAAAATGAAAAATGTATTTCAATAACATAAACATTAAATGTACTGTATATATGAAGATCATTTCCCCTAATATCTTACTGGAAATGTTAGTGTTGTTTTGTCTACGCTGAAATTTCTATTTTTAAGCTGTTGATAGCGATGCAGGTGGCGCTGTGGTTAGCGCTTCCATCGCACCACAAGAAGGTTCACGGTTTCTGGGGTCCTTTTTCTGCAGAGTTTGCATGTTCTCCTCGTGTCTGTGTGAGCTCGCTGGTTTCCTCCCCGGTCTAAAAACATGCAATGGGTTCATGAGAGACCCTAACTGGCCTACATGTGTGAATGAAGCGCTGAATGGTTGTTTGTCCCTATGAGATGCTGAACAGTTGCTCGTCCGTACATGTGGCCCTGCGATTGACTAGTGGAACCCTGCCTCTCGCCCAATTACTGCTAGAATGGGTTCCAGCCTCCCAGTGACCCTGTGTGCAGGATAAGCGAATGAATGATTGAAGGAAACTCCTCAACAACATCCATGGTCCTCTACATATTTGTATCAATAGATATATCTGCCAGTCAACTGGAATCGCCAGTTACCGGCCTCATTCACGTTGTAGTGTATATGGCAGTGTACAGCCGTATGTTAGCCAGTGTGAGTGGTAAGAGCAATATAATGATCGCTAATACATAGAGTTTATCATATCTACATATAGCAGCTGGACGGCGATGTGAACAGACCCCAGGTGAACAGGTTTGAGTGTGGGGATGCCCAAAGATGACATTTGGATGTTTTAATAGTTAATGTGTATGTTTTATAGTTTCAAGATTTTTTTTTTTTTTTTCATTTTCACTCTGATCATCCACACATCATTGTTTTTGATATTTTGTTGTCCGTTGTCGGACCGGTGGTTGGTTTTTGAACCGATGTCGGGTTTAAATATCACTTAGTAGAGTTTTGAAAAAATTTGTACACCAAAAAATTAATTTTACATATGACAAAAACACTTATTCTCGCATGCATGATGTTTCGAGCAAAAAGTAGGCTCTTCCTCAGATGCTTACGGGAGATATGTATTGACAAATATGTTATTGTGTCACCATTTTTAAAGAGAAGAGAATGATCACGTGATTTTTTTTGCGTCTCTTGTTGGATATATGATGTCCTTTTAATATTTTAACATTATAACATTATCTTCACTACTTTCTGAGAACCGACTCGAGATACTTTTTTCACATTTTTACATATGTACAGATATACACGTATGGGGACTGAAAAACCTTCATGATTGAATGACTTCAGCGTACAACATAATATATAAACATCTACATGGGAGATCAGACCAACAGAGCAAATTAATATAGACCGAAAGAAATTATGGTGTGGCAATCTTTATTTGATCCGGCACCCATCCCTAAGTGGGAAGCGGATGCACGCGTGTTTTTCTTTTCTAACTCTTTGACAAGGGTTCAAATTTCAACCTGGTTTTTCATTTTCAACTAAAACTGAGCTAAAACAATGTTTTTTAATTCAAAATTCTGTCATACATGAAATCAGCAGTCTCGTGTTGTTGATTAGACACCAGCTGGGTGTTAATAGTAGTGGTCTTGAGGAAAATTTGATGTAATTGATGAGCACTTAATAATCAAAACAGTAGTCTGAACATTTTGCTCGCTGAAAACAATTACTTTTGATTATTGAAGCACATGTTGATTAGCATCTTATACGAACCGATAGAACTGATATGAAAAAAAAAAAATCAGACATCCTCCCCTTCATATCATCCTCCGCTCTCAAACATCAGTACCGGTCAGCTTTCACTCATGATTAATGTTAAGTGAACCTGATCCGGACTGAATTTGTCTTTTTTTTTTTTTTTTTTTTTTTTTCTATGAACAAATACCAACAAAACTATTGATCTTATCATCATCTTTGGCCATGCTTGTGTCCATTTATCAAAAGCTTGAAGGTTTTGACAGAAGATTTCACCTGCCTCAGCCAACATCCCCCCGACCTGTCGGAATTTTGCTTCTCATTGTCTGTGAATGTAGCAGATGCAGATGCAGATGAAGGTCATGTTATTGCAATCAGCACAGCAAAGAATGTCGCTCTGTGAATGCACCGGCGTGAACAGCATCTTCTTCTCGAAGTGAAAGGAAAGTGCCACAGCTGGACGTGTTTCAACAAATCCCAGTTGATTTGTTTTTGTTTGGAGAGCAGAATGGGACGTGGCGTCTCTTTCACAAACTTTGTCAGGATTTAGACCGGAGACCACGATGACTTTACACACCGGACTGGTAGGGTATGGAATTTTATCAACGCCATGATTTCCAAAAAAAAAAAAAAAAAAGATAAACATCATTGAACGGAAAATAGACTACTTCTGGCGCTCGAGCCGTGTGCGTCGCGTGTCCGATGTGTGGAATAAAGGCAGCGTATGACTTGCAAGCGGAGGTGTGGTTCTCTGGTGCCCGAACCAAGTGGCTCAGGACAAAACGAGGGGCTTTGTGCACAGCTTTGGGGATGCGTCTGGCAATGCCTGGAAAGGGGGGATGGGGGGACGGGGTGGGGGGGGTGGGGGTTAGCGGGGCCGTGGTACCCCACCCTCTCCCTCCCCCCCTGAGGACGGAGAAAAATAATAAAGCCAATTTCTCCTCGTGCCCCTGCCCTGTAGAGAGGTCCTGTCACGTCTCATAGCGTGTACCCTTTTGAGGAGGCAGCATCACTGGGGCAGGGCATAATATGGAACTGTCACTGTGGCCTTCTGGGAGGTGCACGCTCCTCTGGGTGGCCTTTCCCTCTCAGCTGCCTCAAGGGGCCGTGAGGGGTGGGGTGGGGAGGGCAAAGTGGATGGGGAGCTGTGGCAGTGGTGGGGGTGGGCACCCCCGCTGCCTCTCCATGGTCTTGTGAAGGTCGACTTTTACAGGGAAACGCCAGAGGGGTTGAGCAGGGGAGGGTTGTGTTGCGCCGGAGACAAACAGAGAAGGGATGCTGAGCTCGAGAGAAAGGTGCCGATTCGAGCTCGGGCTTCACCTGAGAGCAGAGAGATACACGAAAGCGGAGGGGCAACGCTTGTGTTTTAAGGTATCAAAGCACAAATATGTGCTGGGCTGGAGCTGGAATTAGGCCATCTGAAGGCACGAGAGATATCGCCCAGAGGGAGGATTCCTCCTCGTGCTGCTCTGCGATAACAAATAATCACTGACCCCAAACTTTCACACATGCACAGAAACACACACCTGCAGTCTGTGTTTTGAGCTCCGCCGTACCCTTTGCCGTTGTTTAATTCTTTTTTTTTTTTTTTAATGCCGTCACACTCTCCTCCTCTCACACCCCCCTCCAACACAGATAGCAGAGACCTATGCCTTCCTGCCCAGAGAGGCGGTGACTCGGTTCCTAATGAGCTGTGGAGAGTGTCAGAAGAGGATGCACATCAACCCCAGCACTGCAGAGTTCAAAGGTAACGGCTCGTAACCTGTGGACGGCTCGCTCATTCCGGGGACATCATTAACCGATGCGCTATCAGATCCTTCCGTAATGACAAGGAAAGGGGTTAATTATGATGTTGGGATGCATGCTGGGACGTTATGTCTGTCAACCACTACAGCAGCTCAGTTTTATGGCAGCAAGAAATCATTTCATCATCAGGGCTCATGGAAATGTTTTGGGGTGGGTTTTTCTCCCCCCCACCCCCTCCGACCCCCAAACAAAAGAACGCAGAGTTGAGTCGGTGGAAACACGTGACCCATTGTCCCGTCGGCTTCCAAATTTAAAATGATTTAATCTAAGGTATTTCTACTTTGAAGAGTTTTTTAGTCAAGCCCTCATTAATAAAACATATGTGTATATCCATCACTGACATGATGTAACAAAGGCTCAAGAGGACGTCGGCTGTGGGATACAATGATCATAGAGTCCCTCTCGTGGCGATGTGTTGTAGCTGCATGTGGCTCTAGGCCACATTGCCGGACAGGCATTATTATTATTATTATTATTATCATTATTATTATTATTATTTTAAATACAAGAGTCTTAAAATGTTTAAACATCTTTAGAGTATTTGTTTGGCCAAACTGTCTAAACAAAGTTAATTAAACAGCAGAGAGGACATCGTAGATGGAGGACATGTTAATCCTTAAAATTAATTTCTGTTGCTTTATCAACCAAATATTCTTGGTCGCTGCACTTATGATGATGGTGCTTGTGGATGTTTGAACATACTTTCCTTTCTCTGCTTACTTTTATTTCCAGCAAATGAAGTCATTGATGTCGCTGCAGTGTCGGTTTTTGTCATCTCTTATTTTCCATTATTTATTCATTTATTTGCAGAAAATGATAGACCCACCTCACTGGTCCCTGACCTCATTGATTACAACATGCCCCTGACTGCCACCTACCTGAAGCAAATGAAACTGCAGTGCATGACGGCCACGGAGAGGGTAGGCTTGGCTGCCTGGTTTGTTTTGGTGTTTAGTGTGTGTGTGTGTGTGTGTGTGTGAAACGGTGCACAGAGGAACTAATCAGAAAACCCTGCACGATTAAGATGCAATGTAATTAAATTCTTATTGGCTCCTTAATTCCTCCGGTTGCGTCCCTTTAAGTCTCATTAATGGTTCAATAGAGAAACACCCTTCAAGGGTGGTCGTGGGTTCACCCCCTCCCACCGTGAACTTTCAACTCTGCGTGAAACACTCGGTGGCGCCCCCTAGCGGCGGGGAGGACCATCCGTGACGTCACGCGGAGCCCCCGCCCACATGTCGCCGTGACAGCGGCGCTCAGGAGCGGCTGTCACCAAAGTGCAGGCGGCGGGGGCTCGGAGGGCATCATGTGAAACCTCACCGGCCGCATAATTCGGATTAATCCGCAACTATGAGCCAGACTGCGGGTGAGTACGAATTTGAAAACGGAAAATTAAAGAAAAATAATTGAGAACCCGGGACTTTTTAACGGGCGCATCCGGTCAGCGGATCGGTCGCCGCCGTTAAGGTGGTTTCCGGTGGCGGCGGCGGCGGAGGAGTTGGAGGTGAAGGTAAGCGCCGGTCGTTTTGAAAGCGCGGGGAGACGAGCTCTGCTGGCGTGCAGAGGATCGCCGAGCACATCCGCGGGTTTGCCTCCGGTGTGTCGCAGCTGTCGGGCCGCCTGTTGTCGTGCAGAACTTTGCAAGGCGCTGCGGTTGCAAATACCGATTTTTGGTCTGCAGAGTCACACTTCTCTCAGTCACTGCAAACACACATCTGATCATGCAGCTTGCAAACGATATCTAATTCTAGGAATAACTTTTGATTTCCCGCAACTTGTAAAATACATAAATAGTCTGCCATCCTGGTAACAGGTGACACGCGTGGATGCTATGTGATCATTTCAGTCAGTCAGTTAGAGGCCCCAGAATCTCGACTGAACTTTTTTGTCAGAAGATCCAGGTACAAAATAGGTTTTTATCGTTAAATGTTGCTCAACCTGGTAATCACCTTATCTATTTTTTTTTATTAAATCAGAGCAGCTTGTGTGTTTCTTTCCCAGTGTTGCAGCAGAGACTTTGCAGACAACTTTAGTGCCGTTTTATTTTCAGAAATATCCGGACGGATCGGGCCATCTGCAGGGTCTGAATATGCATGTATGATATTAAGACATGGCTGAGAAACAAATTTGAAAGTTTCAAAGTTAAATCTGTGAAATGTTGTCCTCGCCTCATCACATTCGTGGAAACTTTCATCCAAATTTTCCCCCAAATTTCATCTGTCCGATTGGCTGGATTTCCCCCTGCAGGTGCTGGCTCTCAATTCTAAAATGAAATGGTTCCACTTTATCAATAATTGATATTTTGCACACATGTTTCTACATTAAAAACGCCATAATTAGAGGCTCTCTCTCCACGGGCTCCCTTCTCTCCTTAATGCCACATGGCTCACTTGGTATCTAATAGAGCTGTCACTAAGCATTTTGGTCCTCTTCAAACCCCTCACAAAGGCCTGCGTATTCCCTTGAGTTTAGGCCTATTTGTACGCTTGTGTACGTGTGTGTGTATGTGTGTGTGTGTGTGTGGGGGGGGTGACGACACGGCGAGATGTAATTCTGCTCTGATTCCATCACACGGTCTCGCCCCCTCTGCGAGAGCGGAGCGAGATGCCAGCTGACACATGACATCATCCGCCGAGGCCGGGGTCACATCCCCGCCCGCGTGGAAAGGAATCGTACTGTTTTCTCTGCGACAGCGCGGGGCAAACACACAAGCTCGGGGATGGCTTTTTGAAAGAGGCCTCTCCATCCTCTCCTGTGCTAATCCTTGCCCCCCCACCCCCATCCCCTCCCTGCGCATCATTCGTGTTTGCGTTACGCTACAACAGGCATGTTTAGGATCTCTGCGTAATAGTTAAAAATAGCACCGCTCCAAGAAATACATTACTTCACGGCAAAGAGCCCCCCCCCCCCCCCTTTTTTTTTTTCCACTCTGCTGTCAAACTCCAACATGTTCTCATCACGAGATCGTCCCTGGAAGACAAGAAACACAAACATCACCCCTTTGTCCTCCTCCCCTCGCGGGGATAAATGGGAAGTCCCCCCCCCCCCCCCCACATCCCTGACTCCCCCCCCAGTGTTTCCTCCTTGTTCACCGAGCATCTCTCCTCCTCTTCCTCCCCCCCTCAGGATGATAGTTCGGTGAGCAGCGAGGACATGAACAGCGCCGAGCCGGCGTGGGTCGCAGCAGAGCAGCCCCCAGTGCCTGAGCCCAGCCCGCCCAACGGGGAGCGGGTCGGCAACCCCGCAGCCACCATCAAGGAAGAGGATGGTGAGTCGTTCACACCATTAAAACGAATCCCTGCGTCAGTGCCACGTTGTCGCCGAGCAACTCGCACGATAAAAGCCTCCAGGATGAAGTATCGGGATGTTTTTCACTTGGAGGCTGAAATAAAAAAAAAAACAAATTGAAGTTTTAGCAGAAAAATACATGTTGGTACTCATGATCTCAAAACCTTTCTCTGTGACTTCATATAATCTTATATAATACATGAACTAAAGACTGATGTATGTTTATAGTAAAAGAATAGTATAGAATTTCTGGTGTTACTTAAAAATGATTGTGTTAAATGTGTTAAAAAATGTGTGCTTGCATATACACACACACTCACTCAGACAAATATTTATAATATTTTTTAAAACATTTTTAAGCAGTTTAAAAAGGAAAACATTGTTGATGTTATAAAACCAAAGACGCTACAAAAAGGAAAGCCTCTCAATGGCAAACAACTCTTTCCTGTGATTTTATGATTTAAAAGAATGACGAGTGTGTAAACCGTCCCCCGATCCTTCCGGGGCCCGGGAGCCCGGGCAACAAAACTCCTCATCGCCCGCACTACTGTGCATATTTGTTTACAACGTTTGTTTTTTATTTACATCTGGAATTCACTCGGCGTCTGCGAGAGTTGCCGGTGGGCTCGGCGCAGGAAACAGCTTGCCTCGTTCTTAGTGGACTAATCCGATAAATCCACTCTTGCGGAGGGCGGGACTCCGCAGAAGACCCCAATCCGCCGTGCACCCCTCTCTCTCTCTCTCTCTCTCTCTCTCTCTCGCTCTCTCTCTCTCTCTTTCTCTCTCTCTCTCTTTCTCTCTCTGTCAGGGTGCGGGGCTTAGAGAAGTAGGACAAAGGCTGATATTAACCTTTGTGGATGAGGGAAGCACGTCAGAAAAGACAGGAATGGGGGGGGGGATCTTTAAAAGGGAGAGAAAACTCCAGCAAGCCGTGCACGCAGGGAAATAAATACTGCAATAAACCTGCAAAACCCCGGCCCCTCCAGCCTCATCTCTTTCTTGCCCATGCTGTTGAAACTCCTCAGTTTACCCCCTTTTCTGCACAAACTATCATCGAGCTTGACAGTTGACCCCAATCCTCACCTCCTCTTACCATTTAGAGCACGACATGAGGCGGAACCTTCCCCTCCCCCGCCCCAGGAGCACTCCGCTGCTCACCAGACCAAAATAGAGCCCAAACAACAAACCCACATTCGCGCTAAATATCAAGGCCATCCTCGCATCATTTCCCCCCTTCTTCCTCCTCGTCCCCAGATGACGACTCCTCCGAGAGCAGCAGCGCCAACGGGCTGCCGGCACTGACCTCCCCGGAGGCGCTGGCGGCCGGCGGGAACCCTCTGGATGGCGGGGCCTCGTACGGGGAGGTGGCGGAGAACGGGCTGAGCGCGCCCCTGGACTTCAGCACCACCCTGTCCTCGTCCTCCTCCGAGGACCAGCAGCCCGTCAATCTGAGCGACAGGGTGCCGCCCGTGGGGAGCTCGCCGCCGAACTCCTACCCAGCAGACCCCAACAGGAAGTACCCTATCAAAACAGAGTATGCCAACAAGGTGAGAACGCAACTTTTCCTTTTTATATTTCCCCCCCCCCCGCCAAATGAACAGATTGTGATTTTTTTTTTTTTTTTTTTGCGCTCGGCGTTCGCAGTCTCCTCCTTATAGCTCAGGAAGCTACGACTCTGTGAAAACCGAACTGAGCATGAGCGCGGAGGACCTGACCTCCGGCCGGGCCCAGATGATCGACGACGACGATGACGACCACGACGACCACGACGACAGTGACAAGATCAACGACGCGGAGGGGATGGACCCCGAGAGACTGAAAGCCTTCAATGTAAGTCGCCGCCTCGGCCAAAATACGCAAGCCATGCGCGGAGGAGTATTTATCCAATCAGAAAATACTTGCCTTCTCCCAAATACAGCTACTAATAATATAATTGGATTCTTTTTCTCTATTATTATTAGATATATTAGTAACATGATAAAGTCAGATCCCAGCTCTTCCGGCAGGAGGGGAGTATCAGTGCCGGGATTGCTCCTTTTTTTTCCCCGAAAAAAGAAAATCTGTTGACTTACAGAAACGAGTAAAATATGAAAAGCAACGGCTCCATTCTCACCGCCCCGCCTGCTCCCACTCTACCATCCTGATGCTCCCCCATCGCACGCCTTCGCTCTCCTCGCTTTTGTTTTTAACTCACACACCCCTCTCCCTCTGTTCACCACCCTGCACCCCCCCACTCCATTTTTCTGCTCTACATCCCTTCTCTCACCCCTCCCCCCTTCCTCGCACTCTCTCTCTCTCTCTGTCAGATGTTTGTGCGTCTGTTCGTGGATGAGAATCTGGACCGCATGGTGCCCATCTCCAAGCAGCCCAAGGAGAAGATCCAGGCCATCATCGAGTCCTGTAGTCGTCAGTTCCCAGAGTTCCAGGAGCGCTCGCGCAAGCGCATCCGCACCTACCTCAAATCCTGTCGCCGCATGAAAAAAAGCGGTTTTGAGGTACACGCCCCGCCCTTGTGGTTGGCTGTCTGTAGAGATCAATACACACACACACACACACACGCACGCACGCACGCACGCATGCACCGTGCGGCGCCTCACGTTCCTCACATGCAAAAAAAATGTGGCTGACAGATACGACCAACACCTCCTCACCTCACCTCTGCCATGGCTGAGAACATCCTCGCCGCCGCCTGCGAGAGTGAAACCCGGAATGCTGCCAAGAGGATGCGGCTCGACGTCTATCAGGCGACGGTAAATTTCCCGGGGGGGGGTCGCCGGTGAATCCGCGGGGAGTGTGTTTGGATGAAACCATCCCGACCGCGTGGCGCGAACACACCCTGCCATCCATGAATATTTTCCGATAATCTGAACAAACCGAGCGTTTTCATTTGTTCTGTTTTTTTAATTTATTTGAGAATGTCAGTGAACCCGATCCACCCGGAGACGGAGAGACAGAAAAAAAAAAAAATGGCCAAATCGGTGTGTTGTTATTCCTTTGTTATTCTTTGAGCAGGACTTAAATGTCAAATTTTGAATAGCTCAGACAGAATGATCTGCGACCAAGACTCCAGTATAATTGAACGTTGTACATGGTCTGAAAACAAAGAAAACGTAATTGTTTAATGTTCTTTTCTTAATCATAACTTACCCCGTCATCCGAACCAAATCCCAGTGTGGTTCTCACGTCGACGTTGGTCGGCGATCCCGCGCACGACGCAGCTTCTGACGACTTTCGCCTTTTCCGACCTTCTCACAGGACGACCCTGCCCCCGGCGACAAGGGCAATTCCAGAGACCCTGCCGCCTTGGCCCCTTCAGGCTTCACTATTTCCAGTGCAGCTTTTGCCCAAGACCAGCTCTACACCAACGGAGGCCTCAACTACAACCTGCGGGGATATGGGACCGCCGGCAGCAACCAGAATGCCACGGCGGCGCAAACCAACGGTCAGATTCCCGTTCGGCCAAAAGCGGGACGCCGGAAAAGAAGGTCGGAGATCTCTGGGATCTTGGAGACAAAATCCCAGAGATCTCCGACCTTCACACGGAGAATGTGAACGAATAACGCAGGCGTGACTGACGCGATGCAGTGGTTTCACTGGAGACACCGAATGGCCAGATGTGAATTAGAATGAGTGGTTGTATGTGAGTGAGCCGGGAAATGGTTGTTCACGTGACAACTAAATTAGAGTGAATGTTTCTATAGGATGTGCGAGTGAGAGGGGGAATGATTGTCTACATGACATGTAAATTAGAGCGAATGGTTTTATGTCTCTGTGACGTGTGAATGACAGGATAAATGGTTGTTTACATGGCACCTGAATTAGAGTGAATGGTTGCTTGTGTCTATATGACGTTTGAATGAGAGGGTTAATAGTTGCATGTCTCTGTTGCATGAACCTCGCCTCTCGCCCAGCGAGCCAGGTTAGGCTTTTACTTGACTTTCCCAGATGTCCGTCGCTCTGACAGCCCCTCCTATGAATGTCCGGTGGATTTCCTCACGCGTCCATGTTCACGTTCCACAGGTCCGACAGATTTGAGTATGAAGTCCGTCGGCCCGAACTCCTCCTCCTCCAGCTCCAACAGAGATGGCCAGGGAGGCGGCGGCGGCGGCGCCTCCGCGCAGCTCAGTCCCCCCGAGGTCACGGCGGTGAGGCAGCTCATCGCCGGCTACAGGGAGTCGGCGGCCTTCCTGCTCCGCTCGGCGGACGAGCTAGAGAACCTGATCCTGCAGCAGAACTGAGCCCCGAGCTGAAACGTGCCAAGGTCCTCTCCGAGCCCGTCCGTCTCTACCGCTCTCAGTCACACATTTCGGCTGGACTTCGGAAAAACCCAGACAGGGACACAAATGTACCCGAGTGATTCTGCAGAGCACAGTGGGTCCCGTAGGTATGCTGTCTTCACTAGTTCCCGCGCGTATTTGGAAGAGCCAGAACATATCAAAGATATCACAAATGTTTATTTATGCATTTGGTTCACGTCGAGTGCTCCGTTATCCGTAGCCATTCATTCCCGTCCTCTCGTGTTCTTTTTTTTTTTGTTTCTGCGCCAACCTCCATTCGTCTCAGGAAGCGATGATCCGTGTGGAAAAAATAAAGTAAAATAAAGATCCGATAGTGTATTTAAACATAAGGAGGGAACCAGTTAGGTGTTATCATCTAACTTCTATTTTCAAGTGGCAAGATTTGATCAGGTCTTAAGCTCCGGACAGACACTGCATTTCTAAATGTTTATAAAGCCACGTCTTTTTCTGTTTTGAACGCCGGGGAATTTGGATCACCACATTGCGGAAGACGATAGATAAATAGCTGCTAAATTGCCTGTCGCTGACCTGTCGACCTCAGCGGCCGCCAGAGGACGCACGAAATCACATGATAAGCAAAAAAAAAAAAAAAAAAAAAAAGGAAAGAAAACAACTTCTTGTAAATTGTGACCAAAAGAACGGATCTGTCAAGTCCTGTGGTCCAAACTTTACCTCAGTCCGACAGATTCTTAGTCATGTGGTTATAAGTAGACCCGGCCTGACTTCTTCTGTTATATGATATATTTATCAGACAGTTTCTCGTCGCTTAAACGGAGAGGAGACTGTGGAGCAGCCTGGGTATGCAAATTGAAATCACAGACATCTGTCAGGGAAATAAAAAAAAAGGAGATTAATATATTGTTTAGACTCTTGGTTTATAACCACTGCTAGTGGGAGAGCGGGGGGGAAAAAAAAGGTGCAATATTGACGATAATCAGTAAAGGCATACTTACTGTAACGTGTCAGACGTGCCGAGGTGTTGGAAGGCAAAGGGAGGTAGGGGGGCCATCGCCGCGGGCCCCCCTCCTGTCAAGTTGTAAAAAAAAAAAAAAGAAAAGAAAAAAAAGATACCCCATGCAGCATTGTAGCCGATTTCAATGTTGTCGTTTGTTGTGATCCTTATTGCTGACCTCACGGCTGAGGCGATTCCCCCCCCCCCGACCCTCCGACCCTCCCCTCCGTTCCTCATCTCCCTCCCCTCCCCCGGCCCCGTCCATAGTGGGAGGAAAAAAAAAAAAAAAAAAAAACAGCAAAACTTGACCCGGCAGAAAAAGAAAGAAAAACAAACAAACACAAAAAAAAAACCAACTAACTGTTGCACGTCGTGTTTATTTTCTGATTTTATGTCATTCGGGGGTTTCATTCAGCGCAGCGCCTCTGGAAGGGGCAGCAGGGAGCGCACGCGCGTCCCTCAACGCATCGCACCCAAATACATCCACATGGCTTTAATGGATGCAGAGCGAGTGTGTGTGTGTGTGTATGTGTGTGTGTGTGTGTGTGGCCTGCCTGGCGAAATAAAACCCCCCTAACCCAACCTAACCCAATCTCCCAGTCCCTCATCCATAAAACACGCTATCTGAAAAGAAGCAGGAGACAATCTTTGAAAAAGATGTAATCACATCACAGTTTACTCTCCCAGCTTTCTGCTATGGTGTGTCTGCGTGTGTGTGTATGTATGTGTATGTGTGTGTGTGTGTGTGTGTGGTCTGAGGGCACACAGTACTCAAACCAGATCTTGAGCACAGTCTCACATTTTTAATAGTGAGTCACTCAGCACAAACACTGTTATGTATGTGTGTTTTTCTGTGGCGTATTTAATTTAACTTTGGTTGGTACAAGTGTCAGTACTTTGAGTGTGTGTCAAGCGTTTCCTGTTTTCCCGTGTAAAAGTACAGAGACCCAGTTTGTACAGTATCAGCATTCAGTCAGTCAACACATTCCAGACAAGGAGCGGGTCTGAATGAGCACAACAATCTTGACCGCCGGGAATGAAGGACATCCCATGCAGCCGATCGAACACCTTCACGTGCGCGTCAGCGACGAGTTATTAGAACCCGGTTATCCGCGATTCACTGACATCGGACGGCAACTGATATAAAATCTCTGAAATGAATTTAATAAACAAACTGAAGGAATCAGATTGAGCTATATACGTATATAATAAACAGATTATTGGGTGAGAGGCTAAAGATTAACAGTTTGAATTTCTGGGCAATATGTATTTGTCAGATATTGCCAAAGTGTGATGTAATTTGGCTTTTTTTTTAAAATGTATATATATATATCTATATATTGAAAATTGTGATAAATTGTTTTACCGTCAAGACAGAATTTTTGTGTGTGAAAATTCTTAATCTAATAATTTTTGTTTGCTAATGCATTATTGATTTTATCAAGATTAACTTCAACAGAAGTCAATAAATCATTCCGGGATTAGTGAAAAAAAAAAAACCAACCGGTCGGTTAAAGTTTAGGGCGGGGGTGGATCGGTGAGGCCCAGTCAGATTTGTTGCATTTAAATGCAATTTCTAGAATATGTGTATTTGGATATATATTTGTAGAATATTGCCATTTGAAGGTTTTGTATCGATGATACAGCATGACGTGCTTCTGTGAGGAATTCGACCGGATCATCAAAACCGCAGCGATGTCAGATTATCGACGTGCGTGTGAACGCGTCACTCCGGATTATTGGGATTTCCCCAACTTTCCCGAGTCAACGGATTGCTGTGTGAACGCAGACGCGCTCAGATGTGACGAGGCTCGCACCTTATTGATTTGTCTCAAACCTTAGAGAGATATTTTTCTGTACGTATCACAGATCTATCAGTTATTTATCGGCAAACGGTCGGTGTCGGTGTCGCTCGCGAACCTCCACAAGCAGGGTCGCGTTCCATCTCCATTTAAAGTGTGAACTCTTCTTCTTATTATTATCATTATAATTATTATCTATTGCAAGTTTGGAAGCACTTTATAGCTCAGGATTAAGGTAACATCACACGGTGATAAGCGAGTGTGTCTTTACCTCATCTGGAATATCAGCTGCCGTCGCTACGGCGAACCGTTTCGATTCAAACGATGATTTATCGATGATGGATATAGCAAACAGCTCCAACTCGTCGGTGTGTGAGACGTCCGTCCGGGTTCAGGTAGACGTAACCGTAGATGTGTGTGACACATGTCTTCCTCGTCTTGGCTTGTTCGTTTCCCGCAGCCATAGCAGATCCTCCACACATCCAGTCTGACTCAGTGATCTCAGCCTCCCCCTTTTACTCCCCGCCGACCCCCCTTTCGGCAACCCCAAACCCCCAAAACATTCGCTTGAGCAACATTTTAGGTGTATGCTGGAGTTACTGTGATCAACACGCCATGTTGTCATGCTTTTTATTTTTTATTTTTACTTAATTTAATTTATTTTTTTTGTCAAAATGACACCCGATAGATTTTTTCTCTTCGTATTGACTGGACAATGTAATCTCTTGGTGTTGATTAAAAATGCCCTGGTAGCTTGTGGATTGCTAAAGTGGTCAGATAAATGTACTGTATAGCTGTACAAAGAGTGATAAAGATGTTTTAAATCCTTTTTTCTTTTTCTGTGGGTACAGCACTGTTTAAAAAAAATCAAAGTGGTTGAAGCCCTTGCCTGTTTTAACTTATCATTTTGGTGGTGGTCTGTATTACTTCTATTGTTATTTATATTATTTCAATTGTTGCCTCTCCTGCGCCGGTAAGAGACTGTAGCTCTGTGCAGGGGGTCGTACTGTAAACTGTGTGAAGCTTTGTATTTTTCCCCTCTGGTTTTGGACTCAGTGAAAGTGTGATGTTTACATGTACAGTTTTTCAAAACGCGTATTTCTTTATTCTGTTTTTTTTCTTTTTTTTTTTTTGTCTTTTTTTTAGCATTTTCTTTCAGGATATTGACCCCTGACCCCCCGCCTCGCTCCCTCCCCTCCCCGCCCTCCCTCGCATCCACGGCCCAAAATCTCGATTTCATCAGCCCAGATATTCTCTCCCTTTTTTTTCTCGTTCTTTTCATCGCATCGAAGCGTGACCGCTCCGACGACCCGGTCACATGGTCAGAGTGTGCCGCGGCGATCGGCCGGGCGTTTGCCGTCGACCTCCCTCCCCTCCCCTCCTTCCTCCCCACCCACCCCCCGCCCACCCACATTCGACACGGTTCTTCGAGGGAGCTCGACAGCTTCTCAAAAAGCGGCCCGGGCAGCAGATTTGATTTTAAGGAGAAACACGGTCAGCTTCTAAAAAAAAAAAAAAAAAAAAAAGTTAAAAAAGCAAAAAAAACATACAAACTGTTGTGGCCTGTAAGGAGAACGGCGGCGCGTAGGTACATGAATTCTACCACAGTAAGTGCTCAGATTATTTTAATATCCTGACAGTGTTGTCAGAGGAAACTGGTTGTCCGAACCCGGCTGGTACCCTGAAAGGTACACTTTGACCTGCTGTAATATCTCCTTGGTGACATAAAAAGCCATTCCCCTCTCCTGGCCTTCTAAGGGGAACCCATAAACCTCAGGAAATACTGAATCTCCAAGTTTAGTTTTTATCCGTAGATTTCTTCTGAAATGAGACAGAAATCTCTTACAAGAACCATTAGCATTTATATGAGATGTCTATTGTTTTGTACATTTATCATTGTGATTTAAAAGTGGAACTTTTTTCCAGTACCTGTGACTTAATAATTTGATTTTCCTTTTTTCTGTTTCTTTTTTTTTTTTTTTTGGAGTGTTTATAAGTATGGATATTTATTATTATTATTATATATGTGAAACTACAAAAAGACAAAAGAAAAGGTTGAACCTGTTTCATTTGTATGTTTCATGCAAAACTGTCCAGGTGAGATTCTTTCTGCCTCTTTACATATCACTAATGAGGGACCTGTGTTTGTTTGGAAAATAGCGCTTTTTTTCAGTGTTGCATCAACGCTATTGGGAAAAAAAAAAAGAGAAAAACAACAACAGTGGTTTACCAACAGCAGAGTTGAAAGGCTCTCCTCTTCTCCTGAGATGTCAGTAATTGAATAAAATAGTGCGATGAGCTATCAAAGTCACACACGCTTCCTGCTTTCTCTTCCCCCGTTAACGTCCTGCCAGCAGAGGTCAGCAGAGTCACACGGGGTGGCGAAGAGTCGAAGGTTCAAATCCCAAAAGTGTCCAGAATGGAAACACATTAGTATCTCAGTCCACATATTATACGACACGGATTATAATATTTGACTAACCCGACACGTACCAAGTGTTAGAATACTCATAATAATAATAATCCTAAAGAGCGGCAATGGAAAAACCCACCCTGGATGAAGCATGACATATAATTCCTTTTTTCTTTAGAACAGATTTCCCACAAATATGTTTTTGGACAAATGTTTAAGAGCCATTAACATTAAACTCAAAATTGTTGATAAATCCTTTTTCGCTGTTTGGAGTTGTTTTGGATTCAGTGACACAGCAGTTGCAGGGAAATTTCATCCACTCATTTCATCCAAAGCCGCTATCCCTTTAATAACTCATTCATTATCTATACATGACATATCTTTGAGACAGGAGCCACATATAGTGACATATAACTCTCATTCACAAGTTTTACAGCAACTATGCCAAAAGGAAATTCACTCCCTGATCTGCAGGTCATGTAGACACATTCAACCATTCAATCTGTCGGAATCCCCTGCTTTGCCGTCATATTATTTGACAGAATGTAGATCGTCACAAATCCCAAACCTCGTGACTCTTGGTCTCCGTGCCCCAAAATATACATATATATATATATATCTATATTTATTTTTAGTTTGTCATAGCAGTCTGAAAGTGACCCCAGTGGTTTAGTGTGGCAAAGTTTGGCTGCCAGAAAGATGATCGTCACAACAGTCGAGGGTTGGAAACTCGTGTTTTCTGTTCTTCTGCAGTTGGAATGAGCAAAAGTTTTGTTCATGCAAGAACTGTTCACATTGTTTATTCACCATGGTGGATATGTTCGCCTGTGTGCGTCATTTTAATGTTGATCAAGTTAACTTTCTCTAAGCGGATTCATTTTAAAAAATGTTTTCATACTGACTGATCCGGTCGCTATGACCGCAAAATAATAACACCGAACCACACGGAAAAGCTAACAATATATTGGATTATATTTGTCGTATCTGATCATCCTGCAGTTTGTTTTCCTGTACGTCCGTGGCTCTTGCAACATCCTGTATTGCCGCTGCATGTGCGAGGCACGTGGAAGGACACGAGAGCAGCCACACACCCCACACGTCCTATGCTCATGCAGATGCTTAAAACACTGATGTAAATAGACACCGGGGGTCTGGGGGGGGTGAGTGGGGGACCTTGACCAGTGTGAACTTTCACCTGAAAACGTTTTTTTTCAACGTGCAAAACGTGCAAACGATGATGCGCGCAGTCTTATTCTCGCTACGGAGCTGTAAAAGACCGAGCATGACTTTTCCTCCTTTTGCCTGCTCACTTTTAAATGTGTTTGTTGTGAAGAAGGGAAAGCAGAGGGTTTTTTTTTCTTCCTGGCAGGCAGAGAGTCACAGGCCTTTGCCCCAGATTCCTTATTTATCTTTGAGCCCATTGTTGGCCAGGGGCCGATGCCTCCCCGCCTAACCTTCACATCGCTGAGGGTCTCATCACATAAAATACTGCTGAACGTGACCCCTTTTAAACTGAATGTCACTTCCATGTGGTGACGGGCGATACGCTGAAGGATACAAATCCGCCTTTGCTTTACTGCTCAACAGGTGCGCCGTGCGGTCGGCATGCCAAAGCAAAAAGGGCAACATTTTACCTGGAAATACAAAAACCTCTCTCAGTCTCACCAGGGGCAAATGGAAGGCAGAAAATAGGCCCAAAAAATGAGTTACAGATCCTAAATGGGTACCTTGTGTCACCAAATATATCAAGATGGAGTGCTATATGTACAGGACTGTCTCAGAAAATTAGAAGATTGTGATAAAGTCCTTTATCTTCTGTAATGCAATTGAAAAAGTTGATTTGTAATGAATCCAGAATGTATGACATTTTTGTTTTTGTAATTGCATTACAGAAGATAAAGAACTTTATCACAATATTCTAATTTTCTGAGACAGTCCTATGCATATATATATATATATATATATATATATATATATATATAGCACTCCCTCTTGAATGAAAGATATCCATGCTGCTCTCTCTCTATATATATATATCTATATATATAGATATACACAATGCTCCAGTTGGTGTAAAGAAAAAAATTACAGGAAAAGTCCCACTGTGTGTGTGTGTGTGTGTGTGTGTGTGTGTGTATGAGTGTGCGTAGGGGGGCAATTAAAGTGTGCTGTTGTCCCTGTAGCATAAATCCTGTAAGAAAAAAATCATCTAATGAGCCTAGATAAATTATTCTGCTGGCATTGAGAAATACACACTTTCCATTTAAAACCCTTTGTATTTTTATGTATGTGTGTGTGTGAAGACACGAGAGGCCCATTGATTGACGCCTCACTCTTTGTGTTCCCCTTAGGTATGGAATATTTTGTCATATCAAATCATATTAAAAAAAAAAAAAATCCTATTTATTATTTCCTGCAAAAATGCTTTTTATTTTGCTCTGCCTGTCGACTGCCATGTTTTTAAGAATACTATGCGGATTTTTTTTTTCCGTCATCATGTTTCATAAACCCGGGTGAAAACCACAAAGGCGGGTTCCGCCGTGACCTCGCACCAGTGAGAGTCCCCTTGGCCGGGAATCAAGAGGACACATTTAGCTCATAGGCCTCTCTGATTCCTGGCTGGTCACAGAGAGGCTTCGCGGGGGCAGGTGGGAAAGATCACAGATGCCTGGAGTTGTTCACGGTCTCCAAAAAAGCAGCATGTATCATATGTTTGGATGTTTATTAGGCGAAAATTTTGTCCTGGTATCCCGGGAAGGTACGCGCCCCGCGCACGGAACTAACATATCCGCCGTCACATTGGGACCGAAAAGCAGCCGAGCTCCACCGAGACTTTGCTAAGCATTGCAAAATATTCCCAATGTAGCTCTTTTCAAAGAAAAGGCAACCCAGGAAACAGATGCAGTTATTTGCGCCCCCACCCACCCCTGAACCTGAAAATTGCAACCCTGCAAAACAAGCAGGACAACTTCTCACAGCAGGAGCTGGTTGTTGGTGCTTACACACACACTATCTCTTCCTGCACGCTGAAAAAAAAAAAAAAAAAAGGCTTATATAAAGCTCCCCGGGCCATGTTTACAGACCGAGTGTCCATCGCCCCCGAAATCAGTCACAGTGCAAATAGAACATAATTTTATTTACAGAATGGGGAAAAATGTCAGTCTGGAGACTCGCAAAACTGGTCGTGACAAACCCCAAAAGACTTGCTGCTGTCATTGCACCAAAGGCGGTTCCACAAAGTATTTATTCAGCACTTTTTTTATTTGTCGAAAAAGGATCATGTATATCATTCTTTTTACTTCACAATTGTATGCCACGTTGCGCTGGTCTTTCGCATTCAAATTACGATAAGATTTATTTGTGTTTGTGGACATAACGGGACAAAATGTTGAAAAATTCAAGGGGTATGGGTACTTTTGCAAGTCACTCGCAAAAGTGGCTTTTAATTGTACTATAATACAATTGAATCTTAATTGTATTATAGTTACTAGGTTTCAGCTAAACAAATGTGTCTGATGTCCTTTCTAGCATGTTTATAGCTCGTCGCTGGTTGGCGTGAATGCCAGGGACACGTAGGAAAATTTAAGAAAACGCAGTAGAGTTGAATTGATCCTCATCTCAAGTCGGCAGATTTTATTTATATGGTGTGAAATCCCAACGTTGTTGACTGATGACACTTTCCATGTAGAGCAGGTCCGAACCATTGCTGTTTAAAATGATTTACAGAAACCCAACATTCCCTAAAGCCCGTGAACCTTGGACCAATCTGAAGTCAATGTGGGCGGCCTTCTGCCTCGACCGGTCAGCGTTGAAACAGAGAGGGAGAAAAGGAAGCAACGATAGAAACAACGAGTTTGATGGAGTCAGATGAGGATACGAGGTGTCGGGAGGAACGGGCACAAATGATCTCATGCTAATAATAACAATAGCGCTGACAGTTATATAGTAATATCTGACTTGATACAATAATAGCTCTAATATTCATAACAGAAATAGTAACCGCGGACACCTGGCAGGACCGCTGCGGTAATTCGAGCCACGTCACCAATGAGAGCCAACGGACTCAGGAGAAGATACGAGGTGACCATCGTGCACCGACGAAGGAAAGTGAGGGCAGACAGGGTAGGAAGAAGAGTGGGAGAAGTGCAATGTTGGATATCCCAAAGTAGTGTAAGCCTACGGCAGCTAAACTAGAGCCTAGCCTAGCACACTGAAAGTACTCTACAGAGTACTTCAAATTACCCACAGTACCTCAAAAACTGCACTAAAAGTCCACCCAGTACCCTACAAGTCCAACGTGACCTTTATCCAAGGGTTGGCGTGTACATTGATTCTTTTTTAGCCAACGCCAGACTGTTGTTCTAAACCAGGGGTGTCAAACTCATTTTGGTCCGGGGGCCACATACGGCCTCATTTGATGTCAAGGGGGTCGGACCAGTAAAATCATTACCTAGAAGTAACACTAAGTCCAAATTTTACCTTTGTTTTAGTGTAAATAAGGTAAACAGGTAAATTATAAAAATCTTCATATAAGAATAAGAATAAGTTTACAACTTTATTCATCCTGAAGGAAATTGTTGCAAGAGAAACATAACAATAATAAATAATAGTGGAAAATTGTATAAACAGTAAAAAAAAATAAAAAAAAATGCAATAAACTGTTCCCCTGGAAAATGCATGACGAATTGATATTAAAAATGAATATTAAAACGGAATTGATGAAATTACACCCTAAAATATTGTTGAGTTAAAAGAGAAAATCTTGTCACTGTGGGAAAATTTGCCACCAGAATTTATTAGAAAATTGATTGGTACCATGTATAAGAGGAAGTATGATGTTTACAAGGCTAATGGTGGCTATTCTGGTTATTAAATCAATGTTTTTAATTTTGCATGTTTTTCTTTTTTTTTTTGCTGTCATTTTTGTGGTTTTTATAGAGATAAGAAAAGAAAAGATCATTTTAATAATGTCACTGGACGCTTTTTTCATCAAAAAAAAACATTTTATTTTCAAAATTTGAAGCAAAGAAATTAATTGCAAAGTTACTTTTTTAATTTTTTTCCTTGCCCGTTGTTTTTCAAAACCTATTGTATATAACCCCCAGATGCATGTGAGAAAGACCACGCGGGCCGCACTAACACAAAGACTTGATTTCAGGCAGGGGGCCACAAAATATTGTTCCGAGGGCTGCAGTGGGCCTGCGGGCCACAAGTCTGACACACCTGGTCTGAACAGTTTTAACCCTCATATTATGTTAAGGGTCAATTTGACCCATTGGGTCAATGGATGAAATGGGTCAAATTGACCCTTAACATAATATGAGGGTTAAACCTGTATTTGATTCACTTTCAGTTGGAAATGTGTTCCAGAGTTGACAACCCAGGACTGAGAAAGCAAACTGTCCCCAAATGTAGGTTTACGATGTAGCACTCTACAGCTACCGGTCACCTCTACTCTGTTACTGTGCTATCTTTGGAGATGCCTGGAAAGAGGCTCCGGGTAGCTAAACTGTGTATACGTTTGAAAGTTAAAATGGATGAAGCTCTTGAAAGTGAATTAAATCTTTTTGTTTGTCTCCAGAGGCTGGTTGTGCAGCAGTTAGACGCACCTGGACCGACATCACCGGCTTCCGGCCCGCTTTGTTCCATGGTAGGAGTTGTTGCGTTAATGGAAAAACTCTGTAACATACCATCGGCCAATGATCTGGTTCCAAATAGGTTTCCAACATGGAGGCAAGTATCCGACTCAGGGCGTTGGACTTGGAGTTGATCGCCCTTCGTCATGCTCAACCTTGTTCACCTCCAGGCGGCCAAAGCCTGCGGAGGTACTTCGCTCAGCGACCCCTGGAGAGTCCCGGCTCCGGGCGCCAATGACCTACATCCGAGGCCAAGGTGAGGCTTTTTATGTAAGCGCTGATATCAATCGAATGAATCACTGTTAATCACGTCAAGGCTAAACGGCTTAGGTTGAGTTCGATAAGCAGGGCTGCACAGATCCCATTAGAAAAGTTATGAAACAGCTGCTCTGCCTCTGCGGGAGTCGTGAAAAGAATAGGAGCGACTTGCAAAAGGTGCGATTGTCCAAAAAAACGCACGACGTAATTTGGAACCGGAATCCGCAAACATTGAAAGCAAAAGAGAAATGGCTACCCAAAAAAAAAAAAATTTAGAACAAAAACTGCCAGGGATACGAGGAGTTTCAAGTAAATTCTTTTATTAATCATTATTAAAACAGTTTGATGCAACAAATAAGATGAAAAACTTTATACATACTTGTGTGCTTGATTTGGTCATAATAAAAAGAAACTATACATTTGAAGAAAAGCAAACTAGGACACACACAAAATGAACCGACGCCATCATCATCTCCATCTCCAGGGACGGCAAGTTGATGGCGTGGGGAGGTGCGAGAAGGGGTTCGGGGGAGGTGGCGGGCTCACGAGGAAGCCGGCGGGGCCGTCGACGCCTCAAACTTCCCATTTTCGCTGCTTTCACTGAGTTGCCTCTTCAGGACCATCTCCCTGGCGATGCAGGTCACCTGACCGTTGGTCACTGTGTAGGTTCTGTTTCTGCAGCAGAAGAAAGATAGAAAGCGTCCAAATCACGAAAGCATCGATTTGGATCATCTGGAGCAACTTGGGGTTCGGTGTCTCGCTTGAGCGCGAAAGGTTTTACACTGGACTGGAAGCTCACTTTTGATTTTCAGAGCCGTTCTGCACGCCGGGCTGGTTCTGCTTTGCAAAGAAAAAGGAGGTCCACCAGTGGCCGGAGTCCTGCCTCGGAAGTCCTGGAGATGACATTTAGAAGTTTAGGCGCGGGATTCTTTTTGATTTTCGCCAAAGCTCGGTGTAAATGCTACCTGGATGGTGCGGGATGGCCTCCCCGTACTCGGCGCTGCCGCAGGAGCTGCTGCTGGAGGTGGACCCGATGCGCCCTTGGGACAAAAAAAAAAAAGGATAAGTGAAGCGCACAATCACGGCTTTTAAAAGTCCTATTTTCTTTCTGCTGTGAAATGAAAGCAGGAAAATTCACTTTGGGCTCCGACTCACTTCTATAGTAGTCATGGGTGGCGATGAGGGACCCACTTGATGGAATTGCTGCCATTTTGTCCGACTTTAGACGGGGCAAAAGCGCTCAGAAGATGGAAAATGTCGAGCTGAGTGGGGAAAGAGGGAGAGGAAAAGTGTTGGTAGGGGGTCTGGTAGAAAGTAATCACATTTTCTTCCTTAATTTCCTCTTTATGACCGTGGATGAAGGAACTAAAGCGTGTGTTTGTGCCGTCTGCAGGCCTCGCTGGGAGCACCTGCTTCGGAGACTTTTCTCCCCCCCCCTACAACTCAAATAACAGCTGCGTTCTGGTGCCAGAGCCCACGTGTACAGTTTGCACGCCGCCGTGCAGGAGCTGCCCCCCCCCCCCCCCCCAATACTGGGATCCAATTGAACAAATTCAAAGTCCATTTCCTGATATGGTTTTAGAGCCAAGGAGATTTATCAACTTTGCAGCAGCTCTGCCTAGAGACAGGCATTTCTTCATCTCACCTTTTCACAGGGGCAGGTTTCGATCAGGAAGGAATTATTGCAAATTACGGATTAAGAAATGAGAAAATGCCTGCCTATGATATGAACATTTCAAAATGACTCATTCTTAAACAAATATAATGGGATCATTTTAACGCACTTGCTTTTTAGAAGTTTACATTCTCGCCTTAGTTGCAAACTATAAACATAAATAGACATGTAACTGATTAAATGCAACCGTGATTAAATAAATTCCAGACTCCTGAGACTGAAAAGATTTTTTTTTCCTGATTTGAATATTGAAAAAAAAAGGATCTAACACATTATATATTGTATATTTGCATTCGACCATTTTACAGGAATAAACATCCAAAGGCTTAAACCCTGGGCTGAGGAGCAGATGGCCTCAAGAAGCAGCCAAGTAAAGGATCCACTCAGCTGAAGGACAAAAACATCTACACAACTTGCAAACATGCAAGAGTATCTGCAGTAACTTTGTGTTTCTGGAGGATGTGGAAGTACCTGTGGAGTTGGATGTTCTGCCTGCACCGATGCGCTGGATCTTCGAGGAGGTACTAGTGGTTCCTTCGGCCCATTTGTTGTTGTTGTTGTTGCTGGGGGAGAGGGGTGTGTTTTCTGGGTTCCTGCGGTCAAACCGCTGCTGATGTCTCTGCTTCAACCGTTGAGGAGCAGCGGCTTTTAAAGGGTGAGCTTTGTGCGTTGCGGGGCGGGGCGTTGCGGGGCGGCTCGAATGTCCAGAACGTGCCGCTCGGCTCATCTGGAGCGGGAACTCGATGACATGAGGAGGGATTTAGAAGGACTTTATTTAACCCGAGGGCGGCGGAGGCTTCTGGGGATCATCACTCCGACCTGCGCCGCTGCCAAAACAACCGCCGGGCTGAGAATTTCCACAGGTGTCAAAGCGGTTGACGTGTTTATGTGTGTGTGAGGTTAAACACACACACGCAAAAATATTTATACAGGCAGATATCCCGGGTTTAGACTGTTTAAATTAAAATATTTTAATTGTGATTGACAGGTGAGTGACAGCTGTCCCTGGTGGTCTAGTGGTCAGAATTCGGCGCTTTCATCGCAGTGGCCCGGGTTCGATTCCCGGTCAGGGAACTGACTTTTTAATTTATCTCCAGCTTAGGTGAAATTGTCTTTTTTTTTTTTTTTTTTTTTTTTGGCTCTTTATGAAAAAAATGTTTTTTCACAGCAGTAGTTAAATCATTTGAACTACCGGATTCTTTCTCGTACCTTATCCTTTATTGCGTTTCACTCTAGGGCTGAACTCGAATGGTCTTTTCTTTGTAAAGCCCCCTTTTTTTAAAGACATTTATTTCTTCAGGGAATTTCTGGTTGTTCAACATGACATTTCCACTTCCTTAAGAACAGTAAGAAACCTGTTCGTTCATTCATTTGTACCAAGCTTCTATAGCGCCACCCAAAGGCCACCTCTGGCAAGCAGCATCCTGAAAAGAAACTCCCTCGAAACCATCAATTCAGTTCACTAATAATGTGTGTCAAAGGAGGCAAAGACACATCACCATTCAATTGACTTTAATTGAAAAAGTTAAAGTACAAAAATACTTAGTCTTACTGTAATTTGTACATGTCACAATTAATGTCAATGAATTGTCCAGATGGGCCTTCGAAACTCACATATCAAAATGACAGTAGTGCATTATACGGTTATTTTGTGCATTAAAGACTATTTTTATAGTCCCATTCAAAATGCTTTCATGTTACAAATGTAATACTGCAGCTAGCCGGATTTAGTACATACAAGAGCCATGGACAACAGCAAAAATTCACAGACAAGGGACCAAAAGAAATCTTTCTTGAACTTTGTGAGGTATGAAAAAAAAGTATTTATGGGAAGCTGAAGGGTCTCCTCATGTCCTGTGGTGCGCTGATCTTCTCTCAAACCCAGAGGTTTCTCCGTTACTCCCCACGCTGCCTGTCACCTTCTCCTGCCATATTCAAGGAAAGTGATCAGCGTCCATGGTCTCACAGCGCCGTTTACCTGCCGCACTCATAAAAACTTGCCTTCACGTTGCCAACCATGTCCTCGAAAGTCTTGAACGTGGACGAGTGTCTGGGGAGGAATAACCGTGGGAAATTATATTTTAGAAGGGCTGCGGTAACTGCACCGAGCAGACTGCAGCCTGCAGATGTTATGCATCCCTAAATAACAAACAGAAACAGTGTTACCTCATAGATGGCACACCCATGGTGTGACTGAGGGGACTGTGGTGTAAAGAGGAGAGGATGAAGCAGATATGAGCATTGAATCAGCCATACAAGTGTAGCAAAATTGATATAGCAACAAAAAAGATATTAGTTTCCCGATGCTTTGCAATAATCCACCCATTGCCTTGCATGGGTGGAGTTAGTTTTAAACTGCAGGTATTTGAACTCATAGGTTGCCAGAGAGACTAATGGAGCTACTGCTTCTCATTTGTTTTTAACAGTAAATGTATTCATTTTTTAATGAAATATGAATAATGAAAATACAATAATAACACAGTCAAACCAGTTTTTCTACTTTAAACAAAAGGGTAATTGAAACACATTGATTGTTTTCATAATTTCAGCATATAAAATAAACCATCTGTGCCCTGCGTCTGGTACGATGAGATATTGTTGGATGAATATTTAAACACTATGTGCTGTTTTTTTAATGCCTGAAGTTTCTCATAGACATGCATAGAATTAAAACAGACTGAAAGAACAGACTCAGACAATCGATGTGCACGTTGCAAACGGCTTTTGATTTTATGCAATAGCAAACAAACTGAGCTGAATTTTTGGCAACTGGACTTGAATTTTTTTCAGTTGCTATGAAAAGATTTCGACAAAAATGATCCATGACCTGGATGAATAAGAACCTTATAGACACATTAGGCTGAAGACGTTTTCGTTGTGCTCCCTCTCCCCAGCACTGTAGAGTCCTGGAGTGGTTTTGATACAGTAGAGTCAAGTTTTAAGCACACAGTGGAGGTGATAAGATTAATTCACTGCAGTCACGTGAAACAGATGAGCAGTGTGAGCAGTACGAGTTTCAGTGTTCTCAGTAACACTGTAACACTCTGGACACTTCACAACATTGAGGTAGATTACACCCGGCACTGAAAAAGCTTACCGTGGAGGGCTTGGAAGAGGCAGAGCTCTGCGGGTTTTGCGGTGGGAAGATAAAACAGACACAAATAAAGTCACACAAATAAATGTCTCCACATGGAAGACAACAAGAGACTTATCCGCTGCTGCTGATGTCCAGATGTACCAGTGTGATTGGATTATGGTGCTTACTGGCTGAACGGGAACACGAGGAGCCCCCTCGTACTTAGAAGGATTCTCACTGTGTGCAAAATACCCCACAGCTCAGACATCTTACAGCAATTTCAAGCCTATTGGGCCAGTAAATGTGTTTTTGTATATTTGTATATTAAGCATGTGGACACAAGACAAAGTTACAGCGCGAGCCAATTCCCACTGACTATTGAGCCTATCGCATCTTGTGTAACCGAGCATTAAATATGCCAAGTTTCCACTGCCTATGAAATGTAGCTCAGGATACTTCATGGAAAATACAGTGGGAGGTTTATTCGGGGCTTTTAAAATCAGATTTAGGCAAAACCTTTATGGAACAGTGACAGTTTTTCCTAAAGGTAACGGTAGACCATATTGAAAAATAAAAACATAAAACTAATTAAACATTTGAAGATTTTCGCAGAACAGAAATTGCGATGTTATATTTTGTAACTATAGGACTCCTTGATAGCATTCAGCAAGTCAAACTCTGTCTTCCTTTACAATTGTATGCAGCCTTGATTTAAATAGCATCCTTTTTGTCCATTCTTGAATTTAAAGATATGTTGTGAATGTACAAAAAGACCAAGTTCATTCAGAGTTTGTAAATTTAAGTCATCAAAAGATGCCTTGGTAACAAGAGCTGTAGGACTGGGCAAAATGATTACGCACATACACATTATTTTTCTGCACTGATCAAAACAATGCAGTTGTATGTAAAAAGCACAAAGAAGGAAAGATGGAATATTCTGCACCGAGGCAAAGGTGGGAACAGGATTTCAGGATAGGCACTGGGTTGAGAAACATGGAAATTTGAGAATTTTGTGATTTTCAATATTACATATCGGTATTGATGTTATAGAAGATCAGTCATGGAACCATTTACAAAATCTACTGAATATAAATCAAAAGACTTGTTTAATTTCCCATCCTGCTTTTGTGATCTCTAAGTAATTCCTTGCACATTTTCCAGCTAATTTTTTCTTGCTCTTCCTTTTCTTCAAGCCCTCACAGATTTTTAAGCAATTTTATGCTTATTATCTGGACAATTTCATTTGTGATATTTTGCTTATTTCAGTGGTGATTTATGTAAATTCTACCTGTATTCATCAACCCATCATTTTGGTAAAAGCAATTGCCGATTATTTATACGTGATACTGATATGTTTTGTTTTTCTTCTGTTAAGACTCTTGCTCAGAGGCCGTAACCTGGATTGGGATTTCAAAGTATTTAACGGACTTGTTGTGACTCTGGGCTCCATCATGTCCATCTGCCCGGGTGAGTTTGCCAAAATCAGCTTTTCCTACCAGGCGTCTAGATGACAGCTTGTTCACAGTCCTGTATTTACACACAAGTAGAGCTCTGGTGTTATTTTGAAGAGCAAGAAGTTCCTGAGGTGACACCTGTCACCTAAATCAAAATGGAGGTGTCATTCTGAGCTGTAAAACCAGAACTGGTGAACCAGAAAATGAGCAAATTGTCTTTGGATTGAAACATTTGGTGGGAAAAGCTGAGCTAATTCTGAGAGTACCTCATCTCTGCCAGTCTCCTGGTGATAGCCATGCCCATGTTGGACAGTGCAGAAGACGTCACGTGACCTGCATGAGAGAGATTTTCCCGGGTCCTCATGTATCTACAGACACAGGGATTTAGCAGAAGTCAGAATGTGAACTGAGAAATGTCGAGGAAAACATGATGGACCCGTGACTCAGGTCCAAGTCTCTCCCTAGGGCCAAACAATCACATACCAATTTTATCTGAAGTTTCCATTGTTTTTACAGAGATAAAACCAAATATTTGTACGTGATAAGGATTTCAGGCTATTTATTTTCCATATGTTATTTCAAAAACAATAGAAGTATAAAAGAGGCTCTGTGTACAAAATGTGGGGATATTTTCATTGATTTTATGAAATTATCATTAAAAACAACTGATCATTTTGTCTTCTAAAATGCACGACCAAGTATCGCCTAATTGAAAATTGAGCATCATCTTAATTGTGTAATATGTCATTTCAATATGGAATTGAATAGTTTGAAACAACCTTTATCAGTATTTTAATTGTATTTTCTTGGCCAACACATAAAATGATACATCAGGTGTAAAATGATCTTACATATGAGTATATTAGTATATTATCATTATTATACTGAACAATTTCCCATGGGCTCATTAAAGTGCATCTAATCTAATTAATGTCAGGACCCACTGTTGGGATCATCACTATCATCACTTTAAAATAATTCTATTTGTAGTTATCTGGAATGATATTGAAATTCCAAAGTGCTTCGCAATGTAGGATGGTCAGATCAATTTTACATCCTAACTATCATTTTCAAAGAAAAAATAATGAAGATTGCTACATTTCAAATATCTCCCTTTCATGCTAATTTAAAAATAACAAATGCTAGTAAAATAACAAAAGGCCAAATTCAAACTTTATTTAAATGTCCAGTCAAGTCTAAAATTCATTACAATTTCAGTAAAACAGCGACTTCAGCAGACTTTAGGGGAGTGGCAGCTTCTGAGCACTTATACACAGACCCTTAAGATGCATTGAGCACAAATGTAAGACAAACAACAATGGAAACGTAACGGGCACATTTGCGTCAGTAGCCAAAGACCATCTGGGACAGCCCCCTCCTACACACACACCCCACCCACCCCTCTCTCTCTATTAATACTGCTGCTACTTGTACTAAATCAGGCTGTAAGGCTATTAACAGGGCACCGATCCTATTTGACCGACAAAATCCCATCACTTGTTGCTTAGAAAAGACTGTTGACATGCGAGCACCAGGGATAACGCCGGGAAACCCCCGTACCAATTTTATGCCTATTTTTATTTGCAAACTTATGTCGAGGAGATAATGAGAAATCATAGGGCAGCTCTTACACATTTGAGTGGCTGATGTCGTCCAAAGTGGCAGAGGCTGTGAGATACCTGAAAAACAGGAGGGCATTCACCGGGTTAACAGATCATTACTCCTGCTTAAGATACAGAGCACAACAGTCATTATCCATGAGCGTGCTTTGCAGGGTTATGTAACTATGTTAAACTAAGACGATGCAGGGCAAAATGCAGTTTTAACCAAACGTGGAACTGCAAGGTGGTAAACTTAGTAACCTGATAAATGCCACATTAGAAATGCAAGCAAAAAAGACAGCTAAAATCTGCAAGTACACTTACGGGGCTGAGGTTTGGACTTCTTGCCAGCCTCTAGACAGGTTCTGTTTGATATTACTGAGAGGGCTCATACCCAACTGTCTCCTGATGTCAGCTGCATATTTTTCTTTGGCCAAAACCACCTGCCGCAAAGTCTGGATTTCATCCTCTGTCTAAAACACACAACAACTGACTTAGTGGGGAGACAGTTTGTTTCTCAATACTTCTTTCTCAAAATTGTGATGAGCAGCCAAAACAGATCCCTCACCTTTGCCAGTTCAAGCTGCAGATTTTCTTTGTCCTCCTCTGTTAGATCTGTTGGGGAGCACCCATTTCCTGCTGTACTGGAGGAGAAACTCATTGGCGAAGATGTTCCACCAAAACCTGTTCAATAATTACCAACACTTATAAATATATGATTATTACTAATATTTTGGTGGACTGTATTAAAATAACCTTATATTTGATAAGTGTGTAAGTATGTAACAAACGTATCACTCTTACATTTCACACAAATCTCAATCTGAACATACATCAGAAGTGACCCTGCATGTTATCCATAACACTGGGCATTATCACAAGTCCAAACCACCTTTTGGGAATTAAAAAGTATAAACCTGTCCTCAATAATTTTTGATTTCAAAGCAAATTTGAAAAGCTTAAGATACTAGAACAATTCTCTTGTTACACATGAATAGACATATTCATGTTTGTAAAGCACACTTGTTGAGTACATATTGAGTTTCTGTATTTTCTACCACTTGCAAACAAGGAAAAAGTAAAAATGCCGACAAAAACAAATATAAACACCAGAAATATTTTCCCGTGGTTGAATATCATTTTATGAAGTAGAAAGGCCGTTGGAGCTGTCCTAAGTGCTGAAGCTCCCCGCGTATCCAAGTTACGAGTAGCAGGCTAACGGCTAACCTGTTGAACACGGAGCTAACGTTAGCTCTACCAAGGAATGAACCCCACTGTAAAAATAACAAGCAAAAACATAAAAAAATGTTACGAGCCGATAGTAACCCAACAAAATTTTGCACTGAACACGGTGGCCTTACTTTGTCGGCTCATTGCTGCTTCTTCCACCGACCTCGGGCTGTTTTGACGAGGCTAGTTTCTGCCAACTGCTTCCATCCAATCAGCTAAACAACAAAACTAGCAGGAGGCAGGGCAACCGCCGCCGCGGCTATTTATTACACACAGGAGGGGAGGGAATGGGGGGGGTGGGGGACACAGGACACACACACACACACTTATGTCTGCATCTGGTTCAAAATATTTTCTAAAAGTACGTCGTCTTTTCAAATGTCTCGGTGAGTGGTCTGGGTTTAATTGTTTCAGGAAATACAGGAACTATAGGTTTGTGACGTCACAAGGGGACAAGTCCTGTTGTGGTCCGGAAATGTGAGAGCGTCCAGGTGACCTCATGGTAAACAAGGAGACATGTTATAATCTAGAAGTTTGACTTATACATATGTTAATTTTTTTCCATATCCTTATATTCAGTGTTTTTATTTTGTTCATTTTGAAAAAAAAATGTATTTGGACATGCAGTTGTGTATAAAAGAAAGTAGTGGATGGACTTAAGATAGTGGTGGATTAAAAGTGGTAAATAATGGATGTTGGATGTAAACCTGGTGATGTAACATACTACTGTTCTTAACGCAGTAATCACATTACAGTCACTTATCAAGCAATCATGTTGTTACTTGTGTCCAAATCTGCTCCATATGCAGCACCATCCTCTCTGCTCCCTCCTTCGACAGGAGAACATCTCAGGTGGGCTGTCTCCATCTGCTGGTAAAGCATGACTGAAACTATGTTAGCTCCTTGTCTGGTAACCGAAAAGTTGGCAATTTCCAGTTTTGCTTATTGGTTCATTCACCACATTCGCTCATTTGGTCCTGGCTCTGTGAAAGCTACAAAAAAAGAGGTGGTATATCAAATCACATATATCTTGAAAGACAATTGAATATTAGGCATGTTTGATTTGCTAAACTATTTTCACACCTTAAAGCTCAGAAGAATCTGTCACTGAAGACAAAACTAGATTCTATCATTTATACCATATTATTTTGTGCTATCCTTGTGTTTCTTTATTTTTCCATACCAATATATGGTTCTTTCTTATAATCAATATTTAATTAATCCAAATGATGTTATTTAAATAACTACATACGTTATGTGTGACATTTTTTTCTCACACTTGGTGCTTGTTTTTCAGCAGTTTTTATTTTGTTTGTTACAAAAATGCATGTTTGTTTGATTTTACAAGTGTCAAATGTATTTCTTTTACACTGAATTATTTGTAATTAATTATTAAATACAGCAAGTTTAGAACATGAATTTGTGTTTGCAGTGATGGAGGCACAGATACAACAGCATGAAATTATCAATCAAAGTATTTTCAGCAGCATGTAATTAGCATGCTCTGTGACTTCAAAATAAATTTGTTTCTGTCAAATTAAAGATAGGGTTTTGTTACAATGTATCAATCTAAAAAGATAGCTTGTAAACATCTTAGTTGCGACAGTCCGTGCAGTGAGGGAGTTAAAAGTAAAGCTGTGGAATCAGAGTACAAAAAGGCACAAGGCTACCCCTCACCTATATTTTAATACCCCAATTTCACGTTCACTATTTGAGTAACTATTGAGCTACATTACGACATTAATTACTTGTCATAGCAATCACATTCACATGCAAATTATTTTTTTTCAAACTTGTTTCAAGTAAGAATTTATGTACTCAGGATTCTTGTTTCTTTTCAAACAAAATGATTCATGTTTGGTCCTAAACCTCTCTGAATAAGCCTTAATTAAATTAATAAATGTTTCAGTCTGCACAAAAACAGGATGCATTGAAATATGAAATAACTTAGTAAGTCAAAAATGTTCAGGAACATTTATTCAACAACAAATCAGATCAATGATCCACTTGTTTTCTTCCAGACACACAATTACCATGCTACAACATAAACGTTAAGGTTTATACTTTATATGGACCAAGTGTATGTACAAGCCACTTTCACCGATAGACCTCCTCTTGCACATTTTTCAATGGTTACATTACAACACCATACCATTTAAAATTATATCCAATCATCATTTCAAACATGATAAAGTATGAAATAAATAAAACTCCAAAGTAATGCATCATATAACCATTTCACTATATTTAGACTATATAGTATGTTGTCTTTTTAAGGAGTTATTTCCTGATTGTTGATCCATTAGGTTTTTTTCTTTTTTTAAACACACAGTGCATTCAACTTAGAACATGTACAGTAGCATTTTCAGAATCTGAATGAAAAAGCCATGACAGGTACATCTATGTTTCATCAAGGATTACAGGAAACGTCATACAAGGGCCACAGAGGTCGACATCCATACCGTTAATAGCAGAGGGTGGCCAATAGGAGCTCACCAGTTGTAAACCATTAAAACACATTATTAACAGTTATGAAACTGACAACGTGATAAAGATGTTTGTGACAACTCAATGCAATTTTGCAAATGTGTGGCAATGTACGCAAATTCAGTATGAAAAGTTAAACTCCTTGGAGCTGCCTGTGGCTCACAGATGATATGCAATACAAGCTTCTTACTTCTTACCCTACATGGATTCAAACAAGTCAACAATGAGAAACAAACACAGCATTGGACAAAATGTCATAGGCATCAGGACTTATAACACAAGGACTAAAAAAACATGATGAAAATGTAATTCAACACTGCTTTTATATTCCAATATGAATATTCTGCAGTCAGCTTTATTTCACTAGGAACCTACAGCACTGGCCAGTGCGACTCGTTCTTTTTCATATTAGCCTCTATTCTGTACAGCCCATCTTAAAACTCGTCATGTCACAGCCACTCGTGGGGATCTGTTGCTTTATCTAACAGTCAGCTCTGATCTATTTGGTGCTCCTTAGCCTCATACAGCACAAGATCAAAAAGGAAGGAAAAAAAAATGTAATATTTAAAAAAAAAAGTCAAATATAAATGGTGTTATCTTTATGGTATTAACAACCAAACGAAAAGGACAATAATACTGGGGCAGCTGTTAGGCATCACTTTTTAAGCCGTTCGTTCATTAATGGCATGTTACCGAAAAATGACAAAATGAAACAAAAACAACTGTCAGGTATGTGTGAAAATAAATCGTTAAAACTGTGACCAATCCACTTGGGCGCGAAGAAACCATTCAGTTTAAGAAATTAAGAAGCATCATTAAAGCTACCTTGAAAGTAATCATCAAGAAAACCTGCTCTGTGACAGGGGAAGTGGTCAAAATATATCCTACAAGGACGGACAAGAAATAAAGCTGAATGCAGGTGGCATTTTTTTTCAACAAAAACAAATGAAGAGTGACAGCTATGTTTGTGTGTGACAACTCTGCGGTTGAATGTATGATGACGACGACCACCAGCAAAGCTGCACCTCCCTGAGCCATGGCTCTCCTTTCTAAACATCACATACCCTACGCACTTCACTCGTTTGAACATATTGCACATAACTACATTGTGAATCTTTGCAAAGTAAAAATGTTGCAAAAGGAAATTCGGAGACCATGTTTTATAAACAGTGCATGCTACACAAAGATGCAAAATATGGGCAGGGGAAGTGGGGCTGGGGACCTGTGTGGTAGAAGGCCAAGAGATACAAAAGGAAAAGGAAACTATTTGTTTCTCTTTTCTTCTCGTACTGGGAAAATCAGTAGTGGATCAATCGGGTAGGGAGAGTGAGGGATGGGACTTCAGTAGTTCCTTTCATGGGCCATGCTTACTAGTCCCTCTCCGCCACATGGCTTTCTCTCTGAAGCGGAAAGATGGGAGTGCCTCTGTCTTTCATCTCGCGGAGGTGGAGCAGGGAAGCAGGCAGGACCGCAGGCGAGGATTGTCGGAGCGGCATTTTAGTTGAAGCCGGTGTCGGTGTGGTAGGAGTGGTGACCGTCTGATGTTAGCTGGGTCGTCTCTGTTGCTGATGGTTGCAGCATTATAGGCTCACCACCGGCCTCTGTTTCACAGAGAGAACGGTCAGTATCTGAGCACCGTTAACGCTTCCTCTGCATCATTTTTCAGAAATATCCTTTACAACACACCAATTTTAGTCACAATAGATATTCTTAACGGCATCCCCTAAATAATTTAGATTGCAACAATGAGAAAGTCTGAAAAAAGGTCAAGTCTGAATTAAAGTCTCCTTTAATTCAGAATTACAGAGTTGGTTCAATCGTAGGGGGCGCTAATACAAACACACCGGCACGCAGATTATATTAAGACAAAATAATAGAGTTTGTCTTTTGTTCATTCGAGTAATTCAAGGAGAACTGCATTGACTTCAGCAGCCCATTCATATCTGTTACCACCTTCAATTAGTTACCCCATCAATCAGTTCTGGTTTCTTTTCCAATCATGTTTTCTAATTTCACAAACTGAAAATGTACTTCACAATAGATAGAGACCTCACCACTCTGCCTCTGGGCACTGATATGGTTTGCCTAACTGTCACTTTTCAAAAAAAATAATGGTATCTATTATCTATTATCATGTACTTGTGATGTCATTGGTGTGGAACAGTCATGTCTAAAATACCAGAATACATCACCAGAGATGGGGAAAGAGTTAACAACTAGTCCATTAAGAAAAAAAAGTGATTGCTAACAGGTGGTTAATTCTCACCTCTCTCATCAGACTGCAGCTGAGCCTCCAAGTCCTCAGGGGAGACATAAAAGTCCTGGTCCTGGCCCTCCCGAGGCCGAGGTTTACATCTTCCACAGCAGCAGTTACAGCAGCAGCACAGGCAGCAACAGAAGTAGCATCCAGTGGCCAGGCCGCAAAATACAAACAGCGCCTGAAAGACAAGAAGGAAGCAGAAATCAGAGCACTGGCAGTGTGGATGAGTAGAAAAAAAAAAGAAGGATCCAGAGCTATTCCAGGCTTACCTTTGCCCACCAGCTGGACAAGACAAAGTAAGTGTTAACATTCTCCTCCCCGAATTGCTCAGCCACATACAGTCCAAGAGAGCCATATTTGTCGTAAATATTACGCTTCGTGGGATCGTTCAGAATCGCGTGAGCGTTGTTTATTTCCTTGAACTTATCTGCTGCTTCTGGGTTGTCGGGATTTTTGTCAGGGTGGAACTTCAGGGCCAGTTTCCTGTGTGGAGGAAAATGACGATCTGAGTAAAGATCACACTTGCAATCACGTGAGGTGCGCTGCATCACAGAGGGTCACCTCACCGGTAAGATCTCTTGATGTCATCGTTTGTGGCCATCTTATCAACTCCCAACACGTGGTAGAGAGACTCCCCAGCGGTGGACAGAGAGCGCTGCCTCTGCTGCTCAGCCATGGTGCCTCACGTCCACAGGCTGGAAACAAAATCACACAACTAAATGCACGGCTTCAGCCTGTGTGTCTGCCGTCTGACTAACATAGGAAACCACACCTAAATCATTAAATCGACCATTCACCCGGAATTTTTTTTTCCCCTTTCTTTTTCTGTCTTGACTGTATTGCTATTTACCCATCCACAATTTTTTTGTTTGAGATGCCAATGCCAGGAGCTAAAAACAAGGAAGGGAAAACACACAATTACCCATGGGAAAAGTCTATAGCTGCATCTCTTGCTCCAAACCATGGCTCCATTACTCAACTTAATCCTCTTCACTGGCAGTTTTATGGGAAACTTATTTTCTCTTGACATGATACTTTCACCATTTACTGCTCATGACAAAGTCTATTGATTGTCTTAAACGACGAGAGACACGACTGTCAGAAACAGATTTTCCTCTGTTATTTCTCTTGAGTTAAAGATATAATACATTTGCATTTTTCAGAAGGCAGACATCTAATCTGCACAAATGAAAACTCAAGACTTGATTATGGGTTTGATTACAAAATTAAACTGATTATTATTTTGAGGAAAAAAACATCACATCACACGGTCTGTAGTGGTAGATGAGTGGTTGATACAATCCAGGGGCTGCATCCAATAGGACTTGAAAATTGCAAAGTTGTGATCTGTTGAATTTATAATCGCTACAATAAACTCAAATATAAATTTGACAAATGAATTCGTAAAATTTTAAATTCATCACATAAGAATAATGTATAACTTTAACTTAGTTTTATTAATCATGCAGTGACAAATTGTTTAGGGCAGCAATGGGGTTTTCAGAGTAAAAGCAGGAATTATAACAGGTATTGTTTTACATATGCATAATTAAGAGAAGATAACTGGTTGATTACCGTATTTACTCTTTGTATCAGTTCTAATCACCCCACTGTAATACATCTAACTTATAAATAGCACTGAAGACAACAAGAAATAAATGCTTCATTATTGTATTGGGATGAACTATGGATGATAAATTGACACCAACTGATGTACCAGCCAAATACCAAACAAGAGCACCACTATCCATGATGAAAATAATTGTTTATGTTGTTTGAATAGTATTGAAGAAAAAAGAATCTTTGTGGAAAGCTCCACACACCTCCTGAGTATTCAAAAAAAAAAAATCAAACACATTCAGCTTTCAAAACTAAGGGAACTAACATCTGACATTTCAATTCTTTAATCCCCTCAAAACAAAATGAAAAATGCTTGTGAAATTCAGTGTTGCTTGACAAGAAATGCAACTTGACTAAGCAAGTGAAATGTTACCTTTTTTTTACTTTCTTCAGTTTGTTTTTCGCTGTCATCTACATTCCCCTCGTGGGCCATTAAAATCACTAACTGAATCATACTAACCAAATCGTTTAGGCCAAATTCTGAGATGCAGATCAAACAATCTCAAAAAGAATTTTAACACAATATATATGTATGTTCTTCCCAACAGATAACCATCAGCTATTGACCAATGGGAGTTGAGAAAACAAATATTAGCAATTATTTGGCTATATATTGGTGCATGGTAGCAATCTGCAAACGCAACAATATATAACACCCCTGCTTTACATTACATTTGCCACTAAAAGCTACCTCAATCAAATAACGAAAGCCAACTCTGTAACACTGAGTGACACAAGACACAACAAGACTGAGCAGCCCAACCAGAACCAGGTGAAGACCTTGCACCTCAACGGGGGGCACATCAGTCTTTACACTGTGGATGGGATACAAGTCTTGCATTTGCGGGCAAACAGGTATTTTGCCATATACGGCTCAAGCCTTTTCTTTCATACAACTTTCACAGTATGTTGGATATCTTGATACACGTCATCATTGAGAATTTAATGACCTGGATCGTGATAGAAGAATTTTCCCAGTTTGTCGCACAGAACTCCAAATTATTATATTTGTCCTGATAACATGTTTACCGCTTGTAATATTATCTTTTTTCAAGTGATGGTAAATTGCATTTGGTTTGCATGGTGTTGTAGATGCTTCAGACCGCATGAACTTTACTCTGTCATTTCACACCAGATTGCAACACCTCAAATAGAATTTAATTGCATTGCTGCAACTCTTGATGTATTGAAAATCGCTGGATCATTTAATGTAGGATTGCACTGTAAGGAAACTTGTGATTTACACCCCCTGTCTCAGCTAAAGGCAGGCCTGTGATTGAATGGTCCCGACTGCGGGGAACAGCAGGTCCGGTCCTCCTTCCACAATGTCCTGCACATGCAACACTAGATTTTGCGAGACTGTGGTGTAGTTGAAAAAAAAAGTCAGACACATAAGGGGTAGTCCTAGATATATTACATTTTACAACACTCACCCTTTTACTGATTTTGAGGGAAACGATAGCCCCAAATGCCCAGTTGCATTCAGAGGTGATGGTGGAACTATGACATGCTGGCAGAACCACTGCCGGAAGCAGTGACATACTACCAAGCATGCTGTAAGGAGGCATTGCTGCAAGGAAGATCGAAGTGATGCTACAACTAAAAATGAGAAGTGTCTAAGAGAAAAAGGTGCTTGCAAATGGGTGCCAAATGAACAGCCACTGGTCAGTGTTTAAACCAAAAATCTCGACAGCGTCGGTCAAATTCCCCCTGCTTTGTTGCGAATCGCATCCAGCTGCAAATTCAGATGTCAATCGGGAGGATTAGACTCTGGGAGAAACGAGCTCGGGAGCATAATCTGTTCAAGCATCAGCGGCGGCAGCAGCAGCTCTGCTGTAGCGCACAGCATCCATGTTGGTTTGCTTCCCGGCCTGTTCTCGATGCGAGGCAGGGATGAGGATCAGTCATTTTCAAGGACAAGGGCCAGGGTGTGGAGGAAATGTCACAAATGGAAACGAAAGAATAGGCTCACCTTTCAGTTGACTCTGTTGCAATGCAAAAACTAGCGATTCCAGGTGGGTTTGTAATTTAGGACAGCGAAACGTGACTATGGCTGCATCTCGCACGTAGCCGGACGCTCTCTGGCTCCCACCGCACGACCATGGACAGCTGCAGCAGTACGGCGTTGGATCCGCCCCCAAACCCGACGCCCCCCCGGCGATCGAGCCTGCGCGTTCACGGGCGGACCGAGCCGGTGGATGCTGGATGCTGTGGGAAAGAGGGAGAGCTTACAAAAAATCCAACAGAATTAAACATTTTACAAAATACGATATAGTTAAACGCTCAATAAAACAGTCGGATATCGAAAGGTAGCGTCTTAGCAACGCAAGTGGTGATCTTACATTAGCATAAACACATTAAATCGCTCTATTCTCTCCGAAAAATGCGAGCTAAATATGTTTTAATGTTTAGAAAGGGAACATTTTTGCATTCGAAATGTGCTCCAAAGTCTCTAAATGAATTTAGCAGTTCCTTGGGTGAGGTGTTGTTGCTAAGCAACAGTGAAGACTCCAGGAAGTAGTCTCGTCGTCGTTGCGAAATGGCAACCACTTTAATTCCCTAAAATCAGCAAAAGTTTAGATTTTATTCTCGGTCTTTGGAACTGAGATACAACCATTAAATATGATATCAGTTTTGTACTTTTAGTAGCCTTTTAGTAGATGTTGCTCTTATCTGAGGGGCGGGCTAGCCGCTTCAACTGGAGTGAGGTGTTTAAGCTAAGCTAACAGTCTGGGCGACATTAGGACTAGCCTCAACGTCACCCATAGATAAAATACAAAAAAAAAAACAACGTATAAATGGAATTATTTAAGGGCAGTATGTGCGCACTTTCTTCTCCAAATCATCTAAAGCGAGAGAAAAAAAAGGATGTGCTTTTTTTTCTCTGATGATGTCAGGGGTTGCAGGTATTGAGGCCAACAGGATTAATTAAATACTTGTATTGAGTTAAATAATGTTGTGGTGAGTCACAGAGGTTTAATGAGGAACCGATGATATAAATGTATCTAAATTATATTCCAAAATGTATCATCATTTTCTTTCTGTGTTCAGTCCATCCATTCGTCTCCTCCCTGATCCTCCTTAAGTTCCCTTGCCTGGCAATTCCAACCTCAGCACTCAGGTCTTCACTCTCCATCCTCATGTCCAAAACCATTTCAGTCTGACTTTATCTCCAAAGCATTTAACTTGTCCCTCTGATGGACTCATTCCTGATCCTATCCATCCCCATCCTCACTCAAAAAGAAACATCTTACTCAGTGTCTACTTGGATAAGAAAGGGGGTTGTCTATGATATCACAAGGGGCATAGTCAGCATGATAACACACTTTAGTTTTCCTACTCTGCAGTGTCAATCAATATCTTTTTATTTCTATTTTCTGTATATACTAAATATTAATGCAGACAATTGTAAGTATCTCCACATGACAGCAAGAAGCTTCCTTGTTCAAGTCCAACTAACTTTCCACATGGAAAGGCCCCCCATTTCACTGCAATTTTTTTAGTGCTGCATTATAAACATGACTTTCTGTATCATGGCATTGATAGAATCCAAGCATAAGGTTTTCGTTCAAAACCAAAGATCAGGTCACGGCATGGTGTTTGGGCATGGCGGCACAGGTTCTACATGTGTTGTGATGGCGGTGGTTCTGTGCAGAGTGAGTTCATTGGAAATGATGTAGCAAGGTAAGATAATGTCAATACAAATATGAATACCAAATATTGTGCAATAATGATGAGATGAGATGAGATGAGATGAGATGAGATGAGATGAGATGAGAACAACTTTATTAATCCCGAAGGAAATTGTGCCTGATTTTCAAGTTAAAAAAAAACATAACAGTAATAGATAATAGTAGAAAGGAGGAAGAATAAGAAATATAATGAAATATGAATTGTCTTAACTGTTAGCAGTAACTACAAAGATTGATCTAATGATTTAATCAAATTTATTTGATTTAATCAAATACCATCTACGCATTGTCAAACTGTAAACCATTTTAACTGTACAGATTCTATGACGTTGCCAACGTATTGTGTTTCATCATGTCTTGCTAACGTTCTTCCAAAGGAACAAAACATATGTTGTTTAAAAGAAAGAAAAAATCAAAGAATAGAGCGAGTTCTGACGAGGGTACAGTGGACAGAAGGCAACTGTTCCTCGGCAACCGTGACGTCACGACCCGCACCAATCCACGCGCTCGCACAACCGCCGCTCCTATCGCGAGGTTTCAGCATTAGCTTGGTTAGTTTGCTAACCGCGAAAAGCTTGATTGTGATCCAGCGGTTTTACAGTTTTTGTTTTACTTGAAAGCCCCGTGACAATTTGCTCGTTGTTGTTTGTTTGTGGTATTTTTTTCCTCTTACGACTGCGAGCTAGGGACAAACGTCGGACCTTGTGTTGGCACGGTAGGTTCTAGAAAGGCACACATTCGGCTAACTAGCCCGGGCTGCTGCCCGGGAGGAAACGGGTTTGTTTTGGAATCGTTGGGAGGATATCCGAATTACTTTCCGTGGTGATGCAGCGGCGTTAGCTGCTATTTTTGGCACGGAAATACTACGTGTCTTGTTGCATAATCGACCAAAACAATCGTGTGACGAGCGTCATGTCTCGCTCTTTCGTTATCGGGTCTGTGTTCGGCTATAACGTATAACGTTAATGTCGCCGTTCATGTAGGTACGCGGAGCGGCCAAGCCGTGTCAGTCTTGCTCAAAAAAGAAAAAAAATCTCTCATTTCAACAGGATCCCAATGATGAGTTATGCTGAAAAGCCAGAAGACATCACAAAAGAAGAGTGGATGGACAAGTTAAACAACGTGCACATTCAGAGGGCGGACATGAATCGGCTCATTATGAATTACCTGGTGACAGGTGAGGCAGGATCACAACACAAATGCCTAAAAGCCCAATAAATACCAGTCGTTTTTGATAGAAAAGTGTGCAAACATCAATAAAATGCCACTTACTGTTTTTCCTGTAATAAACACACTTATGTGTATATTGTTGTGTATGAGTTTGTTTATGTCTGTATTGTTGTAGTCCTTTTAACCTTGTTGTTGTGCCTCTATTATTGGCCAAGTCCCTCTCGGAAAATAGACATAGATGAGTCAATATTTTAGTCTGTCAAACCATTTTCTCATTGTTGGTGTCACCTAACTTTCATGCTTGAGTAGTAGGGGTCTAATTCATTGTAATGCTTACTTTTTAAAATGTTCAATTTGGATATAATTTTGTGGTAACTTAGGAGCCTCAAACTGATATTGGACTTCATAAGTGCATGCAAGCCATCAATTACATTTAAATCACTCCATGAACAATTTACAAGTTAATATTTTATGTAATTCACGAATTTGCTCAATTCCTTCTTCTAAAATGCAATATATGAAAATATTATAGAACTGTTATTTAGTTAAATGTCATTGAAATTATGACATTTTAAAGTAAAATGAGTTGATATGGCTGATTGTAGTTATTTATTTACTTTTGATCATTTAATTAACATGTAGATTCATTTTGGTATATAATTACACCCCAAGAATGTTGAAAAATACAAAATGCCATATCACATTTAACACAGAAGTTCACATTTTCCTGACTAAAGAACAAAGCGGGCTTCAACAATCCGCAAACACATCATTCCCCACAGAGCACTGTAACTTAAATATTCAAATGTGGAAAACAATTAGAAGAAACCAGTTTTGATCTGGGATGGCCTTTAATGATGCAAAGAAAAAGTAGACAAAAAAGTTGTCTGCTCACAATTCATCTGTATCATGTGTTTCAAGAGGGTTTTAAAGAGGCTGCAGAGAAATTCCGGATGGAGTCTGGCATTGAGCCCAGTGTGGACCTGGACTCTCTGGATGAAAGGATAAAGATCAGAGAGATGATCCTGAAGGGACAGATCCAGGAAGCGATTGCACTCATCAACAGCCTTCACCCAGAGCTGCTGGATACAAACCGATACCTGTATTTTCATCTGCAGGTATGTCCATACAAAGCTTTGTATCAGCCATCAGCGTTTCTGTTTTTTTTTTTTCAATCGGTGCCACTGTTTGAAGTGTTAGACTGAAGATGGTAGTCTTAGAATTAAAGATGTGATGTTGACAGAGTATGGAAATGAACAAAGAAGACATTCTCTCTGAACAGCAGTGACAAAATGCAGCGACAGTGCTGCAGTGTTTAGCTTAGTAATGAGTTGTGAACGAAAACTTAACCCTTTCATCCCTTTGCAGCCACCTATGTGGCATTCTCTGTGGAAATAACTTCATAGAGCAGATCCACATGTAAATGTGTTTTGCAATCTCTGGTTAGTGTGGAAAACCACTTAAGATGCTCAATGCAAATAAATAATTAGGAGTTAAAGTCCACATGTATTTGTATCTTATTGAACGTACAGCATATGTGAATTGGAATGTTCAGTCTATTGTTTATTATATGTGCGTTATATATATGTCCATTAAGAAAAACAATTTTCACCAGTAAAACACTCGATATATCACAGTCGAGTTTATGATTACTTCCCAGCTGCAGTAATAACCCAGCCAACCCTGCACATAATAGGACTGTACTGTTTGTCATCATTGTGGCTAAATTGCAAATGTATGCCCGAACTTCACCATTCATTCGCTGTTTGCACTTCATTTCCCCTTGTGCAGCAGCAACATTTGATTGAGTTAATCAGGCTAAGGGAGACAGAGTCAGCGCTGGAGTTCGCCCAGACACAGCTGGCTGAGCAGGGGGAGGAGAGTCGCGAGTGTCTGACAGAGATGGAGAGAACACTGGCCCTCTTGGCCTTCGACAACCCCGAAGAGTCACCCTTTGGAGACCTGCTCAACATGATGCAACGGCAAAAGGTAAATTGTTTACTATTGCACACTTTCATCCAGAAATAATGTTCATAATGGTTATTCACTTCGTCATGGAAATTAACCCAACAAAAATCCCTGTAAGCATAAATTTCTAAGGCAGATCTTCACATGGAGAAGAATTAAGTAAGGCACTGTCTAAAAGGTCACAACCCAATCAATGGTCAACATGTTGGTGATGTTCAGTAATGGGATTTGTAATCCCTTTAAATTAAACTGTAATTATTACCTCGCATTTTAATTTTTTTAATATTGAAACAGTTGTCAACAATTTCAGTATAATACAAGCTACTCTTAGCATTTGGATAATGTTATTTATTAATATTATAATTTTGATTAATATTTAACAGTCCGCTGCCCTGTAATTTAATGTCAGTATTTCATTGATGATTAAATGAATACCTGTTGAAGAGGATTTACTGTCAGTGAGAAAAATTCAAAGGTTAAAAAGTAGAAGGAATAGGGGGAAAACAGACAACTGTGATGAAATTCAGTGGATGACAGTTGCCATAAAACCTCAGGGACAGAGGAAATAGAAAGGAAAGGAAAAAAAATCATTAGTCTCCCTAAAACATTTTCGTGCTCTTTATTTCTGGCAATTGTGTGTGTGTTCAACTATTGTTATAAATTAGATTAAATATCAGCGTTCCGAGATAAGAAAATCAAAATTGATTCTCAGAATTCCGATGTTAATCTCAGCCTTATGCCCCCCTTCATCAGAATTCACATTGTGTTGGCTCTCGTCTCATTATTCCTTCCCTTTTGTTAAATAGAACTCTCTCTTTCATCTTAGAATTCTAGCTTTTTTTCTCAGAAGTATTTTGATTTGTTGAATAGGTGTTGGAAGAAACGTGCGGATTTTAGACCAAAAAGCAATGTGCGGTTCCTCTTTAGGCGTCCCCGGTGTGTTTCTTGTTCCTCATCACAGGTCATTAAAGACTTCTACAACAACCCTGAAGACTCTAGCTAAACTGACAAACATAAAAATGTACGTTTTTTTTTTTTCTTTTTTTTTTATTGAGCGGAGGTTGGTAAACAGTTCCTAGTTGTGGGATATGTATGTTTGTGGAGGAAGTTGCAAGAAATGTGTGCTTTTGTTTGTGCATGTCTGCCGTGGTGCCGTGCAGGTGTGGAGCGAGGTCAACCAAGCCGTGCTGGACTATGAAAACAGAGAGTCGACGCCCAAGCTGGCTAAACTCCTGAAGCTGCTGCTGTGGGCGCAGAACGAGCTGGACCAGAAGAAGGTGAAATATCCCAAAATGACTGACCTTAGCACGGGCACCATCGAGGACCCCAAGTGAACAAAAGAGACGAGGACCGCCACCTTCCACGTCCCCTTAATTTATGATCAGTCAGTGACTGTGTGACAGCCAGGTAACATATATGTATAAACAAAAGCTACGTTGTTTTTTTCTTTTCTTTCATGTGACATCTAGGAGAGGCCGGATTTAACTCATTTAAATGTGCAAACTGTAAATTGCTGTATTTGCAAAGTGACAAAAACTATTTAGTTCAAATACTGATCCTAGAGCTTAAGGTCAAACTTAGAGACAACAGAAATCAAAATCGCTATTTTATATTTTGTCTTTATAAAGCCGAAGCCAGTAGTATTAATTATTGTCACCATCGTCTCCACCACCACATTGTTTTTTGCCAGGAAGAAAGCGGTTGGCTGAAAGGAACAATGTTTGCAACATGATGAGTTCAGAGCCTAACTCTAGGCCGCTGCACTGGGTGGGGAAGGGGGGGTAGCATTGTGGGCAAGGTTTAAACTACAGAACAGCAGATACACAAATACCTATTAATTCTGTGTTTCTCTGTTTGTTCTCTTTTTTAATGAGGAAATGTTAAGGTTGAGATGGCACACACCACTGCCTTTGTTTAAAAAAAAACACAGAAAATATGTTTCAACTTCTTATCACAAATTTGAATATTTTTCAATTGATGCAAAGAGAGAGTTTATAAATGATTTGATATTGCAGTTTTATTTAGTACGCTGTTTGGTGGTTTGTCAATCAGTGGCCATCTGGCTTTCTTTACCTGTGATTTGCAAATGTCATTAAACGTTCCTCCGTTTTTCTGTGACTGAAAGACGCTTCAATTAGCACCTGCGTGTCTCTGAAAGTAAAAATGGCTCTTGACAGACTGGTTATCTCACCACATTGCACCTTTGGGAGCACTCCCTCATCTGATGGTGTTCAACATTTATGTTTTTGGTTTTGACATTGGTGGAATATAGGTCAGTAATGTAGGTGGGATTCCTGTGGGGGTGGGGCAGATCCATCCAAGACATGCTGTTTGATAATTATGACACCTTTCAAATTCAGAACCACTCAGCCTGGGCTCTGTCTTTTTCTAATTAATAATCCTTATTGAATCAATCACATTTTGAATCTGATCTTGTGCTGTTAAAAAGGTCACACATAATGTGCTGTCTGTTTAGCCGCTTCCAAAGCCGTCGGTATTCCCACTTCAGCTGCATGCAGATGTATCTTTTATTCACAGAGGAAAGGCTCTCGTGCTTGTTTTGTTTGTTTTGTTTATTTTTTTTTTAAAAAAAGACTTGCTGCTAGTTGTCCATCCTTAATTTATTTTGAGGTCGTATTGTCTTTATAGATGACGAATTACATAATACTGAACCCAGAAGCTCACATCCCTTTTATTATTCAACATTTTTAAGATCAGATTTGCAGATATTGAAATAAACACAACTTTTGTGAACCATAAAGTTGTTTTTCATTTTCTCGTTTATCCACAACGAGGTTTCTTGCTGTGTTCTGTAATGCGTGGGTCTGGAATCACTACTGGCTGCTCTTTGTCTCAGCTCGTCCTACCTGTCTGGCTTGTTTGCATTTGGTTTTTAAGCAGTGTAGCACCTGGATGGATATAACACCAGCACAGGTAACAGAAGGGGCCAGCTTTCTCTGAATGGCTGGTCAGCAAATACCACGACATGGAAATACTAGGTGTTCCGCTTCCCTGCTGGATCGTCAAGCTTATGAGGCTATTGGCTCCAGGCAGTGGAGGCAGGAGGACCCAAACCTTTGGCCCAGGTGAGCACCGACTCCTAAATCAATGGTGATTCAATTGGTTATGTGCATTAGGTGCAGATGTGGAATGTGGGAAGATTGATACGGGAATAAAACGGTGTAAATTGGTATCAAGATAATCTTGCCTAATACATAATACTAAACCTCAGTTCTGTCATGGAGTTTATGCCCAAAGGTGTTTTGTTGAAGAGTCATGAAAATGGAATTGGCCCCTGTTAACAAAATTCCTTCCTTGTCCTAACGTGTCATTAATTTGCATAAGCAGTGACTCACGACTTCGCAGCTGCACGTTGGTGGAAATCAACACCTTGAACTCATGTCAATGTCCAGACGTGGAGGGAGAGATGCTAACATGTTAAGGTTTAACACAAGAATGATATAGAAAGAAAGGTTAAACAGGGATGTACCTCCCAAATTTAATATGGACATAACAAGATGAGGATGTCGAATAAGATGTTGAAATTTTGAGAAAAGTCAGGAATTGTCTGAATTCTTACATTAAAAGAATTGTGAATTCTTATTTTTAAATATCATGACTTATCATGACTTACTCAGTTTTAGTGAAATACCATCCTCCACTTCAGCTGTAGATGTGAGATGCCAGGTTTTCCTTCCATCTGAAACCAGAAGAGGAAGGGGAAATTTTACTTACAGAATTCCAGTCATTTCTCAGATTCCCTGTGAAAATGCCGTTGGGAAAATATTAAAAGTGCTTCTGTCTCAAGGTCGATGAGCGGTGATAACACTTGGAGATAACTGGCGAAAGGGGAGGCAAGATGTCCTTCAATGAGCCAATGGACACATTTGTGCTCCAACTTGTATCAGAATGTAGTTACAAGTGGCCTCGGTGTGTCCTGCAGGTGTTTACACCTGAGCCTAAAGACCTGCTGGCCTACAGTTTGATCCCTTGGGATGAGTTTAAGTGTAAGGGTTGTGGCGGACACTAAATGCAGCCTCGGGGGGGCACAGGCCAGTTTCCCCTCGCTGCTACCAAGCCCGGATAAATGCTGAGGGTTGCGTCAGGAAGGGCATCTGGCGTATAACTTGTGCCAAAACCAAATATGCGAATCAAACCTAAGCATCTCATACCTGATGGGTCAAGGCCCGACTTAACAATGAGCACCACTGGGTACCAGTGGAAATTGGGCTACTGTGGGTCGAAGAAAGAGAGGGAAGAGGAATTACATGGGACTGAATAGGGACTTTCAATATTGGGATGATTACAGGAAAAGGTAGAGAGTTGTTTGACATAATGCACAGAAGGAAGGTGGATATACTGTGTGTCCAGGAAACCACGTGGAAACGTATTAAGGCCAGAAGCTTAGGAGCAGGTTTCAAGTTGTACTATCGTGGTACTGACAGGAAGAGAAATGGAGTAGGAGTTATTTTGAAGGAGTTTGTGGTGAATGTTTTGGAGGTGAAAAGACTGTCAGATAGACTTACGAGTCTGAAATTGGAAATTGAAGGCATGATGCTCAATGTAATGAGTGGCTATGCCCCACAGGTGGGTGTGAGTTAGAGGAGAAGGAGAAGTTCGGGAATGAGTTCGATGAAGCGATGCAGAATATCCCCAGAGATGAGAGTGGTAATTGGTGCAGACTTCAATGGACATGCTGGTGCAGGCAATAGAGGTGATCAAGATCTGATTGGCAGGTTTGGTATCCAGGATAGGAAAGCTGTGGGACAGATGGTGGTAGACTTTGCAAAAAGGATGAAAATGAATGCTTTTTTCCAGAATAGACAGGAGCATAGGGTAACTTATAACAGCAGAGGTAGGAGCATCCAGGTAGTCTACATCTTGTAGAGACGAGGTAATCTGAAGGAGATTGATAGTGGTAAGTGAGAGTGTAGCCAGACAGCACAGGATGGCAGTTTGCAGGCCTGGTAACATGGAAGATTAACAGGACAAAGTGCTGTATGGTGCTCTGCGCCGAGGAGACGTCGGACGGGCCTCTGTTTTTTTCTACCAGCGATTCGGTGGCAGAGCACGGCGGTGTGTCCCGCCTAGCTTGTTCACGAAGCCGGAAAATGGCGGAGCTGGCGTCCACAGCTGTTGTTCGTCAAGGACTCCGGGTCCGGGCTCAGGTTCCTGGTTGACTCTGGATCGCAGAAGAACCTTATTCCACCAACAAGAGAGGACATGCGGGCCAGAGGGAGTGGACCGCAGTTGAGTGCTGCGAACGGGTCCGCCATAGACAACTTCGGTTCACGGTCGTTGTCAGTTCGCGTTGATGGCCGCCATTTTGAGTGGGAGTTTGTGATTGCCGCGATCACGACCCCCATTATCGGCACGGACTTTTTGTGCACCAACTGCCTGTTAGTGGACGTCATAAACTGCCGCCTTATTGACGTATTGTCTTTTGCTACCTATCCCTGCAAGACAGAGCAGTTTCGGCCTCTTGCACACGCCAATTTTTTGGTTTCAGGGGATGTTTATCATTGGTTGTCGGCAGATTTTCTGTCGCTGACGACGCCCATATTTGGTTCATTGAGACACAGAGTGGAGCATTTTATCCCCACTGCGGGGCCACCGGTTTATGTGCGGGCAAGGCGCCTGGACGCTGCCAAACAAGCGACTACTCGGGAGGAGTTCGCTACCATGGAGCGTTTGGGGATCGTGAGGCGGTCTAATAGTCCGTGGGCCTCCCTACTTCACATGGTGCCCAAGGCTGACGGGTCTTGGCGTCTGTGTGGCAACTATCGTAGGTTGAACGACGTTACCATGGGTGACCTTTACCCCATTCCCCACATCCAGGATTTCTCCGTGCGGCTTTCGGGCACCACCATATTTTCCAAGGTCGACCTGGTGCGTGGTTATCACCAGGTACCTGCACATGCAATACTGCAGTGATCACCCTGTTTGGTCAGTTCGACTTTCTTCGTATGCCCTTCGGGTTGAAGGGGGCCGCCCAGACCTTTCAATGGCTCATGGACTCGGTGCTGGGGTTGACTGGACTCCGGAACAGGTTTTGGCTTTAAACGGGGCTGAGCGCGCCCTCGCGCCCTCGCCCATCCTGCGCCCATGGCGCCAATAGCATTGACGACCGATGCGTCTGATGTGGCAGTGGGGGCTGTGGTCGAACAGTGGGTGGCAGATACTTAGCAGCCGCTTGCCTTCTTTGGCCGCAAACTGAGGGACAGCAAACGCAAATACAGTGTTTTCGACAAGGACTTGTTGGCACTGCATCTGGCTACGCGGCACTTCTGTTTTCTTCTGGAGGGTCGCTCCTTCACGGCGTATGTGGATCACAAGTGGTTGACTTTTGCCATGTCGAGAGTTGCCGAGCCGTGGTCTGCCCGCCAGCAGCGACACCTCCCAGTAGGCTGGGAAGTTCAACCCTGTATCAGATTGCTTGTCGCGGGTTCTCGTCTGTCCTGTGCATGTCGGGGCTGTGTGGCGGACACAAAAGGGCGCGGTCTCTCACCCCACGGCACTAACGGTTGAGGGGGTGGCTAAACTCGGTATATATAGATGATCCCGGATGTTCAAGTTCTGGCTGTATTTTGTTTGTTTCAAATTAAAGGATCGAACTCCTATATGCGTCCGCCATTATTTCATCGTTGAAACACCACACCATATTGTTTACTAGGGGTGCACTGCTTTGGTCAGTGTTAGCAACATGGCACAACACTATGTGACTCAGAACTTACAGCAGATGGCAGCAATGCGGCTTCTGGGTCTGTAAATAGCATTTTTACTTATTGTTAGAAATGTGCCTGCTTTTCCGTTGGCCCTGACTCCCTCATCACCAAGATGTCCTCATGCTTGGTGTCGTAACCTGTATGCTTGGTGTGGATGCAGCAACTTTCGGTACCACTATGAGACTCACAATTGCGAAAAATACAACAAAATGCACAGAGAACTGAGAAGATAGAGGTGAGGCTTAGTGTTATTGAAATTAGTCTTATTTTCCTCATGAATTGTCAACGGTTCATTACATTCAACAATTTTTCATCATTCACCTATACTCCTTTACACTAAAAGAAAGGAAAATTTTGGACTTGTTTGTTTGTTTGTTTAGAAGGTTATCAGGACAGTGTACAATTACATTAAGCACAGAGGCAGAGATCTTTGTACCAGATTGTAGCTCATAGCTAATTTCCATCTGTAGTCCTGGGAAGATAATAAAGATATAAAACTGTACAAAATAGACAATATATATAAAATATACAGATAGGCAATAAAATAACTATACAATATATAAACAGGCAATAAAATATGTATTTTGCCAGTTGAAAGTGCTATTGTTGTGATATTGTTGTGATATTGTTACTTTGGTCATCTGGGGGCCATCAGATGTTACCCAGAGGGGTAACATCTGATGGCAAAATACCCGTCTGGCATTGTTAGTGCTATGCTAAGCTATGCTAATGCTGAGTAGACTTAGTGTTAATTCCAGGTAATTCCACTATGATATTACTGGTCCGGCCCACTTGACATCAAATTAGGCCTTATGTGGCCCCTGGACCAAAATGAGTTTGACACCCCTGGGTTAGATGGAGAGGGTTGATTCTCACCCCCATGGCTGGGGGCGTTGTTTAGGTTGGGAGCATTATGGCACCAGGAAGTTGTCAGTTTTTGTTGGTATTCAAGGATGAAAATTACAAATTGCCTTTGTCGCCACAATCCTTCCTTATCACACCACAGGGTAAAGACAGCAGGGATGAACTCAACATATATTTAATTTAATTTAATTTTATTTTGTTTTATTTATTTGGGATGACAAGTACTGCTGAATTAGATCAGATGCAATTAGAAAAAAAAATCCACATTCATGTTGGCTGTGAATAAACCATCTGTTTTGTGAAAAATTGGGGATTTTTTAGATTGTTTTTTTTTAATGCACTTAACAGGTTTTTTTTACCTGATTACTCTCTCGTCCTTCAGACATGTGGCAAGAAAATGGATCGTGATGCTGTTCTTGGGGACCTGCCTGCTTTATTGTGCCAGGATGGTGACGCCAATCTGTGCAGTTACCATGGCGGCCGCCTTCCACTGGACCAAGATCGATTCTGGTCTCGTTCTAGGCGGATTCTTCTGGGGATACTGCTTCACGCAGATCCTGGGCGGACACGCAAGTGACAAGTAAGAAATCCCTGTGGCTGTGTTTCATGTTTTTTTTTTAATCAAGGGTCAGATTAGAATGGGACTCAGTGGATATGTCATCTCTTAGACTGGGAGGAGAGTTGGTCTTGGTCATCTCTGCAGCCTCGTGGGCGGCGGTCACCGCCGGGACCCCTCTTCTGGCCCTGGAGGGTCACACCGTGGTCCTCATGACGGCAGCCAGATTCCTCATGGGTCTGCTACAGGGTAAGTACTGCATTACTGATTTCACCGCACTGACTTCGAAAACCGCCCAGGGCTTATCTCCGTTCCTCGGACTGACTTGGTGTTGAAATCGAGGCTGTAGTTACAACAGAGGCCCAGACGCAGTGATGAGATTTACCACTAAATTATTGTCAGACTAATTGGAACATTGAGTATGATGTAACGGACAATCAAATCTATAATCGAAATGGGAATCATGACAGTTTTTTTCCCCCGATGTAGCATGCCAACAAGTCAGTCCTTCATTATCTACACCCCTTATTCTGCATCCAGGGTTGCAGGGAGGCTGGAAACTAGTCCAGCTCTCATTGGGGAAGAGGTGGGGTTCACCCCGGACTGGTCGCCACTTTATCACAGAGCCACATATAGTGACATTCAACTATTTACCCGCTCATTCATAAGTCAAATAGAGACATACAACCTTTCACTTATTCATTCAGATGTCATATAGACATGCAACTATTCACTCCTTCATTCACATGTCTGTGCAATATATGGTCTCCAGTAAACCTCCTACATGTTTTTGGACCAGGAGGAACCCAGAGAACCTCAAGGGAACCCACGTAGACACAGGGAGATAATGGAGACAGAAAGGCCCCCATTCGGAAGCAAACCAGGGTTTTAGTGCCGTGAGCGACTGCGCTACCATGCTGGCAACTTATTTTATTTTAGAAAAAAAAAATTTGGGGGTCGAAGCGTCAGTCATCTCCATTATCACAGCGAGTGGAGGAGCGCAACAGAGGCTCATTCTCTAAAAACCGACCGCCTCAATCGTTCCCTCAGCCATCGCTCTCTGCAAAAACCGTGTAGGCTCAATGAAGACCATCTTGTTGACCGTCTTGATGTCTGGAGAATTTTTCCTTTCACTGCTTTATTTTCCACTTTCAGCTCCGTTCAGGTATACTGTGGAAAAGAAGGCAAAGAATGAGCCCTCATCTTAAATGTTTACCTCAAGAGCTGCCTTCTTTTTTTTTTTGGTTTAATGACGGTAAAAGTCTTGCCTGAAAATTGTTACACAACTGGTATTTTCCTCAACTGCAGGCATAAATCTCATGAGTATGTTGCTAGTTTCAACTCAACTTCCTAAAGAAGTTTTATTCCTGACAGAAATCTGAGTTTTGCTCGAGGCAGTGGTGCAGGCAGTCTGGTAGAGCCTACATTCATTCTGTCTGTTTACTTCTTCCAGGTGTATTTTTCCCGGCGTTGGTCAGCCTGTGTTCTCAGCGTGTTGAGAAAGGAGAAACTGGATTTTTAATGAGCACCCTGCATAGTGGTACCTATATGGGGTATGTTGTTTACACCTGTGTGCATGTTACACTATATACATGCACACACATCTCAGACACTGTATAGAATTACACACACAATATAAATCCAATTTTCAAAAGATCTAAACAATTGAAGACCCCCTTTGGCCTTACTGGCCTCCTACTCTATGACCTGCCCATCAATACCATTTGTGACTCACCAACGGATAAATGTTCAATCAAATTAAAGACACAAACACAAAGTGTTACAGTGGGGAAATTATGATAAGGCTAGTGTGGGTTCATTTAAGAGGGCTTGCTCTAAACAGTGGCAAACATGAATGTGTTGATAAATATTTCATTTGTAATTGATCAAATGTCTTATTTTTTTTTCTGTCAGAACCCTGCTGGCAGGCGGGCTGGGCTCCCTGATACTGGACCAGCATGGCTGGGAGAGCATGTTCTATGGCGTTGGGCTCCTCGCCGGACTCTGGGCGCTTGTCCTGTGGTATTTTTTTCTGAAAGGTGAAGTGATTTGTTACATCCTGGGTTGTCATACCCCTTGAACCGGCATGTCTGTTTGACCAAAACTTGTCCTGGGGTCCGTTACACGTTGACTACATTACATTACATTACATTACATTGCATTTGGCAGACGCTTTTATCCAAAGCGACTTACAATAGAGGACATAGGGACTGCAAATACACTTGCAAATACACAATGCACAGGAAATATACAGATCGGTAAGCATGGGTTGGTGAGTTTTTTTTTTTTTTTTTGACAAAGACATACACAAACGTACACACACTGCATAGCCTAACTTGCTGCCTAACCTGATCTGGGGCATCAGCGCAGTAAAAAGTCCTGAAAGAGAACAGTTTTTACCTGTTTCTTGAAGGTTGAGATAGATGATGCTAGTCTTGTTGCTTCTGAAAGTTTGTTCCACCACTGAGGTAGTAGAACTGAGAACAGTTTTGCCTGAGATCGCTTAGAGCGAGCAAAAGGTACTGCTAGTAGGTTTGTATTAGAGGACTATGTATACATAGTACAGCAGTAAAACTGTATCCTTCCTCATCTTGGAGTCCATCGGCCACAGTCTATGGCAGGGGTCGGGAACCTTTTTGACTGGGAGAGCCACAAAAGCCAAATATTTCTTGATATATTTCATCGAGAGCTATATAGTATTTTTAACGCACAAAAAATTAAATACCTCTTACTTTTAATGCGACCTCTGGTGCTGCATGGATTTGCTCGAAGTGCTGCTTTATATTTGACCGTTTCATCCATGCAATTTTATCATAGCATATTAGACATACCGCAGATCCAAATGCAAATTCCTCTGCAGCCTGGAATGCACGGTAATCATCGTCTTTTTTTTCTTTGTCGCCATCTTTTCCGTTACGAGGGTTGATGCGGATAAAGTAGTTGGCTATTTGATAAAATTCATTTCTTCACCTTTACAATGACCCGGACGTGGTTGGAAGCCAATGGTTCCTGAACCGACCAACAGGTGACCCGTGAAATTTATCTTCAAAACTAATTTCTGTTTACTTTAAAATGACACAGTATTATGAAGAAATCTTCTTCTTCTTCTTTTGGCTTTTCCCTTCAGGGGTCGCCACAGCGAATCAACTTTCTCCATCTAAACCTAAAATTATTATGAAGAAATATCACAAGTATTTTAAAATCAGTTCCAAACTGATTTTTTCTTTATCAACTCAAAATTGTCTGAGAGCCATATGGCATCACCAGAAGAGCCATATACAGCTCGCGAGCCATAGGGTCCCTGGGTGTTGCGATATTTTTATGGGATGCTGCAATGTTTGTGTGGAGGTGGGATACGTTCGAGCGGATGTGCGATGTTCTGCACTGATCCACAGCTGTGTCCCTCATCTGCTTGAAAGTTCCCGGCTTTTATTGGTGCTTTGGAGATCCCCCGCTCCGTGCAGGCGTAGTCCGTTCAGGGTCGGCCAAGGGAGGCTGTGACCATTAGCAGGGCTTTGGATCTAGTGTCCCTTCTATTCAGCTGTTCAGATGTCAGCGACTGCTGTCTGTTTGGGCATCTGTCTGCATACTTTCAGATTTTGCTACTTTATTCTTCCACTGCATTATCTCACACCCTGCCTAAGCGGTCCAAATCTAAAAATCTGCCTTGTTTTCAAATGTTTTGTGGTAGTAAGACAGATTATAAGTGTCTTTCATGTTAAAAAAAAAAAATCCCCCGCCAATCAAGCGGAGTGGGGAATGAACTAAACCCTCTTGAACAATGCTTTATCGCCAAACTGGAAAACGGCCTGCTCTCTAATTTCCGAGAGATCAGTGCTCCGAACAGGACAGGGATGCTAAAAACAAGCTGAGAAGATTTTATAAATTAAACTACACACTTTCAATGACCTCAAACATCCTCCAAACTCATCAGGTGATCATCAGCATACAGTAGAATGGAGCGGCTGCCGGTTTTCACCTCACCCTTCAAGCCAAATACATCCTGCCCCTTGTTTGTGTCCTTTCCAAAGTAGCATCACGCCATTTAACGTGTTGCGTGCGATGTGTATTTCAGGTATGGCTCTCCCAAAACAGCTGGAAACTCGAAACAACTCAGCGTGGAGTTTGTCCAGAGCACACTGGCAGAGTCTTTTAAAGAAGCCACCTGTCTGGTACGGCTTAAATCTTAGTAATCCTTCATTGTCTCCCACTGCTTGATGGTTTGAGTTGCTGACTATAACCCTGATTTTTTCCCTCTCTTACATTCTCTCTCTCTTTTTCACTGTGGTCTTTCCTCGAAGTGCCATGGTCTTTGCTCACATGTGCATGTCCGGTACTTCCAACACTATGCTGTCATGGCTGCCGACATACTTCAAGGAATCCTTTCCACACGCTTCGGTAGCAGCTCAGATGACCTCAGTAAAAGAAGTCATCTGTTTATCGATTTGCTTCTTTCTACAACCTGTCCACTCTTGCAGGGATGGGTGTATAACATGGTTCCTTGGCTCATTTCGATTCCCTCGGCTCTCGTTGGCGGATGGTTGTCAGATTTCCTCATCAGCCGAGGTATTTATCATCACCCCTTGTTAAAAGTTACTCTACATTTCAGTTAAAAAAGTAAGAAAAGATCTGAGCACCCTTTTTTATGGGTTCTTAATTTGTTTTTGCTCCAGGGTATTATGTTATCCATGTGAGAAAGATAATGCAGGTGAGTATGGAAAGTATGGTCTGTATACTGTACTGAGTTTTGAGCCTATTTTTTTATTTTCATTTTTTGGCGGGGGCCTGAAAAATTGATTATTGAGTCATAATTGAGTTATATTGCCACTTTAGAAGTCGACTTGGTTCTTCTTTCAACAGTACACAAACTGTGTTTACTAAATGCTATTTCTAATTTCATGAAATTTTGCAAAATCTGACCTTGTGGTTTGGATTGAGGTTATGTGCCTGTTCTGTTGTTTAGGCTTAGATTACAGATTGGAGATTCAAGTGAGCCAACACCATCTGTGTGTGTTTTCCGTCCGCAGACCATTGCCATAGGTGGGTCAAGTATATGCATGATGCTGCTGTCTTGGTCTGTCAGTTACACCAACGCTGTGGTTCTGATCTCAGCCTACATGAGTATATCCACCTTCATCTGTGGGTATGGTAATTAAATTAATTTCCAATGTGAAACTGCATTTTTGCTGAAGATACGGTTTATAGTTTAGAAAATGAACAAGTACCTGAGTATTTGGAAGCATATTTGCACAAATTTGGTGCACTAACCTAACAAAGAAATGAATGCCGGGTTTGTGATATTTTACATTTCATGCCCGTCTTGATCAATCTGATTGAATTGATATAGTGTTCATACAAATAAACGGTCAAAGCAGGGCTGCGAATCAACTGTTGTTTGTTTGCACAGCACGCATCTTCCGCATAGCATTGTTTTCCAGAGGTTTCCTTCTAATTACCTTCAAATCGGTCATTTGTCTGGCCGCTTCGGCTCCATGCGAAACCCAAATGACGGCTACGACGGTAAACAGATGACGAGCCCGCGGGCTTGTTTCGGATAAGTTAAACTATCCCAGACAGAGAAATAAAACCTCCTGTTACTGGAGGATGAAACACGCAAACCCGTTTCTGACTGATCATCAGCTTGACAATATGCTTTTTTTTTAATTTAATTTTTATGTTGATACATTTTTGAAACTTCAAAATTTGTATGCATAAAGCCAACTCATTGGAAATTGCAAAACAAAACAAAAAAAAAAATAATAATAATTTTCTTAAATCATTAAGAAATAAACAATCAGATTCAGAAATCTGAGTCATGATCTGAGAAATTTTGTCAGGTTCTGTCCTGTGTGTGCTCATGTCGCTGAAATCAATAAACTCCTGGCGGCAACAATAACGCCCAATCAATATTTGGATTTTACTAACCAGTGGTGAGAGCTTCCGCCTCACAGCAAGAAGGTCCGTAGTTTGAATCTGGCGGGAAGGGCTTTCTGTGAGGAGTCTCCATATTCCCATTATTTTTATTGTTTTTTACTTAGACCTTGTAACTCCATTTCAACAAAGTAACAAACTGACCCACAAGTCTGGTACTTCTTTCAACCCGAGTTCAGGGTAAAAGCTTGTGTAATTCTTCGGGTGAAAAGAATTTCACTTTGTTTCAGGGGCGTGTCTGTGAATGTCCAAGATCTCAGTCCTTCATGTGCTGGCGCCATCTATGGTGAGTTTACGTCACTGTCAGTGTTTATTTTTTCTTTTTTTTTTACATACTTTTCATTCTTGTTATTACAATTGATCATTGATATAGCTTATCCTCAACAGGTTTTATGAATATGATGGGTGCCCTCATGGGTATGTATTGATTTCATTGCTGTTTTCTCACTATTTGTAAAGGTGCAACAAGTCACATCTGGTCAGAAAAGAAGCCATAATACATTCATTGTTAGATCTGATAATCCTATAGGTTTCCATTTTTAATAATCACCTGGCCAGCTTTATGCCTTGAGCAGAAACAAGCACAATAGAATACAGTAAACAATTACTGTACTTGGGAAATAATTATATTAGAATTAAACAGTCAGAGCTTAAGTGACACCTGTTACAGACTCACATGATGGAGGTTAGATTGTCTTCTTCTTCTCCTTTGGGGTCATTTCAGTGAATCGTCTTCCTCCATCCAACCTTCTCCTCTGCATCTTCTTTATAACACCAGCTAACTTTATGTGCTCTTTCTATATCCATACTGTAAATAACACTGGTCTTCCTCTGGGCCTCCTCTGTCTGTGTCCAAAACTCCTAAGTCTGATTTTAACTCCAGAGCATCTAACTGTGTGGTGCAGTCTGATAGTTTATATCACTCAATAACATCAAGATCAGAATCACGACACTACCATAGGCGATTTAATTTAAAAAGACAGAATTTGTAGCTTCTTTTTGTCCAGTATGATGCAGAGGAAAGATTATTGCAGCTCATTATTGTACTTTGGAGACAGGAGTTTGGAAAGCAGTACATGCTACATGCGCGTCCACGATTTCTTCTCCTCCTCTTCTGATGATATAAAATACAACTTATATTTGTTACTTATATTTAGTTACGAATGCGAGTTCCAGGGAGAGAGCGAAAAGAGATTCGAAGGGCTGCAAAAATACAGCAAAAAATGATATTATTGTAGCATTGAAATGTGGCTCAAAATGTTTGACAAGGGCAAAACGTCAACAAAATTAAATATTAGTCTTCAAATTCTTCCTGTCTTTGTTTTTGATTTTCAAATCTAAATTTCCACATGTCTGTCTGAGCGCGAGCATCGATTCAAGCAGTCAGAAGTCCTCTGTTTACTTCTGGGGATCCTGAATGGAAGGAGAATTAAATAAACGGTTAAAAACATTTCACATTTCTTTCAGAAAAAAAAATTCGTGACTGGTTTGGTAATTTTCAGCTATAACATTTTAGAGGTTATAGCACCATAAAATATGCAGGTCTTAAAACATTTTATAAGTCAAGAGTGACCCCTTTTCTCTGTCTGCTGTATCAAGATTCAAGATTTGTCATTTATACAGCCTAGAAATGTGTTTCCCTGTAAAATGAAATTCTTATTTTGCCATCTGCAGTGGAGCCCGATAGGTAATGATCAAAAAAAAAATAATAAACATACTGTTGTGGCCAGATATAAACATTGCGGGGAAATGCAAACAGTGCAGGGAAATGTAAACAGTACACAGATGTGTATGCAGAATTAGCAAAATGTGCATGTTAAAGTTGAGTGTAACGTCAGATGTGCAAACTCCTAATGTCATGCAGTCATGGAGACAGTTTAAATAGACAATTTAGTTGCATGAATCCTGATGTATGCTGATGTGCCTGGGATGTGTTCGATGTGTGTGTCGCACAGGACTGGTGATGGTCTACCTCTCCGGCTACGTGATTGAGGTCACGCTGTCCTGGGCCATGGTGTTCTCTGTCATCATTCTAGTCAACGTCATGGGTCTTGCAGTTTTCCTCATCTTTGGAGATGCCAAGCGGTTGGACTTGGAAGACTCCAGGCAGATTGTTACCGTTTGACCAGCAGCACACCGTGAAAATGCACACAATTTGCCGATTCTTATATTGCCGTCTTGAAAATATAATTATATAAAGACTGAATTGCTTAACAATGTTGCGTTACAGAGAATGTTTCCCCCCCCCCTATATAATATGTATGTCATTTATTGAAAAGAGTGTTTATACATGTTAGAGGCAAAAAAAAACATTTTTTTTTTATGCACTAATTTGAAGCATTTATTCAAATCTTTAAATCTGATAAGAAGATTTTTGGCAAAATAATTATACTATCATAAAATGATGGAAATAGGAACATACTGCCCCTAAAACAAGTGTCTTCATGAGGTCTTTTTCCTTGTGCTTTTTTTTTTTGTTTCTTGCCACGCACAAATCTCAAGTGTTAACAGTAAAGCACACTGTTTTTTAGGGATAGTAAATTTATGGAACCATGTTTTCTCTTCTGTTTCTCACAAAATTGTAACTTTGCAGATGGAGCAGAAGTAGGAAACCTTGAACAGCATTTTGGATACTTCACTTATTAAGTTATATATCGATTCATACACTATATACAGTGGGAAAAAAGTATTTACTCAGCCCCCAGTTGTGCAAGTTCTCCCACTTAAAGAGATGAGAGGCCTGTAATTTTCATCATAGTTACACTTCAACTATGAGAGACAGAATGAGGAAAAAAAAAAATCCAGAAAATCACATTGCCTGATTTTTAAAGAATTTATTTGCAAATGATGGTGAAAAATAAGTATTTGGTCTCAATACTTTGTTATACACCATTTGTTGGCAATAATAGAGGTCAAGCGTTCTCTGTAAGTCTTCACAAGTTTTTCTCACACTGTTGCCTGCCTTGATGCAATGCATTGTATTATTTCAGATATTACCATGTAACTATCCAAACTATCCACGGAACTGGTAGTAATAAGGAAACATTTGTGCCTGTCCCTCCCAACCCTCAGATCTGCTCCATATGTAAGGTGTCATGACATAAATATTGTGGTGCTATATAAAGCACAGATATATGTATATATATATATATATATATGATATTTTATGATAGTATATACATATATATGTATATATACATACATGTATGTATGTATGTATGTGTGTATGTATGTATATATATATATATATGGAATGTGATATATATATATATATATCTGGAATGTGGTATATATATATATATATATATATATATATATATATATGCACATTCCAATGATGGCAAAGCTGTTATGCAAGGCATTAATTCTTAGGCTCAGAGTCTTGCCAGAGGACACCTTTACATACAGTCCGAAGAAAGAAGGGAACCGAACTGCTGACCTTTCAATTGGAGTCCAACTGAAATCATGGTGAATAAGTCATATTTGTGTGTGAATTTTAGAATTAGGCCAATGTCATAGCGTTGATCACCTTGAGGCTCCATCGGTTTCCTATATGGAAAGCAAAGACTGACAATATTTCCTCAATGTCAATAGACGTTATGAAAAAGGGAAAACTATTTCAGTTGCTTTATTTTTCATTCTGGGGAATGTGTTGTAGGAATTCAAATGATTTCCTACAAACATTCAGAAAATTCTTGGCTGTCATTTTTTTTTTCAAAAAATGTTTGTGTACTGTCTCTTAATGCAAATTTAAAAAAAAGGAATTTTGCTCACAAAGGAAATTAGAAGATACATAAAACTATTTTTAAATATAAAAATGTGTGTCAATCGTGTTTTATTATTTTCTCCTGTGAAATCAATATAATTGTATTTTTAAACGCGAAAATTGGAACACGTGATTTCTCTGTACCCGGAAGTGAATCTGTACCGTTATTGTATTTTTCGCTCTTCTCCTCACCGGACCGGACATCCTTCCCGATGACCGCGGATGTTTCCACCGTGGAGAACCGACGACGTGCGGCTGAGTTTCCGTGCCCGGTGCCGGAGGACCAGATCCGGACTGGTTCTTTTAAAAGAAGCCGTTGAAGAGGAGTGTCCGGAAATAATTATCGTAATTTCACCTGTTAAAGAAACAATTTGGAAAATAACAAAAATAAGATAATTGTATAATTATTATTTGTATTATTATTGTTGTTATTTGTATTTTTATTATAATGATTATTATTAGTCTTTAATATGAAGGAGGCGGCTTCGCAGGGCCGTAGGACGTGATTTCACGGTCTAGGGCTCTAAGTTCAAAGAGCCCCCCTAACATCACCACAATTTAAAATGAAATCAAAATAACTTTTGTGTTTAACAGATAATCTCAGGAGAGCGAGGACTGGCTTAGCCAGCCTACTTTTTACTTTAATTGTCTTGAAATGTCTTTGACGCAAATAGAAGCAATTATTAAAATACATGGATAAAATTGTACTGGAAAAATGTACCAAACTAGACCAAATTTCATAATATGTATTACAATTAGATATTCTTTTGATCTTATGTATTGCTTTTATGTGCATTTTCTTGTTACCTTGTCATATTTTGCCCTGAATGTTATTCATATATTTTTAAATTAAATTCTTGTTAAATTCCATTATACATTGTTTTTAATTTCTTAACAAATAATTTATAAATTTTTAATTCATTTGTAAATCTGATTCTTCAAATCCAGTGCATTTTTTTCAAAGCTTTTCCCATGAAGATGATTTTTGATTTCTAACATAGCACTGGGAATGAGTGAGAAAGTTTTTTTTTTATATACCAACAAGACCTCACTGGAAAATTAGCAAAAGGCAAAACAACAACAACAAAAAAAAAACAGAAACATCTGAACCCCGTATTTAATTGTTATATTGCAATAGGGGCGGCGTGGCGCAGGAGGTAGAACAATTGTCTCTGGAACCAAACATTCCTGATTCGATTCCCGGCTCCTCCTTGTGTGTCAAAGTGTTGTTGAGCAATACATTGAACCCCTAATGGCTCCCCTGGTGCTGGTGGACGGCAGCCTCATGCTTCATCCATGATGAGTTAATTGCATCGAACGAATTTCCCCAAGAGAGATTAATAAATGATAAATTATTAAATGTGCGCTGTAATGGACTTTTATACACATATAGCGGAAATCCTCACACTGGCTGTGTGTGTTTATAGTAAATCTCAATAGAAGTTTCCCAGGCCAAGAGCAGTATCACCGCTCCTCGTGTTCACAGCGGACCTTGATATATCAACCATGCAATTAAGGCACGCGGTGAATGCCAAGAGAGGGATCACACTCCTCACCTGAGACAGGAAAAACAATTTACTGCAGGGTCCCTGAAGAAGACATGCTTGTATCCACACCCACCATGATCTGAAAAACCCCCTCTTACCCATTGCCAGGAAAATAAACTCAAAGTTTGATCAACCAATAATAGAGTTGCCTTTGTTTTTGTTCCTTTAATAAGATTTAAACCAGACAGCTCCTCAAGACAACATTGTTTGTTTTCATAAGGAGTTAAAAGCCAGTTCTCAGGGGGGCAGAACAATTTAAATGTGTTTGGAGTCTTCTGTTTTTGTATTTATCCCCCAAAGGGGACCACAGTAGGTCCCTGGCGTCAAAGAAGCCACAGTAATGTCTTTTAACAAGCTGTTTCAGCATTTCTGGTGTACCCCCCCCCCCCCCCCCCACACACACACCCTCTACCCCCGCATGAAAGCATGCGAGTAAATAATTTCAATGTGAATAAACTGCACAATTTCAAAATGAGAAAGTGTATTTCATTTAAAATTTTGAAGACTGAAAAAATAAATGAGCAAATGCAAGAATTCAGACTCCTGCCTAATAACTTTTTCAACTCTTATAAAAAAATTTTTTTTAAAAGTTCAATAATTTTTAATTTCCCTTACTGTTCTTAAAACACGTAAATTATAAATCACCCATAAGTTTGCCACAGCATTACTGGAAAGGTAAAAGAAAAAAAAAAAACAAGAACAAAAATTAAATCAAAAAGTCAAAATTAAGTCAAAAGTAAGGGAAAATTACAATTAAAACTTAAATTCAGGGGGGAAGTTATATTTCCAAGAAAAAAAAAAAAAGTTCAAATTCAGAGAAAAAAAATATTTAACAAGTTCTTGATAACTACATAAAAAAATAAAAGAATCTGGAAAAAATTTGACCAATCAGAATAAAAACATTTTTTAAATTAAAAAAACAAAACAGGTGACTCAATTCACTACTATCTGGCAATTTCAGGTTGGAAGACAGGACCTAAAAGATCTGAAAACTCATGACCTATAAATGTATTTCGCTGAGTAAATAAAATGTTCAGGTGATGCAAACATTCAGTGATTATAAAGAAAAGCACAACAACAGATAAGTATATCTTTAATAATGAACATGTCCAAATCTAAGAACGTGATAGTGACCTCTGATACAATGATATTTCAATTCAGGGTTGACTTAAAACTCTTTTTGCATAAATTTTCTATATTTCCAATACCATTATATAACTCTGGTTGATCCGCAGTCAAACTCCCTCTCTTTTCTTTCGCTCTCCCAAACACACATATGGACACAATACAGCAAGCAATAAAAAAAAGAAAGGAAAAAAAAAAAGCCACAAACATATACCGTATAGGCTAGTCTCTGGGTTTTATACACTTGACAATAAATCAGTTAAGTATAATGCTACAGTTAAACATTTGAGGCGTTCGCAGTTAGAAATGCCAGTAAGTTAAAGCTTACATCTTCTGAAGATGATGAGGAAAAGGTTATAGCCATGGAAAAAGAAGAAAAAAAAAAAACTTCACAAGCACATTAAGAAGAGACAAAGAGTCAGGTGACAGGCCCCGCTTGAGTTCGGAAAGCAGTACGTGCTACTTGCGCCTCCGGGATGGGAAAACACAGAGACCCCGGTCAGGACAGCGCGGGAAATAAAAACCACAGTGACATAAAAGAAAACAAAAATAAAAACAGGGAGGCGGAAAGCAAATTTAGCCTCTGTGAAAAAGCTTAAATCAAACAGGACATTTGTATTTCCATCCTTCAAAGAAGAAAGAGAGGGACCATCTTCAGACCGTTAATCTCTACACATCTTTTCCCTGAAACTAGCTGAAAAAAAAAAAAAAGAAAAAAAAAAAAAAGAAACAAAACCATGAGGTACGGCACCGAGGAAATAATGATAATAATAATCATACCGTTGCTAAAATGAAATGTTAAGGCTCCGCTCTGGAGAGAAACAAAATCTCCATCTTGACAATTGAAACTTTTAAATCAGGGAATAAGCCAGATGGTGCATGATCCCAAAATGTTTTTCTGCTTTTTTCTAACGCTTTCTAAAAGTCACGACCATGAACGATGACGCATACAGACTTTCAGTGAGCACAATCCTAAACCGAGAGAAAAAAAACATAAAACAAAAACAAAAATCACCCCTGGCATGAAAAAAAAGGGCTTTACAGAAGTTGTTTTTTTTTCTCCTCTTCTGATGATATAAAATACAACTGGCCACACACAGATAGCAGACATTTGTCATTTAAGTGTTGTTCACTCGTTAAGATTAACCAACACAAGCACTTCACATTTCTCCAACACACAAACTACAAAGTGAACAGTCACTGAATATCAGCAGCATGTTGTCGAGATTCTTCAAAAACAGACGTGCAGATATTTGTTACTTATATTTAGTTAAGAACGCGAGTTCCGGGGAGGGAACGAAAAGAGATTCGAAGGGCTGCAAAAATACAGAAAAAAAAATGGTATTATTGAAGTGATTTAACTGGAACTAGCTTCTTCCCTGCATTCTTCCTAAAGAGCGGGAACGGGGGAGAAATGTGGCTCGAAACGTTTGACAAGGGCCAAAAGTCAACAAAATTAAATAGAAAAAATATTAGTCTTCAATTTCTTCATGTCTTTGTTTTCGCTTTTCAAATCTAAATTTCCACATGTCTGTCAGAGCGCGAGCGTCGATTCAAGCAGTCAGAAGTCTTCTGTCTACTTCTGGCGATCCTGAGTGGAAGGAGAATTAAATAAACGGTTAAAAACATGATTGTCACATTTTCTTTCAGAGAAAACGCAGGGATTTAATTTTTCTTAACTGGTTGGTGAATTTTCTTCTTTTTTTTTCATAATTTTCAGCTACATAAAATATGCAGGTCTTAAAACACTTAATCAATAAATAAACAAACAAACAAATAAATAAATAAATGTGTGTGTGTGTGTGTGTGTGTGTGTGTGAAGAGAGTAAATATCAATATTAAAAAATGTGCATCCTCAAAAAAACAAAACATTAAGGAAAACACTGCTTCTGTGGGAACCATTTATTTCTGTTTTTACTGACTTCCCTATTATTATTTTCAATTCTGTATTTTATCATGATCTGTGTGTGTGTGTGTGTCTGTGTGTATGTGTGTGTCTGAGTGTGGCCTCTGACAATTCAATTTTCAGACATCGCACTGCTGTCACGATACCTAAAATTAACCCAGATTGAAGACACTTTCTTGAAGAAAATAAAAGTGGGACACAAAATCAGAAAACCATGAGTAAAACAGGACCAAATTACAAAACAATTAAGATAAAACCTTTCTATTGATATACCCCTTTTCAATCTTAACCTCTACTCTTAATTGGTAAATGAAGCTCCTATTTCCACCTGTTTCTTTTTTGTCCTAATTTAATTTCTTGATAAGCTTGGGTTTATGGCACTCTCAGTTCTCTAGATTAGTGTGATGTGGCAAAGGTGCTGATTTTACCTGATCAATTCGGGACCGGCCCTGTATTGAGGCAGGTTCATAGCTCTGTTAGAAAAACATACAAAAGTCTCATTAAAGCAATGGAGACAAAAGTCTCCAAATATCTGAATTTGCATTTTCAACAAGCATGTTTTCAATCACATGCGGAGGTAAATTAAAAAAAGCACACAAATAAGGGACTGTACATGGATGATTGGAAATACTAGAACATGTGACAAAGTATTTTTCCCTCTTGGGAAACTGATGTCATTTACAGTTTTAGCAGGATATTATAGCCGTGCCTTCTGAAACGGATTGTACAAAAGCCTCCTGTGTGTGTCCAGTCACAGACTGCTTCAAACGGAAGAATGAGCTGAACATGGATCGTCGATTAACTGGTAGGTTCGGATAATCGGTTTTATTGATATCAGACCTGGATCAATAATCTGAACATGGACGTATTCAAATAAACTAATTTTGATGGGTTTGAGATTTGATGCATAGAAAATGTATTGTGAAGCTGTAAATGGCAGGAGATAATTTGTCTGTCATGACTGGGGAAATGATTCACTTCAGTCAGGATATTGATGGGGGCCATTAATATACTCAAAAACGTTTGAATGAATTGAAGGATATCGTCACAAAAGCACATTTTCCAGCTATGTAAAACGCATGCGCTGTGGATTTAAATGAAATGAATATGAATAAAGGTGACACCGCCTGCATGGATTTGCACATCTTAGTCTATTCATAGATGAACAAAAGGCATGCACATGCACATGCACTGCACGCACGCACGCACACCAGGTCGGATAACTCTTCTGGCAGGGATCTTGGCAGGTGACAGTATATTGGTTATGGATCAAAGAATATTAATAACAAAGTGGATCAATTAATTTTTGATTTAGTCTCATTGGACCTAAACGTCTAATTCTTCGCTCTTCTGGTTTCAAAGTAATAACTACCTTTTTCACGACCTCCTCCTCCTCCTGTTTCTTCTCGTAGTGGGAGAAGTCATCAAAGATGGAGGTGGTGTGTTTGTATTGGGTGATGATCTTGAGCACCTGCTTTGCTTTTTCCAGAGGAACCTCTTGAGTGTCACGGGAGTTGGTGACCGGCTTGTTGTCATTGTTCTCCAGACGGATGTGGCGCAGCTGGCTATTAGGCACGTCCTTTACAAACAACCAGTTCACATCAAATTTGCCCTTCCACTTGTCCTGTGCCCAAACGCCAGCGCTGGTGCCGTAGTCCACTGGTGAGCGCATCTCGGCCACGCCACAGAAATGGCCGCTTCCGTTGACACTGAACAATAAGTAGACCGGACCTTTGGAGTTCATTGCCCTGTAGGCCGAGTCCAAACGTTTGTTGCCGTGCTCTGTGCTGCACCAGATGGAGTACTTGATGGAACGGTGGATGTCATCCTCTGAGTAGCTCTTGATGATGAACACTCTGCCATTTTTCAGGTTCCAGTCGAACTCCTTGGGATTGTAACTGTGGGCGGCTCGCAGCTTCTCCAGGACAGGGTGGGAGTCTGATCCCAGCTCCGGAGGCACGCAGCCGCCTCCTCCGCCTCCGTTGCCGATTCCGCCACCGTTTGAGGAGCCACTGCTGTCCAAGCTGCCGCCACCGTAACACAAGTTGCGGTTGCGCGGGGCCACCCAGCGGGTCTGAGGTGTGGGAGCAGAGTTGTGATTCTGGTAAGACTGCAAGGGAGGGGGCGGAGGTCCCTGCATGGTCATCTGCTGCACGAGGGACTGGGCCGACTGCAGAGACTGCTGAAGGGGGGGTAAGAGGCTTGGAGCGTGAGAGTGAAGCGGCTGTGGCTGGTGTTGTTGGTGGTGGGGGGGCAAGGGAGGTGCCATCTTGGTAGCTGCTGCTTTATTATCCCATGTATCAATGTCCATGTTGTGTTTAAGAGGAGGTGGAGGGAGAGCTCCTCCACCTAAGGGCATACCAAGCTTGTTCTTGGTCTTCTGTTGCTGCAGCTTGGCAGGTTTACTAGCGATAGCGGCCCACGATGTAGGTTTCGGGGGAGGCATTCCTATTGGTGTGCCCCCGTTGCCCGTGGCAACAGCTGCTGCCACACTACCGCCACCACCGATCACAGAGCCGGCAGTTTTCACACCAGAGCCACCACCTGTCACGTCCCCACCTAGCTTTAGGCTCAGCATGCCCTGCTCTAAGCTGTTCATACCTGGAGCTTTGCTCAGGGTGTCACTATGGAAACCTGTCTGGCCGTCAGGGACTAGAGTGCCTCCTAGAGAGCTGGGTGGGTAACTGTAACTCCCCCCATAGGCTGAGCTTTGAGTCTGCTGGCCCTGAGAGCCACTGGTGCCCCAGGCTGAAAAAGCTGGGTTCTCTGGGAAAAAGTTAAACCTGTGAGGATAAATGCTGCTGCTGAGCCCCCCGGGCTGCCCAAATACTGTATCGTGCATGAAGTGGTGGTCTCCATTGCTGAGGGGGGCATAGGGAGTCAGGTAGGGGATAGGTGGATCACCTCCTGTAGACCAGGGGGCCTCACTGAGGGGGTATGGAAACCCGATGGAGGGGGCATAGTAGCTGGAGAGGTAAGGGTCTGTCATGGATTGATAGCTGTTACTCTACAAAAAAGAAAGACAACGAAAATCATGTTTCACTTTGACAAGATGTAGTGAAATTCATTCAAATGGTCCGAGGCCTGAAAATAAAGGCCTCTGGTGTTGCTCACCTGGTTTGATTGGCTGGTGAGATAAGGCTCAAAGTCATTGTCATGGACTGTGTCCTTCTGGTGAAGGGAGCCATTCTGCACTGAAACCGGAAAGGCTGCAATGAAATAACACTGTTATTGTCAAAGCTGCAGTTGAATTTGCATTTCAAAAAAAAAAAGTCAATGAAAAAGCCAAATTATCAAGATGAACATATTTAATGTAGATTAGATACTAAAATTGGATCCGGTCATCCGCTGCAAAGAGGTCTAGATAAATAACCTTTTGTGTATTTAAAAATGATTGACAGGTTGTCATTTGGCGAGCCGTTTGCCCTTTTGGTGACGTGTTCATTGCAAGCGACTTTGATAGAAAACACGTGGTTGAAAAATGTGGAACGGCTACTGAATATTTAGAGTTAGTCCTGTTCTGGTAACAATGTCAGAAATTACAGTAGCTATAACCACAGAGTGGAAATCCATGAATGTGCAAGTCTATGCTCTGATTCTAGTATCTCTGACTAATGTTATACTCAGGAAATCAATTTGAATCTATTAGGCAAGGTCTACACAGGGAATGGCAACATGCTACCACTGGAAAACACTGCTTTATGGAGTTGAGTTACAACCGATTTTCTTGTGAATTATGTAAGTGCACCTAAAAAGTCAGTCATAAACTGGAGAATCACGTTTGACAAGGGCTATTTGTTCAGTTTGGAAAGCTGTATATGCACACGTGATTATCAAAGAACATGATAAATTAAGGCCTTCTGTGGCATTCAATCTTGATGTATATTTGTTTTACAAAGGGTGAGTGAGGTCTTATAACAATGAGGCCATCGTATCTCCTCCACGGATGATTTTAACACATTTAATCAGATCTTTGTCAGCTGAGATAACTTCAGGTCCCGAAATAGATTCTGATTGGTATGAAAGCATGATGGAAAAAATTGAAAGAGTAATATTGTTGTTTTCAGTGAAGACATGGCTCCAAGAATATATGATTCCCAGTCAGCGAGGGAGAGGTTTTAGTTGAAACTGATAGGTAAAGCTTGCACGTTTGTTCGTTTGTTGTGAGAAACTTGAGTTTCCTGACAAATATGTAGCACTGAATGGTAGTATCATTACACAATGACATTGTAACATGAAGTCATTACGTCACTCTTACCTTTGCTAGCATCCTGTCCTTTTGATATCTTGGTGGTTGAAATGAAAAGGTGAATGCATGTAAAAGGAAGAGGAACAGAAAATTTGCATTAAAGTTATTGATAAAAGTATCGAAGCCTCATGCAGTCCAACCTTCTGCAGGCTTCTGTGGATCGAACTTCTCGTCATGTAAAGAGATTTTCCTATATCATTACTGGACCTTGATTAGTTTATGTATGATTTGATTTTGATTATTATATAAAATTGTAGTGGGGCAGACACTCGTCTCATAGATCTTCTACAAGTAATTTTGCTGACAGAAGTGTGCCCCTTTCAACAAATCACATCCAATTTGGTTATTATTTATTTGAGTTGCACTGTATTTACATTATGCTAATACATTTTCAAATACAAAGGCTAAAAAGCCTTTTAGGTCACGGCAATCTACTATTGTCCAACACAAATACAAGATCACATTAGATATTGTTAAAAGAAATAATCTAAATTCATCAAGATTCCAACTGAACATTAGCAAGAAATTGCGTTTCAGCATACAGACCACAATAAAGGTACAAAATGATAGTCCAAAATTAAAGCCAGAAATTCCATAAATTATATTCAATAGGCCCAAATTAGAAACCTACACACATATTCCAATAGCTGAAATGAAATGACTTGGACACATTACGTGGTCACACTCATATATTCCATTTGTGGTGATTATGAGGCCACAGTTGAGTGTTTAGAGGGGCCCCCGGAGGTCGAAGGCTCCCGGGCACTGGCCAATTCCTTCATCCGTTTTAAACGGAATATGAATAACATATTTATATAAACAATCCATTTCTGCTTCCCAATCTTTGCGATCCTACTGCAAGAGCAAGCTGTGCACCAGGCCTCGGATGCAAGCAGTTTTACAGCTAACTCAGGTGGCTAACTAGCTGGCCTCAGTGTTACAAATCTCGCCTGCAGAGATTTGGAGATTTAGGAAAATAAATAAATAAACAAATAAAGAGGCGGAAAGCCCAGTCTATCGATCCTACCTGAGGGTCAATACTCGTGGCAGACATCATTTATCCTCTCGGTGTTGTGTTGAAGCCCTGACAAGACGTTACAGCGTGTGAGCTTAACAAACTCCGCAGAGTGGAGAGGCGAGGAGCTAACAGTCAGGAGAGGCTGTTAGTTTGCTAAAGACAGTTAGCCGCAGCAGTTAGCCGCTGGCTGTTCACGGCGCGGACGGTTCGCTTGTCGTAGTCTTGCAGACTCTCCGCGGTGTCCTGTCAACATGAATCCGGCGGGGCTTCAAACCTTCACCGTACCATTAAATTCAAGCAGTCTAGGTGGCCGAGCTCACTTGCCCCAATGGTAGAAAGCTTCAACCGGGTTCGTTCGGCGGAAGTGACGTCGGTTACGTAGAACGCTGCGTCCTCAGCTACCGAGCAGCGCTAACGCGAACTAATGCTAACCCGTTCAACATTTTGGACATCTGTGTCAATGACACAATGACATGTCGCAAAGATACCAATTTATTATGTAATACCCACGTTGCGCTATCATAAGTGTGAATGAAATAACCCCCGTTTTCAAGAAACACCGATTATAGAGCGTGCCGCTAACGGCATTAGCATTATGAAGCAGAATGCAACAAACGCTTACACAACCTTCGGTCGGATGATAAGAATCGTTAACAAACATTTATTTAAGGCGCTTATTTTACCGGATGATAGCCTGACCGCACGTAAGAAAAAAGAAATACATGTAAAAGTTCATAAAATATATACTTAAATTACGCCTGTCCACAAATGTGCGTTTTTTCTAAGAAAACATGTCAAAATTCAATGAACCATAACGGCGACCTTTCGCCGAAAAATGATCAGTTCCTGTTTGTTTTCGTACTTTCTGCTATATGGTTGCTTTTCTGTTTCAGTTTTTTTCCCCAGTATATTTATATGCGTGTTGAGTGCATCTGCATTTGTGGTTTGTTCCTTTTGCTCCCACCTGTCTGAACAAGTGATCATGAAAGTTGTGCGTATGTAATTACAATTTCGATGAAGAGGAAATATAAACACTGACAGACTAAATAGTGAGTCTTTTTAGCTTCACGATGCACCACAGTATTTTTTTTTTATTGATAATATCTAATATGCGCAACACTCTAGTACAATGTGTAACAGATATTATTAGTTTTTAATTCAGGGCTTTTCAAAGTCTGAATCCAGGGGCCTCCTTATGAAATTCCTTTAGAAAGTGGATTTCATGTTCTAAGACATTTTGTGTTAACTCTTTGAGACGCTTAAAACTCGAGCCAAATGTTTCTTTTGATAACTAATATCTGTTCATGGGTTTCCCAAGACTGCACAGAATTTTCCCCCCGTCTCACACTTTGAAAGCCTTTAGACAACGCAATGCAAGAGTAACCACATTTTTCCAGATGTGGTTTGTTGCACATGAAAGTTTTATGTCACAGCAAAGTTATCGACATCATTCACACCTTTCTGAGTAGCTTGAGTATTCTCTCTCACACATACACACACACACACACTCACACACTCACACACATACACACTCACTCACGGAGGTAGCAATAGATTTACAACATCTGAGAGGTCTAGAAGGAACGCATAGAGAACAACTGGGCTTGACGCACTCAGCATCCCCCCACTGTTCAGTTTGCGTGGTCCCATGTGAGGTGATTTATTGCAAAAGAAAAAAAATTAAATAAAAAGCCAAAGAATTTGCACAAGAAGAGTCTTCAGGGTTGTTGAATCCTCCGCCTTGTTTCATCTCCCTTTCCTCGACTGCTTTCCCCTCTGTCGTTCAGTATTCAGTATTTATAATCTAAAGAGAAATGCAGAGACGCGTACAAGTGAGAATTAAGCGGATCGGGAGCAACAGTTTGGAGGGATGATTAAAACTCATGAATGACAATAACTAAAGTAAAAAGGATGAAAAAAAAAAAGATCTAATACAAATGGAAGGCAAATGTAGCAACGGGAGGCGCTATTTTTATTTTAAAGAGATAATATTTTAGGATGTGGATTAAAAAACAAAACAAATGTGATATTTATGGCTCCACTCGTCTGTGTGAGGATGTTATTGATCATACTCACAGCTGTCCTCCTCTTCTGAGAAAGTGCTGACAACATAGCAGCCATAAACAAATCCAGGGAGCTGAGGGGGTGAATAGTGACATGTTTACAACTAAATCGCAACAAGCGAAGACCAGAATCATTAGCCTTTTCATTTGAGGTCATTTTTTAATTTTTAATCCTCTGTAACATTTGGCCAAATATCATCAAATTTCTGTATATTTCCTGTGCATCTTGTATTTGCAAGTGTTATTTGCAGTCCTTATGTCTTCTATTGTAAGTCGCTTTGGATAAAAGCGTCTGCCAAATGTAATGTAATGTAATCAAATGGAATAAGTATGTTAATAATCAACTATTGGATTTTTGAAATTCATCTCAAGACTAGTGTTGTCCCTCAGCGTTGTCTCCATTTTTCAATGGTGATAAATGCGCCAAATAAAGCAACATGTCACATCCAACAAAGAGACAGTTAACTCACCGATAACAGGAGCTGGATGACGCACTGCAGGACCTCAATGTGCTGGTACTCGAGCCAGCAGCTCGGCACGGTGGTCAACTCTGGGTTCTGCTGATTCTTCCAAACAGTGGAGGGAAGAGCTTCGCTCCCGCAGCCCGGACCGTTCTCCTTCCACCAAGTTCGATGTGAAGACACGCCCAGGGAGAGAATATCGCTTTCCTGCACAGACAACACAGATGAAATGCCAAAGCAAATCCTATCAGGTCAACAATAGTAGATGGTTTTCTCCATCGCTAAATTGTGTTCAGTCATGCAGGGAGGAAAGATGGAATAAAAGTTACCCATCGTTTTCCTGTTCGAGTCAGAATATTCAAGCTTTGCTGTGCAGAAAATCATAGACTTGCACAGTTTGAGTGATCCAAGTTTTTTCATAGCCAAGAATATTCGATGAATTTACACATTTTCTCAGTGTTGACAGAAGAAGCAGCCTTCACAGGTATCATAAACACCGCAGAAGCCAATTCTGGTCCTAAAAATATCCAAGTGTGGTATGTTAAAAAAAAAAAAATCTTTAGTATGAGTTAATACTAAGATGGCTCTGTATTGTTTCATCTTATTAATATTTTTCTTTAAACGCCACACTTGCTTCCATCTTTTTGGTAACATCTAGACAACAGTAAAAAGCTATAATTATATAATATTTCAATTTGAGTTTGTCTATGTCCTGTGAAGCTTGATGAAACGCCTTGTATCTGAATGGCGTTTTATAAACAAATTTGCTGTTACATTTCAGTCATTATCAAAATAAAATGTCTACAATGTTTCAATAATATGCTTACTGTGCTTACTATTTATTGTTTTGTTTGTTTTTTTTGCTACCTATCTGGCTTCAATGTGGACAGCAAAACAAGAATTTGGGTGTCGAGGGAAACATGTTTCCAGATTGTACATATGACAGGAAACACTTTGAATGCCTGTGTTTAGTGATCATGGATCTCAGTAAAAATAGAGAAAATATATTTTTTAATACAGATTTGGTGTAGAGGTGATTTATTAGGAGTTTGACACTGGATGAGGGTCCAGACAGGAGCACAAAGACGGACCCTGTCATTTAGGAGAGGAAGCAGCCTCGCCTTGTAATTTCCCGTCACTGAGGTGACCATTAGACTCACCTTTGAAAGTCCACCCAAATCCAAGTACAAGCAGCTAACAAACACATTCCAGCTGAGCCACACCAACATCCACAGCAGGTACTGGATACACAAAAACACCATCAATTAGCTGGGTAATCTTCATTATGTTTTTACGGTGCGTACATTTTTTCACGGTCTGATCATGAGGGTCACGTGTTAATGGACTGTGGATTTAGCGTGACTGACAAAAAAATTCAGTTAGTCATTAGCGTAGCCTTTTTTTTTTAAATACCGAAAAGTTAATGGAATTTTACGTTAAAGGAACTGAGATGTAAATCGGTTACAATCGAAGATGACTAAATGACAAAGCATAAAAAATTATCCACAAAATATTTGTTGTCAAGTGTAAAGTGGGAAGATTGTCCATCACACAAAGTGACTATGTCTGACAAATAACCCCTCAGTCAAATTCCCACGTCATTGAACTACGTCAGGAATGGAAATGACGCAAAAGTTAAATAGTTAAAAGGTCTGATCAGATTAGTTAGCGAAGAGCAATTCGTTTGGTTCAGTTGAAGATCTCACTTTCACATTTAAGCAGGTGTTATGGATCAATTTACTGTCATTTAGATCACTCTACGTTCTATATTATGTGGCCAAGACTGAGGAATCTGCTTCCTTCTTGTCACAAACACACTAAGTGACAGATCAAAAGCTTTTATTCTCAGGTCGCTATAATACCAAACACCTCTCTTACCATGACGACGTAGCGTGGTCTGTACTGGATGACACCGAATAGGCCCAGGATGACCACAATGATGTGAATGAAGTTCACCATGATTGGCGCCCACTGGTAACCGAGGAAGTCGAAGACCTGCCGCTCCAGCGCGGTTACCTGTGGGAGGTCAAAGGGTCGGACGAAAATTTGGAATCTCGCACTTGTGCGTTCCACAATGTTTTGCTGTATGTATATTTATGAGCAGCGACGACAACAGAGCAGAAGGGAACGAAGTACGAGCTGTATTTGGAGCAGTAAGCCCTTGCCTTAGACTGTTACACTGTTATACATCAGACTTAATCTAATAACTATTAGTTTAAAAGCACTACAGCACACAACAGTTTTTATTGGAAAAAGAGCGAGAGTTCTCGCTTGTTCTGTCCAACCAACAGTCAAACCATTAAGTTTATTTCGGCCTCAACATCTGTCTCTGTCTTTAATAAACACAAAATAAAACAAAAATGGCCCGGGCTTTCTTTTCTTTTTATTTTAAATTACTATTGAATTTTAAGCTAATTTCTGGTTTATTTTAAAAGAAATTGGAGTACAATTTAACATCATCAGTCAATTTGATCGAAGAGATTGATGATGAGATACAGCAAATAATATGCTTCTGTAAAAATTGAGTTTGCTAAATATGTGAATATCACACCTTGTAAGTTTTTTGATTGTTTACCTTTGAAAATAGTGCAACACAGGTTTACCATAAATAAAAAAATCGTGAAAACCCACATAATCTTAAATTTGTCCAATTTATGATTTTTTTTAATCAAACATTGAGTACGGTTTCTTTTTTTTTTTTTCAATAAAATACACATTTCAAACCCGTAGACGCACTTGCTTAAAACAAGACAGGACCAGAAGGGAAACCTCTTAGAAATCTCTCCCGGTGCGAACGGTTGATAATTCTTTAACTTTTAAAGATTGTTCTTCCTTTTTTTTTTTACACCTGTAATATTATTTCTGCAGCCTCTGTGGAATCAGATGTGCACCTATAACAAAAAATAAAAATAAAAAACATCTTACCAGCTGCAGGCAGCACAGGAGGACCAGTGTGCATCGACCGGAGCAGCAGCCCATCTCTCCTCTCTTTCCACCGCCGGATGCTGGGAGGAGAAACAACAAACGGATATATTGGTTCTAAATAATAATTCCCCCCCTAAAAAAGAAAAAATATAAAAACAAGAGCCGGCAATCGGTCCGGGAAACACTTTACTTTCACGAAAAACAAGAAGGGTCCCCTGCATGAAAACAGAAGAGGCAGGGGGAGGGGAGAGGTATGAGGGGTGAATGATGCCGCCCAGAGGGAGGGGAGAGGAGGGGGCAGGGAAGCCCTCTGTCTGAAGGGTATGTGTGTGTGTGTGTGTGTGTGTGTGTGTGTGTGTGTGTGTGTGTTTGTGTGTGTGTGTGTGTGAGAGAGAGAGAGAGAGAGAGAGAGTGTATATGCAAATAGAGAGTAGGTGGAACTCTAAGATAAGATATGTTGGCTTATTCAGAGCTCACTATGTGCAATAACTTCTTCTGTGCAACAACCCATATCCATAGCTTATATAGTGCAATAAACCAGCTCTATATATTCACCTGCATAAATACTTGTACATACTTTAATATTTTTGTTTTTTTACATTTTTTTATATTTTTAGTTTTTTTTTTAATATTGATTTTTGTTTTTTTTATATTGATTTTTATCCTTTTTTTCATAGTAATGCTCATATTTTCTCATCTCGTATCCTTTGATGAGGAACTTCTTCTGTAACAAATTCAAAAATCGATGAAGGGATCAATAAAGTAATTTGGATTCTGATCCAATAATCATGATTGATCCTTTATTAATCCACGCGGGGAAATTCATTCTCTGCAATTAACTCATCATGGATAAACCATGATCTGCCATCCACCAGCACCAGGGGAGCAGTTAGGGGTTCAGTGTGTTGCTCAGCAATACTTCAACATACTAGGGTAATGGATATAATGGATATAAATGTAAAGTCTATGTCCAATAAACACTATATAATACAAAAGTATAAAAAGACATGCCCTGTGCAAGGAATGGTTATAAAAGTCAGGTGTACAGTAGGGGATGTGGGTGGTAAAAATGAAGATAAATTCATTTAAAGTGGTTCAGCCATCTGTGAAACTGCTGAAAATATAATTGAAAAGTAAAACTCTTTAAACCCTGCTCCCTGTCAGCACATGTGCACGTTGATATTATTTTGCAGAGGGAAAAATTTCAAGCTTGATCACACTGTATTTCTGACCTCAAATGTCAACGGCTGATTGTAAGAAAGTGGCCACTCTTGTCAGTAAAAGACTCTTTGAATAGATTTTAAATGATTCAAACTGGAGACCACTTCCCATTTTTTCACATTTCTGACACAGACATAGACAGCCGGTATTTTGCATAGGTCTTTGCACAAACCTTGAGTCAGACTTTTAAGCAATGTCAATATGTGGACAAACGAACTGTGAATTCCAACCATTATTACAATTTACAAATGATATTTGACTTCATAAATGTAAAAAAATAAATAAATTGGAGTTCAGACATCATTATGCTTCACAGAATGAATCTAAATGCTGATTTATTTCTGATCCCATAGACAGTAATTTAGGTACACTAAAAATCTGTACCTGCAAATTTCTATCCATTGAATTGCATGCGAGTTAGATCTTTTGGGAAGCATTTCCAAAAATTGGTGAAGAATTCATACTTGTTCTAAATGAATGATTGGATCAATGAATGTGGGAGCTCAAACAGGAGATTATTTAATTTTTGGAGCTACTTGAGAACACTTGAGAATTTTCCTGAGCTGAAGGACACAGATTGGCTTTGTGATTTGGCCTTTACTGCGGACATACTGACACACATGAATGAGCTGGACGTGAAGCTACAAGGGAAAAACAAGTTTGTGCACAAAATACAAGCAAACGTCAGAGCCTTCAAAACCAAGCTGGTTTTATTTTCAAAACAAATGTCAGACAATGTTCAGACAAATGTCAGCCGAGTCCGATATGTGCTGTTAACAAATGCGTTTTTTTATTTTTTTTATTTTTATGGTTTCTTTTGCTGACCCGGCCCGTCTGTCAAATTTTAAAAGTCAATGCGGCCAAAAAGTTAGCCCACCCCTGCCCTTACAGCTCCCCTGGTGCTGGTGGACGGCACGCCTACTGCTCATCCGTGTTGGGTTAATTGCAGAAATCGAATTTCCCCACGGGGATTAATAAAGAATAAATTATAATCATTATCATATTTATTGATATTGCCATTGTTGTCCTGCTGTGACGAAATAATTGTCCCTATGTGGACCAATAAAGCATATCTTATCTGAAATGTTTATGCGCCGCTGCAAGTCCTGGAAACCCATCTGTGGTACGGGAGACTAGAAGAACTTGGACCTCTTTGTCAGTCCGGTTCTCGTTGGCTCTGTGCATTTAGTAGCATGAAAACAATTGACTTACAACCAAAATAGTTTTAAAAATAGCGCCCAGCAATCCACAATAAGTATCTGATAACAGCCATGTCTAATTAGTTCCACCAACCACCAGGGACCAACATCTTATGAGTTCCTGTGGAACCGTAAAAAGACCCTGCCTTTGAGTAGGAGCTAAAATGCTACTGGGAACCGATTTCCATGGTTTCTATGCTGTTCGAATGCAAGGAGAAACTGTTCCTGAAGAGGAACTGCAAAAAGTTCCTTCTCCAATGCTTCACTCCCACACTTGATCCAGTTAAAGGGGTTTTTCAGCGAGTAAGTTGGCAAGCTAACCCTTGCCCATATAGCCCGCAAGCAAGCGTCAGTGCAGAGCTCATTTGAGAGAGAAGCACCAGAAAGGTCTCAGAGTGCCGGCAAAAAGAGCTGCATTTGAAAGAAAATACCAAGAGTCCTATGAAAATGAGTTCATCGTAACAGGTGATTCACCCCCGCAGTCTGAGAAAAAGTTATCTGCAATTTAAGTAGTCTGTGGCACTAAAAGGTTTGGGGATCGTTGCCTTAACTTGTCATCTGATTAATTTTTGAGCAAAGTCTCTCGCAGGCTTACGAACAGATGAGTACGAGTAAGCGGCCAGAAAAAGGGCCAAGTCAATGAGGTTAGGGGACCGATGCGAGGACAAGATGTCGGAATCAGCAGAAAGCGGGGGACCAGAGAAGAATCAGATATTAACTAATGGAAAAAAAAATGAATTAAAAAAAAAAAAACAATCTCCGGGTGTTTTGGTCTGAAACACAGGCAAAGACAGATTTTTTTTTCCTCTTTTGCATAAGAAATTCTGGACCCGGAAAATGAAAGATGATAGCAGTGGAAAATGGCCAGGGGTACAAAACAGCCAGTGGTGCTTCCCCTGCTTCCCCTGTTTGTCCCTACTTCCCCTGCTTGTCCCTTCCCCCTCGCCTCCCCCCTCCACGGCACGGGTTGACCCTCATACAGCAACACCGACTCGGACCACCTGATAGGCGGTTGTTCCTCTATGCAGTCCCCCGAGTCACAGGTAGGCGGCGGTACTGGAGGCGCAGTGTGTTTCAAAAGGTGTGAGAGTGGAAAAGGTTAGTAACATCAAAGAAGAAATACAAAAAAAAATTTAAAAAACTACCACGGGCCTATTTTTAGATGTTATTTTATCTTCTTATTACATTTGGACTTAAACTACATCAAGGATGACGGAGACATGTGGGTCACATAAAATCAACTTTGATCCCAGTTGTTCCCTGCTGTGTGCGTATGTGTGTGTATGTGTGTGTGTGTGTGTGTGTGTGTGTGAGTGTGTGTGGAGGAGAGGGTCAAGTTGGGTGACATAATCTCACAGGGGTCGTGAACCCACATCCACATCAGTAAAGGGGTCACAAGGCTCCGTGGATCACCCTTGACCCCCCCACAGAGGCACTCAACAAGTTTCAGTGTGTGCGTGTGAGTGAGAGTGTGTGTGTGAACTCCAGACTTGCACGTTTTCCTCCAATTTTTTTTTGTGTGTGTGTGGGGGGCATTTACCCCCCCTCCCGGATCAGCCCATTCATTAGACGGTAAAACCCGCAGCTTCACTTCCCGGCCCATCCGAGGGATGACGCTAGAATCAAAAGACGCGTTTCTAATTGCGGGCTGGATGGGGGGGTCTCCAGATCTGCCTGTGTCACATGGACGCGCGGCAGCTGAAACGAGGGGATGTGTGCAGAGATGGAGGGGGCTTGAGGGACCGTGGAGCAGAAGGAGCCTGGCACTGACATCGGAGGTGCAGCAGAAGAAGAAGAAGGAGAAGAAGGAGAAGAAGCAGGTTTACTCTCTTCCCGGTCTCCCTTTTACTAGGCTGGGGGAGCGGCGGACGGAGGGGTGCTGGAGGTGGGGTGGGGGTGGGGGGGTGTTGGTGGGCGCACACTGGGGGTCAGCCGGCGCCGGAGGATGCCACATGCAGAATGCTGCATTTCCCGCCCCGCCGGAGCCTGAGGAGGAGGACGACGACGACGTGCCGCCCGTGACTGATTATGCTGCCGGGGGAGGTCCGGGAGGAAGAGCACACAGAGACGGAAGCGACCGGGGTCGACGGCGCGCCTCCTAGAATCCGGGAGCAGAGTGAGTACAGTGGGGAGGGAGAGGGGGGGTAATAGCGCAGTGTGTAGGGATGGATTGGAGGGAGGGGGTGCATATACACGTTTTAAAAAAAAAATACAAGGGGAAAAGCTCTCTGGTTGCAGGGCATGCTCCTCTCTGCTTGTTTTCTTTGTGCTCGCCACCTCCACCTCCATGCATTTAACACGTGTGCGCCCACCGCCACCTCAGCCCTGCTGCATCCCTCCCTTAACCCCCCCTCCATCCCTCCCTCCCAAGACGAGGCGATCGATCGATCAGAGAACTTGGTTTTGATTTGATGAGAGGAAGCAGCTCCGTTCCTCCAATCACGCCTTTTCCCCGCGTAATATCCCTGCCGACAGCGGAGCTGAGAGATAATTAACGTTTCTGTTAACGTTCGCCCACCTCCCTTCCTCCCACCACATCCACCCATCCATCCATCCATGCATCCACCTCCACCTCCCCTATAAGCAGGGGATGGAGGTGGGGGTGGTGGTGGGGGTGGTGGTGGTGGGGGGGGTAAGTTGCCAGCTGACCTGAGGGACATCTTTTTTTTTTTCACCAAAGAAAATGACTCTGAAATCATGATTGGAAGAGAGGACATGATGGGTGTGTGTGTCCGGTGTGTGTGTGTGTGTGTGTGTGTAATGGGGGGGGGGATCTCTCTCCCTCTCCACGCTGAAGGAAACAAAACCTCACACTGCATCACACTGACATTTTTTCCCATTTCCTGTGACCATGAGACGCCCATCTATCTCCACCTGCATGCCCCCCCCCCAAAAAAAATCCCAATTCCCACCCTTGGTTCTCCAGCCCCCCCACCCGGCATCGATAGTGTGTAACCTGTTGTCACCAGCTTTACTGCAGTTTGAGGTGACAGAGCCCAGTGACTGATGCCTGCTAAGAGGGTGCCATCATGAGCCCCCCCTCCACACACACACACACACGTACGCACGCACACACACGCAGACACAAACCTTGTGCCGAGCATTTCTTCATTCTAAGGTGACAGAACGGAGCGTAAAAGCACGTCGTGCATGATTCCCTCTTAACCCCCAGCATCTGTGTTGTTGTTCAACAGCCTGTTTCAAGGTCCCTCACTTTGTCAGAGCTGCTGGAAGGGACATGATCACAAGAAATCCTTGCATGCGTGTATGTGTGTGTGTGTGTGATTTTTTTTTTTTCCTCAAATTTGATGAATAATGTCAGACGGTGTTTGTGTGTGTTAGGCAGCGTAGCACAGATAAAGACAGAGCCTCCTCCACGCAGCAGTCTTCCTCACAGGGGCATGGTTAATCGTTGTTGCAAGCAAACATTTGACCTAATTCACATTCTCACACAATAGCAGCTCCCCCCCACCACCACCACCAACTCTCCCTCTCCCCGACACACAGATACACACACACATACAAACTCACATGGCTGTTATTTGTGTCACACAGAGGGTGAGTTTTTTTTTTTTTTTGCTTCACATGAACTCCGAGGTGGTTTATCCGAACCTGAGCAGATTGGCAGGGAGGACATTACTTAATGGCTAGAAAGAAGTTCCTATTTTTTTTTAATAATAATGAGCACGCATGCAAACGCGGGGCATTTTTCAGAGAAAATAAATTCCTCCCGGCATTGATTGGGAGGGTTAAACGTTTTTCTGACTCTATTTTTATGGGGATTACACTGGTAATACCTTGTTGACTTTATGGCCTCGTCAGGTGTTGGAAGCAAAAAAAAAAAACAAAACAAAAACAACACAGGGCTTTTCTGCTGTTTCGTCGAATGTGGATATCTCTTTTTTCTCAATCAAAGATGGAAAATTGGAAATGGTTTTATTTATTGGTTGAATTTTTGCCTTGACAAAAGGACATGATGAGGCCAATCAGACCAATGAATGAATTGAATCATTCGTCCATTGTTTTCAATGCGTTTCGATTAATACCGTCACATTCAAGTCAACAAGTGATGCCATGTTGTGATCTACCCTAACAATCTCATTCTCCCGTTCATTCATTCATTCATTCATTCACTTGACCACCAACATGTTCCCTTTGTATATAACACAAAAAGTGAAATAATCACCTTTACGGCGGCCAGGCATCGAATCAGGCCATTCGGTGTCTTGCCGGGAAACGAACCCCCAACCTCCTGATAGGAAGGGATGCCTACGCTGCCAACTGAGCCACAGCGAACCCTGGAATCAATTAAATAAATTAACAGAAAAGGGCAAATGAAGTCTGTTTCATGTGAAAGAGGCTGATAAAGATTCCCGAACCATGTCACTGTTTATCATGTATTTATCACATTCATAAAAGAGGATTTTTAAGGCCATGACTGATATCAACCCCTCCCCCCATGAAAACACTATAGAAATGCAGAAACACCAAATCACAACTGTCATTTGATATAAACAGCACAGATTAGAAGGGAAATTAAAAAAAGAAACAGTTTCATTCTTGAATTAGATTGAAAACCATGGTAACGCTTAAAAACCTGGACAAGGTAAACAAAAATCATCCCAAAATGTAAAAACTTCATCTTTAACTTGTGACCCCCCCCCCCCGTAAATAAACAGCTGTATGTTTTAAAGTTTTTCCCTAAGGTGTCTTTGGTTGTCCCTGCCTATAGATGTCTAGTTTAAGGCTTATATTTTCGTTGTTCTCAGAACGCGGGCTCACACGCGCTTTTGTTACCATGGTTACACTTCACTTTTGAGATTATTTCACGATGCTTGCTGTTCGTGACAACCTTTTTTGGCTAGCTTTTCTGAAATAGACAAAAAAAAGGGGGGCAATGAGGGATGGACAAACTGTTAGCATTTAGCTGGGGGAAAAAAAAAACAACAATATGAAAAAATCCCATGGGATTCAACACTTGTAGTGTCCTAGAACATCTGGATTTGTATTTTGGTCCATTGTAACATATTTTACAACATAAGACAAAGTGGCGAATGTCTAAAATCATGGGAAATAAGAGCTACTCAATACTGATAATAAATTAGTCCTTAACCTGGGGAGGATTAAACATTGCATATCATGGCCAATACAGCTGTCCTCATAAGTCTACCAGTATGAAGCACTAGTGTTTGGAGTTTTCAAACATACTTTGCATCCCTTCTTGGGTCTTATTTCTTTCTGAAATACCGGGTTGGCAAAGGTCAACAATGTACTCGTATTTTCTTTGGCCGACCTGAAGCTGTGAGTGCATCAGACAGGTGCGACTGATGATCCGGGTTCCTCATCGCATGAGGCCAGTTCTCAGTGCTTGTAACCTGCTGCTCTGTGAGAAAATCCTCAGGGCATCTGCAGGTATTCCAGGCAGCGCTCGTAGTTTCAAACAAGCGTACCACAAGCTGTGTTTTTTTTTGGGGGGGGGGGGGATTCCGCTGCTTTGTTTAGCGGGGAAGCAACCGACTGGGTTCTCACTCGGCTCAGAGCACTACGTCCAATTGGTTGGCTCCGACGAAGCAGCTCTCGGGCCAGAGATTACACCGCAGTGCTGAGGCGTCACAGGCTCAAACACCGCAGGCGGAGGCAGGGGGAGCCGAATGGGTGGGGAGGTGTGGACATGTTCGGAAGGGCAGGGAAGAGGAGGAGGAGGGCAGGGGAACCTCGTTGGGAAAATGTGACATCCACTTCTTATTATCTGCTTTTAGTCTTCAGACACCTGCTGCAGGAATCCCACGCATTTCCTCCTCCTCCTCCTCCTGTCTCCTGTCTTTCTGTCCCTCCACACCTACATCTCATTACCTTCTCGCTCTTCTCTCAGATCCGTAGATTTGATTACTCTGACACTAAACGATCATTGTCTCGCGGAAGCATTTGGATCCAATGTTACGTTCGAGGCTCCTAGGGAATTGCTCCGTTGTGATTGCGGTGTTGAAAGCGACTCGCGTTTTGTAAAATTTGACTCGCTCTGCTGGCATTTTGGTGAAATAACTAGAAACAGATTTGAAGAGGATAATGGAGAAACGTAGCTGTTGCTGCCTCCCTTTCATTAGACGTGCTTATTAAGTTTTAATCACGTTGGATATCTTTGCTATAAATCAGGGCACCTTGGACAGGTCAATGAGGAGTATCATTGAGTCATCTGCATATAAAATTAAGTGCAAATTGAATTTCGCGGCCAAGAATTTTTTGGCAAATATATGAAGGCTGTAGTGCAAAAATGCAACCCGTGGCCTCTGTCTGTCTCGTCACTCATGGACACAGCAGCTTCAGGATTGCTTTTCCGACAGGTAGTGCTGCCTTTCCATATTCGCCACTTAGGTGTGACTTGGTTGGGGTCAGGCAACGGAATCTCTATTTTAAAGTTTTGAAAAACAACATGATTTGATACAAATGTAGTATTATAGAGGGGCCACACTTGCATGAGCCTCTTTTCTGCTGATATTTGTCTTTCTTTCAGTTTTGTAGCTAATTTGACGCAGCACAGACAGTTCTTTCTTGGCTTTTTGCCCCATTTTTTCCACTTTCCCTCAAACCTTTTATCAACCACTTCGGTCGGTTTGGAGATTTTGACAGGTATATTATGCAGGCATTGTTTTTTCCTCTTTCTCCTCAGGCGCCTGCGTCTACTAGTTCTTACCAGTTTGAATCAACAAATTAAATCTTCAAAGTGGGAACCTGTGTCCGTCAGAGGTGTAATCACCCAATAGTTTTTTTTCTCCGCGGCGTATTTGGTTATAAAGTCACAGGAAAATGCAGACAGTTCCCCAAAATAAGAAACAGCCCAAAGATTGAGACAGAATGACCAAAAACAGCAGATATTTACCACATTTTTTTAAACAGTACTTGATGCTTTTACGTCACAAGGTTTTCCATGGAAAATGGAGGTCTTGAGTTTCTGATTTACAGAAGCTATTAAAAAAAAAGACAAAGCAAGAACTGAGTTTTTATGGCAGGAGTTTTTTCTTTTACTCATTTCTAACCTCTGTGGCCTTCATTTTACAGCCCATCACAGGGACCCCATCTTTCAGTTTAGGAAAGAATGAAGAGTTAACAAACATGCAAACAAGTTAGGTAGAAGAGGGAATTAGTATTTTGGTGGCGAAGAGTGGGAAAATCTCAGATGCCTTCGTTTTCAATGATCTCAGACTGTTAAGACTCCAGGTAATCATTTTAATGTTTAGGCCAACATTTCCTCACTGGAGTTGAAAGAGCTGTATGTCTTGCGTAACCAGAAGAATTCAACCACATCGGTGCGAGTGGCGGAAAAGCCAGACAAACTCGAAAGAGAAAAAAATTGCAGTCTTGCTGACAATTATAATGCTCGTATCTCACGACATGAGCTGATCGCCGAGTCGGTTTAATAAGAATGAAAGCACTTTAGTTGATGATTTATGATTACCAAGCAATGAAGCTAAACCCACCTGAGCTTTTCCACCCAATGTCCACCCAAATGTCCTCACACTTATTTATACTTTGAAGGTTCCAAGTTGGAAGGAACAAGTTTGTATGGGATCCGATGGAGAAGGGCATTTTTCAACACAACAGATTTGAACAGGGGACATGATACAGATACATGAACCACTTAGAAACTTACTTGATATAGACCTGTCATGGAGCGTTTAATGTGCTGGGAACTACGTGTTTTTTTTTAAAATCGCATAAGGAGAAAAGAAACGACAGGTATTTCAAAACTCGGGTGCAGCTCGACTTGAGGCAGTTTGTTTCCTGCAGTCTGTCATTCAGTCTGAAATTTCTTTTCTTTTCGCGACAGCGAGACAGCTATTCGATAAACAGAAAAAGAAAACATAGTCAAACAAGCAGATGGCGTAATTCGACAGAGATTATAATGGGCTCAATCTTTTTGTTAGACCTTTTTTTTTTCCTGTTTGGAACACGTGGAATTTTCTGGCGAGGAATGAGGATTAGAGAAGCGAGAAGTCTGCTCCCTCTGCTTTCATAAATGTTTCCTCCGGTGTTACATGTCATTCTGCCTGCCGTCGTGGTGAAGCTTATCGCATGTTGTCAATGACTAATACGATGAGCTTGTGGAGAAAATAAGTATCTAAAATAAATAAAATCTCATGTTTTCCTGAATGTGTCAGATTTAGGCTGGGAAGCTGATCTAAACAAATATTCAAGAGTGAAATATATATATATATACACACACATATATATATATATACATATATATATATATATGTATGTATGTATATGTATATAGATAGATAGATGGATAGATGGATAGATGGATAGATAGATAGATAGATAGATAGATAGATAGATAGATAGATAGATAGATAGATAGATAGATAGATAGATAGATATGGTAGCTTGTAGTATTTATGGAAACCTCCGTAAGTGTCTCTCAAAATAGAAAATGTCTATATATATATATGTATATATACATATACATATTTATATGTATATGCATATATATGTATATAGATAGATAGATAGATAGATAGATAGATAGATAGATAGATAGATAGATATGGTAGCTTGTAGTATTTATGGAAACCTCCATAAGTGTCTCTCAAAATAGAGACTGTCTCAATTAGTGTTTTATGTATTCTATATAATCTTTATTTAATGAACTTTTCAGCAGCCATTGCTGCTTTGGTTATTGTGCCAACTCAAACACAAGACAGCGTTTTATAGTCTGTAACAACCACCTGTGCCAAGATGTCAATTTTGAAAGGAATTGTTGCTGCCCCCCCAAAAAAATTAATAAAAGCCGCACAGACTTTTAGAGTCCCAGAGTTTCACGGGAAAACAGCTTTGCAGCTTGATTATAGATTGGACATGTTGAGCATTGATCCGTAAAGTTTTCCCGTCAGCCAATTTAGACATTGGTGCCATCACACTTGGGGGAAATCTCACATTCAGCTGTGCACACACATAAGTCACTTGTACTTAAGTCTCACACAATCTCTTCTAGGTCAGTGTGTTAAAATTAACCTTGTTTAATACAGCAATTTTGCAACAAATCCTCTCTTAAATGGAGCAAAGTATTCTGAGCTTATCGAGGTGCTGATTTCTGAGGCTGCAATTTGCTGTGTTGATCCCAGCTGTTCGACCGATTGTGTTGTTCCTAATATTTCACATCATGTAAATAGGGCAGGCCATTAAAATGAATTAATCAACACGGCCTACAAATAGATTCCCTCAGAGCTAACGTTAGAATTTGTGAATGGGGGATTCAGTGGTGTATTAATCGAACGCGCACCTATCAAATAGATGAGCGTGCCTCAATATGTCCCAGTTATGCCAATGATGTTGAGTTTCTTGAACGTGGACTCGTCGGACTCCTGCAGTGACACCAAACACCCCAACATCTCCGTCGGTGAGGAGAAATCTGTTGATGTAAGTGTGACATAGAAAGCTCGGTAATCCCTCCGACAAGGTAGAGCAGAAGCACATGCCGGAGGCGTAGAGTCTGTTCGCTGCACTGTTTCTGCACCGGACAGGAATCCTCTACGCTCCGGCTCTTAAATGGATGTTCCCCTTCTGTCTCTCCGCTGTGAACACTTCAACCCCCGGCTGTGTCTTCGCTAACCTTCTTGATGTTCTGTTAAGTTCATGTAGTTCTGTAATTAAGCCCCAACCCCCCCCCCCTTGTGCCTTCTCACTGCAGATCCCAGTGAGACCGAGGCACTTCCCCGCGTGCATGAGCGTGAGGGTGAGAGTGTGAGTGTGTGAGAGAGCAAGTGAGCGCCAGCGCTCCCACATGGCCTCCATGCAGGACGGGCTGAACTTCACGGCTCCTCCCTACGGCAAGGTCCTGCTGCTGGGCGCTATCGCTGCTGCCTCAGCCTTCGTGGTCACAATCCTCATCGTGGTGCTCTGCGTGGGCTGCCAGAGGTAAGATGAGCAAGTATGACTGTACAGACGCTATGATGAAACCATAGGAGAAGAGCAGAAGCATGAATAAATGTAGGAGCGTAATATCATTTCGTGGATTTTTTTTTTTTTACAATACAGAACTCAGAGAAGCAATTGTGCTATTTTCAAAACGCCAGAACAGGACTAAAACTCTGGAAGATGTGGACGAGGACCGGCAGGCATGGATTAAGAATGCTTTGATTCAGAAATGGCAGAACAAAAGTCATGGTTTTTTTTTTGTTTTTTTTTTACATTAATCTTAAAATCCACAACATTACACCTGAAATTGTTTTTTTTTTAACAAAAAAAGTGAAAACATTTAGTTTAAAAAAAATCTCCAATCTCAAAAACATTAATTAGCACTTGATTAGCAAGCAGCTGGAAATCATTTACCTTAAAATGAGCACAAAAGTGGCTTCCGGACTTTTCCACAGACCCACCAAGGGGGCTCTAAATGAGGAAATGAGATGGCAAAATGTAAAGAAAGATAATAAAACTATTTTAAAACTGACTTTTTTTGGACGAGAAAAGCGACCTTTAGTGTTTAGTTTAGCTCCTGACAGATTTAACGCAACACCGAGCTAGAGCTAAAGCCAACGGCTAATGTTCAGAGAGCAGCTAAATATGGCTACTAGCTTAAACTTTTACTTGGATCCTTCCACTGGAGCATTTACATCTCTATGTTATCTACTATATTAACATGTTGAGATGTTTGTCACATTGTTTGCTGTCCAGTAGTAGCTTTTCTCTGACCAGGACATTTGCTTGATATTTTTAACAACCAGCTGTGTGCTAGCTATGACCTGGAGGTATGAAATTAACTGTAGATAAATGATTTTGATAACTCAAATGTGGTCACCAGTCCTAATACGCTCTTTGTACTCCTTCTCCTCCTCATACATAAGCTCAGTTAGAATACAACCTCGCAACCAGCAGTCTGTTTTACCCTATATGACTGCAGTTTCATTTCCCACAGGAAGGGAAAGACACACAATGTCCCTGGCGAGGGTGGAAAACACCGTCTCATGGACATGGTAGGTTTCAGGCGATCGCGGCTCTTGTTTTTGTTTACATTGCAGGCTGAAGCATCGCCACTTGCCGGGGAACAATATCGTTCAGAAGACACGGCTTCGGTCTTAATAAGCATTTAACTGGCCCTGTGTGTGTTTGTGTGTGTTTGACGTCAGGGTATACTCAGGCAGTCAAAGCTGCGCTCCATCAGTAAATCCGACACCGAGATGAACAAGATGAACTGCAACGGCAAAAGTGAGCGCATCTTCTACACCCCCCTCTCCACCATCGTACCCCCATTCCTGACTTTTCCACCACAAGCTGAACCTGCCTGCTGCCAGGTGGAAACCCAGTATCTGCCAAACAGAAACTGTCTGCTAAACAGCTTGGCCTTATTCTAGCTGCATGACTAAGCTTTTTTTTTTTTGCCGTTGTTGTTGTCGTTTTTGTTGTTGTGTGTGTGTGTGTGTGTGTGTGTGTGTGTACACGCCAGTTATCAAAGGGGGAATTTAGCCAGAATTAGTGGAAATGTTTCTGCATCATACCAGGAGCATGTGATCTGGAGAGGCATGGAAAGATCACAATCATCGGCGTGATTCTCCGTGAAACTGCTAAATTGGGAAATCAATTGGAAAATAGGGGAGCGTGACAAATAAATGTATGAAGGAATTAATGATCAGTAAATCAATCATAATCGTGTTTCGATGAAGTGTCACCCTCATTAATTATTTCCAGATACGGGATCCAAAAACATCCCCGGGTTTCCTTCTGGCTGTAGAGCTATTTATTTCATTTAAATCACTGAGATGTGATTTTTGAGGTATTGACCATAGTGCAGCCTGCCATCTCCTGAATACACCGGAAATTAAATGTTGTTTATCATGTGGCGCTCAAAGTGACAAGTTCTACCCAGGTGTATTTTAGCGGACGCTTCTTTTTTGGCGACATTTCCAGAAACATCCAACACTCATTTTCTCTGCACGTTCAGTAAAATACTTGGTATAAAAAAAACACGAACACAAAAAACCTTTTACGAAACAAAATCTGCGGACATTTCCGAGTATAAATTCCCCTCAAAACACAAGTCACATTGCATTTACAGCTCAGCCATCCTTTCACCGGACTTCTGCTCCATGAACACGCGTCTCTCGCTCAGAGACAGAAATCGGAGAGCCAAGACGAATCCTGGAGCTGCTTCGCTGTTAGTCAACAGGGATCTGTCTTTGTGGGCGCTGTGACAGTAGCCCGAGAGGGTTTGAAGAAATATAAGCATATGTCCTGTTTCATACTTGTCCTGCTTCCACTGTAGTGGAAGTGAGCCAATTTGGACACATTTTCTCAAACACATAAGACAGTTCCCAGTTCACTGTCAGCTCCAGATCGTCTCTCTCTCCGGCAAGAGGTTTTCTGGTGTTCGTTACAAGGAGGAGGCTGCTCATCGCCGGTTCAGAGAGCTATCGCCGTGTGTATAGAGCTAGCGTCGACCCTCCTGTTGCTGGCCGGTCTAACTTTGGTCCTCACTCTCAAGGCAGGCAGCTCCCCCAGATTCCCTCTGGGACCGGAGAGGACGGAGAGCACACTTACTCGGAAGTAGGCCGCCGCTCGTCCACCACACGCACTGACGATGCGCTCTACGCCATGGTGGGCAGGGCCGGCCAAACGGACACTCCGGCTCCTCCTGCCGTCCCCGCCAACACGCCGGCGCCGCCTGACCCGGACGGGGACGTGGAGGGAGGGCTGCCGGAACCCGAGGCCCAGGTCATGACTCCGCCTCATCCTCCGGAGACGGCCGAGTACGCCTGTGTCAGGAAGCTGAGGAAGGCCGAAAAGGCTCCCCAAAAGAGGGACAGTGGGACGGACATGGGGGAGCCGCCGGCGCCGCCGCCACGACACGCCCCGCCATCGCATCCCGCCCCGCCTCCTCCACACCCCCACAGCACCAAGCTGCCCCGCAGAAATGTGGAGGCCTTCAACGTTCCTTCCTTCCCAAAGGTAAGCGGAGATGGAGGCGTGAAGGGGTATCGGGTGGTGTTCTCAGGTGATTTCCAGAACTGCGGTCGAATTAAGAGGTAATCAGAAAAACAGGCTTGGTTCGGAACTAAATAAAATCCAACGAATGTAATTTCCTTGTCGGAGGTGGGAAATTAAACAGATGTAGTTGTCAGTTCTGATTGTTGACCTGATATTTCTCAAGTTTCTGTTTATTTTGTGAGGGAAAATGAGCGCCGATGCATTGGATTTGCTGCAGGGGGAAAAAAAAAGCTAGATATGAATCCAGTGAACAGAAGCTGCATTATTTGCAGACTGGGCTGTGACTCTCGATCGCACAGCAAGTTTGGCCAGGATTTGACAAAATGGCAAATTTGTTTCTCCCCTCTCCATCAGGGAGCAGGTTAAACCGATCCAGGGACGAGAACCTGAACATCCCAACTGCTTAGCAGGATTGTTGTTGCGGCTCGCTGTCTTCTGCAGTGAACGTTCTGCCTGCACGCTGAGACTTTTTCACCCTTTCTTTCTTCTTCATTCCCCTCCCTGTGGAAGCATGAGAGACTTTTTAGATGGCAGATGAGCGAAGAGACTGATGAGAGCAAAGTGTAGCAACAGCCTCATCATCTTGAAGGCATGAAATGAGTTTATATTGGTACGAACGTTGCTTTAATTTAGGTTCTTCGTCAAAGAAAAAAGAAAAAAAAAAAAAATCCGCCAGGCCTGTCTTTTTGAGTCGTCTTAACATTTACATTCATGATCTGTGGCAGAGAAGCTGATCTGTTCTCGACCTGAGAATTTAAAAAGTGGCTTTTGTAGAGAAATGTTGGGGCGGTATTACCAAAATTAGCACTTTTTCTGATGAACCTTTTTTCTTCCATTTATAAACCTGCAGGTTTTCTAAAAGCAGCATTTTGGGAAACACATTCAGTCGCTTTCTTGTCAATTGTTTTAACCTTTCAAGGTTTCAGCCTATATGACACATGATTTCAAGCGATTAGCCTGACTTACCATTAAAACTGGTAGCAAGGGTAAAATAAGAAGTCAGCTGGTTGCTGGGCAACCTCACTCATGAAGACGATTAAGGGAGATATCCCACAAAAACTCCACATACCCCACAACTGACGCAAAGTAGTAAAGTGAAATGCTTCCTTTTCATTTCAAGGATTTGCAATTGCTGCCGGGCTGTACGCTAGGTATGCTATGTTAAAACTGGCTCACCATTCCCCAAAAATGCAAATCTATTTGATTAAAGCAGTCGACAGCAGTGAATTTGTTTGTGAAATAATGGAATGTTTCCAGGGGGTTTAGAAATAGAGACCCAATTTCGGGCTTTTCTTTCGCTAACAGGATTTTTCACTGTGAGTTTGTGGTTTTTGCGGAAAAAAAAAGTAGAGTGAGAATGAAGCCGCTTGTAATGCAAAGAATCCCCCGTTTTATTTGTTTGTCCACAGTCTTGAGGGGGAGAATGGGTTCAAAGGTCGTTGCTGGTCATCAGTTCGCTTTCACACCACAGAGGCTGCTGATGTCACAAGTGACGCCACGAGTGTTATTCCCATGTTTTGCTGATGCAGCAGATCAATTGTTTCTGAATTTAAAGTTAATGGTTTCAGGCTGATTTGACAAATTCTCCTCGCTGTTTTTTTCCTCCCATATCAGCATGACTTTGACATTCTTTATTTATTTATTTTCCGGTTCCAGCTCATTGACCGTAGCGCACCACAGAACATCAGCACCGGTGTAAATGTGCAACGCTGCGGTTTTCTACATCATGAGCCTCCCGTCGTGTTACGGTCTGAGTAGAAGTGCGCTTGTGTTTATTGGTCCGTCGATGAGAGAGCAGAGTTACTGCTGTGTCACCTACTCCATATGTTAGCCACAACACCGTCACGTGTGTGTGTGTGCGCGTGTGTGTGTGTGTGTGTGTGTGTGTGGGGACTGTCTTCTCCACAAGTGACCGACTCCCCTCCGGGTGACAGTGGGAGACCGTTTGCCGCCCTGTGTGGGGTCAGTGGGGTTGCAATATCGGCTGTGACCCGGGTTTAACATGCGCGGTTCACAGGATTACAAGTGTACACAGCCTGTCGGCAGAGCGGGTTCGGCTCCTACTTTCGTGGGGATGATGATGCAAGATGATGCAACCAAGTCACTCGGAATGGAAGCACGCGGTTCTTCAGGTTACAAGGTCCGCCATCCGGGAGAAATTGATTCACGACTGTGGCATATTTTCATATGCGGGTTGTGCGGTTGAAAAGAATTCAAGGCGGTTCTTTTTTTCAGCGATGGATAATGAGCACATTACATCTGTCTGTCTGGATGTTATAAATTACTGTCCTAAAAATCAGTAATCACATTATAGTTACCAGTCCAACCATAACATCATCACTGGTGTGTTAAAATACTTGGAAAGTGTTAAATTTCTGGGTGGTTAGTCTACTGCCAATCCCACTTCTCCCATAAGCCTCGCGCATATTTGTATTCAAAGTGCTCTTCGTCCTGTTATGGTAAACTGCCATTTTTTTTTCTTTTCCGTTCACTCTCATTTGCCTGCCCGGGATTAAATGCTCGAGCATGTGACTACGCAGCTTTGGCCCCAAATGTCATTTGTTTTTCTTCTGACAGGAAGTGATGTTTATGGGCAACGGAGAGCAGTACATCTGGAAGCCTCCGGAGGATGAAGACATCATCATGCTCCAAAATAAGGCCCTGGCCCCGCTGGGCGCTCACACGACCGAGAACATCCAACCGTCTGCTGCAGCGGTGAGCGAGGGCTAAGAGTGCGCCGTTTCGAACGGCCGGTGACCGAATCTCAAGGGTTTCGGCTTAATCAGCCGTGAGTGGAGATCGACCGGCCCGTCCCAGTATAACTCAAAGGGTTTCAAAGGGGGAGGCCGCCTTCCAACAGGGGAGTGCAAATTAATCATCCAGCAACATCCCGCGGTGTACAAGTTTATGGACGGGTCATATATCATGTATCTGTTTACACAGAGAATATAGAAAGGGCCGATCCACAGGGATAAGATTCCTCTGACATATCTGTGATAATTCCATTCATTTATCAGAAAGATTGCAGATCCAGCAATTTTCAGGCAACGTCACATTGCAATATTCCTACTCTCAATATATAGATGTCCCTGATAAAACTGATATCTGCTCACATAAAGAAAACCATGGCAATACCATCATCATCACAGAGATCCTGTGATACAATAAACTGGAACCTCTTACATGTTCAGGAATCGACGTGGAGAGACCTCGCTCACTCACACACTCAGACACACACACACACACACACTTCCAGAATGTTAGAACCCCAACACTGGGGAGAAACATGTCACATAAAAACAAGGAATTTGCAAATGGCTTATTTCCAGCATGGGATCTCGAATCTCGGGGATGAAAAATAGCGTGCATTTGCTGAGTAGCATTTGTATCATAAAACTGGCTTTTTACACATTTACAGTATCATTATGTATTTATTAAAGCTAATGTTAATGATTAATGAAGAATTAATGATTTAACCGATCTGGGTTGTGCCTTTCATGTACATCACTTCCAGTGATCATAGAGCTTTTGACGCCATTGCTGTTGAGGAGTCAAATATGATCAGAGAAGGAGGCTTTGTTTTTATCATGCCTAGATGTCTGTCTTCCAAAGAGAATTTTGTTTATCTCTTGCAGTGATATATGAAAGGCACAAACTGAATTCATATACATGCATATACATTTGTTCAAATCAGTCAGAATGTTTTGATGGAAACTTTCAAATCACAAATCGTGACGTTTCTGATTGATCAGAATTTCATCTCAGACAGAACAAAGCTATTTCTACTCCTGTTTATTGAGAGGACCAGTGTGGTTGGAAAGTAGTTAAGCATTAGGTAAAACAGCTGGAACACTTTCTGGGGACTGAAGAAGTGAACAGAAGAGTCGACTGTGTGTGTGTGTGTGTGTGTGTGTGTGTGTGTGTGAAGCAGTATTTCAGACAACAAGCTTATGGACAAACCTAGCTAGTCTTACTTTGCCATTTAAAGCCGGAGAAAAACATCTGTTGGGCGCAGCCTCGGGAAAGCCTGAAGTAAGGAGGGTAGTGATCTTTTCTCAACCGGGTGGAGAGAAAGCAAGTAAACCCGTCAAACTTTCCGCTCTGTCAGACCGTAATCGCAGTTTGTCGATGTCTCGCAGGTGGCTGAGATGTACTCAAAGGTCTGTAAACCAGGGAAGAAGAAGAGAGGTGTTCCCGGGTCGCCCCCAGCCAACCCTGGCTTCCGGACCTTGGGTCGCGGTGATCGGGACCGAGAGCGTGACGGGGGGTTTAGTGTAGTGGTCAAACCCCAGACCTGGGCCCCTCAGGAGGGCAAAGCAACGGGCGGGTCCCTCGATGACCACTGCTACGAATCCTTTGGGACGGAGGAATGCGACCCCGCCTATGAGAACATGGAGGGCGGAGGCGGCTGGAGGCGCGAGAGACCCCCCAACACGTGTGCCACCCTGCGGCCAAGGAGGAAGAAAGCCCAGCAGCCTTTGCAGCAGCAACAGCCCCCTCCGCCGCCGCCGACGCAGCAGAACCCCAAGTTACAGCACCTGCCCGCCAAAGCGCTCCTGCTGCCGGGGGAGAACCTGTACGAGAGCATCGGTGACCTGAAGCAGGGCTCCACCACCTCCAGCACCACCACCATCTTCACCTTCAACGACGGCATGGAGATGTACGTAACAGGGCTCTGAGGCGGCTGCTGCACTGTGACCCCCTCCCCGACCCCTCCAACACAAGGGGCTGAGCGAACGCCGTGAGGAGTGACGACTGAGCCCCTGTCATGCTCACCCACACATACTGTTTACATTCAAGTCATAACGTCACGCCGTCACGGGCCGCAGACGCCTCGAGGCAACAGTGTCGAAATGTTATGACCGGGGCTAAAATCCAATCTATAAACCTTAAAAGGAATCCAAAGGTAGTGAAATATAAATGAGCACAAGACCATTGCAGAGCAATCAGTAGGTAACAGTAGCACTATTTTACCGACACATATGTGCAAAGCACAATAAAGAGCCTAAATTCTTCCTCAATTCTAGCGGGTAAACTTCATTTGGGGGAAAAGGCGCAGGATTTTTTTCGGGGAAATCTTTGGTAGCACTTATCAGAGCAGGCCTTCCCTATAGTCGGTCAAGATGAGATTCAGGTTGGAATTTAAAAGGAATGAAGTACTAATCAAAATACTTGAAAGCTCAGGGACCAAGAGAAACAATTATGAGAGCATTATAACAAGAACAACAAAAAATTGCACACATTTTGCATTCCTCCTAAAAGCCTAAACTAATTTTGATCATTTTCATATTCAAGAAGCTGACCGGATACCCACCAACCCCACCCCGCCCCCTCAACCCCCCCCTTCATGTGTCGCTCCACCTGACATGGACTGAACACTGTCTCCGCTGCTGTCTGTAAATGAGCTGTTTTACTTTGTTGACCCTGTTTCTGCACTTTTGCCTGCCTAAGAGTTTGCATGCTTCAAAAACGTGAAAAAGAAAAAAAAAAAAAAAAACACCAAAAAAAAAAAGCACTGTCGAGTGGTACCTATATGAATGTTTTATTTTGTTTTTAATTTCACTGTTGGTTATTTATTTATTTTTTTTGTTTAAGTGTGTTGCTTTATTCCTCTGTAGAGCACAATGGCAGTTAGATGAAGGACGTCTTTGGCTTAACGGGACTCCGAGAACTTGGAAGTCCTGAAGGTGGAGACAGTTCCGCTCCCCTCTCCCGACCTCCCCTCCACCCTCTATCCCTTCCCCACCCACACCTCCACCCGCTCAGTCCTCACTCATGTCTGTGGACCCCTTCCCCGCCCCTCCTCCACCCCCTGAACCTTGAGGTCACACGAGTGTCCACTTGGAAAGCTACAGTAGTGCCGACGTGTAGTAGCGAGCATCATGTCTCATCGCAGCTCCATCATCCCCATCCCCCCCCAACCCTTCTCTGTTATTGGTGTTAAAATATTGAAGAAATGGCAAAAATGGCAGACCCCCCCAACCCTCCAACCCACCTCCTAACCCTGAGGGGTGGAAAAAAAAAAAAAAAATGAAACACAGAAATTAACACCCGAGTGCTGGACGATGACGGCGGTTGCGTTTGACCAAATAATCCCCAGCAGAACAATGTGATTATACTGTATGTCGATGCAACGTGTATGTACATTACGACAAAAGAGAAAGAATAATAAATATATCATCAGTGTCAAGAAATCTATCTTTTTCTATCATGTTTAATTGTGCTACGGAATGACTTTTATCTTGTGACACCAAAAAAAAAAAGCAACAAAAAACAAACAAAAAACAGCTGCAATGTAACTTCCGGTGTGTTTCTTCTTCTTTGTTGTTGTTTTTTTTTTTTTTTTTTTTGCGGTTGGTTGTGGTGGGGGGGGCATGAAGCTCCGCTGTGTTCTTGGAAAGCCCGGCTGAGTTCAATGTGGCAGCTCATATTGTGTTTGCTATTCAGACTACAGGATCTTGTACTCTCCACCCCCCCCCCCGGAAAAAAAAAAATTAAATAAAAAAAAAATAAAAGCGTGTAATTAAGTGCTAAGTGCAAAAAGATTGTAATGTTTTATATCAAGATTACTATTCATGAAATGTCAGTCGAGTTTATACTTTTGTAATAAAGTGGCACTTTTAAAACAACCAAACAAACCGAACACACATCATGTTTGATCTCGTAGTCGCGGATATTAAAGATGGAGGTAGAGGAGGCTCTTAAATAGAAACCGAGGCGCAGAGTCGACTTTGCCATCGATGACAGAAGGGATCAAAGACTTCTAATTTTAACATTTTCTTCTGATTTATAAAAAATAAATAAATTAAAAAAAAGCCCCATATCTTCAGTTCCATCAAGAAAAGAAAAATAGCTGTGTGACAATTTTTTTTCTTTTTGGTAAAAATGTGTCATTTAAATGTTTTCTGTGTTCCTTCTCTTGTCCCACCCTCCCCGTCTGCTACAACCTCTTTTCACATGGTGTGTATGTGTGTGTGTGTGTGTGTGTGTGTGTGTGTATGCGGGGTCTGAGTCGGGAGTATCTGCGGAAGGGGAGGGTAAAATAGGTCACCCCTTAAAACAAAAAAGCTTGCAGTCAACATCGCAGCCGCCCGCTGAATTTTCATTGGCGGGCTTGTCTCCATGGTAACAGGTTAACCTTGAGGCAGTGGTCACATGGGCGAGTGAGTCTTCTGCTGTCTTGGAGGATACGGCGTGCGCCGCATGACATCCGCGATCGCGGTGTCACCCGCCTGGCGCGGACACACGGAGAAAAAAATAAAAAATAAAATAAATAAAAACAAGCGGAAGTAGCGATGCCCTGCCGATGATGCGGGTGAATGGCTAGATGAACGCATGAATGAGAGTCACATCCATTGACGGCACCGGATCGCCAGGAAAAGGTGGATGTGATGACAATCAGGCAGCTGTTTTTTTTTTTTTTTAACCGCTCATTCAAAAACCTCAAAATGCAACACAAGCTGCATCATAATGTTTATAACCGAGTACAAACATGCCATATATTTCTGCAAACCACGACGCGGCTACCCCCCCCCCCCCCCCCCCCCCCGCCACATGTGCAACGGCTGGAGGTAAGAGTCCACTCTGCTGCGGAGACGACGAGCCGTGCAAATGTGTGCAACACCGACCCCTGCAGGTCACGCTGTGTATCGCAGCTGCGGGGACAATTGTCCGCACACCGCCTGCGACCTGCTCTTCTCTGGAGGATCTCATCTCCAGTTCCAAAATGTTAACAGAGGTAGAAAGTGGCGGAAGGTGAAATTATCTCCAAATAATCTCTTTCTCGGTACCCTGATTAAAGATCTACATCTGTTTTACACCGAAATCCTGTAAAAAAAAAAAAAAAAAAAAAAAAAAAAGTAAAATAAAGCATGCCGACTCCATATATTCCGCTGCCTTTGTCACAAGATGTTACATTTTTCTCATACAGCCATCAAGTTATGATCGAAATTTTACGGAACCAAAAATTTTAGAGTCCGACACTTTGACGTCACTGAGTGGAACGAAACACTTGAGACATCCCTTGTGCTTTCGATGCTTTTTTAGATGCTTCAGTAAGTCTTCAGGGTAAAAATGTACAATAAAATATTCTTTCTATAATGTCATCCATGCTTGTTTGGTTTACCATATCCCCAAAAATACAGTAATAGCATATTCTCTTTGTGCTGCATTCATGTGATCTCTAACAGACCTTAGTAAATACACTAATAAACATTAATTTCACCATAATATAGACATATATGGCTACATCAGTATTTTCAATTTCTAGAAGTGGAGGTAAGATCAAGTTTTCCCGCAGACCCTGTTTAGCCATGTGACAACAAACTCCTGGTGTAACAACTGGTTTTACAAACGGTTCACAAGGGGAGGAAATGTCTGGGTCAAACTGAAAAGTGGCGGCACCAAAGACCAGCAGGCTGGTGCCGTGTAACACCCCATAAAAATCAAACAGCAGCATGATGGGTTGACATTCAAGAAAATAAAGAGTTGTAGGAACCATCAGACATGTTTGTAACATTTCAAATTATGACATGAATTTCATGTTATTGACACCCAAGTCATTAATATGTAAAGAAAAGCAGTGCATTTTCAAGTTATTTGGCTCAAAGTAGTTTGTTTGTTGTTTGCATGGACCACTCAGATGTCGTTTGCATTGGTTCAAGGGGCTCAGTGCGCAGTTACATGGAGACCATTTTTTTGGAAATTAGAGAAATAAAATCACCTGATAACGTTGTAATATGCGAGGAAAGAGGAAAATGAGTGAAATGTTACAAATAAAAAAACATGTTTCACTCACAAACAATAACCAAGAAACTCAAAATGAGCAAGAAATAGGTGATTATCAGTAAAAAATGTTTTTGTTCAAATTAGCCCATAAGAGTTTATAAATATAAACTGTACTATAATAGAATTTTCAGTATCATTAAAATTAATAACATATTTATCGTCATATTTTAATTTAAATACATGTGCTATCATAAAAACAGTGATGTCTGAAGTTCCTTTCCATTCAGCTGGTACTATTTCATTGTGTGATACATAGTTATTAATATTATTATTATTAAACCTCCACGTTCAAACGACTGACTTCCGTCTCTCTGGGTTCTGGGATTTGCTGAAGACGTTTGCGAAAACTTGAGTTCTCTCGACATTCCCTACCTCGAGTGGAGCCCCAAAGTTTAGTTTAGTTTCACTGCTAAACCAGTTTGGATTCAGTCAAAAGTGGGATGGTTCAACACGTCGACCAAAGTACTGGGTGAATGAATTACTCTACTACATCACATAGTTATTGCATAAGTATGTGTACCTGAAGGGTGATGGCCAAGCCTTTAACGCTGTCTTTCAAGTGATTATCAAAGCTTAAATACTTGAGGTGAGGTTGTAAATATCCTGCAACTTGACCGGTGCTTGTCAAAAGAAATATTCAGCGACGCTTCGCAAGAAAAGAGTACCGGGGTGGTTTCTTCCCGGCTTGCGTCTGAAGAGGTGGCTGCTTTCAAGCGGCAGTTTCCTGTCACACGGTTATCCCGCCTCAGTAGGACGGCTGATCCTGGTCGTCGTCGTCGCTCCACCGGTCCGATCCGTCTGTCCCGAAGTACCGGTCGCCAAAGTCCCCTTGAAACACAGAACGGTGGCCTCAGATTTCCAAAGTGTCACGATAAAGTTGTCTCAAAACGATATTGGATCCTCTCGCAACATATTCAACAAAGAAACCTTTTTGATTAATCTTCTTGATATATATCGGTGTGAAAAGATGATTTTATCAAATAGCGTAGCATCTACAGACCTCAAGTTTTAGTAGGTAAGTGATGTTACAGTTAGTCATTCTGGCCGACCCTGGCGTGTGTTTGGGTCCTCAAAGATTGCGAGAAATACTTTTGTTAATTAAAAAAAAAAAGAGAGAAACACAAATGACGAATCCACAGGGGAAATTAACTGACATTGTTAAAAAATCAACACGTCGCGAAAAAAAAATGCTTTAAAAAACACTGAAACTACTAGGCGCGACTTACCGATGCCCGGGATGACATGCAGGAAATCATCCAGACCCTTGTCCACGGCTGTGGTGATGATTTTGACCTTGGGAAAGGCGTAGGCCACCGAGTGCACGCCCAGCTCCGCCATCAGCAGCGACACCAGCATGATCTTCTCCTCCTGCACCTCGTGGTCCTGCTTGGTGACACACACCAGGACAGCCCACAGTGGCCCGGTAAATCACCGGCAGATGATTAAGGGGGGGAGAATCATTTGACATGCCAGGGCCGGTCGTTGAAACTCCCCCCGCCTCAGACGTGTAGCTACACCTCAGAGAGCGGCGGGACGCAGTGTTTGTTTCCACCCACCAGCAGGACTCGCACGGCCATCATGGCAGCGGCGCCCGTTGACACAGTGCTGTCCATTAGGATGACATGATCTTCGCTGATGTCTTTGGGCAGACGCAGGTAATGCAGCTGGCGGGGCCAGAGAGAAGGAGACAGGTTGCCATGGTTACAACGGCGGGAAGGGTAGTTACCAGGGAGACGCACGTCATGTCGAGAGGGGGAAAAAGAGAGAAAAAAAAAAAAAAAAACAATCAAAATGTGTTCATCTCGCGTTGAAAGTGAAGACAGGAATGTTTGGATTTGAGTAAATAAACATTTTTAAATGACGAGGCTGCTTGCAGTGACTGCTTCTGTCCACCTCTGGCTCTCCAGACTCCAGGTTGGTCTGGATCAGGATTTTGCCAATGCGGACGTCCTTGCACACGGCCCTCAGGGCAGGCTCCATGGTCTCTCCTGCGCGTAGGACCGACACGCCGGTGATCTGCAAAGACATAGGAGCCGGTGTTACCGAGTACACGCTCACACACAGAGGCACACACACCAAGTACACACTAGAAGACCTTAAGAAATGCTCACCCCTTTCCCTCCGTAACTGTGGCCTTCGTACTCGTGGCCCTGCGGGGTCTGAACCCTGCAAGGCTGAAACAAAACTTCCTTTATTGACACACTTTATTTTGACATGATGCTTCCACATCTCTGACCAGCTTCATCTCAGTGACCCGTAACACTCCTAAACATCTGTGTACACGTTGCAGCTGAGGACATAAAGCCACCTCAGAATTAAAAGCATATTCGACAAAAAAAAAAAAAAAAAAAAAAAAAAAAAAAGAAGGCTGATGAGATAGAAACACAACTGTGGCAAATTCCTGCAATGTTTTTTCCCCCCTACCCGTCCTCAGCTGTACCTCCAAATTACACATTTTTGTTTAATTTCCTGGCTTCTTCATGACTAAGCATGAAGCTCACACTCCTGAGGGAAGCTATCTGGCTATTTAGCTGTTCAGATATTAGGCACTGAAAAGGTAGATTTTCTTTTTTAGGTTGTGTTTTTGAGCCTTCTCACTAAAAATAGGGAAGTCGTGGACTTGAAAAGCCAAGGAACTGCGGAGTGGCACAATTCTCTCAGAGAATTATGCAACTCAGCGGGGTTACAAATATTTTCAACCCCTCTTGGCAACCGTTGACCTGATAAAGCAGCAAAACCTTACTGCATATACTATATTCTTCCTTCCCTGGAAAGTTTTTACCGCCTATTATATGATTTAATATTCGTTTTTAATGACTACGCTTGCAGGCACTGAGTTACATGCACTGAGTGCAATGATTTATTTTGAGAGATTTTATTTGATGATATTATTGAAGGGGTTTGTATCTCTGATGAAGAATCAGTCAAACTACGTGATCATGGTCACTTGCACAATGTTAGTATTCACCGAGCGGTAGAAGCTGGCCCACCTGAGACGGCAGAAATGTCAATGCATGTTCGATGAGAAGTCTCATCAATCTCTTCGAGTAGAAAATGAACTCGTCCCGGCTGGTCTCTTTATTCCTGCGTTGGAAACAAGCAATTCACTGTTCAGCGCCCACACGCGAAAAGGTGCATATCGCGACACGGGGGAAGTGGGCGCGAGCTTGCGGCAGCACCTGATGATGGTGTGGAGACCTCGGACCTGCGGCGTGCTCTCCAGCACGCTGAGCGTCTGCGGCAGCGGCTGCGTCTGCTGGGCGGAGGCCAGGAGCGCCCTTTAGAGACAAGGAGATGAAGTGTCACCGTGCGATTCTTTATGCCGTCGCTGGAACAAGATTATTTGGACGTCAGTGGGCAGTCTTTGAAGTCAGGGGTTCCCAAAGCAGTGTTAGAACCCACTGAGGGTTTAGAAAAAAAAAACTAAAAAAATTGAATATCGAAAAATTGAGATGAAAATGCCTTAAATGACCACTGAAAAGTTTTAGAACCCCTGCTTTCAGTCCTGCAGGGGTGTGAAGGAGAAACATGGCTCATCGTACCTGACGCTGAGCTCACGCTGCATTAAGAGAGGATCAGAGAAACACAGTGAATCTTGTGAAAACATCAAGTTCGCCTCAACATCTTTTCCGGCCCTCGGTCAAAAAGTCTTTAAGTTCTCCACCAAAGAAAGGAAGGTTTGAAAAACATTTCTGCTGCCTGGTTTGATTTTGTGATTTATGGCTGGACAGTGGATGAAACTACTGCGTGTTTCAATCATTTCCACAGGGCGTCGCTGAACTGAGGGAATTATTCAAACTTTATTGTCTCCATGTGGACGAGAGACGAGGCCTGCAGTCAAGGAAAAGAAAGGCTTTGTTCCTCAAACGGACAGTGCATAGTTTATCCGGTCCACTCAGTGGAAATCATTGGATTAACTTGGAGAAACATTCGGGATCCACTGGATTAGCAAATATTTCTGCTTTGTAGTGGGGCGAGAAAAAAAGAAAAGGTACTAAATTTGCTTAGTCGTGCTGAGATGGAAACGTTTAACTCAAATCTATGCTCAAACACTAAGTTGCAGCTTTCCGACACACAGGGGCGCCGCCAACTAACGTTCCCAGTTTTTTTTTTCCTCCCCACCTCACCTCTTCCAGCTGGCTGTGAACGTGTTGTACTATCAGATCGATGGCCACCATATTGCCTCCACCTTGGAAGGGGCGGGAAAAAAAAAAAAAAAAGAAGAAAAGAGGAAGAGGCCGGTTGTCGCTTTTGTTTTTCTCCGCAATGCAGAGATCAAATTGGCAGAAAATGCGTCCGTCTCACCTCTCGGAACCACGATATCAGCCAGCCTCATGGTCGGCTCAATGTACTGCTCAAAGGCCGGCTTCACAAACTTGTTGTACTGCTTGATGACGCCTTCAATGTCCCGTCTGCGCTCAGTGATATCCCGGCGGAGCCGGCGAACCAACCGTATGTCTGAGTCTGTGTCCACAAAGATTTTCATATCCAGCAGCTGCAGGAGGGAAAGAGTAAACAGCCCTGAACATTTCAATCATACTCGCTTCGGCAAAAGCAGCTGCTCAAACAACAAACGCCTGGAGATTTGCTTCCTTTCACTGGAGCAGACCAAAAGGGGGGAAAAAAAAATAAACAAAACAAACCCCATTTGGTTTACCTGGAGAAGTTCTTTGTCTGCAAAAGCCATGATTCCTTCGAATATGATGACACTGGCCCCGTAGACGTTTTTCTGCATGAAGAGGACAGAAAAATCTTCAAAGCTGAACAAGCACTTCAGTGTTTGCAGTATTAGAGTAGTAATTCAAGAGGAAATGGCTAGTGACAAAACAGATGAGAACACCACAAGTCTGGATTATTATTTTTCATACCAACTTCCGTCCTCTTGTTTTCGGCAATCACGTAAAATAGGCGAACGTCAGCGTGTTCCTTACGAGAAAACTCACCCAGTCCTTTTGTCTCCGGTGTGTGGTGAAGTCGTACACCGGGATCTTCACGCTCTTGCCCTGCTTCAGCTTCCGCAGGGTGGCCACGAGCAGCTTGAAGTCAAAGGCCGCCGGGTGGTCAAAGTTGTAGTCGTTGCTCGCCGCCAGGGCCTGCTCCTCGGCCGACAAGTCCTGAAAACATCGAAACAACACCACACTCCTGTTCAGGGTCAATGTCCAGAATTGGTTTGATACTAATAAAGTATAATAAATAAATTACTGCATACTTTGATATAACTGTCTACTGGGAAAACGCAGGTGATATACCAAGTCGTTCAACTTAAAAAATGCATCTTAATGAAACAAAAACGAAAAATGACGCTTTTCAAATTTTTTTTTTGTTTCTACTTGATCGAATTCCTTTAGCCTGCCCTTTATTCAATTTTCTGAAATTTCACACTCAAAAGCGATCAATGGAAAAGGCATAAATGCCGTGATTAAAAACATGTTTATTACGATGTACATTTTATGACAAAAAAATAAAATCAGCTTTAAAACAAACAAAAAAAAAAAGATCCTGTATTAGAGCATTTACTTTGTAACTAGAATTGGATTTTTTTGGGTGAAATTTGTATCCTTCAGTATTATTTTACCAACTATAAAGACTGCATAAATAGATAATGCCCTGTTGGGATTACTGCCTGATGTCATTGTTGCAAAACTGTGGAAAACTGTAAATAAAAACAAAACCTTGTGAGTGACTTGGTCTTGTAACACCACAAAAGTAAAATTAGAAACAACATTTACTCCTGTTTATCAACATCTCAAAAAAAAAAAAAAAAAAATCCATGGACAATACCACAATTTTCTGGATCTTGTGCTGCCATATCCTATTATGATCTATCTGCTGTGTCCCTCTGTCCTGGGCATTCTCTCCTATTTACCACCTGTGGTTTGTTCTCTCGTTCGTCTGGCTTTATTTTAGTCCCGCTATTTTTTCGTTGGTCTCCTGGTGGTTGTTCGGTCCTGTGACGTTCCTGTGTCATAGGACTTTTTCTAAAAAGTAATAAAAGAAAAGCAATATTCTGCCTGTGTCTTTGGCCCTCCCACCTCCAGGATTACATTTTAGGAGCCTGGAGCGACACCTACTTCACACCCAGATGCAGTGTCAAGTTATGACTGTCCAAGTTAACAAGACTAAAGACGTCAGTGCAAACTGCATGTAGCAACAGGAGTTATTGACAATCACAGGATAAACAGAGAGTTCTAGTTCACGATTCAAGTTATATAAATACTGATTGTGTTTGATATCACACCTTTTTGATTCAATCTTCCTACAGGACGTATCTTTCTCATCTATTTGAGCTTTGTGTCGCACAGCAGCCATCTCCTTCTCAGATAAATTTAAACAGAATTTGATTCTTAATTTTTGCAGCACAGCGTCACTCCTACCACCAAGTCTCTTAACAGCCAGCGGATATCTCTGTGTATTTTTAAACTCCCAATTGTGTCAAACCCAATTTGCTTCCCGCAAACTGTCAGTGCAGCTTATAAAGCTACATTAGATTGAATAAGACCATTAATTCAATGCAGAGAATGAAGTTTATTGTCGAGTACAATTCTGCATCATCCCAGCTATCACTATTATAATTATTACAGTGGAAGTATTTTATCATCTGGATGTGTTGTTTAAAATGGAGTTAAAATTCAATTTCTTTGTATGTCCTTCAATAGACCCCCCCCCACCGCCCCTTGCATCGTCTTACAATTTAATCGGTCTTTTGATGTTGAATATATCAATGCGCTAAATTGCTGGCTGTAATTAAAGACATCCATGCGGCGGGGTAATTAAATCATAACTGTGACAGCAGAAAAATGATTACTTTGAGGTGCTGTAGTGACATTTCAAGTCAACAAAACATTTAATTATGAAGATTTATGCCCGCAATGAGCCCTGCAGAAACGACAGCGGTGAGCAGAAGACGTCCCTCACCTTATAGAAGGAATCCATAGACAGTAGCACAACCCACGGCACATCCAGAGCCTCGATGATCTTATTGGCCACGGTGGTCTTCCCTGAGGCGCTGCCCCCACACAACCCTGCACATCCACACAGCATTTCAAAGGCCCATTATGTGTGTTTTTTAGAGTGTGTCCAATCTTGTCTGGCAGTATGCAAACGATATGCGCGACGGCACTAAAGGGCTTATGGATATAATAAACAGGACAAACAGGCAGGTTCTGCAGCCACAGCCTGGCATGAAGGTGGTGAATGAAACCCGAGCGGTCGGGAGGAGCAGGGACGGCGTCGTACCGATGACAAACGCCTCTTTCGACTGGGCGCCGTGCTCGTCGTACCAGGGCGGCCGGCCAGCGGTGTAGATGGTGCGCGTGCCCGTGCGCAGCAGAGGGGGTTCGGTTTTACTCAGCGAGGTAGCGCTCTTCCTGCGAGGGGCCCCGGCAGGGGGCAGGAGCCGGTCCAGCGAGTCTTCCCCACTCCCACTGGAATGACAGCAAACACCAGGGCGGGTTAGAGCCAGAGCTCTGACCGAAGAGGGTCTGAACACTGAGAGGAAAAGCAGGCAGCAGAAAACAAAGCCAATGTTTTCTCATCCGTTCAAACCAAAGTTCATTTTTTTGGTTATTTTCTCTGTATCTCTTTTGCTTGAATGCTGGATTGATGCCACTACAAAACTAACATGGCAACATCTTGCCGCTCAGATCTCTAAATATCAAAAAGGAGAAAAGCCTTTTGTAACTGGAATTGTAACAAATGACAGAATAAGAACGGCATCCCATAAATAATCATAAAAAAATGAACAAGCACAAAGAATAAACGAGACAAAAATCTCTAACTTGAAAAAGAGGATTTTAAAATCAACCAAAATTGTTTGTATCTAAGATGCTAAAAAAGATGATGCCAAAGAAAAGAAGAAAACACTTTCACCTAAATACAAGAAATTTATATTTAATTTTATGATCAATACATAGGTTTTACATCAATATCTGCAAATATTTGAAAGAACTCACCAAAAGTACTCGAATGGACTAAACGGAGTTGGTAGCTTCTGCTTGCATTGCCACAACATTAATGTTAGTACACAACCTTTAAAATTTTCTTTGTCAAAAATATTCAAACTCAAACACTCAGCCTGTTCTTGTACTTTATTACTGTAATTACTTCTTTACATATTTATTTGCACTGCCTCCCCCCTCCTGTTCCATTCGCGCTGTCTGCTGGTCCTGTCTTGTACCCGCTGCTCTACTTGCCTTGTAATTGCCCACAGGGGAGAAATAAAGTTTTTTGAATTGAATTGTTTCTCACTGCAGGGTTTCATTCTAGATGTATGATTCAGGCCAAACTCATAATCTGAAACTCTGTAAGTCAGCAGTATATAAATATATGCATATACAAACAGGACTGTCTCAGAAAATTAGAAAATTGTGATAAAGTTCTTTATCTTCTGAAATCCAATTAAAAAAACAAAAAATACTTTTTCATGATATTCTAATATTCTGAGATAGGATTTTTGAGTTTTCTTAAGATGTAAGCCATAATCAGCAATATTAAAATAATAAAAGGCTTGCAATATTTCAGTTGATTTGTAATGAATCCAGAATGTATGACATTTTTGTTTTTGAAATTTTATCATAGAAGATAAAGAACTTTATCACAATGTTCTAATTTTCTGAGACAGTCCTGTATATAAAGCATGTGTGAAAAATAAACTATCAATAAAGTACTATGAATAAACTATCAATATGAATCTTCTACTTGCAGTAAAGTGAACTAAAATTTTTACCCTCTGGGAAAAAGTCACAGATCAATAGAGTCCTTGCTATAGTTTGAGGAAGTTGTGTGTTTCTGATTGTGCAGTGCCGATGTGCCTCCCAGCCAGAAAAATTCAAGATACATGTTAACACTCTATTAAATTGATTTCTGCTCTACGTGCTCCTGCAGTAACAGTCCTCAGTGCTTACCCATTTGTCATAATCTTTTGTGCAGTTTTAAATTGGACTCTAAAAAAAGGACCTCAGTGTCTGCGAGAAGCATAATAGGTGTTGGTTATTTATGTATCAATAGGGGAAAAAAACAAACAAAAACAGCAAAGAACATGTATGTTTGTTTGAGAGATTGACAACTCTGAGCTATTTCAAGCCAGACAAAACCTTTTATGCAGGAAGGAAAATTACAAGTGCTTACACAGGGATTGTGCATGTCATCCTTTGGAACAGTTGGCTGCTATGTTACTAAGTGGTCAGACACAAGTAATGTACAGTTAAATCAGAACCCTTTCTTTTAAAAAAAAAATCATCTCCTGTTGTCAACATGGATTGTTCAAGAATTTGGGTTGAATCACTGCTGATGTTCAACACTTTAAAGCACGTTGCAGTCCCATCCCACAAATTCTACCATTTACTTGAAAGAAAAACAAACATTCAGCTATTGCTTCATATTAACCGAGGATACATTCATCTTCTCCACACCCACTGGAGGTAATTAAAAATTCCACTAGTAACTCGGCTCCTAATGTTTCGTAAAACCACTTGTTCTGTGAGTGCAAAACTGTGAATGGGCAGACAAGACTAATGACTGCTTTCCATATTCAACAGACGCAGTTCAGTAACGACACGCTGCAGGTCCTCCGGGACTGTAAGCAAATGAAACTCCATGCTGGATTTCACAACAAAACTACGAGCACACTAACCTAAATTCATGCGTTGCTCTAACCTCTCAGCAACCCCCTGCGTGTGAGGATAATTCCAACAGTTTTCAGCACGTGCCCTATTTTTCAACATCTTTTTGGAAGTATAAGATGAAAAAGTACACAACTACCTGAGAGTATAATTGAGGTGAATCCCTTTAGCCAGTAACCACAACACAGTGGCTGCATGATCAAGAAAATAACAACTTGTTTTTGTAACTCTCAGCACCAATCGTTAATATAAATGACCCATTTATTGTTCCATATTCGAGAGAAATTGGGGCTGAAAGGAAATGCTAGAAAACAGGACAGGAGAGTCGCTGAAGAAACAACAAGATCACAAAGAGTCCTATAGGGCGGCAATACGGGAGGTTTGTTTTTTTCTTAAATCCAAATTTGCTGAAATACGGACGGGGTTGGATTTAAAAACAGTAACTTTTAAATGCCTTTCAGCCAGGTGCGTGTATTTTAGACTGTATTTTAATGGAAGGCGGTTCTACCTTGATGATAAGACCCCTTGTCAAAGGAGATGATTCTGAATAGCAGAACAACGGTAATTTACAGCAAATCCAAAACAGCACTACGTCCGTTATTGTCAAAGACTCCTATAGTTGGCACCAGACATCATGAGATTGGTCTCAGGACCTACATTCAAATTGATACCAGCATCTAATCAACCCTGGCACCCAGATAGAAAAGTAGAAATAAATAACTGATCAGATATTTCACCTAAAAAAGATGATCTAGATTGTCTTCATATAAGCCAGCATACATATTGAATCCAGTCTATCTGTGAAAGGTCAATATGAGACAATTAAATCATCTGACCAATGTTGATCAACCTCGTTTTAAACTTTCTTCTGACATTTAAACAATTTCCAGAAAATTTCAGAGTACACACAAATGTCTACTGTTGGAGTACTTTGGGTTTTGGAAAAGTGCAAACACTGAGTGGATGCACTTAGATGCAAACATCAAACTCAAAACATTACATGGAATCCTTTAAAATTACTATTTCTATGATTTAGAACCCTCATTTGCCTTGTATTTGGACCAAAAAAAATTCAGATAATCAGGTCCATGATCAAACATACTAAAACTGTTGTATCATAGCCTATTATTAGGCAGCACAACATACCCCATCATCTTTTCAGCAACTATTTTTAGCTGACACGACACCCAGCGTGCGAGTTGAACATTCGCGCTCTGTGAGAAAACTGGCATCCTGCTTGCGTAAAGAGGAAACAGCAGCCATCTCTTACCTGCCGCCTGACCTCAGAGACCAGCAGCCAGAGATCCTGGCTCCCGTGCAGTCCAGCAGAGTCATATCTGATTCGGACGACAACTTCTTGTTCTCCAGCTTGCCTGGTGCCACTGTGACTTTGGCAAAACGCTTAAAACAACTGAGAGCAGCCCTGAATCAAGGGCGGACGTGTTCACCTTATTAAATCCAGGTGAGTTCTGTGTCATCCAATCCCAAACCTGAAACACCAGCTTCTTCAGTTGATATATTTGTCCTGATGCTGTACGTGTGCCCGGGTCTCTCCCTGGCCATGTCTTTCCATGTGTGACAGGTTGTAAGAGGATCACTGCAATGCTGGCCACAGAAAGCTGCCTAGCTGGTATTTATAGGGGCACCTTTAAGCAAAGAGGACAGGACAAACATCTTCTGCTGATCCTTCACTTTGTTCGCTTATCTGGTTCACAAGAAGCTAGGTTAAACCTTGACCTACAACCACACTGCAAATATTTACTGTATAAATATGATATATTTAACCTGAATGGACACAGGAAATGCCACCAGCAAGGAGTACTAAGAAAAATGGCTATCATAAGTGTGTCATTCCAGAGACAAAAGTAAAATCATACATTTCCCCAAGATGGTATAATGAAGTTTCCAAAACAAAACAAATCACACACACACACACACACACACACACACACACACACACACACACACACACACACACACACACACACACACACACACACACACGAAGGCTGCAAGCCTTAATTATTTAAGGACCTTCTAAATGATCACTTTTTTTTTTTCAATTATCAAATGACAAGTGTCATTCAATTGCCAACATTGAGGGGTTAATTAACTTGACAGGCAAAATATTCAATTTTACAAATCAATACGTAATAACAACAAACGTCAAAGAAAATATTTGAAATCACAATTTGGGTGTACGTTAAACAATTAGCATTGTCAGTCACAAGAAATGGTCTGAGTAAGTTTGCTCTCTTAGCATACATTAGCATCTGTTAGCTTGACGTGTCTTGGCGTCTTTTAGCCGTGTCTGAGCGGCTGACAGCCATGTGTTAGCTTACATTTGTTATGATTCGGCCGTTTTAAAATCTTATCTCTTTGCCTGAAACACCAACATTGGAGACTGCACTACTTTTGGGATACAAGTAGCCCTTTGACCATTTATTTTGTACCCAGAACCATGCGTTAGCCTATTTCAACCCTGTACTAGCATAAGTTGTTATGTTAGCACATCATTAGCTTGTCCATATTAGTACACAGCACTGCAACAGCAATGAAATAAACGCAGACAAATCACTAACACCTGATTTGAGACAATTCAATCTTCTTTCTAATGTTGGCAATGTTTATCCCTAATAACATTTGTCCGTGGCGTGAATGCCAAGAGGACACATGAGAGGCGAATGTGCAGGCAAGAAATGGCAACTCAATCATGAACAATTGGAACTTAATGACAAGGCATTTTTGTTTTTCAATTGGTACCTTTAAGAAAAAAACAACAATTATTTCATGACTTACGTTGGACTCCCATGTTGGGATTTTGATGAGAAACACATTTTATGGTATAGTATTTATCCAATCTGTTCTACAGACTGGTCGGGAATATGCAGATTGGGCCGGAGCTGTACAAATATTAAAGGTTAAAAAAATAGTAACTTTTTTTTGACCAATTATCAACACAAAACGACAAAAGAATTGATTAATAATAATGTGAATCCACATGTTTCTCACCGACTGTAAACTACTGTACTAGTAGTAAGAGCAGGTTCTCTTCCGGGTGTGTGTGACGCAGGAGTGTGTTCCAGCGACACCTTCGCCTTTATGCAACCGCTGTTCTGTGACAAACCTGCACAATTGATATGTGTGTATATATATATATCCACAGGTACAGGTGGGCTGGGGAAACTGCGTGAAACATCACGATTGTAACACAAACCGCTGTCTAGTCGCTGTTTGGACAAGGGGGTGGGTAGTGGTGGGGGAGCCGGTGGTTGACATGGATAACCAGAACGCCAGCTGCGGACAGTAACAGCCGATAAAACAAAATAGAACCCGCAAGAACTAAAAAGGTAACAAAAACCTCAAACCCAGGTGAAGACATTAATCTCATGTACCTGTCCGATCGGGATGACATTATTTTCCCGCACTCCGTTTCCAAGGGGATCTTGCGACCTCGGAGTCGGCATCGGCTGGTTAAAGCCATGATGAGATGCCGCTAAGCCGCAGTGGGATTCTGGGAAATGTAGTCTTTCAGCATGGCCCCAACTGCGACCTCCTTTATTTTATTTTATTTTTTTTAAATAATATTCTCATGTAATTCCCCCGTCATTTTTCCACAATTTTTTGGCTTCGTTTAATTTTTTTTTTTTTTTTACACTTTAAAAAAAAAATCAGATAACATGAAAAAAATACAGCAAGAGAGGAATCGTTCTAGTAAGTCACATAATAGTTATAAATTGAAAAACGAGATTGTCATAATGAGGCTTTGTCCATTACAGTTTGCTGTCAGTCTATTTGTTGTACAGATAGAAAACCTGTACTTGGCGTCACCCTGGGGGTCCACGGCTGCTCAAAAGGAATGACTGGATTCCCATTTGAGTTCAGTCCAGTGACTTCATCCACATTTTCCATTAAACTGTTCACGAAATCCTCCCAAAAGAACCTGTGAAGGGGAGAAATAGATTCCTTTTAACGTTTAACGCTAAGGTCAGACAATTCCTAGCCACCAGGGAGCAGCAAAATCACACTGTGAATACAACAATGAATACAATCTTTCCCAATAAATGCAATTTTTGAAGAAGAAACAGTTGTATGTTTAGCTTTTTGCAGATAATTCAATTGGACTTGCAGTCCAAATTATGAAAACAATAATAATGCATTTATCAAAGGTCTGTACAAACAGAAGAACTTAGACTAGGACACAATGAAATCAAAATAAAAACATTTATCAATTTGTTTATCTATCATGCCTGTCTTGTAGTGCTTTTCCCCAAAACTCCTGAAGGAAATAAATACCGTTTAAATTTACCATCTCATTTGAATCTGTCCTTGAATAAGAATCAGATTTTATCAATACAAGAATCAATTCTGTCAGTTTGGATTCTTTAGCAAGTCCCGGTAGGCTTGCATCTTAATCAAAATGACATCAGTGTTTGCAGCTATAAGCTGCTGCATGATAACAAGACTCTGAAGCCATTAAATCTATATGCAGTAGCTATCTCAATCTAAATACATTATGTATATACAAATATAGATACACACACACACACACACACACATATATATATACAGTACAAAACAATACAGTAGTCAAATAAAACTTAGCAATAAATTATCAAAAAACAATCATCTTTAAGATCTCATTTTAAATTTTGGCAGTAAATTAGTTACCAAAAACCAAAACTGTAGGAAGTGTGAATAAAGGAAGAAAACAAAACCAAGCAGAAATTATTCAAATTATTGAAAGTGTCAGTTGTTGTGGTCAGAGGACTTTCACCATGTCAGAGATTTAAGTCTGAAGTCCACCCCTTTTTTTTTTACTATTGAAAACAATCTGAGACCATCTTTTGTATTACAGAGGATAGAAACTCATTCAGAGTCTTTATTGGTAAAGCCGGAAGAAGAACATCATCCCAAAATATCTGAACATTTTAAAACCAAAGACAACAATCCGGATGTGGAGCTGAAAGTGGAGTCTTGCTGGAACCCGAGATCTCGGTGTAACAACAGCCTCCTTACTAAAATAGGAGGGAAGAAGTGTTTGCACAGCATACTATTTTCAATCACTTATCATCTTTTTTTAGGACTGCAGTTTTCTCTCAAACAGGATTTCTTGCTACTGTGCGCTCGAATTTAACGTCAGTGTCCCTTGAACAGTCGGGCACTGAAGGAGGTATCGACAAGCTCGGAGGCGCAAGATTGATGGATTAGACACTTTGGCACTGGTTCCAGATTCCTATCTGGAGCCATGAAAGGGCAAAAGGGTTGGTACTTTTTATTTTTTCCTCCTTTCTGCATGCCACGGAAATGAAAGGCACCGTTTTGATCGGGAAAAAGCTGCAAATGGAGATGCAGATTATATGAGATTATATGTGGAGTTTAATTTACTTCCCCTGTTGGATTTGATGTCTGGAGATTATCTCTTAGTCCCCTATATCTGTGAAAATCCTTACATTTGGGAAATATCACAGCATTGCCCTCCAACAAAGAAGAAAATGCATACATATGAAGGTGATATCCAGCTGTGTTGCTATATTGAAAAATTGGTTCCCTCATCATTTCCTGCTGCTGCCAGAGTCACTTCATCCTGGCACAAAAGAGAATCGCTCGCTGCTTGTGAACCAGCACGGAAACGCTGCAGAACCAACAGCTGAACAGTGACCTGAATTTCACCGCCCAATCTCCTCGAACCCGAGCTGCAGATGATTCTCATGACATTATGCATGCTCGGTTCCCGCATTATTCATAAAATGTTTAACTGTGTGCTTCAGGGCAGGTTTCAAAGCTAAAATATATTGCTCACGAACCTTCACCCCGGCTGAGCAGCTGCAGGTTACGACCCTCTTCTTGAACCTGAAGCTGCAGCACCTGCTGCAGAAGCTCCTGCCGTAGCGTCTCTTGCACGAGGCCCATACGCTCCAGCTTCTCCCCATTCAGACGCAGCAACGCGCGGCCTGGAAGTCCACAGCTGCTTAGTCTTTATCACAAAACTTTTGAGTCTTCCGTTAAACATGATTTCCATTTCACCGAGGAGCGTACAGTATGTACCTGTGATTGCGTGATGGGAGAACGCCTCCACGTAGGTCAAATAGTTGTGTGGGCAGTGTTTCTTCAACCATTTACACACATCCTGTTGTGACCAGAGCACAACTGGGCGGATCAGGCTGGGCTGCGTCGGGCTGGTGTGATATATCCCATAATTGTCACCGGAACGATACTGCGGCCAGACATACAAACAGGAAGAAAACAGGTCATCGCTCGGAGCGTTATTGTGCTGGGAAAAATGTTTACTCCACGTATTGTTGACAATCAGATGAGAGATCACTGTCTCCTTTGTGGCACTGAGTTAATATTAAGCAGAATACAGCCACACGAAGGAGCACAATAACAGATACAAAAGCAAAATAACAATGTCTCTGTAACTTTTTTCTTAATCTGCTTTTGCAGTCAACACAGATCAATATTGCACAGTGCTATTGTTTTGGCTGGAGTTTCTTAGTGGGGATACACATGGCTAATGGCTTAAATGGAACTGGTTTACTGTTTGTTGGAATTTTTACCGCAATGCATGTTTCCTTTATTGTAATTATAAAAGTATCAATGAAAACAATTCTATAACACTTTAAATGTTTGGTTTTAAATATCTGAACTTAATATCTTAATAGGAAGAGTGGGTGTGTACTTGTACTTCATATTATGTAATGGTGGACTTGCACTGTCTATTACACTACATTTGCATCAGACTACAGCTTTACAAAGTTTCATTACTTCAGTGAAATTAATGCCGTGTGCTTGTCTCTGTTTTTTTCTTGTTTTTCTTTTCCAAAAAAAAGAAGAAAATATATACTGTGCGTCTTACACTGTCTCAGAGAAAATAATCAACCCAGTGTTTTAATCGCCTCTGAAGCTTGTCGGCGCTTTTCAGTATTAAAATTCACCATGCCTGCGGGATGTTTAAATCTTTCACATTTGAGATATGTTATGGCGAATTACATAAACACGGATGACAAGTGAAGAGAAAAACAGCATAATGTCTTAAGCTTGGATGCCATAAGTTACCTAAACGACAAATTGTCCAAGAAGACGTTTCCTCAGTGGGTGTCCTGACAGTGACGAAGATGGCGATGATGACTGTTCAAATGGTATTAGGATTCGGCAAAATGATTTTGATCATTTGCATACCCCAAAACATTCTGAGTCTTTTGTATAAAAGCAAACGCACAAGTTGTCACCAAATCAGTTATTCAGTTCTTTTAGTCTTTTTCTCTTGTTTCCCTCCTTTCTAGCCCATGTATTATAAACGGTCGCTTTGAACACTGCGGCTCGCTTCTGGCAGAAGACTTAAATCTGCAACTTTTCGCTGCTTCTTTTGAATTTTTACTTTTTTTGTCAGTTGTTTGTCTGGGTTTAGTAAACCAATCGGAGTACCAGAAGTATCCAGGTCAGGTACTCTCAAGAAGAGAGGTGAGCCATTTTTACTAAAAATCATTGTTGCGGCAGTTTGTTGACATACGAGTTCCTTTAAGTCAAGTGGCGATACAGGGGAATTAAAGAAGGATTACACACACAAATCCCGACAGGAATTGTGGATCCCGAGTGCCACAGTAAGAGGTATTTGCGGTATTTAATAACAAATAACATGCAGGGGGAACATAGGGCAGGAGCCGAGGGGCAGTAATTCATAGGGGAGACTTTTGAGAAAACACATGCGCAATATTCCAATTTACACCTTGGAAGTGAGAATAATGTGTGTGCATTTCATGGGTGGAGGAGGTAAGATTCAAAAGGCTCCCTCTATGTGGCTCCACAGAAGTACCAAGCTGGTGGTTTTTGGAGGGGCTTTTGAACCTTCAGTATATCTGCCTCTGCTCCAGCCATCCAGTGTGACCCCTTTCTCCTAAATATTGGGTCCAAGGAACTCCTCGAAGGTGTCGAGCGAAGGGGCTGCTCCCCTCTGGCGTCGCCTCAGCGAATCACCTGCCTCCATCTCACCTTCTCCTCTGCAACCTCTTTCTCATACAAACGAACTTCACGAAATTATTCCAGATGGCGAGTTTATATTCTGGGGGATTCATACTTCATGTACATCAACAGATGGTGAAGGCCTTTTAGCAATATCTGAGGCGCAGTGTGAGCTTGCTCTTTCATTTAAGCGCTTAATAACATGCGTTTTTTTGTTTTCTTTTCTGTTGCTCTGTTGTGGAGTAAGTTTGACAAACTTTCTTCAAATACCCCCAAAGGGACAGGAAGAACAGGATTTTCTGGACGGGTGGGCCTGGCCAAAGAACAGGTTTTTTCTACTCGCCGGATCCCCACCACCACTGGTTCAAACCTCCATGTAATGTGCGACAAATTCATCGCATGCCAAAAGTTACATATCTCTGCCTCTCGTTCTGTTCTGTTTCGCTGCTCCCGTCACTTCATCTGCCCAAACCTGTCTCACTGTGACCAACACACAACCATACAAGAAAACAAGTGGGATACCAGCTATTTAAAAATGTGTAGAGTGAAGAATTGGTGTTGAGAGAGGCTTAAAACAGAGAGGCTGACAGGACAGGTTCACAAATCTGGATGCGGTTTCAACCTCATTAAAGTGCACGGGAGCTGATGCAGACCACACATGCATGCAGATCAAATGCTCCACGGATGTGAACGTGCAAAAACAGTAGGGTGGACTGCCGAACACGCCGCAGCACTGGTGATCGTGAGTTTTAAATGCGGAGGGCTAATTCAAACCAGGCCTTTGATCACTCTCTCACGTTTTAAAAAATTCAGGGAGATTAGGGTTTTTCAGATCCAGACGCCTGCTGGCTCATATTTCCGGAGTCAGTGGGGCAAGAGTTGTGCCGGAGGTCTGGTCCGCGTAATAACTCTATCTGCTAAAGCTTCAGCGTTCCCTATGGGATAAAGTCTGAAATCTGCAAAAGACATCTCAACTCTGAAAATAATATATGATCAGATTAACAATTTACGAATTCTGGCTTTGAAATCCTGATGGGGTACCAAGTCATAGCTGGATAAGGGATTGTTTTGTCTCTAGTGCAAAAACTAAATAAAATCAGTTAGATAATTAAGTTAAATTGGTTTAGTCGAAAGACAGTCATGAACTTTGTTCTGCGAACCTGCTGTTGGTTGGACAAAAGCAGCAAGTACTTCATTTTCAAAAATGGGGATGTTTCAACTCAGTCAACTCAATTTGGTTCAATAGACAATCCTGTGCTGGCCAATGGACATGAATTCATTCATTCATTCATTTAATATCCACGCTGTTCATGCTGCACTCTGGGTTGCGGGGGTGTTGGAGCATTTCTGCGCTGTGATTGGGCGAGAGGCAGGGTTCAACCTGGACTGGATGCCACTTGATCATAGCGTCACATATACGGACACACAACCACCCACTCATTACATTACATTATATTACAGTCAATTGGCAGACGCTTTTATCCAAAGCGACTTGCAAAAAGTGCAACTCAGTCGCCGAAGATCCGAAGTACCAATAGTCGGAAGTCAGAAGTGACCAAGTAGCCATCTCAGAACCAAATACATACATACATTCATTTCATCGTTAATTTTTTCTTTTTTTACGGGGAGGGTTGGTGGCTAAGTGCGATTTGTAGGGTGGCGGTTGGTGAAGAGATATGTTTTCAGCTCACGCCGAAAGATGGGCAGCGACGCCGCTGTTCTGACCTTTTTCGTGAGTTCGTTCCACCAATGACGAGCCAAGACCGAGGTGAGCCGAGACCGGTTCGATCGGCACCGAGTGATGGGGTGGACGGTCGCCAAGAGGTGGCAGATCGTAGGGGACGGGTAGAGACATGTGGCTTGACCACATCCACACCATATACTCCATATACTCGCTTGGTCAACATCATAGAGACATACGACTGTTCACTCTCGCTCACATATAATATAGACATACAAGTTACTCTCTCATCTTATTCGCTCAACCAGTGATCGGCCCTTTTAACTCATCGCCTCAATGCCCATTTCTTTCCTTCAACTATTTCATTAACCTCGGAAGGGATTTGAGTTAAAAGTTAAAATAACCATTACTGATCTCCTCCAGAGGAGATCCAGCTGTTTCTGCCTCCTGACAAATTTTTTTTTTCTGCCCCTCATCTCCCTGCTCCAGCGTGGAGCAGCAGGTTTCTCTTTTGATTTCGCGCACCCTTTTTATCTCGGAGCAGTATTCTCTTTCCTCGGTTTGCCTCCCCTCCTCCCCTTTTCTTTTCTCTTCTTTTGATTTAATATTTCTCACTTCCTGACAAGCAATCTTGTTGCTCCCATCATTAGAGGGTCCGATAGCTGAATCGGACCTCTCGCTAGGATCTTGCCGATTGTCTGGCGCTTCCCGTACTTCCGTCGCAGAAAACGTGACGATCATGTTTACATCCTTGTGGTACTGCAACTCATTCGATAATATGTGGACATTTTCATTTTTCCTCGATTGGACCAAAAAATAAATAAAAAGCTATTTTCACAACAAACCGTTGCCAGAAAGCAGAAAAGTAGGGAAAGAAATGCAAAATGCAACCGCCGGTGTGGTGACAATAAAAGAAGTCAGGGGACGGAGACGCTCTAATTTACGGTTTCTTCACGAAGCAGCATGCACGGTCTTGCCAGTGTGGTGAGTGGAAGATGTTGAGAAAGTCTAAATCAGGGATCTCAGACTCGCGGCTCGCGAGCCAATTGTGGCACTTGGAACAATGTTTTGTGGCCCCCTGCCTGAAATCAAATCTTTGTGTTAGTGAGGCCCATGTGTTTTTTTCTTACATGCATCTTTGGGTTTTATTCAGTGGGTTTAAAAGAAAACGGGAAAGGAAAAAGTAACTTTGCAGTGTATGTCTTGATTCAAAATTTGAAAACAGAATGATTTTTTGACGAAAAAATGTCTAGTGACATTGTTAAAATGATCTTTTCTTATTTCTCTAAAAACTACAAAAACAATAGCAAAAAAAAAGGCAAAATTAAAAAGATTGCCACCATTAGCCTTGTAAACATTATATCTCCTTTTATACATGCTACAATTTTCTAATAAATTATAGTTGCAAATTTTCCCACAGTGACAAGATTTTCTCTTTTAACTCAATAATATTTTTAAGATGTAATTTCATCAATTCCTTTTTAATATTCATTTCTAATATTCATTTGTCATGTATTTTCTTAGAGGAACAGTTCATTACATATAAAGATTTTTATAATTTACCTGTTTACCTCCTTTACACTAAAACAAAGGAAAAATGTGGACTTAGTGTTACTTCTAGGTAATGATTTTACTGGTCCGACCCCCTTGACATCAAATGAGGCCATATCTGGCCTAAATGGACATGAAAGTGGAATGGAAAGGGACAAACTATGAAATGGGAAAAACAGCGCAAACACCCAATGCTGGTTAAATTCATGTTCCTGAAGACAAAAAAAAACCAAACACGACATTATGTGCATCCTAAAGGACTGAAGCGGGCAAACAATGCCTGGTACACGACCCTGTTATCAGCCCAGTCCAGTTCTATGGTTGCAGCTTTAGCATCAGCTCATAACTGCCTTTTGAAAAGAGCTTTTCATGGGGTGAAGACAAAGGCACTGGCTCTGCTGCTGGCGACCAACGGCTTTAAACAAGGCCAGTTTACGGCTAAAAAAGGACAGATTGGCTAATACCGGATCAGATAACGGGACCAGAAAACAAAAAAAAAAACAATCTGAAAGAGGGTAACATCTAAAAGTAATTTTAAAAACAGCTTGCATGAAGTGATGTACAGAAAAAGGCTTTACGTAATGTGTCGCGCCGCTATGGCGATCACAGTCCGCAGAAAAATCAAGAAGTCTGTATCAAACTAAATGGTGGCCCTTTTTGCTCCAAGTCAACACAAACACACACACACACACCACACACACACTGGTGCTGCAGTGTGCTGCCGGGGCTAGAGGACCTGTTCTATTTAAAGTCATACTAAAAGGCTGATGGGCCCACCAACCCGCTGGGGAGAGAACAGCCTCCATTCTCTGCGAACACGGTGCCCATTTGCAACAATGGACGGTGGCCAGGCGGACTGAAAAAAATCTCGGTCTGTACATTTTGCTGCGTCTCTGGGAAGAAAGTGACGGGAGTTGCCGAACACCAACAACATGGAAATTTTAAATAAATATATAAAAGATTGCTGTGCCTCTCCGACTTACAGGCAGGATTGCTTTGTAACTTGTATTGAATGCTGATAACACAACATTTTAAACACTATGATCATTTATGAAGCACGGCCTTAATACCTAATCTGAATTGAAGTTTTTATGCAAAATGTACATACCGTACAAAAGTACTGTCACCCAATCACACAATGAATATTTAATTTAAAAATATGACTTCATTTTTGCTGTAGATATATTCATCTCATTCGGCAACATTTTGATATGCTCTTATCCTCGGACGGATTTCAGCAAATCAATGTTATGGATGACGTCAAACCTCTTAACTCTCAATTCATTTATTCATTCATTATTTCTCCTGAACTGGCCGTCATTGGGCAAGAGGCAGCGTCACCCCAGGACCAGTCGTCACACATAAAGGGGACAAACAACAATTTGCTCTGATTCTTACAACTGGGCAATTTTTTGGGTTCATTATTTTGTTCTGTGGGAAGAAACCAGATAAATGTAAACCCACAGGAAGGCGACCTGTGGGAATGGAACTGGGGATCTTGTTGCAGGTTGGCAAATACGCCAACTACCCCTACCACTATCAAAATGTAGCAAAACCAATCAAGGAAATTCAGGTTTCAAATTGCTAAAAATATTTGGGGAGGGGCGCTCAGTGCTGCCGGTTTCTGATTGGCTGTGTGCTCAGAGACTTGGTGGGAGAGGGGGGTCTCGATACTCCCAATTGTTTGAAAACAATCGGCAGCTAAAACCTGTCCGACAAGCGTTTGGCTGAAAGTATCTTTCTTTTTAAAATCCTTTAAAACAAATAAAAAGTACGGATTTCGGCGACACAAATGATCTCGTTGTCCCTCACAACATTCGGGGAGGGGCGTTCAGTGCTGCAGGTTCCCGATTGGCTGTTTTCGCTTAGAACCATCGGACCGTGTTCAGAAGCCTGCAGCCATCAGCCGGCTCTTTCATTTACTTCAACCGAGCCCTTTGTTCCATTTCGACCCGACATAAAGTCAAAGGACAAAGCAGACGCGAGACGGTCGGAGAGATTCCACGTCTCAATATGCACCTTGAAGTTGCCGCAATTGACAAAATTATAAAGGTCATCCCGTTTGTCTTTGTCCTTCATAGGACCGGTAAGTATTAACATTTCGGTCGACTTGAGGCGGAGTTTCGGTATCAAATTAGCTTTATACAACCTTTGGACGCCTGAGGTGAAGATCTTGGCATTTTAAAGTTGAGGTTCTTTGGTCAAGATGCAGATTTTGATTTTGGCAGGACTTATTTTCCACCTCATCGACCAATGTCCCCATATTCATCCTCTATCCTCGTAGGTGTTTGGTACCTGATAGGCCTCGGTGCCGGGCTGCTGCAGCAGCTTCACCGTCCTGCCCCCTGCCGTCTTCTGGCCACGTCCATCGTGCCAGGTCAGATTCCCGCCCGTCCTCCGGCTCAGCTGGTGCTTGAAGTCCTCGGGCAAGGCCCTGTACTCCACAGCTGGCCTGCAGAAACTGAAACTGGAAGCCGCTGGAGAGGGAGGAAAAAAAAAAACCAAAGCAAAATAACACAGCGAGGGGGGGAGGGGAGGGGTGTGCGTGAGTGCGCGTATTAGACAGATGACAAAGACAACATGAGAAGTCTGTGAAGAATCCGCAAACAAAAGCGGGCGCGCAGCCCACCTGGCCCATCGGCGATGAGGTCATTATGCAGTACCTGCTCATACCTGCTCTGACGCTGAGCAGGCACTATTTAAAGTTATTTAAGTCCCGACGTGCTGGAAATTAGCGCTCAGGAACAACTACTGTTTTGTGCAGAGCTTGCAGATGAATGTCGAGGCTGTTCAACGAGCCACTTTCTCATTATTACGGGAAGGCCTGTGGGCAGACGTCCAACCCACTCAACAGCAGGTGGCTTCTAACATGCAGTAATTAAAGAAAAAGTGAGGAGCTCCGGTAAACACGCCGTTACTGGCGCACATCCTGGCACAAAGCAACGGGTCATTACTGATTCATGTGCCAGATTGGGAGGATTTTCTTATCATGTTCGGAGCACGCTGTGCAGCTGTGTTTGCGTGTGCCACGCGTTTTTCCGCTATCTTAAATTGACTGAGAGAATTCGAAAAGAGGACGGCGGAGAAGAAACTGTCAGGGGGGTTGGGTGGGTTGGGGGACGGCGAGTTGTGGAGATGAAAGCCCGGCTTTTGGTTTTCTAGCCGCGCGCTCCTCCTTTTCTGTCATTCAACCCATCCCGCCGTGAGCTGCGAAGACGACTCCCGCAATCACCCAGCGTCAGATTATGGTGGGAAAAAAAAGGAGAAAAATTTCAGAGCAAGTTTTCTTCATCATCTAAACCTGTTTTGAACTTTCGGCGTGGATGTTATCACCCCTCGCTGCTGTAAACACAAACGCACGTCTTGTTTTTTTTTGCTTTTTTTTTGCTTTTGAGTAACATGGATAATCAAGACCACATGCCATAATGAGATTTCTTCTCTACTTGAGTTCCGTTTGGGAGGAACAAGTCATTAATATCATTAACCAGAAACCGTATAAACTCTAAATACTTCATCGCTCCTGCGAATTGAAGGTCCCTCGTGTATGATTTTGGCTAATGTAATTTTTTTAATTTTAATCCTGCAGTTTTACGAATTAAAAAAAAAAACTTTTTAAAGGGCAAAAATAAAAAAATCACAACTTGGAATCTTTGCAGGAACTCTACATTCCAGAGTCATCCATCGGATCAAGAGTGTAATCATAGCAATCAATTGGAATTTTGGAAGGGATGTGCTTAAAGTGCTCTTTTTATTTTATTTATCAACCCGACTGAGACGGCTCATAACAGGGTCTGAGGTTCTGGTTCTCAGAAAAGGGACCATTGTGCATTAGGCAAGAGTCCCTTTAAAATGCATCCGAACAACTTGACGCCACGCCAACCCATCAAAGATCTACTAACTTGAGAAATCACATTTGTTTCCACTGTTAGTGAAAATAAGGAATGTTTAAATCTCCATCGTCTGAACAATCTTTACCCCATTACCTGTCTGAACTTCAAACGTGTCGATGCTTGGCCGACTATTTGGAATCCTATTAGAAATGGGTTTTTTTTGTTATTTTTTGGGGGGGGAGGGGGCAGTTTTGTCTGAAGACGATCGTCAGCAAGAAAAAAAAAACAATTTGGCTGAAAGTTTCTTTCTTTTTAGAATTCTTCCAAATATATATGTATATGTTTTTTTTAGAAAAATATGCTTGATCCAGCTTCCTACCGTCCACAGCCATGGCGTCCCGGGGAGCTCCTACAGGAAGCCGCGCATCCTGCCCGGCGGCCGCCGCTCAGCCTCGGTGCTTTTCCTGCGCGCCGCCGTGCGGACGAGAAGTTAACGCGGGATCCTGCGTGAAGGGGACGACGCACCACCGCATCTTCCCCGGCGCGGAGGATTCACGCGCGCTCAAGCTCGTCCCGCAAGCAACCCCCCCCACCCCGCACCCCCCCCCCCCCCCCCACGCCCCACGCCCCACGCCTCACGCCCCACGCCCACCTCCGATTCCGTCCAGCTTCCGCGGCGTCCGACTCCGCCGCCCGCAGAGTGCAGCCCCCCGGGCCTGCAATTAACGGAGCCGGTGGAGCCTCTGAAAACCGGCCGGATGAAAAGCCTTCTCATCGCCGCAGCCTCTCACAGAAAGGAATTTCCCTGCACCCTTTTTTTTTTTTTTTTCCTCCAAGAAAGGAAGCTCTGTGCGCGCCGGTGGGCAGCCCCCCCCCCCATGCCTCACCATCCCACCCCCTTTCACTGATGGACCCTGTTTTAAAACCGCCTGCATACAACATTTACACTTTTTTTTCCAACTTGCACATCGTGTTTACATTTCCTTGCAATAATAAGCTTATTATTTATTGCTGGGTTTTTTTCTTAGCTACCTCACTATCTGGTTCAACTGAGGACAGCAAAATGAGAATTTCATTGTACAGGGAAACATTAACAATAAACACTTTGAATCTTGTATTTTCGTCGAAGTGCACCAACAGGGATCATCTGCCCCGTGGAATCGCCCAATCATTTGCCATATCCTTGTAATCCACAACAGGGTGCCTACTGTTTTCTCCAATTAAATTTATCAAGACAGGGACCTGGTCCAAACCCGGGTTCCTTCCTGTCCGAGGACCTGATGACAGAAGGTCAGCTTTTATTGAGGCCCCCTAAAACCGATTTTTCTCCATTTTGATCAATTATCCCATTGACCGAACAAATAAAAATACCTATGTTGTCATGCAACAGTAAAGGAATGATAGCCGTAAATAACCCAGCTTAGGTTCATGTTACGAATGAGCCATTTTGGAAAATTGTTTATATGCTTTATTTTGAAATCCTTTCACTGTTTCAGTTGGGTGAGATTTATTTTCTGTCAAGTTAAGAGCAACTTTTATCTTGAAGGATTAAATAAGAAAATCTGATACTTCAACTTGATGGTGAGGTGAAGATGGACGATACTGCAGAGTTTGGTATTCATCTGAAAGCAAGGAAATACAGGGCCAGTTTTGCTGATACAGATTTTGATTTTACATGAGATTTCAGAATCACTGAATGATTTTGTAATTTTACCTTTTATTGGTTGATCGTGAATATAATCATTATCAAACACAGGGCAAAGTTTTATATTTTTTGCCAACTAACTAACTTAAATGTTATCTTTTTCTTTTCCTTGCAGCTCCTCCCTTCAGGGGTCACCACAGTGAACCAACCTTCTCCATCAAACCCTATTCAATGTATTCACTTCTCTCACACCAATGACCTTCATGTCCTTTTTCACTGCATCCATAAATCTTCTGTTTTGTCGTCTTCTTGGCCTCCTGCCTGGCAGTTTCAACCCCAGCATCCTTCTGCCAATACATTCACTACATCTCCTCTGTACACCACTGAACCATTTCTGTCTGGCTTCTATGAGCTTATCTCCTTTACAAAACATGTAAAATGTCCTGGCTCTCTGATCGACCCATTCCTGATCCTATCTATCCTCCTCACCTCAAATCTCAACATCTTCATCTCTGCTACCTCCAGCTCTCCTTCCTGTCTTTCTTCAATGGCGCTACCATTTAAACATACATCTTGTATATCTTTCCTTATTTTCTCCAGCCATTCCACCCTGCTTGAGTCTTTTTTTTCACCTATTTCCCATACTCTCCATTGTTCTGGAGTGTTTGCTTAAATATTTAAAATCCTCTACCTTCTTAATTTCCACTCCCTGTAGCGTCACCATTCCACTTGGGTCCCTTGCATTCACACACATGTATTCTGTCTTGCTGTGACTAACCTTCCTTCCTCTCCTTTCAAGGGCATCCCTTCACCTCTCTAGCTTTCCTTCCACATGTTCCCTGCGCAACTATAGATCACAATGGCATCTGCAAACATCATGGTCCATGGAGATTCCTGTCTAACCTCATTTGTTCGCCTGTCCATCACCACTGCAAACAAGAAGGGGCTCTGAGGTGACCTCCGAAGCAGTCCCCCTCCACCTTGAACTTCTCTATCACACCTAGATCAATCTTCACCACTGTCCCACAGAGAGCATACATGTCCTGCACCAGTCTGACATAGTTCTCTGAATATTTTAAACATTTTATCAACAAACTTAATGGGCACAGTGAACAAAATAACTGCACAAAATAATCACTGGAAAACAGAGATATGTAAATTTAACTGCAGCCATTTTTGTTTGCAAAGAATTTTATGATATGTAAATACCTATCAGCATGTGGGCAAATAGTAATACAAACATTCCCGACAGTCAACACAAAATTACATTCAGCCATGTTCATATTTCTGGCTTGAGATATATATACCCTAATGTAGGTACATATTTTTGAGTTGCAGTAAAACAATTTTGATTTATTTCAACTGGGTGAATGTGTGATAATAGTTTAATCAGTCTGCTGAAATTCCATTTATGAATAGAATAGATGATGTTTATGGTTTAAAGGGCAAACGCAACAAAATTAGGGTGGCTCTTCAGTCTGTGTTGAATACGGCACATAGGGGTGCCAATATTATTGCATATATAGCGTAGACTATTGTACATGAGGGTGGTAGAATAGTTGTGTGTGTGTAAAGGTTTTACAGATCTTGTCATAAAATGATTACACCTGAGTGGTGTTGCATGTATTTATTGCTATTCATTTGTCTGATCGACAATTTCACTTTGAAAAGCAATGTGAACTAATGCTGAGGAGGACTACATTTCACTTTAGCTTCTAGAAATCAGCTACCTGGGCACTGTTAAATCTGTAGAAAGACCTCTGCCAGTGATGGGGGTCTGTTTTGGTTTTGGGGATTCCCTGAAGTCCTCCTCTCTAAACTTTTCAGCTCAGTTTTTGTGCTTTTTCAGTGTGTTGGCGTAAATTTGTGGTGTTAACAGTGGCGTTCTACTTTCCTGCACATCGCAGGTAGCAGTATCTTTGTTTGTAGCTGTGAAATAGCTCATAACGGCACTCCTGTTTTTTATGTTGTCCTGAAGACACCAACCAGCACAGCAGCGAACTATGAACAAAGAGAGCCTGAGTGGGGCGAGAAAGAGCGCTGCTGAATGTAAAGAAGAAGAAGTGAAACAAAAATATCGTCAATGTCACGCTGACATCGATTCAATATCGATCCCAGCCTTGGAACTGATTCTATCGTTTGCCAACCCCTATGGCACTGTGGGTGAGACGTGAGATGCCCATCCATCAGATTTCCAGACATCCCATCATTATTACCTCTTCTTTGTCTGCTTGCTTTCCCACAATACAAAAATATCAGGTGTTGGATAAGAAGGCCACCAGGACAAGTTGCTAGAACTCAGTACTGGCCTCTCTGCAGATACGTAATGATGTTACTCAGACTCAAAAATGTACAAACTGCTCATTTGTTATGATGGATTATAAAAGTTGTTTTTGAGTTGGATTCTTTGTTTCATATAAGGTAATTGTGAAATGAAAACTAAAAAGTCATGTAAAAACAGTTTTGATTTTTTTTCATTATTATCTGTTTTTTTTTTTGTTTGTAGAAGTTTGTGCAGAAAATACTCATGATCACTTTTTGTTTTCAAAAGTGAACTAGGCTACACCATGACCCAAGAAATAGAAAAAAAAAATCGAGAGCATTAGATTATCCAATAATCTGTAATAGACTGTCAAAAGAAGAATGAATAAAGTATCCAATCACCTGTAAAAGCTGACTTTATATCTAGTGAGATGCACTTAAATGACAAGTACATTTGGGAATTAGTTGGACAATCCCGATGGAAAAGTGGGTGAGTTTTGACGACTTTTTTGTTTCAGCAGCGGTTAACTGTAAATGAGAATTCTGGGACAATAACGCAAGTGCAAGATATACAAGTTGGATTTGTCTTCCCTGCTCTTTCTATGGACGAGTTTAGGAGGTCCTGAGTGAATCACACGGAAAGACCGGATTTGCTCCGTTCTTCTGACATCTGCTGGTCATATCTTGTAATTACACCAGAGCCAATACAAAGGCCTGTTGAGCAGCTCATTTGACTGAAACACAATTAAATGAGGCGGATAATCACCCTTGCCAGCCCATCTTCCAGCTCCACACGGACAAACTGCTTTAGCAACTGGAAAAGTGTAGAGTCGCTGAAGAACACGCTGCCAAAAGATTCACTCTGATTGAAGACGTCAGTTTCGCAGATTTATTGCATGAAAAGATAACTAATTCAAGATGATGTGCAGAATAAAATATCAATGCTAATTACAGTTACATATTGGAACTAATAACTTGCAGGTCAACAGAAGTACAGCCACCTTTTATTCTCCTGTCTTCCCTCCCAGACAGCAGGTGAAACAGGTTTATATTATAAAGAGGAGTAGAGTGTATCATCAGCACCAATCAGTATATCAATATAAAATGTAACCAAGACAAAATAATAATAAGAACAAGAATACAATTATATATATCACTTCATTATTATCATTATCCATAAATCAGTTCATGGCTCTGACAACAGCCACAGTGGTGGATGCAAGTGTCTGAGTTCCCAGAAGGTGATGAATTAATTCCTCTTCCTTCAGCCGCAGGCAATCTCAAAATCTTTGTACTTAAGACCTTAACACACTTTATAGCCTTGACTTTGACACTTTATAGTTTTATTTGTATTTCTTACTCTCCCCCCTTTTTTACCGTTTATACAATTTCCTACTATTATTTAATATTGTTATGTTTTACTTGAAACTCTGGTACAGCAATTTCCATCGGGATAAATAAAGTTGTTCTTATTCTTTTTCTTATTATTATTCTTATACCTTCCAGTATGCAGGCTATGGATGAAGTTGCCTGGGATGAACATCAGCATCAAGGTGAGAGCAACAACCAGAGTCCATGGGAGGAGCTTCATGAATCCATGACAACCCAGGACCTCGTTTCCCCAATAAGACAAATTTCTTCTTATGTTTTTTTGCTTTTACTGGAACAGAGTTTGTTTTCTCAAAATCAGTCCCTTGCTCAACTTTAAACGTTTCTTTCTTTTGGGAATTCTGGATTTCAATCTGTAGTTGCACCAGGTTCTGGCCATTTGGAGAAATTTAGCATCACAAGTTCATATTTGTTCCTGTGTATGTTAATAATGGTGGCAGACACACAGTGTAACTTTCAGTCAAATATTTCACTGGAAATAATTCATAAAACAGACAAAGCATGTACTTTTTTTTCTTTTGAATGAATGAGTGAGTGAATGGTTGTTTGTCTATATATTTTTGGCCCTGCGATAGACTGGCGACCAGTGCAGGTTGTACCCCGCATCTTGCCCAATGCTTGACAGCTGAGATAGGCTCCAGCAACCCCTGTGACTCTTAAGTGCAGGATAAGCAGAAGAGGATGTATGTATGTATGTATGTGTGAAACAATACAATTGATTTTGATAATGCTATAGTAGTCAAGAATAAACAATATCATAACTACTGTATTACACTATCAAAAAATTAAGGAAAGAAATCCTTGCACAAGCACCAAAGTAGAAATCAACATATGATCAAATGAATATTCTCATATGTTATCAGGATGTTGATGGTGTTAGAGTTTTCTCTCTATTTCTATAACTATGTTATTTCGACTACTCACATGAAGTTAGCCAGACATGCTAGAGCACAAAAGACCTTTGTCCTCTAACAAGAATTGGGCCCTCCAAGATTCCAATGGTCGTAAACATCTTTAGATAAGAACCTACCCCCCGTAAACGTAAATCTAAACAAGGATAAACACTTCTGGACAGAAACCTGCCCACACCTGTATATCATCCTGGACAACTTAACATATGCATGAACTATACTATCCAATGAATGTTGATATGTAAATAAAACACTTTCACACAATAAAAAGCCGAGCAAGGAGGAACTCGGTGGGATTCTCTGGATCTTGGCTCCAAAGAGCGCGCTGAGTCTCCCCCTCTGCAGAGCACAAAAGAATAGTCGCTTGTCTGTGTTATTTTCTTATGATAACCTCAGTCTCCTCTTTACAGGTTTTAACTTAGACCAGCATGAATTAGAATTACTCTCCAACAGATGGTATAAACTTTCTTACAATAAAAAAGAAGAGGGAGGCCCTTAATTTTGTCTCTTCAGTGGTACATACAACACAACATCAGCTAAATGTCAGGATCTCCTCTCGGCAACCCCTACCCTGCCTTGACCGGACCCCGACCCCCAGCCCGAGATCCTGCCTTGACCCAGGTGTACCACCAGACCCTGCGTGTAGACCGGGAACCTCTGGTGGACCACCGGACCTTGACCCAGCCTGAGATCCTGCCGTGACCCAGGTGAGCCACCAGACCCTGCCCTGCTTTTACCCTGCCATGACCGGATCCCAACCCTGTTACGACCGGACCCAGCCGGCCGGTGTAACATCTGACCCTGCCCGGGGCCCGTCCTGCCGTCACCCTGCCCCGTGCAACTCTGTCTCGGGGCCAGGGGCTTACCAGCGACACCCTACCTGCTGTTCAATCCAAATAAAGCGCTTTCAATCCAGATCCCTGCTCTGAGGTGTGGTTCCCTGCCCGAGTCCACCCCTGTGGCACTAAACTTGACATTCGGATGTGTTCTGGTCGAGATACCAAAAAAACAGCATTCTTACTGAGTGTTATGACCTGACAGCTGAGTCACAAGACTGATGTTCAGATTAAAGACTCTCCCTCCTGCAAACAACATAGAGACACTGAGGAACCAGAACCGAATCCAAACCCAGGATGAAGAGGTTGGGTAAATGTGGTGTAGAAGGTGTGGAGGTGAACGCGGTTGTCATGGGAGATGCAGTAGAAGGACAGAATGCCACCAGGATAATCTACATACACTGCAACTCTGTCAGAGACAACAGGGGAGGAGATGGATGTTACTGTGTGATTGTGACGGACTTGGTAACCACTGGAAGAGCAGAACAGATTCCACGACTGGTCATTCCATCCAAACCACATATCCATCTGACATCCTTTCCTTCTGATTCCTTTGTAACTCACTGCTACAGTGACACTTCCTCTCCACTCCACCTCCCAGTAACTGCGACCAGTAAAACTATTGCTACACAGCAGCAGAGACCAGTGTTCAAATCTCTCTGGATGATCGGGATATGGTTGTTTTTCTTCTACAGCTGTCACTGTCCTGTTGTTGGCAGACAGTTTCAGACATCTGCTTGCAGTATTTGCGTCCAGTGTGAGTTCACACCAATCTGAAATGTATGAATCATATGATGGTTTATTTCCTTGAAATTCTGAGATGTGACATTCTGTAAAGTCTAATAATGCATTTCATTGACTGTTTAACCATTAAACACCTAAACTATCAGCTCTGTGTTTAGTTGACATGGATCAGGAGAAAATCTACACTTACACTTCTCTATTCCAGGTTTTAGCCTGTGCTCTCCACCATGGTCCACCCTGGAGGGAAAAACACAAGACTGTCGTCACCTATTTTTCAAAACTTTTGAGCAGTGAAACCTAAATGCAGCCACTAATTCAGATTTGCAAACAAAGGAGTCACATCTGGAACAGCTGATGTGATCAACAGAGACGTGCATCTTTACATCAGGTGAGTAAAACTCAAGGATCAGGGGCCAAATCTGGTCAAATATCTCATCTCACATGGCCAAAGAACAATTATTACAATGTCATGCTTTGTTTTGTGATTCTTTTTGACAACAAAATGATATTGAAATGCATTGCTTCTCAAATTCTGTGGCGATGTCAGAGGGAGCACGAATGACCAGAGGGATTCTTATTTTTGCTGTACGAGAATAAAGTGTTATTGTAAATCTACAGTAGGTGGCAGTGCGCACAGAGGATTAGCTTTGTGATGGTGTTTTTTTTTTTTTCTTGCCCGCGCATGCGCACACACAGCACAGAGCAGGAGATATTCAGGGCAATGAACAAACCCTAAAGAGATACAATGGAAAAATGTTTAACACAAATGATAAGAAAGGTGGTGTAAGATGAAGATAATGAGACAAATGAAAAACACCCAAGGCTAAAGCCTTGTTGAGAAAAGATGAAGCGTATGTAGCGCTTGGCTAGACTGTGACTGGGAGACGAAGAAAGACCGGCCTTTTCTTTTGTTTTGCTTTTCTTTAATATGTATAAGGATACAATGTTATGCAGAGATGTACATATTACAATTTAATAGACAAATACAGACAAATTATACTATTTATAATTGTCACGGAGAGTCGGGGTACAATGCAGCCTCAGGGCGGCACTGGCCCGTGTCTCCCAAAGCCTGCATTGGGGGTGCATGGAGCAGTGTCTCCCTGAACCGGTCCCAAGCCCAGGGGGGTAACAAAAAATAATTGTAGCATTGCTGAAATGTATTCTTATTTTGAATTTTCAGTTTGTGCACCGTTGCTCAAAAAAGGTTGGGAAACACTGGTCTAAAATGAAATATTTCCATATTTTAATGGTCTTGGTAAATTCTTGTTAGGGTACTACTGTACTACTTATGGCCTGAACTGTAGTTTCATGTGTTCACGTTTGCAGCATTTAAGTTCTTGAATTCATACCTGAGTGTCTCCAGCCTCCAGTGTGGATCCTCCAGTCCGGCAGACAGCAGCTTCACTCCTGAGTCTCCTGGATGGTTGAAGCTCAGGTCCAGTTCTTTCAGATGAGACGGGTTGGAGTTCAGAGCTGAGGCCAGAGAAGAACAACCTTCTTCTGTGATCAGACAACCTGAGAGACTGGGAAGGAGAAATTGAAGAACATCATGTGACTACAATAACCATAGAAAAATCCATAGCAGCACTTGCTGTATACTGTACTGACCTGAGGGTTTCCAGGTGACAATGTGGACTCTCCAGTCCAGCAGACAACTGCTTTACACCTGAATCCTGCAGGTTGTTGTTGCTCAGATCCAGCTCTCTCAGACTGGAGGGCTGAGAGCTGAGAACTGAGGACAGATGTTCACAACTTCTCTTTGACAGGTTACAGTCACTCAACCTGAAGAGATATATCATTTGAATAATTATAATGGACTGCAGAATACTAGTTTTACTTTTCCCTTTCCTGTTGATTATGGGTTCACAAATCCCATTTAGAACATTTTGTGTGGTAAAGCATGAAGTAGTTTCAGGGCACTGGTGAGACAGCAATGATATTCTGTCTTGCTATCTGTCAGATTGGTTTGCAGGTGTCTGGACCTGACCAAGATGGGCGCAATCGGCTTCTTTTCGTTATACTTCGCACGGACAACATGACTCAGTCTCGGGTCACTGGTGACACAATTCTGATAGTCTATCAAGCTATTAGTCAATTTGTTGTGCGAGACCCCAGAACAGCGTAAGAGATACTTGGGGAGTGTTCCTCAGTTAATCTTGTCAAACAAACCAATATGCAGTGTTTAGAGATGAAAATTTGCGTGTATCTAATTGGATTTGTGGGACCAGAAGAAAGAGGATTCCGACAGCATGAGAGAATTCCCTAAATCTGTCACTTCCATCTTCATCAAGAATCCTTTCTACATTTTCAGGAAAACCTTATACTAACCTGAGAGTCTCCAGGTGACAATGGGGACTCTCCAGTCCAGCAGACAACTGCTTTACACCTGAATCCTACAGGTTGTTGTTACTCAGATCCAGGTGTCTCAGACTGGAGGACTGAGAGCTGAGAACTGAAGACAGACGTTCACAACTTCTCTCTGACAAGTTACAGTGACTCAGTCTATGAGAGAATCAACCATGAAAGCAAACGTCTTTGATTATTCATATTTGGATTCAACCTACGTGTAAAACAAAATTGAGATTTTTCACAAACTCAGCATTTCATCCACTTACTGAGATTTATTTGAAGCCTCGACCACTGGCATTAACCTCAGAAGAGCCTCCTCTGAAGCAGAGTATTTCTTCAGATCAAACACGTCCAGATCTTCATCAGATGAGAGTAGGATGAAGACCAGAGCCGACCAGTGAGCAGGAGAAAGATGATCTACTGAGAGACATCCTGATCTCAGCTGCTGTTGGATCTGTTCCACGAGTGAATGATCTCTGAGTTCATTCAAACAGTGGAACAGATTGATGGATTTCTCTGGAGACAAGTTGTCACTGATCTTCTCCTTGATGAATCCAATTGTTTCCTGACTGGTTCCTGAGAGAGGTTCTTTCTGAGTCACCAATCCAAGGAGTTTCTGATTGGTCTTCAGTGAAAGACCAAGGAGGAAACGAAGGAACAAGTCCAGGTGTCCATTTGGACTCTTTAATGCCTCCTCCACAGCAGTCTGATAGAAGTGTGTTTGAGTTGAACTCTTTTGAAAGACTTTAAACATCTTTGATGTTTGTTTTTTAGGGAGCAGATTGACACTGGAATTGAAGAAGGTCTGATGGACATGAAGAGCAGCAAGAAACTCTTGAACACTGAGATGGACAAAGCAGAACACCTTGTCCTGGTAGAGTCCTCTCTCCTCTTTAAAGATCTGTGTGAAAACTCCTGAGTACACTGAGGCTGCACTGATATCCAAGTCACACTCTGTCAGGTCTGATTCATAGAAGATCAGGTTGCCTTTCTGCAGCTGCTCAAAAGCCAGTTTACCTAAAGACCAGATCATCCGTTTGCTCTCTGGATTCCAGTGTGGATCTGTAGCAGGTCCTTGATTCAACTTGGTGTTCATCAGTTTGACCTGAACAACCAGGAAATAGATGTACATCTCAGTCAGGGTCCTGGGCAGCTCTCCTCCCTCTCTGGTTTTCAACATGTCCTCCAGAACTGTGGCAGTGATCCAGCAGAAGACTGGGATGTGGCACATGATGTGGACACTTCTGGAGGTCTTGATGTGTTTCATGACTCTTTGGGCCTGCTCTGCATCTCTGAATCTCTTCCTGAAGTACTCTTCCTTCTGGAGGTCTGTGAATCCTCTGACCTCTGTCACCATGCCAACAAACTGTGGAGGGATTTGATTGGCTGCTGCAGGTCTTGTGGTGATCCAGAGGCGGGCAGAGGGAAGCAGATTCCCCCTGATGAGATTGGTCAGCAGCACATCCACTGAGGCGGACTCTGTAACATCAGTCAGGATCTTGTTGTTGTTGAAGTCCAGAGGAAGTCGACACTCATCCAGACCGTCTAAGATGAAGGCAACCTGATATTCTTCAAGATGGCAGATTCCTGCTTCTTTGGTTTCAGTGAAGAAGAGATGAACAAGTTCCACCAAGCTGTACTTTGTCCCTTTCAGCACATTCAGCTCTCTGAAGGTGAATGGAAACAGGAACTGTATGTCCTGGTTGGCTTTGTCTTCAGCCCAGTCCAGAGTGAACTTCTGTGTCAAGACTGTTTTCCCAATACCAGCCACTCCCTTTGTCAGCACTGTTCTGATTGGTCCATCTCTTCCAGGTAAGTCTTTAAAAATGTCTTCTCGTCTGATGGCTGTTTCTGGTCTGGTTGACTTCCTGGATGCTGCTTCAATCTGTCTGACCTCATGCTCATCGTTGACCCCTGCATCATCTCCCTCTATCATGTAGAGCTCAGTGAAGATGTCACTGAGAAGAGTTGGGTTTCCTGCTCTGGTGATCCCCTCGAAGATACACTGAAAGTTCTTCTGCAGTCTACAGTTCAGCTCATGTTGATGCTCAGAAACCGTTCCTGGAGAAGAAAAAGTCAGTGTTAAGTCATTCAGACAATCTAAGTACTTGAAATGGAGATGAGATGAATCTTACTGCTCTGCAGACGATCAGCCAGCTCCTCCTCCTTCATTCTCCTCAGGAGGTGCAGTGTGATCTTCAGAAACGCCTCCCTGCTGCTCTTCCTCTTCTCTTCATCTTCACCCACCAGCACCTCGTCGTCCTCAGTCTGACTCCAGTAGCTCTCTGGGTAATCTGTAGTCAGGAGCCTCTGGACTCTCTTCATCTCCTTCCTCACGAAGCTGATCATGTTCTCCTCCAGCAGCTGGAACAGGGTTGAAGGTCAACATGAGCAGTAGAAACACCATCAGATCTTTTGTGGTCCACTGAAAACCCTTGGGGTCTACAGAGTACAGCACTGACACTGTTGGGACCAGAAGGTCACTTGAGTAGCTCTGCTTGACAGTGGTGTTTGTACATTTACATACCATAAGTACAGAGTCCAGGTGTGTTTGATGCTGCTGGACAGACGGACCACTGAGAACATCTGACTTCAGCTGATCACCTCTGAGGGGAAAAGATGGAGACCACAAGTAAGACTCTCACAGTGTGAAAGGAGTTGTGTTTTTTTTATTGTAAAAGGCCAAACCTGGATTATTTATCAAACATGGTATTGTGTTAAAATAGAGTCATATTAACTGGACTTTGCTATTTTGAAGACTTCTCCCCTCATCCGATTTCCCTGTATTTTTCTCAGTGTCATGTTCCTTATCTTATTTTATTTCCCTTCTTGGTTTCTTGTCTTCTTTTTGGGGTCTGAACCTTGGTGCATTAGACTTTTTAGATTCTCATGGACTCCCTGAGTCTGGGACTTAATGTCATTGTCTTTGTGCTACAGATTTGTCTTAAACCCCTTTGGTAGATCATCTAGAGCCAGCATTTCTGGACCAAATCTTTTATTCCATCTCCGACCAGGTATCTTTGATTCTAAACTCTCTCATAGAACTTGACAATTACTAAAAGGAACCAGTCAGTCTGAACTAAAAAGAGAAAAACCAGCATTAAAATTATATCCTCAAATATAAAGGTAAGGGTATGTACAGCCTTGGCTGAATAAGAACATCATAATTGATAAACCACAAAATTTTGTTACAAATTTTAATTTGCAAGAAATTTGCAAAATTACAATCTAATATCCTGCAGCCTGATATCCTTACACCTCACTGTCTGATTGACACAAATTTTACTTCTTCTACATCCTGGTAGAATCACTCCATCAGTAAATGCAATAAATGTGTCTGACAACTGAAAGCTTAAACACTTTCACAAATTTAAAACATTCTTTGTGGCAGAAAGTAACTGATCTTTCCACAGACTGTAACACCACTCTCTGGACAACAGGGGGCGCCAGGTGACGAAAAAGGAAGGACCTGTCCTGTAAAGTATGTCATGTTTTCTACACGGATCCATTGGATGAAATGCAAACTGGTCAGAAACTGAGAATGTGAATTTGAATGTATTTGAAATTGAAAATTGCAACATGAGTGATAAGCAGTCATAAGATCATGACAGAGTTAGTAATATACATATCATAGAATATAGAACAAAACATAGAAGGCAGTTTGTCTGGAGGTCGAGAAATTTAGGTTTTTAGATCTGACCTTTGATCAGTGGAACGTCCACCTTTGAAGTCTATTGGCCGGTCTATCGAACAGTCACTTTTGAGGGACAAACAACTGGGTCCAGGTCCAGATCCAGATCCAGATCCCGGTCTGAGCTGCTGCTTGGGGCTTCAGCACAACCAGATACAGAGGATGAATAATGATGGTGGAGTGATTTTTGCTCATTCAAGCTCCTTCATCATAAAATGATCAAAGTGATTTGAAAACCTGCCTTGAAACATAAGGATAAAAATTCACTCAAACTTAGAATATTATTCATAAGCAACAAAATGATCAGAAATAACAAATACATTAATCATATGCAATGCAAAATTAAAGGGTACTACAGATGCAGTATTTGTGTTGAGAATGCTAATAGAGAAGTACAGAGAAGGCCAGAGGGAGCTACATTGTATTTTTGTAGACCAAGAAAAAGCATATGACAGGGTGCCAAGACAGGAGCTCTGGTATTCTGGAAGTCTGGAGTAGCAGAGAAGTATGTTAAACTGGTGAAGGACATGTATGCTAGCTATGAGACAGTGGTACGGTGTGCTGTAGGGGTAACAGAGAAGTTCAAGGTGGAGCTGGGACTCCATTAGGGATCAGCTCTGAGCCCCTTCTTGTTCGCAATGGTGATGGACAGGCTGACAGATGAGGTTAGACAGGAATCTCCATGGACCATGATGTTTGCAGATGACATTGTGATCTGTAGCGAGAGCAGAAAACAGGTAGAGGAAAATCTAGAGAGGTGGAGGTATGCTCTGGAAAGGAGAGGAATGAAAGTGAGTCGCAGCAAGACAGAATATATGTGCGTGAATGAGAGGAACTCGGGTGGAGCGGTGAGGCTACAGGGAGTGGAGATAAAGAAGTTGGAGGATTTCAGGTACTTGGGGTCAACAGTCCAGAGCAACGGAGAGTGTGGAACAGAGGTGAAGAGACGGGTCCAAGCAGGTTGGAATGGGTGGAGAAAGGTGTCAGGGGTACTATGTGATAGAAGACCATCGGCCAAAATGAAAGGAAAGGTGTACAAGACAGTTGTGAGACCAGCCATGATGTATGGACTAGAAGCAGTTCCAATGACTAAAAGACAGGAGGCAGAGCTCGAGGTTGCAGAGATGAAGATGTTGAGGTTCTCTTTGGGGATGACCAGGATGGATAGGATCAGGAATGAATCTATCAGAGAAACAGCACATGTTAGTTGTTTTGGAGAGAAGGTCAGAGAAGCCAGACTGAGATGGTTCTGTCATGCACAAAGGAGAGATAGTGAATATATTGGTAGACAGATGCTGGAATTGGAGCTGCCAGGCGAGAGGTCTCGAAGACGACCAAAAGAGACGATTTATGGATGTAGTGAGAGAGAATATGAAGGTAGTTGGTGTGAGAGAGGAGGATACAGAGAATAGGGTTAGATGGAGAAAGTTGATTCGCTGTGGCGACCCCTGAAGGGAAAAGTCGAAAGAAGAAGAAGATATGCAATGCAAAATTAATTACCAAATCTACTTTCACAGCAATAAAACATTCTAACAAACAACTTCTCACAACATCAGGAACAAACATAGAAGGTTGTTTGTCTGGAGTTCGATCATCTTTGGTTTTTAAATCTGACCTTTGATCAGTGGAACGTCCATCTTTGAAGTCTACTGGCCAGTCTATCGAACAGTCACTTCTGAGGGACACACAACTGGGTCCAGATCCAGGTCCAGGTCTGAGCTGCTGCTCAGGACTTCAACACACAGAAGTGAGAGGGTGAATAATGATGAGATCTGACATGGAGATCAGTCACAGACAGTTGGAGATCATCCTCTCACCTCTGAGCTTCAGTCTGGACATCATCGTCTCCATGCAGAACGATTTGAGATGGAAGGACTCCCTCCTCTCTGTCCTCACACTTATTCATCGCAGAGTCTACACACACACACACACACACACACACAAAACCATTAAACCACTAAACATAAAAAAGCTTCAATCTTTGCTCCTCCAACCTGCTCTCCTCCACCTCACCCATCCAAATGTGCACCAGCAGATCCGTCCCTGTCATAGTTGTGGGAGTGCAGAAGCTACTGAGATTCTATCTGACCATCTCAAGGAGGTCCTCAAAGTGCTCCTTCTGCCACCCAATAATGTCCCAAACTGTGTTCAACAGTTCTTCCACACCAGCAAACATCTTGCCCTGCTCCTTTTGCCTCCATCCTATGACAGTTTCCCAGAACCTTCTCTCGCCCACCCAAGAGTCCTTCACCGTGGCCTCTCCAAATTCCTCCCAGACCTGGATATTTGCTCCTGGAGCCAATGAAAGTAATCACCACTTCTTGCTCGGTCGGGACGAGGAGCAAGTTAACATGCACACAGTATTCCTTTGTTATTTCAACATGCTGCACCCAAAACCTTTGCAGATAAAAGACCAACTCCCCACCTTTATAAATAATATCAAAGAATCCTTCTGAAGAAAGGAGCCAGACAAGTGAGCAACTTAAAAATATGGGTCTGCAGGCAATTAATAGATGACTTGTCCTGCTTTGCCACCATCTGCTGGTTGTTGTCTATTATTACATTTCAGCAATAATATGATAACAACAACGATAATAATAATAACAAATAGCATTGATACCATCTAAAATCACTGCCATGCCTTTTTAAACATTATTAATTTGAGAATGGAATTTTCCACCCATCAATTCACTTGAACCACGGGTCTCCTCACATGTGTGTGTGTGTGTGTGTGTGTGTGTGTGTGTGTGTGTGTGTGTGTGTGTGTGTGTGTGTGTGTGTGTGTGTGTGTGTGTGTGTTTGTGTTAGTCACTCCCCATCGGCCTCGGTGTTTCCCCATGAAGGTGAATTTTCATTGACGGGAGGGCAGAACCTGGAAGCTCCGTGACGGATATTGTTGGCTTTGTGAGTCACCAGCTCAGGTTTTCTTGATCTTTTTTCTTACCCACAATCAGTGCCACGCAGAGGTCTGGTGATGCCAGATGGGTCGAATTCGACATTATCTCCTCCAGACTCAAGCAAAAGGCCAAATATGCTGGGAAATAGAATGAGAGAGGAAAACATCTTGAATATATAAACACAGACGAAATAAACGCTTCATTCGATTTGGAGAAGGTAAAAGATCGAATCTAGAGGCACAACAAGTTGTAGAAGAGTTCCCTCTGCTTGTTCTCCGTTTCCGGGGTTCCGACTTCATAACGGCGTTTGAAACGCAGGACGTCCTCCTGCAGGGAGACACTTACCGGAGAGATGAGACCAGACGGTGAAGACCGGAGACTGGTAGTCCGCGCACAGCTGTTGAAACGAACTGCTGGAAAGGAGAAGAAACCTTCCACTTTCAAGTTGATGAAGTTGTATTTCCGTTTGGGTGCTGCCCCTTGACTTCCTCCCTCTATCTTTCTCGCACACACACTTGAAGTGTATGGTCGCCGTTCCACACACAGTATATATCGTAGCGAGTCACGAATGTTGAGGTCTATGTTGATATATATATATATATGTGTGCGTGTGTGTGTGTGTGTGTGTATGTGTGTGTGTATATATATATATATATATACACTGCTCAAAAAATAAAGGGAACACTTAAAAAACACATCCTAAATCTAAATGAATGAAATATTCTTATGAAATACTTTGCTCTCTACACAGTTGAATGTGCTGACAACAAAATCACACAAAAATGATCAATGGAAATCAAATGTATTAACCCATGGAGGTCTGGATTAGGAATCACACTCAAAATTAAAGTGTAAAAACAAACTCCAGGCTGATCCAACTTTGATGTAATGTCCTTAAAACAAGTCAAAATGAATCTGCGTTGCTTCCTGAGTGGACACTATGTTTCACAGAAGTGTGATTGACTTGTAGTTACATATTACATTGTGTTGTTCAAGTGTTCCCTTTTTTTTGAGCAGTATATATATATATATATATATATAGCACCCAAACGGATATATATATAAACGCTACTCTCTCTCTCTCCATATATATATGTATAAACGCTAGTAGCATTTTATCACACAGAAAACAAGCATCAATATAAACCCCAACATTCGTGACTCGCTACAATATATATGCGGCATAGCGACGATACACTGCAAGTGTGTGTGTGTCTGTGTGGGCGAGAGAGAGAGCGAGAGAGGAAGTCTAAGGTCTAAGTGCCGTGCGCAAATGGAAAAAAACAGCTTCATCAAATCGAAAGTGAAAGGTTTTTTTTTTGTTGGGTCTCTCCAGCATAGACTCATTCCTGTCCCTGTCCATCCTGGTCACTTCCAAAGAGAACCTTAGCATCTTCATCTCTGCAACCTCGAGCTCTGCCTCCTGTCTTTTTATCATTGTAACTGTTTCTAGACCAGGTGTGAGCAAACTTTTTGGCTGGGTGGCCGCATTGACTTTTAAAATTTGACAGACGGCCCGGGTCAGCACAAGATACGATACATATAAAAAAACAAAAAAACAAAAAACTCATTTGTTAACAGTACATATCAGACTCATCTGATATTTGTTTTGAAAATAAAACCAGCTTGGTTTTGAAGCCTCTGACGTTTGCTTGCATTTCATGCACAAACCGGGTTTTCCCTTGTCGCTTCATGTCCAACTCAATCATGTGTGTCAATATGTCCACAGTAAAGGCTGAATCACAAAGTCAATCTGTGTCATTCAGCTCAGGAAAATTCTCAAGTGTTCTCAAGTAGCTCCAAAAATGAAATAATCTCCTGTTTGAGCTCCCACATTCATTGATCCAATCATTCATTCACATCAAGTCTGAATTCTGTACCAATCTTTGGTGGGCCGGATTAAAAAGACCAACGGGTCGGATGTGGCCTACGGGCCGTAATTTTCCCACCCCTGTCCTAGACCAGTGGTTCCCAACCCCTGGGTCGCAGACCGGTACTGGTCCTTGGATTAATGACTGTTTATCGCTCATGTCGCAGTTTTCAATGTCAAATACAAATTCTCATTTTCTGACCATCTCTAGCCTTACTACCTTTCCACCTTGTCTCCTGGACAGTAGATCCGCCTTCCTTCTCTGCATCATGTCGACCAACTCTCTACCTTTTCCCGTCACAGTCCCGATATTCAAAGTCCCTACTCTCAGTCCCAGGCTCTTTCGTTTCCTCCTCTCTCTCTGCTTCCGAACACGCCTTCCTCCTTTCCTTCATCGACCTACAGCAGCCCAGTTTCCATTGGTTCCCTGTAGGTCATCGGTACCAATGGCGGTCGTCTTAAATCAGGGCGACAATGTTGGATAACTAATTATATAGAGCTGGAAGACAATGTTGTTCCAAATCGCTTTGGATAAAAGCGTCTGCCAAATGACTGTAATGTACAGGTCCTTCTAAAAATTTGCATATTGTGATAAAGTTCATTATTTTCCATAATGTAATGATAAAATTTAAACTTTCATATATTTTAGACTCATTACATGCAACTGAAGTCGTTCAAGCCTTTTATTGTTTTAATATTGATGATTTTGGCAAAAAAGGAAAGAAAAACCAAAAATCCCTATCTCAAAAAATTAGCATATCATGAAAAGGTACTCTAAACGAGCTATTAACCTAATCATCTGAATCAACGAATTAACTCTAAACACCCGCAAAAGATTCGTGAGGCTTTTAAAAACTCCCAGCCCGGTTCATTACTCAAAACTGCAATCATGGGTAAGACTGCCGACCTGACCGCTGTCCAGAAGGCCATCATTGACAGAAAGAAATCTCTGTCTGAATAGGCTGTTCCCAGAGTGCTGTATCAAGGCACCTCAGTGGGATGTCTGTGGGAAGGAAAAAGTGTGGCAGAAAACGCTGCACAACCAGAAAAGGTGACCGGACCCTGAGGGAGATTGTGGAGAAGGGACGATTCCAGACCTTGGGGGAGCTGTGGAAGCAGTGGACTGAGTCTGGAGTAGAAACATCCAGAGCCACCGTGCACAGGCGTGTGCAGGAAATGGGCTACAGGTGCCGCATTCCCCAGGTCAAGCCACATTTGAACCAGAAACAGCGGCATATGCGCCTGACCTGCGCGACGGAGAAGCAGTGCTGTACTGTTGCTCAGTGGTCCAAAGTACTTTTTTCGCATGAAAGCAAATTTTGCATGTCATTCGGAAATCAAGGTGCCAGAGTCTGGAGGAAGACTGGTGAGAAGGAAATGCCAAAATGCCTGAAGTCCAGTGTCAAGTACCCACAGTCGGAGATGCTCTGGGGTGCCATGTCAGCTGCTGGTGTTGGTCCACTGTGTTTTATCAAGGGCTGTCAGATGACATATGCTAATTTTTTGAGATAAGGATTTTTGGTTTTTCTTTACTTTTTTGCCAAAATCATCAATATTAAAACAATAAAAGGCTTGAACTACTTCAGTTGTGTGTAATGAATCTGAAATATATGAAAGTTTAATTTTTATCATTACATTATGGAAGAAAATGAACTTATCACAATATGCTAATTTTTTGAGAAGGACCTGTAATGTAATGTAATTTCACACTCACTTCAGGTGTCCGCTATCACGGGCATCCAATACGCATCTTAGAATGCACACACACACGATTGAGAGTGAGAGAGACTGAGTGTGCGTGCGGAACTGTGTGTGTGTGCCTGTTCATTGTGCGTGCTAAACAGAGAGCATCCTGATTGGTTTACTCAGCAAAATAAGCCAATAAGCTTTCAGTTACTTTCCCGGGGACTGAAGTTGTCAGTTTAGTCGGTGCAGCTGGCGAGATGGGAGAAGCAGCGTGCTCCAAAAACCAAAACTATAAAACACACTTCACCTCCCCTTACACAAACTCATAAGGGTGAAAAACAATGACAGTGTGGCATGGTGTACTGTTTGCAACATGATTTCCTGTTCAATCAACAAATGAATTCACACTGAATGGTCTGATATTGAAGTGTCAGGGAAGTTGTTCAAGTCTGCAAAGCAAGCAGCATTTGTATTTGTTCTATTTAGAACAGATTACTTGTAAATAAAAGGAACAATAAAATGTTGGTGAAGTTAAGTGACCTCTGTTGTGTGCATGTATGTTTGTGTGTGTGTGTGGGGGGGTGCACAAGATCTCCACGAAATGAGTTTTTGCAGGTTGGGTTGTCTGGAGATGAATAAAATTCGACTAAACTGACTGTTTTGTTTCGCTTTATATACCGTATGTTTTATCATGCGCCTTGTAACGCGGTGCGCCTTATGTATGAAAATAGACCCGTTCATCTCTGTGGTTGAGCGTAGGAAGATCTGAGTGAATCACACTGAAGGACCGGATTTGCTTCGTTCTTCTGACATCTGCTGGTCATATTGTGTAATTACAACAGAGACAATTCAAAGACCAGTTGAGAAGCTCATTTGACTCAAACACAATTAAAGGAGGCAGATCAACACCCTTGTCAGCCCATCTTCCAGCTCCACGTGGACAAACTGCTTTAGCAACTGCAAAAGTTTAGAGTCGCTGAGAGGCCGATGGGTCTTGTAAATTGCAGGACACGCTGCCAAAACATTCACTCCAATTGAAGACGTTGGTTTCGCAGATTTATTGCATGAAAAGATAACAAATTCAAGACGACGTGCAGAATAAAATATCACTGTTAATTACAGTTACATATCAGAACTAATAACTTGCAGGTCAACAAAAGTAAAGCGACCTACTCTCGCCTGTCTTCCCTCCCAGACAGCAGGTGAAACAGGCTTATATAATCAAGAGGAGCAAAGTGCATCATCAGCACAAATCAGTTTATCAATATAAAAGGTAACCAAGACAAGTAATAATAAAAAACAAGGATACAATTATAAATATCAATTCATTATTATCATTATCCATAAGTCAGTTCATGGCTCTGACAACAGCCATAGTGGTGGATGCGGCGATCCCAAGTGACAGCAACATCAGGAAGAGTGCACGGTTTGCCGATAAACTCAACATACTTGCTGCCGACTTCCGACGCCGATTTGCTGACTGTGAAGCCGAAGAGAGCAGGTTTGCACGGCTCAGCGATCCTTTTGCAGTTGAGGTGGAAAGTGCACCATCAAACCTACAAATGGAGTTGATTGAGCTCCAGTGCAATGACACACGGAAGGAAAAATATGAGAGTGGGTGCTGCTGAGTTTGCACGTTTTCATCCCCGACACAATGCCCCAGCTCGGACGCTCTCTATGTTTGGCAGCACAAACCTGTGTGAACAACTGTTCTCTTTGACGAAGCCAAACAAAACATCACACAGGAGCCGTCTTACTGAATTACCACCTTCACTCAATCCTGAGGATTTCCTCATCTCAGAGCCTGACCCCGAACATAATGGAACTTGTACAAAAGATGAGACACCACCAAGTATCAGGCTCAGCCTCAGACAAGTGAGCGTCACGGAGCGTGAACGTATTTTTAGTTTTCAATTCAGTTCAATTTTTAAATTTGTTTCTACAAAACCTGTGATTTTTCTTTGAGGAAGGTATTGTTTTGTCTGTGTGCCATAGATTTTTGTATTTTGATTTATTATATTTTATTTATTTATTTTTCAGTTAATGGACTAATTGCAGATAGCAGCCATCAGAAAGAATACAACTGATTTTATTTATTTATTTTTAGTTTCTCATTTTACTATTTGAAAGCAGTAATTGATATGATCATAGAGCAGCAAGATATTGCATTTTCAATTTATAATGCATGCAATTTCTTTTATGCATATAGGTCTTGGTTCAATAGGCTATGTACAGTCAGTTCAATATGTTTTAATAAACACACTCAATTAGTCCAGCCCCTCGGCTTGTAACAAATTTGTTTTTTTGGCCCTCCGTGTATTTGACTTTGACACCCCTGATCTACAGTCATGGAGTAAAACCCTCAGACTCAAGGTTTTCAATTCATGGACGAGAGCAGGAAAACTAAAGTTGTTAACGCCTCCTGGAGAGAGTTAAGTCTGCCCTGACTTGAAGCTCAGACTCTTGTGCTAGCATCAGCATCACCACTAAAATAAATGTTTTTAGTCTAATTTCTTCTCAATTTTTTTTTTTTTTTTGTTATACTGCAACAGTTTGTTTTCTCAAAAATCACTCCCTGGCTCAATTTTAAATGTTCCTTTCTTTTGGGAATTCTGGATTTGAGTATGTAGCTGCACCATGTTCATGCCATGAGTAAACCTGTAGCGTCACAAGTTCATCTGTTCCTGTAAATGTTTAATAATGGTGGCAGATGCACAGTGTAACTTTCAGTTAAATATTTCACTGGAAAAGGGAAGTTGGTAAATAATTGGGAAAACAGCCAAAACATTTATATTGTTTGTTTGTGTGTGTGTGCATTATCTTTCAGATACACCTTACGGTTTTCCTTTGTTTAATCTCTGCTGTTGTGATGTTAAACCTCATGGCAGCACTTTGCTGCTCCAGCAGGAATGTCTACAGGTACCTCCATGACAACGGTCAGAAGATCTGTGGAGGATCTCAGTAATACGGGTACGAGGCTCATCCTTGTCAAATCTTATCGAGGCAACTGGACTCGATTTCTTCTCTGTGGGGAGTTTTAAGTACATAACTGCTCAAGGTGGGGATTGGTCCAAGTTGAGATATTTTTTTTTGTTTCATAGCAACATAACAAGCCATCTCAACTTAGACCATAAAAAAACTGTGCATTATTATGTTACATCATCCAATGAAGTTATATTTATTTGTACAATATAGGTGCTATTTGTTCTTTTCTTACAGAACAGAACATAACCCATGCACTGTGGGTCTTAAAGAAACACAGTTTCAATCCTTTGTATGTGTGAAACATATGGCAGTATTGACAATACAGTTGACTTTGATAGAGTGCTATAGTGGTCTAGAATAGACAATATCATAATCTTTTGTATTACACTATTAAAAAATGAAGGAAAGAAATCCCTGCACGAGCACCAGAGTCGAAATCAACATATGGTCAAATGAATATTTTGATATAATGTTACCAGGAAGTTGATGGTTTATACTTTCTAAAATTAAATAAGAAGGAAGCCCTCAATTTTGTCACTTCAGTGATACATACAACACAACATTAGCTAAACTTGACAACCGCATGTGTTCTGGTCCAGATACCGAAAAAGACAGCATTCTTACTGAGTGTTGTGACCTAACAGCCGAGTCACAAGACTGATGTTCAGAGTGAAGACTCTCCCTCCTGCAATCAACATAGAGACACTGAGGAACCACAACCGACTCTAAACCCAGGATGAAGAGGTTGGGTAAATGTGGTGTTGAAGGTGTGGAGGTGAATCAGTTTGTCAGAAGAGACGCTGTAGAAGGACAGAATGCCACCAGGACAGTCTACATACACTGCAACTCTGTTAGAGACAACAGGGGACGAGATAGTTGTCACTGTGTTATTGTAACGGACTTTGTAACCACTGGCAGAGACGAGCAGATTCCACGACTGGTCGTTGCATCCAAACATGTGCCTCGACAATCCTTTCCTTATGATTCCTCTGTAAGTCACTGCTACATGAACACGTCCTCTCCACTCCACCTCCCAGTAACAGCGACCAGTCAAACCATTTGTACACAGCAACATTGGCCAGTAGTCAAATCTCTCTGGATGATCAGGATATGGTTGTTCTTCTTCTACGCCTGTCACTGTCCTGTTGTCAGACAGCTTCAGACATCCGTTTGCAGTGTTTGAGTCCAATGTGAGTTCACACCAATCTGATAGAGAATATAAGACACAAAAATAATGAATCATTTGAATCATCTCTTGGATTAATTTTCCTTGATACCCTGAGATGTGACTCTCTGTAAAGTCTCATGATGTCCAGGTTGTCAGTCATCTACTGTTAACCCTGATTTAACCACGAAACACCTCAACTATCAGCTCTGTGTTTCACTCAAAGCTGATTGTGTTTAATTGTCATGAATCAAGAGAAAATCCACACTTACACTTCCTCACACCAGGTTTTAACCTGTGCTCTCCACCATGGTCCACCCTGGAGGAAGAAACACAAGAATCTCATCTCCTGTTTTTCAATACTTGTTTTCTCCTTTTGAGCGGTGAAACCTAAATACAGCCACTATTTCCGCTTTGCAAACAACGGCCTGCTGATGTGAGGGATCAACACAGCAGTGTGTTTTTATTTAGATCAGGTAAGTAAAACTCAAGAATTGGGGGCAAATTCTATTCCAGAACCGCATCTCACATGGCTACTGGACTTGAATTTCTTCACTGGAAGATGTTTCACACTTCATCTGAGAGGCTTCTTCAGTTCTAATGACCTGTGGAGAGTTTGCAAATTTAACTGCCACGGTTTTGGGTGGTCTAGGTTATGGTGGCTTGTTATTTAAATGTATGAGGTGATCGGCAGAAACTCCGAAACTTGGTCGAAGGGTGTTCTATGCTAACGTGGCTGCCGTTCGTTGGGACACAAGAGCAACTTTTCTAGGATTACCTGGATTGGAGTGTGAAAAGGTAAAGTTAAAGGAGTGAAACCTGTTGGATCACATGAACTGAGGCTCATGCAGAAGTTACTGGGGTTCTGGTGGTGAATCTTTCCTGGCTGTTCAGAGGGTGCATGATGAGGTGGACAAGTGGTGAAACATCTTAAAGTAAAGAAATTCAAGTCCAGTTGCCACAAATAGAAGATTTTGATAAGAATTCACCATGACCTGGATGACTGAGAACCGGTCAGACAACTGAAATCAAATATTTCTATATTTATGTTAAGTCTTGTTGAAAACTGTTGGTTTATGTTTATGCATATTCAGTATTTAAGTTCTTGATTTCCGACCTGAGCGTCTCCAGCCTCCAGTGTGGATCCTCCAGTCCAGCAGACAGCAGCTTCACTCCTGAGTCTCCTGGATGGTTGAAGCTCAGGTCCAGCTGTCTCAGATGGGACGGGTTGGAGTTCAGAGCTGAGGCCAGAGAAGAACAACCTTCTTCTGTGATCAGACAACCTGAGAGACTGGAAAGGAGACATTGAATATCATCATGTGACGAGAATAATCATAGAAAAATATAGAGCAGCCTTGAGATAAAATAAATACTTCAAATAAAGTGTTTACTGACTTGAGGGTTTCCAGGTGACAATGAGGACTCTCCAGTCCAGCAGACAATTGCTTTACACCTGAATCCTGCAGGTCGTTGTGACTCAGATCCAGCTCTGTCAGACTGGAGGACTGAGAGCTGAGAACTGAGGACAGATGTTCACAACTTTTCTTTGACAGGTTACAGTCCATCAACCTGAAGAGATATTTAAATAATTATACCAGACTGTGGAATGTTAGTTTTCCCGTTTCTTTTAATTATAGTTTTCCTGCACAAACTGCGTTACATTTTGTGTTGAAAAACATGAACTAGATTCAGGGCACTGGTGAGACAATTATGATAGTCTATCTAGCGATCTGTTCTGCAGGCACCTGGACCTGAGCAAGATGGGCACATTAAACTACTTTTTTTAATATTTTTTTTGTCTGAACTATTCCAGTCTCAGGTCATTGGTGACATGATTATGATAGTCTATCAAGATATCTGTCAAATTGTTCAGCCAGGACCCAGCCCTGTTTCAGCTACGTTCCTTGGTTAATCTTGTCAAATGACTCCATAGTTGGTATTTCCAGATGACAGTTTGTGTGAATCTACTCGGGCTTCTGGGACGAGACGAAAGAGGAAGGGAAGAGGGTTCCATCAGCATGAGTTCCCTGAATGTGTCAGTTCTACTGAAAAGATGTTGAGTTGCAGCAGAGGAACCTGTGTATTTAACGTGGCTTTCTTTGATCAATTTTTGTAGCCAGAACATTTTGCTTGATTCTAATGTGCTCTGAGAGAAATGCTGTTTGTACAACAAGTTATTTAGTAACGTTAGATTCATGCCAGCGAACCACCAACAAAACCTTTCAAGAAATTAGAGACAGCATTTTCATTTGATCGCCTTATAGTAATGTTACTCTGAATATAATTATAATTTGGAGATTTTTTAAACAAAATATGACACTGGCTAATAATCTCATGAAAAATCTTTGTCATGTAAAAAAAAAACGCTATATAGTGACCTCAGAGTTTTCTATTTCTTTTGCCATCCATCATTTGAAAAAAAAAAAAGATCACTGACCAGCAAATTCAGTATAACCTATAAATGTTAAGGTTGCAAAATTTGAATCAGAAGTGTATATGAAGTTTGAATACAATTCCATTTACCATAATAGTCTTCACAAAGACCCTTTTCAGTTTCTCAAGTAGCAATATGTTTACCTGAGAGTCTCCAGGTGACAATTGGGACTCTGAAGTCCGACACACAGCAGCTTTATCCCTGAATCTTCCAGCCGGTTGTAACTCAGATCCAGGTGTCTCAGACTGGAGGACTGAGAGCTGAGAACTGAAGACAGACGTTTACAACTTCTCTCTGACAGGTTACAGCCACTCAGTCTGAATAAATACAACAAATCAATAATTATACTTCACATGATAATAGTCAAATATTGAATTTTAGATGGCACATTGAATCACTGAGTAACATAACTTGAATATAAAGCTACAAATTGGTGGCAACTTATTTTAAAAAAGTATTTGATACTGGAAAATCCTCATCAAGAAGAATTTATACATTTTCAGACAAATTTTATTCTGACCTGAGAGTCTCCAGGTGACAATGTGGACTCTGAAGTCCGACACACAGCAGCTTTATCCCTGAATCCTCCAGCTGGTTGTTACTCAGATCCAGGTGTCTCAGACTGGAGGACTGAGAGCTGAGAACTGAAGACAGACGTTCACAACTTCTCTCTGACAGGTTACAGCCACTCAGTCTGAATAAATACAATAAATGAAGAATTATACTTGACATAAAAATAGTCAAATATTGAATTTTACATAGCGCATTGAATCATTTTGAGTAACTTGAAAGTTGAATGTAAAGCTATTAATTTGTGACAACATTTTTTAAAAAGTATTTGACCCTGGAAAATCCTTATTAAGAATACTTTATACATTTTTAGACAATTTTATTCTGACCTGAGAATCTCCAGGTGACAATGAGGACTCTCTAGTCCAGCAGACAACTGCTTTACACCTGAATCCTGCAGGTCGTTGTCACTCAGATCCAGCTCTGTCAGACTGGAGGACTGAGAGCTCAGAACTGAGGACAGATGTTCACAACTTCCCTTTGACAGGTTACAGCCCATCAACCTGAAGAGATATTTAAATAATTATACCAGACTGTGGAATGTTAGTTTTCTCGTTTCTTTTAATTATGGTTTTCCTGCACAAACTGCGTTACATTTTGTGTTGAAAAACATGAACTAGATTCAGGGCAGTTTCTCAAGTAGCAATATGTTTACCTGAGAGTCTCCAGGTGACAATTGGGACTCTGAAGTCCGACACACAGCAGCTTTATCCCTGAATCCTCCAGCCGGTTGTTACTCAGATCCAGGTGTCTCAGACTGGAGGACTGAGAGCTGAGAACTGAAGACAGACATTCACAACTTCCCTCTGACAGGTTACAGCCATCCAGTCTAAATGAATACAATAAATGAAGAATTATACTTGACACAAAAATAATCAAATATTGAATTTCACATAGCATATTGATTCACTGAGTTACATAGCTGGAATATAAAGCTATAAATTTGTGGCAACTTATTTTAAAAAGTATTTGACACAGGAAAATCCTCATTAAGAAGACTTTATACATTTTCAGACAACTTTTATTCTGACCTGAGAGTCTCCAGGTGACAATGTGGACTCTTCAGTCCATCAGACAACTCCTCTAGACCTGAATCCTGCAGGTTATTGTAACTCAGATCCAGGTGTCTCAGACTGGAGGACTGAGAGCTGAGAACTGAAGACAGACGTTCACAACTTCTCTCTGACAGGTTACAGTCACTCAGTCTATGAAAGAATCAACCAGGAAAACAAATGCCTTTGATTATTCATATTTGGATTCATTTGGATTTATAAAAGGAAACTGAAATTCTTCACAAACTCAGCATTTCATCCACTTACTGAGATTTACGTGAAGCCTTGACCACTGGCATGAACCTCAGAAGAGCCTCCTCTGAAGCAGAGTATTTCTTCAGATCAAACACGTCCAGATCTTCATCAGATGAGAGTAGGATGAAGACCAGAGCCGACCAGTGAGCAGGAGAAAGATGATCTACTGAGAGACATCCTGATCTCAGCTGCTGTTGGATCTGTTCCACGAGTGAATGATCTCTGAGTTCATTCAAACAGTGGAACAGATTGATGGATTTCTCTGGAGACAAGTTGTTTCTGATCTTCTCCTTGATGAATCCAATTGTTTCCTGACTGGTTCCTGAGAGAGGTTCTTTCTGAGTCACCAATCCAAGGAGTTTCTGATTGGTCTTCAGTGAAAGACCAAGGAGGAAACGAAGGAACAAGTCCAGGTGTCCATTTGGACTCTGTAATGCCTCCTCCACAGCAGTCTGATAGAAGTCTGTTTGAGTTGAACTCTTTTGAAAGACTTCAAACATCCTTGATGTTTGTTTTTTAGGGAGCAGATTGACACTGGAATTGAAGAAGGTCTGATGGACATGAAGAGCAGCAAGAAACTCTTGAACACTGAGATGGACAAAGCAGAACACCTTGTCCTGGTAGAGTCCTCTCTCCTCTTTAAAGATCTGTGTGAACACTCCTGAGTACACTGAGGCTGCACTGATATCCAAGTCACACTCTGTCAGGTCTGATTCATAGAAGATCAGGTTGCCTTTCTGCAGCTGCTCAAAAGCCAGTTTTCCTAAAGACAAGATCAACTGCTCGCTCTCTGGATTCCAGTGTGGATCTGTAGCAGGTCCTTGATTCAACTTGGTTTTCATCAGTTTGACCTGAACAACCAGGAAATAGATGTACATCTCAGTCAGGGTCCTGGGCAGCTCTCCTCCCTCTCTGGTCTTCAACACGTCCTCCAGGACTGTGGCAGTGATCCAGCAGAAGACTGGGATGTGGCACATGATGTGGACACTTCTGGAGGTCTTGATGTGTTTCATGACTCTTTGGGCCTGCTCTGCATCTCTGAAACTCTTCCTGAAGTACTCTTCCTTCTGGAGGTCTGTGAACCCTCTGACCTCTGTCACCATGCCAACACACTGCGGAGGGATTTGATTGGCCGCTGCGGGTCTTGTGGTGATCCAGAGGCGGGCAGAGGGAAGCAGATTCCCCCTGATGAGATTGGTCAGCAGCACATCCACTGAGGCGGACTCTGTAACATCAGTCAGGATCTTGTTGTTGTTGAAGTCCAGAGGAAGTTGACACTCATTTAGACCGTCTAAGATGAAGGCAACCTGATATTCTTCAAAACGGCAGATTCCTGCTTCTTTGGTTTCAGTGAAGAAGAGATGAACAAGTTCCACCAAGCTGTACTTTTTCCCTTTCAGAACATTCAGCTCTCTGAAGGTGAATGGAAACAGGAACTGTATGTCCTGGTTGGCTTTGTCTTCAGCCCAGTCCAGAGTGAACTTCTGTGTCAAGACTGTTTTCCCAATACCAGCCACTCCCTTTGTCAGCACTGTTCTGATTGGTCCATCTCTTCCAGGTAACCCTTTAAAAATGTCTTCTCGTCTGATGGTTGTTTCTGGTCTGGTTGACTTCCTGGATGCTGCTTCAATCTGTCTGATCTCATGTTCATTGTTGACCCCTGCATCATCTCCCTCTATCATGTAGAGCTCCGTGAAGATGTAATTGAGAAGAGTTGGGTGAGGTGAATCTCCAGTCTTACTGCTCTGCAGACGATCAGCCAGCTCCTCCTCCTTCATTCTCCTCAGGAGGTGCAGTGTGATCTTCAGAAAGGCCTCCCTGCTGCTCTTCCTCTTCTCTTCATCTTCACCCACCAGCACCTCGTCGTCCTCAGTCTGACTCCAGTAGCTCTCTCCACTGCAAACATCTGACTTCAGCTGATCACCTCTGAGGGGAAAAGATGGAGACCACGAGTAAGACTCTCACAGTGTGAAAGGAGTTGTGTTTTTTTTTATTGTAAAAGACCAAACCTGGATTATTTATCAAACATGGTATTGTGTTAAAATAGTGTCATATTAACTGGACTTTGCTATTTTGAAGACTTCTCCCCTCATCCGATTTCCCTGCATTTTTCTCAGTGTCATGTTCTCAGCAAAATCTTATTTTATTTCCTTTCTTGGTTTCTTGCCTTCTTTTTGGGGTCTGAACCTTGGTGGATTAGACTTTTTATATTCTTATGGACTCCGTCAGTCTGGGACTTAATGTCACAGTCTTTGTGCAACAAAATGTTCTTAAACCCTTTTGGTAGATCATCTAGAGCCAGCATTTCTGGACCAAATCTTTTATTCCATGTCCAACCAGGTATCTTTGATTCTAAAGTCTCTTATAGAACTTGACAATAACTGAGAGGAACCAGTCAGTCTGAACTAAACAGAGAAAAACCAGCATTAAAATTATATCCTCAAATACAAAGGTAAGGGTATGTACAGCCCTGGCTGAATAAGAACATCATAATTGATAAACCACAAAATTTAATTTGCAAGAAAATTTGAAAAATTACTATCTTATATCCTGCATACCATCCAAACATCATTCTACATATAGAGTCAGGAAAAGAGTAAGAGTCATTTCCCAAATTGTCCCAAACATAAAACTCATGTTGGTTTAACACCTCACTGTCTGATTGACACAAATTTAACTTCTTCTACATCCTGATAGAATCAGTCCATCAGTAAATGCAATAAATGTATCTGACCACTGAAAGCTTAAACACTTTAACAAATTTGAACCATCTTTGTGGCAAAAAGTAAGTGGTCTTTCCACAGAATGTAACATCACTCTCTGAACAACAGGAGGCGCCAGGTGATGAAAAGGGAAGGACCTGTCCTGTAACGTATGTCATGTTTTCTACACGGATCCATTGGATGAAATGCAAACTGGTCAGAAACTGAGAATGTGAATTTGAATGTATTTGAAATTGAAAATTGCAACATGAGTGATAAACAGTCATAAGATCATGACAGAGTTAGTAATATACATATCATAGAATATAGAACAAAACATAGAAGGCAGTTTGTCTGGAGGTCGAGCAATTTAGGTTTTAATCCGACCTTTGATCGGTGGAACGTCCACCTTTGAATTCTATTGGCTGGTCCACTGAACGGTCACTTCTGAGGGACACACAGCTGGGTCCTGATCCGGGTCCAGGTCTGAGCTGCTGCTCAGGACTTCAACACACAGAAGTGAGAGGGTGAATAATGATGAGATCTGACATGGAGATCAGTCACAGACAGTTGGAGATCATCCTCTCACCTCTGAGCTTCAGTCTGGACATCATCGTCTCCATGCAGAACGATTTGAGATGGAAGGACTCCCTCCTCTCTGTCCTCACACTTATTCATCGCAGAGTCTACACACACACACACACACACACACACACACACACACACACACACACACACACACAAAACCATTAAACCACTAAACATAAAAAAGCTTCAATCTTTGCTCCTCCAACCTGCTCTCCTCCACCTCATCCATCCAAATGTGCACCAGCAGATCCGTCCCTGTGATAGTTGTGGGAGTGCAGAAGCTACTGAGATTCTATCTGACCATCTCAAGGAGGTCCTCAAAGTGCTCCTTCTGCCACCCAATAATGTCCCAAACTGTGTTCAACAGTTCTTCCACACCTGCAAACATCTTGCCCTGCTCCTTTTGCCTCCATCTTATGACAGTTTCCTAGAACCTTCTCTCGCCCACCCAAGAGTCCTTCACCGTGGCCTCTCCAAACTCCTCCCAGACCTGGATATTTGCTCCTGGAGCCAATGAAAGTAATCACCACTTCTTGCTCGGTCGGGACGAGGAGCAAGTTAACATGCACACAGTATTCCTTTGTTATTTCAACATGCTGCACCCAAAACCTTTGCAGATAAAAGACCAACTCCCCACCTTTATAAATAATATCTAAGAATCCTTCTGAAGAAAGGAGCCAGACAAGTGAGCAACTTAAAAATATGGGTCTGCAGGCAATTAATAGATGACTTGTCCTGCTTTGCCACCACCTGCTGGTTGTTGTCTATTATTACATTTCAGCAATAATATGATAACAACAACGATAATAATAATAATAATAGCATTGATACCTTCTAAAATCACTGCCATGCCTTTTTAAACATTATTAATTTGAGAATGGAATTTTCCACCCATCAATTCACTTGAACCACGGGTCTCCTCGCATGTGTGTGTGTGTGTGTGTGTGTGTTTGTGTTAGTCACTCCCCATCGACCTCGGTGTTTCCCCATGAAGGTGAATTTTCATTGACGGGAGGGCAGAACCTGGAAGCTCCGTGACGGAGACTGTTGGCTTTTTTAATCCCCACCTCAGGTTTTCTTGATCCTTTTTCTTACCCACAATCAGTGCCACGCAGAGGTCTGGTGATGACCTGATGGGTCGAATTCGATGTTATCTCCTCGAGACTCTAGCAAAAGGCCAAATATCCTGGGAAATAGAATGAGAAAGGAAAACATCTTGAATATATAAACACAGTCGAATCATGAAATAAATGCTTCGTTCCATTTGGAGAAGGTAAAAGATCTGATCTTGAGGCACAACAAGTTGTAGAAGAGTTCCCTCTGCTTGTTCTCCGTTTCCGGGGTTCCGACTTCATAACGGCGTTTGAAACGCAGGACGTCCTCCTGCAGGGAGACACTTACCGGAGAGATGAGACCAGACGGTGAAGACCGGAGACTGGTAGTCCGCGCACAGCTGTTGAAACGAACTGCTGGAAAGGAGAAGAAACCTTTCACTTTCAATTTGACGAAGTTGTCTTTCCGTTTGGGTGCTGCCCCTTGACTTCCTCTCTCTATCTTTCTCGCACACACACTTGAAGTGTATGGTCACCGTTCCACACACAGTATATATCGTAGCGAGTCACGAATGTTGAGGTCTATGTTGATATATATATATATATGTGTGCGTGTGTGTGTGTGTGTGTGTGTGTGTGTATGTGTGTGTATATATATATATATATATATATATATATACACTGCTCAAAAAATAAAGAGAACACTTAAAAAACACATCCTAAATCTAAATGAATGAAATATTCTCATGAAATACTTTGCTCTCTACACAGTTGAATGTGCTGACAACAAAATCACACAAAAATGATCAATGGAAATCAAATGTATTAACCCATGGAGGTCTGGATTCGGAATCACACTCAAAATTAAAGTGTAAAAACACACTCCAGGCTGATCCAACTTTGATGTAATGTCCTTAAAACAAGTCAAAATGAATCTGCGTTGCTTCCTGAGTGGACACTATGATTTCACAGAAGTGTGATTGACTTGTAGTTACATGTTACATTGTGTTGTTCAAGTGTTCCCTTTTTTTTGAGCAGTATATTATATATATATATATATATATATATAGCACCCAAACGGATATATATATAAACGCTACTCTCTCTCTCTCTCTATATATATATATATGTATAAACGCTAGTAGCGTTTTATCACACAGAAAACAAGCATCAATATAAACCCCAACATTCGTGACTCGCTACAATATATATGCGGCATAGCGACGATACACTGCAAGTGTGTGCGTGTGTGTGTGTGTCTTTTTATCATTGTAACTGTTTCTAGACCAGGTGTGGGCAAACTTTTTGGCTGGGTGGCCGCATTGACTTTTAAAGTTTGACAGACGGCCCGGGTCAGCACAAGATACGATACATATAAAAAAACAAAAAAACAAAAAACTCATTTGTTAACAGTACATATCAGACTCATCTGATATTTGTTTTGAAAATAAAACCAGCTTGGTTTTGAAGCCTCTGACGTTTGCTTGCATTTCATGCACAAACCGGGTTTTCCCTTGTCGCTTCACGTCCAGCTCAATCATGTGTGTCAGTATGTCCACGGTAAAGGCTGAATCACAAAGCCAATCTGTGTCTTTCAGCTCAGGAAAATTCTCAAGTGTTCTCAAGTAGCTCCAAATCTCCTGTTTGAGCTCCCACATTCATTGATCCAATCATTCATTCACATCAAGTCTGAATTCTGTACCAATCTTTGGTGGGCCGGATTAAAAAGACCAACGGGTCGGATGTGGCCTACGGGCCGTAATTTTCCCACCCCTGTCCTAGACCAGTGGTTCCCAACCCCTGGGTCGCAGACCGGTACTGGTCCTTGGATCAATGACTGTTTATCGCCCATGTCGCAGTTTTCAATGTCAAATACAAATTCTCATTTTCTGACCATCTCTAGCCTTACTACCTTTCCACCTTGTCTCCTGGACAGTATATCCACCTTCCTTCTCTGCATCATGTTGCCCAACTCTCTACCTGCAGGGAGACACTTACCGGAGAGATGAGACCAGACGGTGAAGACCGGAGACTGGTAGTCCGCGCACAGCCGTTGAAACGAACTGCTGGAAAGGAGAAGAAACCTTTCACTTTCAAGTTGACGAAGTTGTTTTTTCCATTTGGGTGCTGCCCCTTGACTTCCTCTATCTTTCTCGCACACACACTTGAAGTGTATGGTCGCCGTTCCACACACAGTATATATCGTAGCGAGTCACGAATGTTGAGGTCTATGTTTATATATATATATATATGTGTGTGAGTGTGTGTGTGTGTGTGTATATATATATATACATACACTGCTCAAAAAAATAAAGGGAACACTTAAAAAACACATCCTAAATCTAAATGAATGAAATATTCTCATGAAATACTTTGCTCTCTACACAGTTGAATGTGCTGACAACAAAATCACACAAAAATGATCAATGGAAATCAATTCTATCAACCCATGGAGGTCTGGATTAGGAACCACACTCAAAATTAAAGTGTAAAAACAAACTCCAGGCTGATCCAACTTTGATGTAATGTCCTTAAAACAAGTCAAAATGAATCTGCGTTGCTTCCTGAGTGGACACTATGATTTCACAGAAGTGTGATTGACTTGGAGTTACATGTTACATTGTGTTGTTCAAGTGTTCCCTTTTTTTTTGAGCAGTATATATATATATATATATATATATATATATATATATGTATATATATATGTATATATAAACGCTACTCTCTCTCTCTATATATATATATATGTATAAACGCTAGTGGCGTTTTATCACACAGAAAACAAGCATCAACATAAACCCCAACATTCGTGACTCGCTACAATATATATGCGGCATAGCGACGATACACTTCAAGTGTGTGTGTGTCTGTGTGGGTGAGAGAGAGAGCGAGAGAGGAAGTCTAAGGTCTAAGTGCCGCGCGCAAATGGAAAAAAACAGCTTCATCAAATCGAAAGTGAAAGGTTTTTTTTTTGTTGGGTCTCTCCAGCATAAACTCATTCCTGTCCCTGTCCATCCTGGTCACTTCCAAAGAGAACCTTAGCATCTTCATCTCTGCAACCTCGAGCTCTGCCTCCTGTCTTTTTATCATTGTAACTGTTTCTAGACCAGGTGTGGGCAAACTTTTTGGCTGGGTGGCCGCATTGACTTTTAAAATTTGACAGACGGCCCGGGTCAGCACAAGATACGATACATATAAAAAAACAAAAAAACAAAAAACTCATTTGTTAACAGTACATATCAGACTCATCTGATATTTGTTTTGAAAATAAAACCAGCTTGGTTTTGAAGCCTCTGACGTTTGCTTGCATTTCATGCACAAACCGGTTTTTCCCTTGTCGCTTCACGTCCAGCTCATTCATGTGTGTCAGTATGTCCACGGTAAAGGCTGAATCACAAAGCCAATCTGTGTCTTTCAGCTCAGGAAAATTCTCAAGTGTTCTCAAGTAGCTCCAAAAATGAAATAATCTCCTGTTTGAGCTCCCACATTCATTGATCCAATCATTCATTCACATCAAGTCTGAATTCTGTACCAATCTTTGGTGGGCCGGATTAAAAAGACCAACGGGTCGGATGTGGCCTACGGGCCGTAATTTTCCCACCCCTGTCCTAGACCAGTGGTTCCCAACCCCTGGGTCGCAGACCGGTACTGGTCCTTGGATCAATGACTGTTTATCGCCCATGTCGCAGTTTTCAATGTCAAATACAAATTCTCATTTTCTGACCATCTCTAGCCTTACTACCTTTCCACCTTGTCTCCTGGACAGTAGATCCACCTTCCTTCTCTGCATCATGTCGACCAACTCTCTACCTTTTCCCGTCATAGTCCCGATATTCAAAGTCCCTACTCTCAGTCCCAGGCTCTTTCGTTTCCTCCTCTCTCTCTGCTTCCGAACACGCCTTCCTCCTTTCCTTCATCGACCTACAGCAGCCCAGGTTCCATTGGTTCCCTGTAGGTCATCGGTACCAATGGCGGTCGTCTTAAATCAGGGCGACAATGTTGGATAACTAATTATATAGAGCTGGAAGACAATGTTGTTCCAAATCGCTTTGGATAAAAGCGTCTGCCAAATGACTGTAATGTACAGGTCTTTCTAAAAATTTGCATATTGTGATAAAGTTCATTTTTTTCCATAATGTAATGATAAAATTTAAACTTTCATATATTTTAGATTCATTACATGCAACTGAAGTAGTTCAAGCCTTTTATTGTTTTAATATTGATGATTTTGGCAAAAAAGTAAAGAAAAACCAAAAATCCCTATCTCAAAAAATTAGCATATCATGAAAAGGTACTCTAAACGAGCTATTAACCTAATCATCTGAATCAACGAATTAACTCTAAACACCCGCAAAAGATTCGTGGGGCTTTTAAAAACTCCCAGCCCGGTTCATTACTCAAACCGCAATCATGGGTAAGACTGCCGACCTGACCGCTGTCCAGAAGGCCATCATTGACAGAAAGAAATCTCTGTCTGAATAGGCTGTTCCCAGAGTGCTGTATCAAGGCACCTCAGTGGGATGTCTGTGGGAAGGAAAAAGTGTTGCAGTAAACGCTGCACAACCAGAAAAGGTGGCCGGGCCCTGAGGGAGATTGTGGAGAAGGGCCGATTCCAGACCTTGGGGGAGCTGTGGAAGCAGTGGACTGAGTCTGGAGTAGAAACATCCAGAGCCACCGTGCACAGGCACGTGCAGGAAATGGGCTACAGGTGCCGCATTCCCCATGTCAAGCCACATTTGAACCAGAAACAGTGGCATATGCGCCTGACCTGCGCGACGGAGAAGCAGTGCTGTACTGTTGCTCAGTGGTCCTAAGTACTTTTTTCGGATGAAAGCAAATTTTGCATGTCATTCGGAAATCAAGGTGCCAGAGTCTGGAGGAAGACTGGTGAGAAGGAAATGCCAAAATGCCTGAAGTCCAGTGTCAAGTACCCACAGTCGGAGATGCTCTGGGGTGCCATGTCAGCTGCTGGTGTTGGTCCACTGTGTTTTATCAAGGGCTGTCAGATGACATATGCTAATTTTTTGAGATAAGGATTTTTGGTTTTTCTTTACTTTTTTGCCAAAATCATCAATATTAAAACAATAAAAGGCTTGAACTACTTCAGTTGCGTGTAATGAATCTAAAATATATGAAAGTTTAATTTTTATCATTACATTATGGAAAATAATAAACTTTATCACAATATGCAAATTTTTAGAGAAGGACCTGTAATGTAATGTAATTTCACACTCACTTCAGGTGTCCGCTATCACGGGCATCTAATACGCATCTTAGAATGCACACACACACGATTGAGAGTGAGAGAGACTGAGTGTGCGTGCGGAACTGTGTGTGTGTGCCTGTTCATTGTGCGTGCTAAACAGAGAGCATCCTGATTGGTTTACTCAGCAAAATAAGCCAATAAGCTTTCAGTTACTTTCCCGGGGACTGAAGTTGTCAGTTAAGTCGGTGCAGCTTGCGAGATGGGAGAAGCAGCGTGCTCCAAAAACCAAAACTATAAAACACCCTTCACCTCCCCTTACACAAACTCATAAGGGTGAAAAACAATGACAGTGTGGCATGGTGTACTGTTTGCAACATGATTTCCTGTTCAATCAACAAATGAATTCACACTGAATGGTCTGACATTGAAGTGTCAGGGAAGTTGTTCAAGTCTGCAAAGCAAGCAGCATTTGTATTTGTTCTATTTAGAACAGATTACTTGTAAATAAAAGGAACAATAAAATGTTGGTGAAGTTAAGTGACCTCTTTTGTGTGCATGTATGTTTGTGTGTGTGTGTGGGGGGCGTGCACAAGATCTCCACGAAATGAGTTTTTGCAGGTTGGGTTTGTCTGGAGATGAATAAAGTTCGACTAAACTGACTGTTTTGTTTCGCTTTATATACCGTATGTTTTATCACGCGCCTTGTAACGCGGTGCGCCTTATGTATGAAAATGGACCCGTTCATCTCTGTGGTTGAGCGTAGGAAGATCTGAGTGAATCACACTGAAAGATAGTAAAATACATAGCAGCACTTGCTGTATACTGACCTGAGGGTTTCCAGGTGACAATGTGGACTCTCCAGTCCAGCAGACAACTGCTTAACACCTGAATCTTTCAGTTGGTTGTTACTCAGATCCAGGTGTCTCAGACTGGAGGACTGAGAGCTGAGAACTGAGGACAGATGTTCACAACTTCTCTTTGACAGGTTACAGACACTCAGTCTATGAAGAATCAACAATGAAAGCAAATGTCTTTGATTATTCATACATGGATTCAAACTACGTGCCAAAGAAAATTGAAATTTTTCACAAACTCAGCATTTCATCCACTTACTGAGATTTATTTGAAGCCTTGACCACTTGCAGTAACCTCAGAAGAGCCTCCTCTGAAGCAGAGTATTTCTTCAGATCAAACACGTCCAGATCTTCATCAGATGAGAGTAGGATAAAGACCAGAGCCGACCAGTGAGCAGGAGAAAGATGATCTACTGAGAGACATCCTGATCTCAGCTGCTGTTGGATCTGTTCCACGAGTGAATGATCTCTGAGTTCATTCAAACAGTGGAACAGATTGATGTTTTTCTCTGGAGACAAGTTGTTTCTGATCTTCTCCTTGATGAATCCAATTGTTTCCTGATTGGTCCCTGACTCAATTCCTTCCTCAGTCACCAGTCCAAGGAGTTTCTGATTGGTCTTCAGTGAAACACCAAGGAGGAAACGAAGGAACAAATCCAGGTGTCCATTTGGACTCTGTAATGCCTCCTCCACAGCATTCTGATAGAAGTCTGTTTGACTTGAACTCTTATGAAAGACTTTAAACATCCTTGATGTCTGTTTTTTAGGGAGCAGAGTGACACCAGAATTGAAGGAGGTCAGATGGACATGAACAGCAGCGAGAAACTCTTGGACGCTGAGATGGACAAAGCAGAACACCTTGTCCAGGTAGAGTCCTCTCTCCTCTTTAAAGATCTGTGTGAACACTCCTGAGTACACTGAGGCTGCACTGATATCCAAGTCACACTCTGTCAGGTCTGATTCATAGAAGATCAGGTTGCCTTTCTGCAGCTGCTCAAAAGCCAGTTTTCCTAAAGACAAGATCATCTGTTTGTTCTCTGGATTCCAGTGTGTGATGTGGACACTTCTGGAGGTCTTGATGTGTTTCATGACTCTTTGGGCCTGCTCTGCATCTCTGAATCTCTTCATGAAGTACTCTTCCTTCTGGAGGTCTGTGAATCCTCTGACCTCTGTCACCATGCCAACACACTGCGGAGGGATTTGATTGGCCGCTGCAGGTCTTGTGGTGATCCAGAGGCGAGCAGAGGGAAGCAGATTCCCCCTGATGAGATTGGTCAGCAGCACATCCACTGAGGCGGACTCTGTAACATCAGTCAGGATCTTGTTGAAGTCCAGAGGAAGTCGACACTCATCCAGACCGTCTAAGATGAAGGCAACCTGATATTCTTCAAAACGGCAGATTCCTGCTTCTTTGGTTTCAGTGAAGAAGAGATGAACAAGGTCCACCAAGCTGTACTTTGTCCCTTTCAGCACATTCAGCTCTCTGAAGGTGAATGGAAACAGGAACTGTATGTCCTGGTTGGCTTTGTCTTCAGCCCAGTCCAGAGTGAACTTTTGTGTTAAGACTGTTTTCCCAATACCAGCCACTCCCTTTGTCAGCACTGTTCTGATTGGTCCATCTCGTCCAGGTAAGCCTTTAAAAATGTCTTCTCGCCTGATGGTTGTTTCTGGTCTGGTTGACTTCCTGGATGCTGCTTCAATCTGTCTGACCTCGTGTTCATCGTTGACCCCTGCAGCCCCTCCCTCTGTCATGTAGAGCTCTGTGAAGATGTCATTGAGAAGAGTTGGGTTTCCTGCTCTGGTGATCCCCTCGAAGATACACTGAAAGTTCTTCTGCAGTCTGCACTTCAGCTCATATTGACACTCAGCAGCACAAGTTCCTGGAGAAGAAAGAGTCATTGTGGGGATTTTCTGTCATTCAGGTCTTGTAAACCACTTGTCACATAAGGAAAACACAACTGGTGTGAAGGTCTGGGCCTAGAAGATGACCTGGAGATGTTTGAAAGGCCAAAGGATAAAGCTTAACATGTGAAAGAAGCTGATAAATACTTTGTAAACAAGCAGAAACTCAACCTTTCCAGGAGGTGGATAAATGGACAGTCAGATGACTTCCTTTTGGAGGAAGCATCTCAGATGAAACCATGAACAAAAAAACTGGAACTGATGAGAACCAAACCAAACAGGTCCAGTGTCAGCTACTCTAAGCCAATCACAAGATCGGGTTTGGAGACTGATAATAAAATGTGTTATTAGTCACTGATGTTTTTCTCTAACATTCTAAATAAAAGTGGACCAGTCTTTCTGATGAGAGCTGAAGCATCCCCAGGTGACCTGAAGCCAGTCCAGATGTCTCCAGGTTTCAGAGACAATCTAAATACTTGAAATGGAGAGGAGATGAATCTCCAGTCTTACTGCTCTGCAGACGATCAGCCAGCTCCTCCTCCTTCATTCTCCTCAGGAGGTGCAGTGTGATCTTCAGAAAGGCCTCCCTGCTGCTCTTCCTCTTCTCTTCATCTTCACCCACCAGCACCTCGTCGTCCTCAGTCTGACTCCAGTAGCTCTCTGGGTAATCTGTAGTCAGGAGCCTCTGGACTCTCTTCATCTCCTTCCTCACGAGGCTGATCATGTTCTCCTCCAGCAGCTGGAACAGGGTTGAAGGTCAACATGAGCAGTAGAAACACCATCAGATCTTTTGTGCTCCACTGAAAACCCTTGGGGTTTACAGAGTACAGCACTGACACTGTTTGGACCAGAAGGTCACTTGAGTAGCTCTGCTTGACAGTGGTGTTTGTACATTTACATATAAGTACAGAGTCCAGGTGTGTTTGATGCTGCTGGACAGACGGACCACTGAGAACATCTGACTCCAGCTGATCACCTCTGAGGGGAAAAGATGGAGACCACGAATAAGACTCTCATAGTGTGAAAGGAAGTGTGTCCTTAGAACAATTAATCCGGGTTAAATGGTGTTCTCATTTCTATTTAAAGGTTTTTTTTTGTAAAAGGCCAGACCTGGATTATACATCAAACATGGTATTGTGTTAAAATCTTGTCATATTAACTGGACTTTGCTTTTTTTGAAAACTTCTCCCCTCATCCAATTTCCCAGCATTTTTCTCAGTTTCATGTTCTCAGCAAAATCTTATTTTATTTCCCCTCTTGGTAGTTTGCCTTCTTTTTGGGGTCTGAACCTTGGTGGATTAGACTTTTTAGATTCCTATGGACTCCCTGAGTCTGGGACTTAATTCCATTGTCTTTGTGCTACAGATTTGTCTTAAACCCCTTTGGTAGATCATCTAGAGCCAGCATTTCTGGACCAAATCTTTTATTCCATCTCTGACCAGGTATCTTTGATTCTAAAGTCTCTTCTAGAACTTGACAATAACTGAGAGGTAAGGATATGTACAGCCTTGGCCGAATAAGATCATAATTGATGAACCACAAAATTGTGTTACAAAATTTAATTTGCATGAAATTTGAAAATTTTTTGCATGGAATTTGAAAAAAATCTAATATCCCTACACCTCACTGTCTGACACAAAATTTCCTTCTACATCCTGATAGAATCACTCCATCAGTAAATACAATAAATGTATCTGACCACTGAAAGCTTAAACATTTCAACAATTTTGAAACAATACAATCATTCCTTTGTCGCAAAAAGTAAGAGATCTTTCCACAGAATGTAACATCAGTCTCTGGATAACAGGGGACACCAGGTAACCAAAAGGGAAGGCTCCGTCCTGTAAAGTATGTCATTTTCCACACGGATCCATTGGATGAAATGCAAACTGGTCAGAAATGGAGAATTTGTATTTGAAAATTGCAAAATGAGTGATAAACAGTTATAAGATAACGACAGAGTTGTTAATATACATATCATAGAATATAGAACAAAACATAGAAGGCAGTTTGTCTGGAGGTCGAGAAATTTAGGTTTTTAAATCTGACCTTTGATCAGTTGAACATTCAGTTTTGAATAATATTGGCCGGTCCATCGAACAGTCACTTCTGAGGGACACACAACTGGGTCCTGATCCGGGTCTGAGCTGCTGCTCAGGACTTCAACACACAGAAGTGAGAGGGTGAATAATGATGAGCTCTGACATGGAGATCAGTCACAGAAAGTTGGAGATCATCCTCTCACCTCTGAGCTTCAGTCCGGACATCATCATCTCCATGCAGAGCAATTTTAGATGGAAGGACTCCCTCCTCTCTGTCCTCACACTCATTCATGGCAAAGTCTTTATTTTATTTGTTGTTACACTTTTTCATCTGTTATCTTCCGTCTCTGTTTCTTCCTCTCCTCACTTCCTGTTTTATTTTGACAGTTCATACTTCAGAACCTTTGTCCTGCATCACAACCTGTCAAAACAAAACTAAGCTGGGTGAATGAATGCTGTGGCACCAGTTCTGGCACTTCCTGGATTCATATTTTGATTTGATCAAACTGGCACCTAGAATATATATATATATATATATCAGGCAACATGGTTCAGGGGGGTTTGAGCAGTCGTCCTTGGACCTGAACATTCCTGGTTCGATTCCCGGTTCCTCCTAGCCTGTCAAAGTGTTGTGGAGCTACACACTGAACCCCCAACTGCTCCCTGGTGCTGTTCCTTGTGTGGTCAAAAGAACTGAATGTGGCAATGAAGGCATTTCTTCTTCTATACTTTAGTAGGGGCAGATTTGAATTGGTCTTCAACGACAAACCAATCAAAACCAGTACATGGTTAAAATGTATTTTATTTCTGTAAGAAATGGCTGATTCAGCCGGATACAATTACTGTGCTTTAAAAAACACACTAAGCACCAAAACACATTGTGTAATTCATAGTATCACAGTATTAAACTAAAAACACTTAGAAAGAACCCTTGACAAGCTGTAGTTTACGAAGACGGCTAACGAAAAAACAGACTATTTTAAAACAACGTTTCCTGTGAAGAACCAGGATGTCCCCCAGAGTCCAAAGATCAAAATGTGATCCAAGTGATCATGTTCTGACATTTTTTTAGATTTCTCTGCTAGGATTCTCACCTGCTGAACTCCCTCCGGGTCGACTTGCAAAAACTCCTGTCATGTCGAGACCAAATGCTGCTCTCTCTCTCTTGCGGTCCTGCTGTCTCCTGGAGGCTTCTTGGAATGAAGACATACCTTCAAATCCTGCAGTGTTTGGTATCTAGATTTTCATGTGATTCCAGAGTGACGTGAAAACCAGACAAACCTGATTCCGATGTTTCTCTCATACTTATTCCCTTCCCTCTTGACCAGAGGCAGAACGCCTTTGACATGTCTGTGTTTAAAGACAGTTTAAGTTTGCAAGAGAGACGAGTAGAGACTTACTGTCACGTGCCGCTTGGGCGGACTTGAGCGGGGAACCACACTTCAGAGCAGGGATGGGTTGAAAGCACTTTTATTGCGTTGAAATGGCCGGACGGGTTGCAGACGGGACTGCAGAGGCTGGGTCTCACCAGGACGGGTTGCAGACGGGACGGGTTGCAGGCTCGGGGTAGGGTTGGGTTGGGTTGGGTTGGGTTGGTGTCGGGCAGGCTGCGACCAGGGAGCGGTGTCGGGCAGGCTGTGATGAGGTCCGGTCGTGGCAGGGCTCTGCGAGCCACATAGCATGCCGCTGCCCCTTTTAGGGATCTTGATTAGCGGCATCTGCTGCAGCTGGCGCCGATTACAAATCGGGATCAGGTGTGAAACCCTGACAGTTCCCCCCCTTAATGGGCACCTCCTGGCGCCCCACGGAGCCGGCCTGGGTGGGTGTGGTTCCCCGAGTCCATGTAGGCCGGGGGATTCTGTCCCGCTGGGGGGGACTTGAGCGGGGAACCACACTTCAGAGCAGGGATGGGTTGAAAGCGCTTTTATTGCGTTGAAATGGCAGGACGGGATGCAGGCGGGACTGCAGAGGCTGGGTCTCACCAGGACGGGTCGCAGACGGGACTGCAGACGGGACGGGTCGCAGACGGGACTGCAGACGGGACGGGACGCAGACGGGACTGCAGACGGGACGGGACGCAGACGGGACTGCAGAGGCTGGGTCTCACCAGGACGGGTTGCAGACGGGACGGGACGCAGACGGCACTCCGGACGGAATGCAGGCTCGGGGTAGGGTCGGCGTCGGGCAGGTAGGGTGGCAGGCAGGGTGGCGGTCCGGTCGTGGCAGGGCTCTGCAAGCAACAATCCCCCGGCCCCAGGCATAGCGGCATAGCGGGATTAGCGGCATCTGCTGCAGCTGGCACCGATTACAAATTGGGATCAGGTGTGAAACCCTGACACTTACGTAGGAAGTTAGTTCAGATTCTATGAGAGTAGGTTCCTCCATGTTCAGGAGGCGGTCCCTGCCTCCTGAGCTTTCACCTCAAAAGCTTTCACCTCCAACAATGCTGGCTTACCTGCACGCTTGATATCTGGTGTGAAATTAGTGTAACCTGTGGGTTTGATGAGTGGTGGTTAGACTGATCTCAAGCTGGAGAGACAACAGGATAGAGGCGGATTTCTTCAGCATCTCTTCACTTCACTTTAAAATCCCCCTTTCCACGGCTTAACTTCTTTGTCACTGACCACGTGTCCTACTGATTGGCCATCAACTGACCAATCGGAAGGACACATGGTCAGTACCTGGACTCAAATGATTTCTTATCCTGATATTTCAACAGGGACATAAAAAATAAATGATAATCTAAATGAATGTGCAAACAATAATCTTCATAAACTTTGTAAATTGGGGCTTAAACAAATGAACTAAAATGCATGGATTGATTTCACTTTCTGATCAGGGAGGGTCAGATTCCCAATTAGGAACAAGTTTTTGTTTTGATGTTGTGTAGTCAGTCAACCACACGACGCCTCCAAAAACATAGGGACTGTGCTTAACATGTGCCAGTGGATTGGCGATCACCATGGTTTCATGACCACGTTAGAGAAAGAATAGAGTCATCCTGTTCTGTCAAGTTACTATGTTAAGATAAGATTATACTTTATTGATCCCCATAGGGAAATTCTTTTGTCATAGATGCTTGACAGTTGTAGTATCAATAAATATGAATATAAATATAAATAGGGAGACAATTTGAAAACAATTAAAAGATAGCAAAAGACATCTACAAATACATATATGGCAGAGTGAACAACTCTGAGTGAGACCAACAAGGATAAAAGTAGACAATGGAGTTAAGGCATGACACGTGTGGATGGGTGAGGCAGTGAGGTTGTTGTAACACTGATGCACCTCTGGCCGTGGGCACAAAGCAGTGTCTTAAGCAGGGGTGCCAAACATGCGGCCCGCGGGCCGGAACCGGCCTGCAAGGACGTTCGGTCAGGCCGGCAGGATAACTTGAAAGTGAAAAAATTGCATAAAAGACAAGGATGTAATTTTTTTAATTAAATGCAATTCAGGAATTTTCCACTAGTGGGCGCACTATTTTGGTCAGAGTAGAAGACACGCCGCATCACTGAGACGGACCAATCAGCAGACGTTATCAACGCGCCATCTGCTACTTGTTACGACATTGTTTCTACCCTGTTCTCGACCTCCCCGCTACTTCCTCATTAGCCAGTGTTGTTATCAAAACGGAGAAAAGTAGATAAAGAGTGTAGAATTTTCAAAGAAAAATGGACTATGTCCTATTGATGGGGTATAAAAGCAGCTTAACCAGTATAAACAAGTAACACATATAGCAGAATGAATGTGCACCAAGTAAAGTATAGCAATGTAGACAGACATAGGAAGAGTGGCATACGTGCGACAACATGCGTGCAGTTCTGCAGTTCTGCAAAATCTTGCAACAGTGCGGAACGAAGTGTGCTTATGAAAGCGGATGGGAAAGCGGGCGAGGTGTCAAGAAAAGGTTACAAGACAGAGCACGAGACAACAGACAACAACATGCGACACATCGCCCGACGCAAAAGAGGAAGACGCGATCACACGGCCAGGTCACGCGGAGGTCAAGTACGCAAGTACGGAGTAAACAAGTTAGGTATAAAGGAAGCCAGCAGAAGACCGAACTTCAGAGCATCGGGGGCGATCACACGAGGCGGGCTCCTGTGCGCTCGTCGGGCTCTCCAGATATATCTGATACTTGTAATGTAAGAGAGACTTGGAATAAAAAGCTTGCAATTAAGAAGGTGGTCTTGAGGTCTTCTCTCGGAGTCTTGAACATAGGAAAATCTGTAGGAACCTTCTGGTAAAGAGTGATAGTCGGGGAAAGAAAAATCCTACACTATTTATTTAGGACACATATGTCAAAGTCAAGGCCCGCGGGCCGGATCCGGCCCGTGAACAAATTATCTCTGGCCCCTGGGGTGAAATTGATTATTATTAGAACCGGCACGCAGCAACCTGCTGGTGTTTTGGCCTCACCAATACTACATTCCCCACAATGCAACGGTATCCCGCAAACTCATTACAGCGCAGCGAGCGGGCTTCGGTTTCATTCTTCGTCAGCAGTCAGAGCAGGTGTCAAATTTCGGCTACCTCCTCCCCAAAAATGGCTAAACGAAAGGTGGGCACTGAGAACAGGGGATTTCAAGGCCCATGGGAGGCAGAGTACATGTTCACGGACGTAAAAGGCAAACCTGTGCGTCTTAATGTGGCTAAAGTTTGGCAGCAGATGCGGATAGAAAACTTGAGCCACTTTCACAGCTGCCAGACCATGAAAGAGAAACTCTCTCTACCGCCGTGTTCCCGAGTGCACGGTTTGCCGATAAACTCAACATACTTGCCGCCGACTTCCGACGCCGATTTGCTGACTGTGAAGCCGAAGGGAGCAGGTTTGTACGGCTCGGTGATCTTTTTGCAGTTGAGGTGGAAAGTGCACCATCGAACCAACAAATGGAGTTGATTGAGCTCCAGTGCAATGACACACAGAAGGAAAAATATGAGAGTGGGTGCTGCTGAGTTTGCACGTTTTCATCCCCGACACAATGCCCCAGCTCGGACGCTCTCTATGTTTGGCAGCACAAACCTGTGTGAACAACTGTTCTCTTTGACGAAGCCAAACAAAACATCACACAGGAGCCGTCTTACTGAATTACCACCTTCACTCAATCCTGAGGATTTCCTCATCTCAGAGCCTGACCCCGAACATAATGGAACTTGTACAAAAGATGAGACGCCACCAAGTATCAGGCTCAGCCTCAGACAAGTGAGCGTCACGGAGCGTGAACGTATTTTTAGTTTTTAATTCAGTTCAATTTTTAAATTTGTTTCTACAAAACCTGTGATTTTTCTTTGAAGAAGGTATTGTTTTGTCTGTGTGCCATAGATTTTTGTATTTTAATTTATTATATTTTATGTATTTATTTTTCAGTTAATGGACTAATTGCAGATAGCAGCCATCAGAAAGAATACAACTGATTTGACTTGTTTATTTTTAGTTTCTCATTTTACTATTTGAAAGCAGTAATTGATATGATCATAGAGCAGCACGATATTGCATTTTCAATTTATAATGCATGCAATTTCTTTTATGCATTTAGGTCTTGGTTCAATAGGCTATGTTCGGTCAGTTCAACATGTTTTAATAAACACACTGAATTAGTCCAGCCCTCGGCTTGTAACAAATTTGTTTTTTTGGCCCTCCGTGTATTTGACTTTGACACCCCTGATCTACAGTCATGGAGTAAAACCCTCAGACTCAAGGTTTTCAATTCATGGACGACAGCAGGAAAACTAAAGTTGTTTACGCCTCCTGGAAAGAGTTAAGTCTGCCCTGACTTGAAGCTCAGACTCTTGTGCTAGCATCAGCATCACCACTAAAATAAATCTTTTTAGTCTAATTTCTTCTCAATTTTTTGTTTTTTTTTATACTGCAACAGTTTGTTTTCTCAAAAATCACTCCCTGGCTCAATTTTAAATGTTCCTTTCTTTTGGGAATTCTGGATTTGAGTATGTAGTTGCACCATGTTCATGCCATGAGTAAACCTGTAGCGTCACAAGTTCATCTGTTCCTGTAAATGTTTAATAATGGTGGCAGATGCACAGTGTAACTTTCAATTAAATATTTCACTGGAAAAAGGAAGTTGGTAAATAATTGGGAAAACAGCCAAAACATTTATATTGTTTGTTTGTGTGTGTGTGCATTTTCTTCCAGATACACCTTACGGTTTTCCTTTGATTAATCTCTGCTGTTGTGATGTTAAACCACATGGCAGCACTTTGCTGCTCCAGCAGGAATGTCTACAGGTACCTCCATGACAACGGTCAGAAGATCTATGGAGGATCTCAGTAATACGGGTACGAGGCTCATCCTTGTCTAATCTTATCGAGGCAACTGGACTTGATTTCTTCTCTGTGGGGAGTTTTAAGTACATAACTGCTCAAGGTGGGGATTGGTCCAAGTTGAGATATTTTTTTTTGTTTCATAGCAACATAACAAGCCATCTCAACTTAGACCATAAAAAAACTGTGCATTATTATGTTACATCATCCAATGAAGTTATATTTATTTGTACAATATAGGTGCTATTTGTTCTTTTCTTACAGAACAGAACATAACCCATGCACTGTGGGTCTTAAAGAAACACAGTTTCAATCCTTTGTATGTGTGAAACATATGGCAGTATTGACAATACAGTTGACTTTGATAGAGTGCTATAGTGGTCTAGAATAGACAATATCATAATCTTTTGTATTACACTATTAAAAAATGAAGGAAAGAAATCCCTGCACGAGCACCAGAGTCGAAATCAACATATGGTCAAATGAATATTTTGATATAATGTTACCAGGAAGTTGATGGTTTATACTTTCTAAAATTAAATAAGAAGGAAGCCCTCAATTTTGTCACTTCAGTGATACATACAACACAACATTAGCTAAACTTGACAACCGCATGTGTTCTGGTCCAGATACCGAAAAAGACAGCATTCTTACTGAGTGTTGTGACCTAACAGCCGAGTCACAAGACTGATGTTCAGAGTGAAGACTCTCCCTCCTGCAATCAACATAGAGACACTGAGGAACCACAACCGACTCTAAACCCAGGATGAAGAGGTTGGGTAAATGTGGTGTTGAAGGTGTGGAGGTGAATCAGTTTGTCAGAAGAGACGCTGTAGAAGGACAGAATGCCACCAGGACAGTCTACATACACTGCAACTCTGTTAGAGACAACAGGGGACGAGATAGTTGTCACTGTGTTATTGTAACGGACTTTGTAACCACTGGCAGAGACGAGCAGATTCCACGACTGGTCGTTGCATCCAAACATGTGCCTCGACAATCCTTTCCTTATGATTCCTCTGTAAGTCACTGCTACATGAACACGTCCTCTCCACTCCACCTCCCAGTAACAGCGACCAGTCAAACCATTTGTACACAGCAACATTGGCCAGTAGTCAAATCTCTCTGGATGATCAGGATATGGTTGTTCTTCTTCTACGCCTGTCACTGTCCTGTTGTCAGACAGCTTCAGACATCCGTTTGCAGTGTTTGAGTCCAATGTGAGTTCACACCAATCTGATAGAGAATATAAGACACAAAAATAATGAATCATTTGAATCATCTCTTGGATTAATTTTCCTTGATACCCTGAGATGTGACTCTCTGTAAAGTCTCATGATGTCCAGGTTGTCAGTCATCTACTGTTAACCCTGATTTAACCACGAAACACCTCAACTATCAGCTCTGTGTTTCACTCAAAGCTGATTGTGTTTAATTGTCATGAATCAAGAGAAAATCCACACTTACACTTCCTCACACCAGGTTTTAACCTGTGCTCTCCACCATGGTCCACCCTGGAGGAAGAAACACAAGAATCTCATCTCCTGTTTTTCAATACTTGTTTTCTCCTTTTGAGCGGTGAAACCTAAATACAGCCACTATTTCCGCTTTGCAAACAACGGCCTGCTGATGTGAGGGATCAACACAGCAGTGTGTTTTTATTTAGATCAGGTAAGTAAAACTCAAGAATTGGGGGCAAATTCTATTCCAGAACCGCATCTCACATGGCTACTGGACTTGAATTTCTTCACTGGAAGATGTTTCACACTTCATCTGAGAGGCTTCTTCAGTTCTAATGACCTGTGGAGAGTTTGCAAATTTAACTGCCACGGTTTTGGGTGGTCTAGGTTATGGTGGCTTGTTATTTAAATGTATGAGGTGATCGGCAGAAACTCCGAAACTTGGTCGAAGGGTGTTCTATGCTAACGTGGCTGCCGTTCGTTGGGACACAAGAGCAACTTTTCTAGGATTACCTGGATTGGAGTGTGAAAAGGTAAAGTTAAAGGAGTGAAACCTGTTGGATCACATGAACTGAGGCTCATGCAGAAGTTACTGGGGTTCTGGTGGTGAATCTTTCCTGGCTGTTCAGAGGGTGCATGATGAGGTGGACAAGTGGTGAAACATCTTAAAGTAAAGAAATTCAAGTCCAGTTGCCACAAATAGAAGATTTTGATAAGAATTCACCATGACCTGGATGACTGAGAACCGGTCAGACATCTGAAATCAAATATTTCTATATTTATGTTAAGTCTTGTTGAAAACTGTTGGTTTATGTTTATGCATATTCAGTATTTAAGTTCTTGATTTCCGACCTGAGCGTCTCCAGCCTCCAGTGTGGATCCTCCAGTCCAGCAGACAGCAGCTTCACTCCTGAGTCTCCTGGATGGTTGAAGCTCAGGTCCAGCTGTCTCAGATGGGACGGGTTGGAGTTCAGAGCTGAGGCCAGAGAAGAACAACCTTCTTCTGTGATCAGACAACCTGAGAGACTGGAAAGGAGACATTGAATATCATCATGTGACGAGAATAATCATAGAAAAATATAGAGCAGCCTTGAGATAAAATAAATACTTCAAATAAAGTGTTTACTGACCTGAGGGTTTCCAGGTGACAATGAGGACTCTCCAGTCCAGCAGACAATTGCTTTACACCTGAATCCTGCAGGTCGTTGTGACTCAGATCCAGCTCTGTCAGACTGGAGGACTGAGAGCTGAGAACTGAGGACAGATGTTCACAACTTTTCTTTGACAGGTTACAGTCCATCAACCTGAAGAGATATTTAAATAATTATACCAGACTGTGGAATGTTAGTTTTCCCGTTTCTTTTAATTATAGTTTTCCTGCACAAACTGCGTTACATTTTGTGTTGAAAAACATGAACTAGATTCAGGGCACTGGTGAGACAATTATGATAGTCTATCTAGCGATCTGTTCTGCAGGCACCTGGACCTGAGCAAGATGGGCACATTAAACTACTTTTTTTAATATTTTTTTTGTCTGAACTATTCCAGTCTCAGGTCATTGGTGACATGATTATGATAGTCTATCAAGATATCTGTCAAATTGTTCAGCCAGGACCCAGCCCTGTTTCAGCTACGTTCCTTGGTTAATCTTGTCAAATGACTCCATAGTTGGTATTTCCAGATGACAGTTTGTGTGAATCTACTCGGGCTTCTGGGACGAGACGAAAGAGGAAGGGAAGAGGGTTCCATCAGCATGAGTTCCCTGAATGTGTCAGTTCTACTGAAAAGATGTTGAGTTGCAGCAGAGGAACCTGTGTATTTAACGTGGCTTTCTTTGATCAATTTTTGTAGCCAGAACATTTTGCTTGATTCTAATGTGCTCTGAGAGAAATGCTGTTTGTACAACAAGTTATTTAGTAACGTTAGATTCATGCCAGCGAACCACCAACAAAACCTTTCAAGAAATTAGAGACAGCATTTTCATTTGATCGCCTTATAGTAATGTTACTCTGAATATAATTATAATTTGGAGATTTTTTAAACAAAATATGACACTGGCTAATAATCTCATGAAAAATCTTTGTCATGTAAAAAAAAAACGCTATATAGTGACCTCAGAGTTTTCTATTTCTTTTGCCATCCATCATTTGAAAAAAAAAAAAGATCACTGACCAGCAAATTCAGTATAACCTATAAATGTTAAGGTTGCAAAATTTGAATCAGAAGTGTATATGAAGTTTGAATACAATTCCATTTACCATAATAGTCTTCACAAAGACCCTTTTCAGTTTCTCAAGTAGCAATATGTTTACCTGAGAGTCTCCAGGTGACAATTGGGACTCTGAAGTCCGACACACAGCAGCTTTATCCCTGAATCTTCCAGCCGGTTGTAACTCAGATCCAGGTGTCTCAGACTGGAGGACTGAGAGCTGAGAACTGAAGACAGACGTTTACAACTTCTCTCTGACAGGTTACAGCCACTCAGTCTGAATAAATACAACAAATCAATAATTATACTTCACATGATAATAGTCAAATATTGAATTTTAGATGGCACATTGAATCACTGAGTAACATAACTTGAATATAAAGCTACAAATTGGTGGCAACTTATTTTAAAAAAGTATTTGATACTGGAAAATCCTCATCAAGAAGAATTTATACATTTTCAGACAAATTTTATTCTGACCTGAGAGTCTCCAGGTGACAATGTGGACTCTGAAGTCCGACACACAGCAGCTTTATCCCTGAATCCTCCAGCTGGTTGTTACTCAGATCCAGGTGTCTCAGACTGGAGGACTGAGAGCTGAGAACTGAAGACAGACGTTCACAACTTCTCTCTGACAGGTTACAGCCACTCAGTCTGAATAAATACAATAAATGAAGAATTATACTTGACATAAAAATAGTCAAATATTGAATTTTACATAGCGCATTGAATCATTTTGAGTAACTTGAAAGTTGAATGTAAAGCTATTAATTTGTGACAACATTTTTTAAAAAGTATTTGACCCTGGAAAATCCTTATTAAGAATACTTTATACATTTTTAGACAATTTTATTCTGACCTGAGAATCTCCAGGTGACAATGAGGACTCTCTAGTCCAGCAGACAACTGCTTTACACCTGAATCCTGCAGGTCGTTGTCACTCAGATCCAGCTCTGTCAGACTGGAGGACTGAGAGCTCAGAACTGAGGACAGATGTTCACAACTTCCCTTTGACAGGTTACAGCCCATCAACCTGAAGAGATATTTAAATAATTATACCAGACTGTGGAATGTTAGTTTTCTCGTTTCTTTTAATTATGGTTTTCCTGCACAAACTGCGTTACATTTTGTGTTGAAAAACATGAACTAGATTCAGGGCAGTTTCTCAAGTAGCAATATGTTTACCTGAGAGTCTCCAGGTGACAATTGGGACTCTGAAGTCCGACACACAGCAGCTTTATCCCTGAATCCTCCAGCCGGTTGTTACTCAGATCCAGGTGTCTCAGACTGGAGGACTGAGAGCTGAGAACTGAAGACAGACATTCACAACTTCCCTCTGACAGGTTACAGCCATCCAGTCTAAATGAATACAATAAATGAAGAATTATACTTGACACAAAAATAATCAAATATTGAATTTCACATAGCATATTGATTCACTGAGTTACATAGCTGGAATATAAAGCTATAAATTTGTGGCAACTTATTTTAAAAAGTATTTGACACAGGAAAATCCTCATTAAGAAGACTTTATACATTTTCAGACAACTTTTATTCTGACCTGAGAGTCTCCAGGTGACAATGTGGACTCTTCAGTCCATCAGACAACTCCTCTAGACCTGAATCCTGCAGGTTATTGTAACTCAGATCCAGGTGTCTCAGACTGGAGGACTGAGAGCTGAGAACTGAAGACAGACGTTCACAACTTCTCTCTGACAGGTTACAGTCACTCAGTCTATGAAAGAATCAACCAGGAAAACAAATGCCTTTGATTATTCATATTTGGATTCATTTGGATTTATAAAAGGAAATTGAAATTCCTCACAAACTCAGCATTTCATCCACTTACTGAGATTTACGTGAAGCCTTGACCACTGGCATGAACCTCAGAAGAGCCTCCTCTGAAGCAGAGTATTTCTTCAGATCAAACACGTCCAGATCTTCATCAGATGAGAGTAGGATGAAGACCAGAGCCGACCAGTGAGCAGGAGAAAGATGATCTACTGAGAGACATCCTGATCTCAGCTGCTGTTGGATCTGTTCCACGAGTGAATGATCTCTGAGTTCATTCAAACAGTGGAACAGATTGATGGATTTCTCTGGAGACAAGTTGTTTCTGATCTTCTCCTTGATGAATCCAATTGTTTCCTGACTGGTTCCTGAGAGAGGTTCTTTCTGAGTCACCAATCCAAGGAGTTTCTGATTGGTCTTCAGTGAAAGACCAAGGAGGAAACGAAGGAACAAGTCCAGGTGTCCATTTGGACTCTGTAATGCCTCCTCCACAGCAGTCTGATAGAAGTCTGTTTGAGTTGAACTCTTTTGAAAGACTTCAAACATCCTTGATGTTTGTTTTTTAGGGAGCAGATTGACACTGGAATTGAAGAAGGTCTGATGGACATGAAGAGCAGCAAGAAACTCTTGAACACTGAGATGGACAAAGCAGAACACCTTGTCCTGGTAGAGTCCTCTCTCCTCTTTAAAGATCTGTGTGAACACTCCTGAGTACACTGAGGCTGCACTGATATCCAAGTCACACTCTGTCAGGTCTGATTCATAGAAGATCAGGTTGCCTTTCTGCAGCTGCTCAAAAGCCAGTTTTCCTAAAGACAAGATCAACTGCTCGCTCTCTGGATTCCAGTGTGGATCTGTAGCAGGTCCTTGATTCAACTTGGTTTTCATCAGTTTGACCTGAACAACCAGGAAATAGATGTACATCTCAGTCAGGGTCCTGGGCAGCTCTCCTCCCTCTCTGGTCTTCAACACGTCCTCCAGGACTGTGGCAGTGATCCAGCAGAAGACTGGGATGTGGCACATGATGTGGACACTTCTGGAGGTCTTGATGTGTTTCATGACTCTTTGGGCCTGCTCTGCATCTCTGAAACTCTTCCTGAAGTACTCTTCCTTCTGGAGGTCTGTGAACCCTCTGACCTCTGTCACCATGCCAACACACTGCGGAGGGATTTGATTGGCCGCTGCGGGTCTTGTGGTGATCCAGAGGCGGGCAGAGGGAAGCAGATTCCCCCTGATGAGATTGGTCAGCAGCACATCCACTGAGGCGGACTCTGTAACATCAGTCAGGATCTTGTTGTTGTTGAAGTCCAGAGGAAGTTGACACTCATTTAGACCGTCTAAGATGAAGGCAACCTGATATTCTTCAAAACGGCAGATTCCTGCTTCTTTGGTTTCAGTGAAGAAGAGATGAACAAGTTCCACCAAGCTGTACTTTTTCCCTTTCAGAACATTCAGCTCTCTGAAGGTGAATGGAAACAGGAACTGTATGTCCTGGTTGGCTTTGTCTTCAGCCCAGTCCAGAGTGAACTTCTGTGTCAAGACTGTTTTCCCAATACCAGCCACTCCCTTTGTCAGCACTGTTCTGATTGGTCCATCTCTTCCAGGTAACCCTTTAAAAATGTCTTCTCGTCTGATGGTTGTTTCTGGTCTGGTTGACTTCCTGGATGCTGCTTCAATCTGTCTGATCTCATGTTCATTGTTGACCCCTGCATCATCTCCCTCTATCATGTAGAGCTCCGTGAAGATGTAATTGAGAAGAGTTGGGTGAGGTGAATCTCCAGTCTTACTGCTCTGCAGACGATCAGCCAGCTCCTCCTCCTTCATTCTCCTCAGGAGGTGCAGTGTGATCTTCAGAAAGGCCTCCCTGCTGCTCTTCCTCTTCTCTTCATCTTCACCCACCAGCACCTCGTCGTCCTCAGTCTGACTCCAGTAGCTCTCTCCACTGCAAACATCTGACTTCAGCTGATCACCTCTGAGGGGAAAAGATGGAGACCACGAGTAAGACTCTCACAGTGTGAAAGGAGTTGTGTTTTTTTTTATTGTAAAAGACCAAACCTGGATTATTTATCAAACATGGTATTGTGTTAAAATAGTGTCATATTAACTGGACTTTGCTATTTTGAAGACTTCTCCCCTCATCCGATTTCCCTGCATTTTTCTCAGTGTCATGTTCTCAGCAAAATCTTATTTTATTTCCTTTCTTGGTTTCTTGCCTTCTTTTTGGGGTCTGAACCTTGGTGGATTAGACTTTTTATATTCTTATGGACTCCGTCAGTCTGGGACTTAATGTCACAGTCTTTGTGCAACAAAATGTTCTTAAACCCTTTTGGTAGATCATCTAGAGCCAGCATTTCTGGACCAAATCTTTTATTCCATGTCCAACCAGGTATCTTTGATTCTAAAGTCTCTTATAGAACTTGACAATAACTGAGAGGAACCAGTCAGTCTGAACTAAACAGAGAAAAACCAGCATTAAAATTATATCCTCAAATACAAAGGTAAGGGTATGTACAGCCCTGGCTGAATAAGAACATCATAATTGATAAACCACAAAATTTAATTTGCAAGAAAATTTGAAAAATTACTATCTTATATCCTGCATACCATCCAAACATCATTCTACATATAGAGTCAGGAAAAGAGTAAGAGTCATTTCCCAAATTGTCCCAAACATAAAACTCATGTTGGTTTAACACCTCACTGTCTGATTGACACAAATTTAACTTCTTCTACATCCTGATAGAATCAGTCCATCAGTAAATGCAATAAATGTATCTGACCACTGAAAGCTTAAACACTTTAACAAATTTGAACCATCTTTGTGGCAAAAAGTAAGTGGTCTTTCCACAGAATGTAACATCACTCTCTGAACAACAGGAGGCGCCAGGTGATGAAAAGGGAAGGACCTGTCCTGTAACGTATGTCATGTTTTCTACACGGATCCATTGGATGAAATGCAAACTGGTCAGAAACTGAGAATGTGAATTTGAATGTATTTGAAATTGAAAATTGCAACATGAGTGATAAACAGTCATAAGATCATGACAGAGTTAGTAATATACATATCATAGAATATAGAACAAAACATAGAAGGCAGTTTGTCTGGAGGTCGAGCAATTTAGGTTTTAATCCGACCTTTGATCGGTGGAACGTCCACCTTTGAATTCTATTGGCTGGTCCACTGAACGGTCACTTCTGAGGGACACACAGCTGGGTCCTGATCCGGGTCCAGGTCTGAGCTGCTGCTCAGGACTTCAACACACAGAAGTGAGAGGGTGAATAATGATGAGATCTGACATGGAGATCAGTCACAGACAGTTGGAGATCATCCTCTCACCTCTGAGCTTCAGTCTGGACATCATCGTCTCCATGCAGAACGATTTGAGATGGAAGGACTCCCTCCTCTCTGTCCTCACACTTATTCATCGCAGAGTCTACACACACACACACACACACACACACACACACACACACACACACACACACACACAAAACCATTAAACCACTAAACATAAAAAAGCTTCAATCTTTGCTCCTCCAACCTGCTCTCCTCCACCTCATCCATCCAAATGTGCACCAGCAGATCCGTCCCTGTGATAGTTGTGGGAGTGCAGAAGCTACTGAGATTCTATCTGACCATCTCAAGGAGGTCCTCAAAGTGCTCCTTCTGCCACCCAATAATGTCCCAAACTGTGTTCAACAGTTCTTCCACACCTGCAAACATCTTGCCCTGCTCCTTTTGCCTCCATCTTATGACAGTTTCCTAGAACCTTCTCTCGCCCACCCAAGAGTCCTTCACCGTGGCCTCTCCAAACTCCTCCCAGACCTGGATATTTGCTCCTGGAGCCAATGAAAGTAATCACCACTTCTTGCTCGGTCGGGACGAGGAGCAAGTTAACATGCACACAGTATTCCTTTGTTATTTCAACATGCTGCACCCAAAACCTTTGCAGATAAAAGACCAACTCCCCACCTTTATAAATAATATCTAAGAATCCTTCTGAAGAAAGGAGCCAGACAAGTGAGCAACTTAAAAATATGGGTCTGCAGGCAATTAATAGATGACTTGTCCTGCTTTGCCACCACCTGCTGGTTGTTGTCTATTATTACATTTCAGCAATAATATGATAACAACAACGATAATAATAATAATAATAGCATTGATACCTTCTAAAATCACTGCCATGCCTTTTTAAACATTATTAATTTGAGAATGGAATTTTCCACCCATCAATTCACTTGAACCACGGGTCTCCTCGCATGTGTGTGTGTGTGTGTGTGTGTGTTTGTGTTAGTCACTCCCCATCGACCTCGGTGTTTCCCCATGAAGGTGAATTTTCATTGACGGGAGGGCAGAACCTGGAAGCTCCGTGACGGAGACTGTTGGCTTTTTTAATCCCCACCTCAGGTTTTCTTGATCCTTTTTCTTACCCACAATCAGTGCCACGCAGAGGTCTGGTGATGACCTGATGGGTCGAATTCGATGTTATCTCCTCGAGACTCTAGCAAAAGGCCAAATATCCTGGGAAATAGAATGAGAAAGGAAAACATCTTGAATATATAAACACAGTCGAATCATGAAATAAATGCTTCGTTCCATTTGGAGAAGGTAAAAGATCTGATCTTGAGGCACAACAAGTTGTAGAAGAGTTCCCTCTGCTTGTTCTCCGTTTCCGGGGTTCCGACTTCATAACGGCGTTTGAAACGCAGGACGTCCTCCTGCAGGGAGACACTTACCGGAGAGATGAGACCAGACGGTGAAGACCGGAGACTGGTAGTCCGCGCACAGCTGTTGAAACGAACTGCTGGAAAGGAGAAGAAACCTTTCACTTTCAATTTGACGAAGTTGTCTTTCCGTTTGGGTGCTGCCCCTTGACTTCCTCTCTCTATCTTTCTCGCACACACACTTGAAGTGTATGGTCACCGTTCCACACACAGTATATATCGTAGCGAGTCACGAATGTTGAGGTCTATGTTGATATATATATATATATGTGTGCGTGTGTGTGTGTGTGTGTGTGTGTGTGTATGTGTGTGTATATATATATATATATATATATATATATACACTGCTCAAAAAATAAAGAGAACACTTAAAAAACACATCCTAAATCTAAATGAATGAAATATTCTCATGAAATACTTTGCTCTCTACACAGTTGAATGTGCTGACAACAAAATCACACAAAAATGATCAATGGAAATCAAATGTATTAACCCATGGAGGTCTGGATTCGGAATCACACTCAAAATTAAAGTGTAAAAACACACTCCAGGCTGATCCAACTTTGATGTAATGTCCTTAAAACAAGTCAAAATGAATCTGCGTTGCTTCCTGAGTGGACACTATGATTTCACAGAAGTGTGATTGACTTGTAGTTACATGTTACATTGTGTTGTTCAAGTGTTCCCTTTTTTTTGAGCAGTATATTATATATATATATATATATATATATAGCACCCAAACGGATATATATATAAACGCTACTCTCTCTCTCTCTCTATATATATATATATGTATAAACGCTAGTAGCGTTTTATCACACAGAAAACAAGCATCAATATAAACCCCAACATTCGTGACTCGCTACAATATATATGCGGCATAGCGACGATACACTGCAAGTGTGTGCGTGTGTGTGTGTGTCTTTTTATCATTGTAACTGTTTCTAGACCAGGTGTGGGCAAACTTTTTGGCTGGGTGGCCGCATTGACTTTTAAAGTTTGACAGACGGCCCGGGTCAGCACAAGATACGATACATATAAAAAAACAAAAAAACAAAAAACTCATTTGTTAACAGTACATATCAGACTCATCTGATATTTGTTTTGAAAATAAAACCAGCTTGGTTTTGAAGCCTCTGACGTTTGCTTGCATTTCATGCACAAACCGGGTTTTCCCTTGTCGCTTCACGTCCAGCTCAATCATGTGTGTCAGTATGTCCACGGTAAAGGCTGAATCACAAAGCCAATCTGTGTCTTTCAGCTCAGGAAAATTCTCAAGTGTTCTCAAGTAGCTCCAAATCTCCTGTTTGAGCTCCCACATTCATTGATCCAATCATTCATTCACATCAAGTCTGAATTCTGTACCAATCTTTGGTGGGCCGGATTAAAAAGACCAACGGGTCGGATGTGGCCTACGGGCCGTAATTTTCCCACCCCTGTCCTAGACCAGTGGTTCCCAACCCCTGGGTCGCAGACCGGTACTGGTCCTTGGATCAATGACTGTTTATCGCCCATGTCGCAGTTTTCAATGTCAAATACAAATTCTCATTTTCTGACCATCTCTAGCCTTACTACCTTTCCACCTTGTCTCCTGGACAGTATATCCACCTTCCTTCTCTGCATCATGTTGCCCAACTCTCTACCTGCAGGGAGACACTTACCGGAGAGATGAGACCAGACGGTGAAGACCGGAGACTGGTAGTCCGCGCACAGCCGTTGAAACGAACTGCTGGAAAGGAGAAGAAACCTTTCACTTTCAAGTTGACGAAGTTGTTTTTTCCATTTGGGTGCTGCCCCTTGACTTCCTCTATCTTTCTCGCACACACACTTGAAGTGTATGGTCGCCGTTCCACACACAGTATATATCGTAGCGAGTCACGAATGTTGAGGTCTATGTTTATATATATATATATATGTGTGTGAGTGTGTGTGTGTGTGTGTATATATATATATACATACACTGCTCAAAAAAATAAAGGGAACACTTAAAAAACACATCCTAAATCTAAATGAATGAAATATTCTCATGAAATACTTTGCTCTCTACACAGTTGAATGTGCTGACAACAAAATCACACAAAAATGATCAATGGAAATCAATTCTATCAACCCATGGAGGTCTGGATTAGGAACCACACTCAAAATTAAAGTGTAAAAACAAACTCCAGGCTGATCCAACTTTGATGTAATGTCCTTAAAACAAGTCAAAATGAATCTGCGTTGCTTCCTGAGTGGACACTATGATTTCACAGAAGTGTGATTGACTTGGAGTTACATGTTACATTGTGTTGTTCAAGTGTTCCCTTTTTTTTTGAGCAGTATATATATATATATATATATATATATATATATATATGTATATATATATGTATATATAAACGCTACTCTCTCTCTCTATATATATATATATGTATAAACGCTAGTGGCGTTTTATCACACAGAAAACAAGCATCAACATAAACCCCAACATTCGTGACTCGCTACAATATATATGCGGCATAGCGACGATACACTTCAAGTGTGTGTGTGTCTGTGTGGGTGAGAGAGAGAGCGAGAGAGGAAGTCTAAGGTCTAAGTGCCGCGCGCAAATGGAAAAAAACAGCTTCATCAAATCGAAAGTGAAAGGTTTTTTTTTTGTTGGGTCTCTCCAGCATAAACTCATTCCTGTCCCTGTCCATCCTGGTCACTTCCAAAGAGAACCTTAGCATCTTCATCTCTGCAACCTCGAGCTCTGCCTCCTGTCTTTTTATCATTGTAACTGTTTCTAGACCAGGTGTGGGCAAACTTTTTGGCTGGGTGGCCGCATTGACTTTTAAAATTTGACAGACGGCCCGGGTCAGCACAAGATACGATACATATAAAAAAACAAAAAAACAAAAAACTCATTTGTTAACAGTACATATCAGACTCATCTGATATTTGTTTTGAAAATAAAACCAGCTTGGTTTTGAAGCCTCTGACGTTTGCTTGCATTTCATGCACAAACCGGTTTTTCCCTTGTCGCTTCACGTCCAGCTCATTCATGTGTGTCAGTATGTCCACGGTAAAGGCTGAATCACAAAGCCAATCTGTGTCTTTCAGCTCAGGAAAATTCTCAAGTGTTCTCAAGTAGCTCCAAAAATGAAATAATCTCCTGTTTGAGCTCCCACATTCATTGATCCAATCATTCATTCACATCAAGTCTGAATTCTGTACCAATCTTTGGTGGGCCGGATTAAAAAGACCAACGGGTCGGATGTGGCCTACGGGCCGTAATTTTCCCACCCCTGTCCTAGACCAGTGGTTCCCAACCCCTGGGTCGCAGACCGGTACTGGTCCTTGGATCAATGACTGTTTATCGCCCATGTCGCAGTTTTCAATGTCAAATACAAATTCTCATTTTCTGACCATCTCTAGCCTTACTACCTTTCCACCTTGTCTCCTGGACAGTAGATCCACCTTCCTTCTCTGCATCATGTCGACCAACTCTCTACCTTTTCCCGTCATAGTCCCGATATTCAAAGTCCCTACTCTCAGTCCCAGGCTCTTTCGTTTCCTCCTCTCTCTCTGCTTCCGAACACGCCTTCCTCCTTTCCTTCATCGACCTACAGCAGCCCAGGTTCCATTGGTTCCCTGTAGGTCATCGGTACCAATGGCGGTCGTCTTAAATCAGGGCGACAATGTTGGATAACTAATTATATAGAGCTGGAAGACAATGTTGTTCCAAATCGCTTTGGATAAAAGCGTCTGCCAAATGACTGTAATGTACAGGTCTTTCTAAAAATTTGCATATTGTGATAAAGTTCATTTTTTTCCATAATGTAATGATAAAATTTAAACTTTCATATATTTTAGATTCATTACATGCAACTGAAGTAGTTCAAGCCTTTTATTGTTTTAATATTGATGATTTTGGCAAAAAAGTAAAGAAAAACCAAAAATCCCTATCTCAAAAAATTAGCATATCATGAAAAGGTACTCTAAACGAGCTATTAACCTAATCATCTGAATCAACGAATTAACTCTAAACACCCGCAAAAGATTCGTGGGGCTTTTAAAAACTCCCAGCCCGGTTCATTACTCAAACCGCAATCATGGGTAAGACTGCCGACCTGACCGCTGTCCAGAAGGCCATCATTGACAGAAAGAAATCTCTGTCTGAATAGGCTGTTCCCAGAGTGCTGTATCAAGGCACCTCAGTGGGATGTCTGTGGGAAGGAAAAAGTGTTGCAGTAAACGCTGCACAACCAGAAAAGGTGGCCGGGCCCTGAGGGAGATTGTGGAGAAGGGCCGATTCCAGACCTTGGGGGAGCTGTGGAAGCAGTGGACTGAGTCTGGAGTAGAAACATCCAGAGCCACCGTGCACAGGCACGTGCAGGAAATGGGCTACAGGTGCCGCATTCCCCATGTCAAGCCACATTTGAACCAGAAACAGTGGCATATGCGCCTGACCTGCGCGACGGAGAAGCAGTGCTGTACTGTTGCTCAGTGGTCCTAAGTACTTTTTTCGGATGAAAGCAAATTTTGCATGTCATTCGGAAATCAAGGTGCCAGAGTCTGGAGGAAGACTGGTGAGAAGGAAATGCCAAAATGCCTGAAGTCCAGTGTCAAGTACCCACAGTCGGAGATGCTCTGGGGTGCCATGTCAGCTGCTGGTGTTGGTCCACTGTGTTTTATCAAGGGCTGTCAGATGACATATGCTAATTTTTTGAGATAAGGATTTTTGGTTTTTCTTTACTTTTTTGCCAAAATCATCAATATTAAAACAATAAAAGGCTTGAACTACTTCAGTTGCGTGTAATGAATCTAAAATATATGAAAGTTTAATTTTTATCATTACATTATGGAAAATAATAAACTTTATCACAATATGCAAATTTTTAGAGAAGGACCTGTAATGTAATGTAATTTCACACTCACTTCAGGTGTCCGCTATCACGGGCATCCAATACGCATCTTAGAATGCACACACACACGATTGAGAGTGAGAGAGACTGAGTGTGCGTGCGGAACTGTGTGTGTGTGCCTGTTCATTGTGCGTGCTAAACAGAGAGCATCCTGATTGGTTTACTCAGCAAAATAAGCCAATAAGCTTTCAGTTACTTTCCCGGGGACTGAAGTTGTCAGTTAAGTCGGTGCAGCTTGCGAGATGGGAGAAGCAGCGTGCTCCAAAAACCAAAACTATAAAACACCCTTCACCTCCCCTTACACAAACTCATAAGGGTGAAAAACAATGACAGTGTGGCATGGTGTACTGTTTGCAACATGATTTCCTGTTCAATCAACAAATGAATTCACACTGAATGGTCTGACATTGAAGTGTCAGGGAAGTTGTTCAAGTCTGCAAAGCAAGCAGCATTTGTATTTGTTCTATTTAGAACAGATTACTTGTAAATAAAAGGAACAATAAAATGTTGGTGAAGTTAAGTGACCTCTTTTGTGTGCATGTATGTTTGTGTGTGTGTGTGGGGGGCGTGCACAAGATCTCCACGAAATGAGTTTTTGCAGGTTGGGTTTGTCTGGAGATGAATAAAGTTCGACTAAACTGACTGTTTTGTTTCGCTTTATATACCGTATGTTTTATCACGCGCCTTGTAACGCGGTGCGCCTTATGTATGAAAATGGACCCGTTCATCTCTGTGGTTGAGCGTAGGAAGATCTGAGTGAATCACACTGAAAGATAGTAAAATACATAGCAGCACTTGCTGTATACTGACCTGAGGGTTTCCAGGTGACAATGTGGACTCTCCAGTCCAGCAGACAACTGCTTAACACCTGAATCTTTCAGTTGGTTGTTACTCAGATCCAGGTGTCTCAGACTGGAGGACTGAGAGCTGAGAACTGAGGACAGATGTTCACAACTTCTCTTTGACAGGTTACAGACACTCAGTCTATGAAGAATCAACAATGAAAGCAAATGTCTTTGATTATTCATACATGGATTCAAACTACGTGCCAAAGAAAATTGAAATTTTTCACAAACTCAGCATTTCATCCACTTACTGAGATTTATTTGAAGCCTTGACCACTTGCAGTAACCTCAGAAGAGCCTCCTCTGAAGCAGAGTATTTCTTCAGGTCAAACACGTCCAGATCTTCATCAGATGAGAGTAGGATAAAGACCAGAGCCGACCAGTGAGCAGGAGAAAGATGATCTACTGAGAGACATCCTGATCTCAGCTGCTGTTGGATCTGTTCCACGAGTGAATGATCTCTGAGTTCATTCAAACAGTGGAACAGATTGATGTTTTTCTCTGGAGACAAGTTGTTTCTGATCTTCTCCTTGATGAATCCAATTGTTTCCTGATTGGTCCCTGACTCAATTCCTTCCTCAGTCACCAGTCCAAGGAGTTTCTGATTGGTCTTCAGTGAAACACCAAGGAGGAAACGAAGGAACAAATCCAGGTGTCCATTTGGACTCTGTAATGCCTCCTCCACAGCATTCTGATAGAAGTCTGTTTGACTTGAACTCTTATGAAAGACTTTAAACATCCTTGATGTCTGTTTTTTAGGGAGCAGAGTGACACCAGAATTGAAGGAGGTCAGATGGACATGAACAGCAGCGAGAAACTCTTGGACGCTGAGATGGACAAAGCAGAACACCTTGTCCAGGTAGAGTCCTCTCTCCTCTTTAAAGATCTGTGTGAACACTCCTGAGTACACTGAGGCTGCACTGATATCCAAGTCACACTCTGTCAGGTCTGATTCATAGAAGATCAGGTTGCCTTTCTGCAGCTGCTCAAAAGCCAGTTTTCCTAAAGACAAGATCATCTGTTTGTTCTCTGGATTCCAGTGTGTGATGTGGACACTTCTGGAGGTCTTGATGTGTTTCATGACTCTTTGGGCCTGCTCTGCATCTCTGAATCTCTTCATGAAGTACTCTTCCTTCTGGAGGTCTGTGAATCCTCTGACCTCTGTCACCATGCCAACACACTGCGGAGGGATTTGATTGGCCGCTGCAGGTCTTGTGGTGATCCAGAGGCGAGCAGAGGGAAGCAGATTCCCCCTGATGAGATTGGTCAGCAGCACATCCACTGAGGCGGACTCTGTAACATCAGTCAGGATCTTGTTGAAGTCCAGAGGAAGTCGACACTCATCCAGACCGTCTAAGATGAAGGCAACCTGATATTCTTCAAAACGGCAGATTCCTGCTTCTTTGGTTTCAGTGAAGAAGAGATGAACAAGGTCCACCAAGCTGTACTTTGTCCCTTTCAGCACATTCAGCTCTCTGAAGGTGAATGGAAACAGGAACTGTATGTCCTGGTTGGCTTTGTCTTCAGCCCAGTCCAGAGTGAACTTTTGTGTTAAGACTGTTTTCCCAATACCAGCCACTCCCTTTGTCAGCACTGTTCTGATTGGTCCATCTCGTCCAGGTAAGCCTTTAAAAATGTCTTCTCGCCTGATGGTTGTTTCTGGTCTGGTTGACTTCCTGGATGCTGCTTCAATCTGTCTGACCTCGTGTTCATCGTTGACCCCTGCAGCCCCTCCCTCTGTCATGTAGAGCTCTGTGAAGATGTCATTGAGAAGAGTTGGGTTTCCTGCTCTGGTGATCCCCTCGAAGATACACTGAAAGTTCTTCTGCAGTCTGCACTTCAGCTCATATTGACACTCAGCAGCACAAGTTCCTGGAGAAGAAAGAGTCATTGTGGGGATTTTCTGTCATTCAGGTCTTGTAAACCACTTGTCACATAAGGAAAACACAACTGGTGTGAAGGTCTGGGCCTAGAAGATGACCTGGAGATGTTTGAAAGGCCAAAGGATAAAGCTTAACATGTGAAAGAAGCTGATAAATACTTTGTAAACAAGCAGAAACTCAACCTTTCCAGGAGGTGGATAAATGGACAGTCAGATGACTTCCTTTTGGAGGAAGCATCTCAGATGAAACCATGAACAAAAAAACTGGAACTGATGAGAACCAAACCAAACAGGTCCAGTGTCAGCTACTCTAAGCCAATCACAAGATCGGGTTTGGAGACTGATAATAAAATGTGTTATTAGTCACTGATGTTTTTCTCTAACATTCTAAATAAAAGTGGACCAGTCTTTCTGATGAGAGCTGAAGCATCCCCAGGTGACCTGAAGCCAGTCCAGATGTCTCCAGGTTTCAGAGACAATCTAAATACTTGAAATGGAGAGGAGATGAATCTCCAGTCTTACTGCTCTGCAGACGATCAGCCAGCTCCTCCTCCTTCATTCTCCTCAGGAGGTGCAGTGTGATCTTCAGAAAGGCCTCCCTGCTGCTCTTCCTCTTCTCTTCATCTTCACCCACCAGCACCTCGTCGTCCTCAGTCTGACTCCAGTAGCTCTCTGGGTAATCTGTAGTCAGGAGCCTCTGGACTCTCTTCATCTCCTTCCTCACGAGGCTGATCATGTTCTCCTCCAGCAGCTGGAACAGGGTTGAAGGTCAACATGAGCAGTAGAAACACCATCAGATCTTTTGTGCTCCACTGAAAACCCTTGGGGTTTACAGAGTACAGCACTGACACTGTTTGGACCAGAAGGTCACTTGAGTAGCTCTGCTTGACAGTGGTGTTTGTACATTTACATATAAGTACAGAGTCCAGGTGTGTTTGATGCTGCTGGACAGACGGACCACTGAGAACATCTGACTCCAGCTGATCACCTCTGAGGGGAAAAGATGGAGACCACGAATAAGACTCTCATAGTGTGAAAGGAAGTGTGTCCTTAGAACAATTAATCCGGGTTAAATGGTGTTCTCATTTCTATTTAAAGGTTTTTTTTTGTAAAAGGCCAGACCTGGATTATACATCAAACATGGTATTGTGTTAAAATCTTGTCATATTAACTGGACTTTGCTTTTTTTGAAAACTTCTCCCCTCATCCAATTTCCCAGCATTTTTCTCAGTTTCATGTTCTCAGCAAAATCTTATTTTATTTCCCCTCTTGGTAGTTTGCCTTCTTTTTGGGGTCTGAACCTTGGTGGATTAGACTTTTTAGATTCCTATGGACTCCCTGAGTCTGGGACTTAATTCCATTGTCTTTGTGCTACAGATTTGTCTTAAACCCCTTTGGTAGATCATCTAGAGCCAGCATTTCTGGACCAAATCTTTTATTCCATCTCTGACCAGGTATCTTTGATTCTAAAGTCTCTTCTAGAACTTGACAATAACTGAGAGGTAAGGATATGTACAGCCTTGGCCGAATAAGATCATAATTGATGAACCACAAAATTGTGTTACAAAATTTAATTTGCATGAAATTTGAAAATTTTTTGCATGGAATTTGAAAAAAATCTAATATCCCTACACCTCACTGTCTGACACAAAATTTCCTTCTACATCCTGATAGAATCACTCCATCAGTAAATACAATAAATGTATCTGACCACTGAAAGCTTAAACATTTCAACAATTTTGAAACAATACAATCATTCCTTTGTCGCAAAAAGTAAGAGATCTTTCCACAGAATGTAACATCAGTCTCTGGATAACAGGGGACACCAGGTAACCAAAAGGGAAGGCTCCGTCCTGTAAAGTATGTCATTTTCCACACGGATCCATTGGATGAAATGCAAACTGGTCAGAAATGGAGAATTTGTATTTGAAAATTGCAAAATGAGTGATAAACAGTTATAAGATAACGACAGAGTTGTTAATATACATATCATAGAATATAGAACAAAACATAGAAGGCAGTTTGTCTGGAGGTCGAGAAATTTAGGTTTTTAAATCTGACCTTTGATCAGTTGAACATTCAGTTTTGAATAATATTGGCCGGTCCATCGAACAGTCACTTCTGAGGGACACACAACTGGGTCCTGATCCGGGTCTGAGCTGCTGCTCAGGACTTCAACACACAGAAGTGAGAGGGTGAATAATGATGAGCTCTGACATGGAGATCAGTCACAGAAAGTTGGAGATCATCCTCTCACCTCTGAGCTTCAGTCCGGACATCATCATCTCCATGCAGAGCAATTTTAGATGGAAGGACTCCCTCCTCTCTGTCCTCACACTCATTCATGGCAAAGTCTTTATTTTATTTGTTGTTACACTTTTTCATCTGTTATCTTCCGTCTCTGTTTCTTCCTCTCCTCACTTCCTGTTTTATTTTGACAGTTCATACTTCAGAACCTTTGTCCTGCATCACAACCTGTCAAAACAAAACTAAGCTGGGTGAATGAATGCTGTGGCACCAGTTCTGGCACTTCCTGGATTCATATTTTGATTTGATCAAACTGGCACCTAGAATATATATATATATATATATATATATCAGGCAACATGGTTCAGGGGGGTTTGAGCAGTCGTCCTTGGACCTGAACATTCCTGGTTCGATTCCCGGTTCCTCCTAGCCTGTCAAAGTGTTGTGGAGCTACACACTGAACCCCCAACTGCTCCCTGGTGCTGTTCCTTGTGTGGTCAAAAGAACTGAATGTGGCAATGAAGGCATTTCTTCTTCTATACTTTAGTAGGGGCAGATTTGAATTGGTCTTCAACGACAAACCAATCAAAACCAGTACATGGTTAAAATGTATTTTATTTCTGTAAGAAATGGCTGATTCAGCCGGATACAATTACTGTGCTTTAAAAAACACACTAAGCACCAAAACACATTGTGTAATTCATAGTATCACAGTATTAAACTAAAAACACTTAGAAAGAACCCTTGACAAGCTGTAGTTTACGAAGACGGCTAACGAAAAAACAGACTATTTTAAAACAACGTTTCCTGTGAAGAACCAGGATGTCCCCCAGAGTCCAAAGATCAAAATGTGATCCAAGTGATCATGTTCTGACATTTTTTTAGATTTCTCTGCTAGGATTCTCACCTGCTGAACTCCCTCCGGGTCGACTTGCAAAAACTCCTGTCATGTCGAGACCAAATGCTGCTCTCTCTCTCTTGCGGCCCTGCTGTCTCCTGGAGGCTTCTTGGAATGAAGACATACCTTCAAATCCTGCAGTGTTTGGTATCTAGATTTTCATGTGATTCCAGAGTGACGTGAAAACCAGACAAACCTGATTCCGATGTTTCTCTCATACTTATTCCCTTCCCTCTTGGCCAGAGGCAGAACGCCTTTGACATGTCTGTGTTTAAAGACAGTTTAAGTTTGCAAGAGAGACGAGTAGAGACTTACTGTCACGTGCCGCTTGGGCGGACTTGAGCGGGGAACCACACTTCAGAGCAGGGATGGGTTGAAAGCACTTTTATTGCGTTGAAATGGCCGGACGGGTTGAAGACGGGACTGCAGAGGCTGGGTCTCACCAGGACGGGATGGGTTGCAGGCTCGGGGTAGGGTCGGTGTCGGGCAGGCTGCAACCAGGGAGAGGTGTCGGGCAGGCTGTGATGAGGTCCGGTCGTGGCAGGGCTCTGCGAGCCACATAGCATGCCGCTGCCCCTTTTAGGGATCTTGATTAGCGGCATCTGCTGCAGCTGGCGCCGATTACAAATCGGGATCAGGTGTGAAACCCTGACAGTTCCCCCCCTTAATGGGCACCTCCTGGCGCCCCACGGAGCCGGCCTGGGTGGGTGTGGTTCCCCGAGTCCATGTAGGCCGGGGGATTCTGTCCCGCTGGGGGGGACTTGAGCGGGGAACCACACTTCAGAGCAGGGATGGGTTGAAAGCGCTTTTATTGCGTTGAAATGGCAGGACGGGATGCAGGCGGGACTGCAGAGGCTGGGTCTCACCAGGACGGGTCGCAGACGGGACTGCAGACGGGACGGGTCGCAGACGGGACTGCAGACGGGACGGGACGCAGACGGGACTGCAGACGGGACGGGACGCAGACGGGACTGCAGAGGCTGGGTCTCACCAGGACGGGTTGCAGACGGGACGGGACGCAGACGGCACTCCGGTAGGAATGCAGGCTCGGGGTAGGGTCGGCGTCGGGCAGGTAGGGTGGCAGGCAGGGTGGCGGTCCGGTCGTGGCAGGGCTCTGCAAGCAACAATCCCCCGGCCCCAGGCATAGCGGCATAGCGGGATTAGCGGCATCTGCTGCAGCTGGCACCGATTACAAATTGGGATCAGGTGTGAAACCCTGACACTTACGTAGGAAGTTAGTTCAGATTCTATGAGAGTAGGTTCCTCCATGTTCAGGAGGCGGTCCCTGCCTCCTGAGCTTTCACCTCAAAAGCTTTCACCTCCAACAATGCTGGCTTACCTGCACGCTTGATATCTGGTGTGAAATTAGTGTAACCTGTGGGTTTGATGAGTGGTGGTTAGACTGATCTCAAGCTGGAGAGACAACAGGATAGAGGCGGATTTCTTCAGCATCTCTTCACTTCACTTTAAAATCCCCCTTTCCACGGCTTAACTTCTTTGTCACTGACCACGTGTCCTACCGATTGGCCATCAACTGACCAATCGGAAGGACACATGGTCAGTACCTGGACTCAAATGATTTCTTATCCTGATATTTCAACAGGGACATAAAAAATAAATGATAATCTAAATGAATGTGCAAACAATAATCTTCATAAACTTTGTAAATTGGGGCTTAAACAAATGAACTAAAATGCATGGATTGATTTCACTTTCTGATCAGGGAGGGTCAGATTCCCAATTAGGAACAAGTTTTTGTTTTGATGTTGTGTAGTCAGTCAACCACACGACGCCTCCAAAAACATAGGGACTGTGCTTAACATGTGCCAGTGGATTGGCGATCACCATGGTTTCATGACCACGTTAGAGAAAGAATAGAGTCATCCTGTTCTGTCAAGTTACTATGTTAAGATAAGATTATACTTTATTGATCCCCATAGGGAAATTCTTTTGTCATAGATGCTTGACAGTTGTAGTATCAATAAATATGAATATAAATATAAATAGGGAGACAATTTGAAAACAATTAAAAGATAGCAAAAGACATCTACAAATACATATATGGCAGAGTGAACAACTCTGAGTGAGACCAACAAGGATAAAAGTAGACAATGGAGTTAAGGCATGACACGTGTGGATGGGTGAGGCAGTGAGGTTGTTGTAACACTGATGCACCTCTGGCCGTGGGCACAAAGCAGTGTCTTAAGCAGGGGTGCCAAACATGCGGCCCGCGGGCCGGAACCGGCCTGCAAGGACGTTCGGTCAGGCCGGCAGGATAACTTGAAAGTGAAAAAATTGCATAAAAGACAAGGATGTAATTTTTTTAATTAAATGCAATTCAGGAATTTTCCACTAGTGGGCGCACTATTTTGGTCAGAGTAGAAGACACGCCGCATCACTGAGACGGACCAATCAGCAGACGTTATCAACGCGCCATCTGCTACTTGTTACGACATTGTTTCTACCCTGTTCTCGACCTCCCCGCTACTTCCTCATTAGCCAGTGTTGTTATCAAAACGGAGAAAAGTAGATAAAGAGTGTAGAATTTTCAAAGAAAAATGGACTATGTCCTATTGATGGGGTATAAAAGCAGCTTAACCAGTATAAACAAGTAACACATATAGCAGAATGAATGTGCACCAAGTAAAGTATAGCAATGTAGACAGACATAGGAAGAGTGGCATACGTGCGACAACATGCGTGCAGTTCTGCAGTTCTGCAAAATCTTGCAACAGTGCGGAACGAAGTGTGCTTATGAAAGCGGATGGGAAAGCGGGCGAGGTGTCAAGAAAAGGTTACAAGACAGAGCACGAGACAACAGACAACAACATGCGACACATCGCCCGACGCAAAAGAGGAAGACGCGATCACACGGCCAGGTCACGCGGAGGTCAAGTACGCAAGTACGGAGTAAACAAGTTAGGTATAAAGGAAGCCAGCAGAAGACCGAACTTCAGAGCATCGGGGGCGATCACACGAGGCGGGCTCCTGTGCGCTCGTCGGGCTCTCCAGATATATCTGATACTTGTAATGTAAGAGAGACTTGGAATAAAAAGCTTGCAATTAAGAAGGTGGTCTTGAGGTCTTCTCTCGGAGTCTTGAACATAGGAAAATCTGTAGGAACCTTCTGGTAAAGAGTGATAGTCGGGGAAAGAAAAATCCTACACTATTTATTTAGGACACATATGTCAAAGTCAAGGCCCGCGGGCCGGATCCGGCCCGTGAACAAATTATCTCTGGCCCCTGGGGTGAAATTGATTATTATTAGAACCGGCACGCAGCAACCTGCTGGTGTTTTGGCCTCACCAATACTACATTCCCCACAATGCAACGGTATCCCGCAAACTCATTACAGCGCAGCGAGCGGGCTTCGGTTTCATTCTTCGTCAGCAGTCAGAGCAGGTGTCAAATTTCGGCTACCTCCTCCCCAAAAATGGCTAAACGAAAGGTGGGCACTGAGAACAGGGGATTTCAAGGCCCATGGGAGGCAGAGTACATGTTCACGGACGTAAAAGGCAAACCTGTGCGTCTTAATGTGGCTAAAGTTTGGCAGCAGATGCGGATAGAAAACTTGAGCCACTTTCACAGCTGCCAGACCATGAAAGAGAAACTCTCTCTACCGCCGTGTTCCCGAGTGCACGGTTTGCCGATAAACTCAACATACTTGCCGCCGACTTCCGACGCCGATTTGCTGACTGTGAAGCCGAAGGGAGCAGGTTTGTACGGCTCGGTGATCTTTTTGCAGTTGAGGTGGAAAGTGCACCATCGAACCAACAAATGGAGTTGATTGAGCTCCAGTGCAATGACACACAGAAGGAAAAATATGAGAGTGGGTGCTGCTGAGTTTGCACGTTTTCATCCCCGACACAATGCCCCAGCTCGGACGCTCTCTATGTTTGGCAGCACAAACCTGTGTGAACAACTGTTCTCTTTGACGAAGCCAAACAAAACATCACACAGGAGCCGTCTTACTGAATTACCACCTTCACTCAATCCTGAGGATTTCCTCATCTCAGAGCCTGACCCCGAACATAATGGAACTTGTACAAAAGATGAGACGCCACCAAGTATCAGGCTCAGCCTCAGACAAGTGAGCGTCACGGAGCGTGAACGTATTTTTAGTTTTTAATTCAGTTCAATTTTTAAATTTGTTTCTACAAAACCTGTGATTTTTCTTTGAAGAAGGTATTGTTTTGTCTGTGTGCCATAGATTTTTGTATTTTAATTTATTATATTTTATGTATTTATTTTTCAGTTAATGGACTAATTGCAGATAGCAGCCATCAGAAAGAATACAACTGATTTTATTTATTTATTTTTAGTTTCTCATTTTACTATTTGAAAGCAGTAATTGATATGATCATAGAGCAGCATGATATTGCATTTTCAATTTATAATGCATGCAATTTCTTTTATGCATTTAGGTCTTGGTTCAATAGGCTATGTTCGGTCAGTTCAACATGTTTTAATAAACACACTGAATTAGTCCAGCCCTCGGCTTGTAACAAATTTGTTTTTTTGGCCCTCCGTGTATTTGACTTTGACACCCCTGATCTACAGTCATGGAGTAAAACCCTCAGACTCAAGGTTTTCAATTCATGGACGACAGCAGGAAAACTAAAGTTGTTTACGCCTCCTGGAAAGAGTTAAGTCTGCCCTGACTTGAAGCTCAGACTCTTGTGCTAGCATCAGCATCACCACTAAAATAAATCTTTTTAGTCTAATTTCTTCTCAATTTTTTGTTTTTTTTTATACTGCAACAGTTTGTTTTCTCAAAAATCACTCCCTGGCTCAATTTTAAATGTTCCTTTCTTTTGGGAATTCTGGATTTGAGTATGTAGTTGCACCATGTTCATGCCATGAGTAAACCTGTAGCGTCACAAGTTCATCTGTTCCTGTAAATGTTTAATAATGGTGGCAGATGCACAGTGTAACTTTCAATTAAATATTTCACTGGAAAAAGGAAGTTGGTAAATAATTGGGAAAACAGCCAAAACATTTATATTGTTTGTTTGTGTGTGTGTGCATTTTCTTCCAGATACACCTTACGGTTTTCCTTTGATTAATCTCTGCTGTTGTGATGTTAAACCACATGGCAGCACTTTGCTGCTCCAGCAGGAATGTCTACAGGTACCTCCATGACAACGGTCAGAAGATCTATGGAGGATCTCAGTAATACGGGTACGAGGCTCATCCTTGTCTAATCTTATCGAGGCAACTGGACTTGATTTCTTCTCTGTGGGGAGTTTTAAGTACATAACTGCTCAAGGTGGGGATTGGTCCAAGTTGAGATATTTTTTTTTGTTTCATAGCAACATAACAAGCCATCTCAACTTAGACCATAAAAAAACTGTGCATTATTATGTTACATCATCCAATGAAGTTATATTTATTTGTACAATATAGGTGCTATTTGTTCTTTTCTTACAGAACAGAACATAACCCATGCACTGTGGGTCTTAAAGAAACACAGTTTCAATCCTTTGTATGTGTGAAACATATGGCAGTATTGACAATACAGTTGACTTTGATAGAGTGCTATAGTGGTCTAGAATAGACAATATCATAATCTTTTGTATTACACTATTAAAAAATGAAGGAAAGAAATCCCTGCACGAGCACCAGAGTCGAAATCAACATATGGTCAAATGAATATTTTGATATAATGTTACCAGGAAGTTGATGGTTTATACTTTCTAAAATTAAATAAGAAGGAAGCCCTCAATTTTGTCACTTCAGTGATACATACAACACAACATTAGCTAAACTTGACAACCGCATGTGTTCTGGTCCAGATACCGAAAAAGACAGCATTCTTACTGAGTGTTGTGACCTAACAGCCGAGTCACAAGACTGATGTTCAGAGTGAAGACTCTCCCTCCTGCAATCAACATAGAGACACTGAGGAACCACAACCGACTCTAAACCCAGGATGAAGAGGTTGGGTAAATGTGGTGTTGAAGGTGTGGAGGTGAATCAGTTTGTCAGAAGAGACGCTGTAGAAGGACAGAATGCCACCAGGACAGTCTACATACACTGCAACTCTGTTAGAGACAACAGGGGACGAGATAGTTGTCACTGTGTTATTGTAACGGACTTTGTAACCACTGGCAGAGACGAGCAGATTCCACGACTGGTCGTTGCATCCAAACATGTGCCTCGACAATCCTTTCCTTATGATTCCTCTGTAAGTCACTGCTACATGAACACGTCCTCTCCACTCCACCTCCCAGTAACAGCGACCAGTCAAACCATTTGTACACAGCAACATTGGCCAGTAGTCAAATCTCTCTGGATGATCAGGATATGGTTGTTCTTCTTCTACGCCTGTCACTGTCCTGTTGTCAGACAGCTTCAGACATCCGTTTGCAGTGTTTGAGTCCAATGTGAGTTCACACCAATCTGATAGAGAATATAAGACACAAAAATAATGAATCATTTGAATCATCTCTTGGATTAATTTTCCTTGATACCCTGAGATGTGACTCTCTGTAAAGTCTCATGATGTCCAGGTTGTCAGTCATCTACTGTTAACCCTGATTTAACCACGAAACACCTCAACTATCAGCTCTGTGTTTCACTCAAAGCTGATTGTGTTTAATTGTCATGAATCAAGAGAAAATCCACACTTACACTTCCTCACACCAGGTTTTAACCTGTGCTCTCCACCATGGTCCACCCTGGAGGAAGAAACACAAGAATCTCATCTCCTGTTTTTCAATACTTGTTTTCTCCTTTTGAGCGGTGAAACCTAAATACAGCCACTATTTCCGCTTTGCAAACAACGGCCTGCTGATGTGAGGGATCAACACAGCAGTGTGTTTTTATTTAGATCAGGTAAGTAAAACTCAAGAATTGGGGGCAAATTCTATTCCAGAACCGCATCTCACATGGCTACTGGACTTGAATTTCTTCACTGGAAGATGTTTCACACTTCATCTGAGAGGCTTCTTCAGTTCTAATGACCTGTGGAGAGTTTGCAAATTTAACTGCCACGGTTTTGGGTGGTCTAGGTTATGGTGGCTTGTTATTTAAATGTATGAGGTGATCGGCAGAAACTCCGAAACTTGGTCGAAGGGTGTTCTATGCTAACGTGGCTGCCGTTCGTTGGGACACAAGAGCAACTTTTCTAGGATTACCTGGATTGGAGTGTGAAAAGGTAAAGTTAAAGGAGTGAAACCTGTTGGATCACATGAACTGAGGCTCATGCAGAAGTTACTGGGGTTCTGGTGGTGAATCTTTCCTGGCTGTTCAGAGGGTGCATGATGAGGTGGACAAGTGGTGAAACATCTTAAAGTAAAGAAATTCAAGTCCAGTTGCCACAAATAGAAGATTTTGATAAGAATTCACCATGACCTGGATGACTGAGAACCGGTCAGACATCTGAAATCAAATATTTCTATATTTATGTTAAGTCTTGTTGAAAACTGTTGGTTTATGTTTATGCATATTCAGTATTTAAGTTCTTGATTTCCGACCTGAGCGTCTCCAGCCTCCAGTGTGGATCCTCCAGTCCAGCAGACAGCAGCTTCACTCCTGAGTCTCCTGGATGGTTGAAGCTCAGGTCCAGCTGTCTCAGATGGGACGGGTTGGAGTTCAGAGCTGAGGCCAGAGAAGAACAACCTTCTTCTGTGATCAGACAACCTGAGAGACTGGAAAGGAGACATTGAATATCATCATGTGACGAGAATAATCATAGAAAAATATAGAGCAGCCTTGAGATAAAATAAATACTTCAAATAAAGTGTTTACTGACTTGAGGGTTTCCAGGTGACAATGAGGACTCTCCAGTCCAGCAGACAATTGCTTTACACCTGAATCCTGCAGGTCGTTGTGACTCAGATCCAGCTCTGTCAGACTGGAGGACTGAGAGCTGAGAACTGAGGACAGATGTTCACAACTTTTCTTTGACAGGTTACAGTCCATCAACCTGAAGAGATATTTAAATAATTATACCAGACTGTGGAATGTTAGTTTTCCCGTTTCTTTTAATTATAGTTTTCCTGCACAAACTGCGTTACATTTTGTGTTGAAAAACATGAACTAGATTCAGGGCACTGGTGAGACAATTATGATAGTCTATCTAGCGATCTGTTCTGCAGGCACCTGGACCTGAGCAAGATGGGCACATTAAACTACTTTTTTTAATATTTTTTTTGTCTGAACTATTCCAGTCTCAGGTCATTGGTGACATGATTATGATAGTCTATCAAGATATCTGTCAAATTGTTCAGCCAGGACCCAGCCCTGTTTCAGCTACGTTCCTTGGTTAATCTTGTCAAATGACTCCATAGTTGGTATTTCCAGATGACAGTTTGTGTGAATCTACTCGGGCTTCTGGGACGAGACGAAAGAGGAAGGGAAGAGGGTTCCATCAGCATGAGTTCCCTGAATGTGTCAGTTCTACTGAAAAGATGTTGAGTTGCAGCAGAGGAACCTGTGTATTTAACGTGGCTTTCTTTGATCAATTTTTGTAGCCAGAACATTTTGCTTGATTCTAATGTGCTCTGAGAGAAATGCTGTTTGTACAACAAGTTATTTAGTAACGTTAGATTCATGCCAGCGAACCACCAACAAAACCTTTCAAGAAATTAGAGACAGCATTTTCATTTGATCGCCTTATAGTAATGTTACTCTGAATATAATTATAATTTGGAGATTTTTTAAACAAAATATGACACTGGCTAATAATCTCATGAAAAATCTTTGTCATGTAAAAAAAAAACGCTATATAGTGACCTCAGAGTTTTCTATTTCTTTTGCCATCCATCATTTGAAAAAAAAAAAAGATCACTGACCAGCAAATTCAGTATAACCTATAAATGTTAAGGTTGCAAAATTTGAATCAGAAGTGTATATGAAGTTTGAATACAATTCCATTTACCATAATAGTCTTCACAAAGACCCTTTTCAGTTTCTCAAGTAGCAATATGTTTACCTGAGAGTCTCCAGGTGACAATTGGGACTCTGAAGTCCGACACACAGCAGCTTTATCCCTGAATCTTCCAGCCGGTTGTAACTCAGATCCAGGTGTCTCAGACTGGAGGACTGAGAGCTGAGAACTGAAGACAGACGTTTACAACTTCTCTCTGACAGGTTACAGCCACTCAGTCTGAATAAATACAACAAATCAATAATTATACTTCACATGATAATAGTCAAATATTGAATTTTAGATGGCACATTGAATCACTGAGTAACATAACTTGAATATAAAGCTACAAATTGGTGGCAACTTATTTTAAAAAAGTATTTGATACTGGAAAATCCTCATCAAGAAGAATTTATACATTTTCAGACAAATTTTATTCTGACCTGAGAGTCTCCAGGTGACAATGTGGACTCTGAAGTCCGACACACAGCAGCTTTATCCCTGAATCCTCCAGCTGGTTGTTACTCAGATCCAGGTGTCTCAGACTGGAGGACTGAGAGCTGAGAACTGAAGACAGACGTTCACAACTTCTCTCTGACAGGTTACAGCCACTCAGTCTGAATAAATACAATAAATGAAGAATTATACTTGACATAAAAATAGTCAAATATTGAATTTTACATAGCGCATTGAATCATTTTGAGTAACTTGAAAGTTGAATGTAAAGCTATTAATTTGTGACAACATTTTTTAAAAAGTATTTGACCCTGGAAAATCCTTATTAAGAATACTTTATACATTTTTAGACAATTTTATTCTGACCTGAGAATCTCCAGGTGACAATGAGGACTCTCTAGTCCAGCAGACAACTGCTTTACACCTGAATCCTGCAGGTCGTTGTCACTCAGATCCAGCTCTGTCAGACTGGAGGACTGAGAGCTCAGAACTGAGGACAGATGTTCACAACTTCCCTTTGACAGGTTACAGCCCATCAACCTGAAGAGATATTTAAATAATTATACCAGACTGTGGAATGTTAGTTTTCTCGTTTCTTTTAATTATGGTTTTCCTGCACAAACTGCGTTACATTTTGTGTTGAAAAACATGAACTAGATTCAGGGCAGTTTCTCAAGTAGCAATATGTTTACCTGAGAGTCTCCAGGTGACAATTGGGACTCTGAAGTCCGACACACAGCAGCTTTATCCCTGAATCCTCCAGCCGGTTGTTACTCAGATCCAGGTGTCTCAGACTGGAGGACTGAGAGCTGAGAACTGAAGACAGACATTCACAACTTCCCTCTGACAGGTTACAGCCATCCAGTCTAAATGAATACAATAAATGAAGAATTATACTTGACACAAAAATAATCAAATATTGAATTTCACATAGCATATTGATTCACTGAGTTACATAGCTGGAATATAAAGCTATGAATTTGTGGCAACTTATTTTAAAAAGTATTTGACACAGGAAAATCCTCATTAAGAAGACTTTATACATTTTCAGACAACTTTTATTCTGACCTGAGAGTCTCCAGGTGACAATGTGGACTCTTCAGTCCATCAGACAACTCCTCTAGACCTGAATCCTGCAGGTTATTGTAACTCAGATCCAGGTGTCTCAGACTGGAGGACTGAGAGCTGAGAACTGAAGACAGACGTTCACAACTTCTCCCTGACAGGTTACAGTCACTCAGTCTATGAAAGAATCAACCAGGAAAACAAATGCCTTTGATTATTCATATTTGGATTCATTTGGATTTATAAAAGGAAACTGAAATTCTTCACAAACTCAGCATTTCATCCACTTACTGAGATTTACGTGAAGCCTTGACCACTGGCATGAACCTCAGAAGAGCCTCCTCTGAAGCAGAGTATTTCTTCAGATCAAACACGTCCAGATCTTCATCAGATGAGAGTAGGATGAAGACCAGAGCCGACCAGTGAGCAGGAGAAAGATGATCTACTGAGAGACATCCTGATCTCAGCTGCTGTTGGATCTGTTCCACGAGTGAATGATCTCTGAGTTCATTCAAACAGTGGAACAGATTGATGGATTTCTCTGGAGACAAGTTGTTTCTGATCTTCTCCTTGATGAATCCAATTGTTTCCTGACTGGTTCCTGAGAGAGGTTCTTTCTGAGTCACCAATCCAAGGAGTTTCTGATTGGTCTTCAGTGAAAGACCAAGGAGGAAACGAAGGAACAAGTCCAGGTGTCCATTTGGACTCTGTAATGCCTCCTCCACAGCAGTCTGATAGAAGTCTGTTTGAGTTGAACTCTTTTGAAAGACTTCAAACATCCTTGATGTTTGTTTTTTAGGGAGCAGATTGACACTGGAATTGAAGAAGGTCTGATGGACATGAAGAGCAGCAAGAAACTCTTGAACACTGAGATGGACAAAGCAGAACACCTTGTCCTGGTAGAGTCCTCTCTCCTCTTTAAAGATCTGTGTGAACACTCCTGAGTACACTGAGGCTGCACTGATATCCAAGTCACACTCTGTCAGGTCTGATTCATAGAAGATCAGGTTGCCTTTCTGCAGCTGCTCAAAAGCCAGTTTTCCTAAAGACAAGATCATCCGTTTGCTCTCTGGATTCCAGTGTGGATCTGTAGAAGGTCCTTGATTCAACTTGGCGTTCATCAGTTTGACCTGAACAACAAGGAAATAGATGTACATCTCAGTCAGGGTCCTGGGCAGCTCTCCTCCCTCTCTGGTCTTCAACACGTCCTCCAGAACTGTGGCAGTGATCCAGCAGAAGACTGGGATGTGGCACATGATGTGGACACTTCTGGAGGTCTTGATGTGTTTCATGACTCTTTGGGCCTGCTCTGCATCTCTGAATCTCTTCCTGAAGTACTCTTCCTTCTGGAGGTCTGTGAATCCTCTGACCTCTGTCACCATGCCAACACACTGCGGAGGGATTTGATTGGCCGCTGCAGGTCTTGTGGTGATCCAGAGGCGAGCAGAGGGAAGCAGATTCCCCCTGATGAGATTGGTCAGCAGCACATCCACTGAGGCGGACTCTGTAACATCAGTCAGGATCTTGTTGTTGATGAAGTCCAGAGGAAGTCGACACTCATCCAGACCGTCTAAGATGAAGGCAACCTGATATTCTTCAAAACGGCAGATTCCTGCTTCTTTGGTTTCAGTGAAGAAGAGATGAACAAGGTCCACCAAGCTGTACTTTTTCCCTTTCAGAACATTCAGCTCTCTGAAGGTGAATGGAAACAGGAACTGTATGTCCTGGTTGGCTTTGTCTTCAGCCCAGTCCAGAGTGAACTTCTGTGTTAGGACTGTTTTCCCAATACCAGCCACTCCCTTTGTCAGCACTGTTCTGATTGGTCCATATCTTCCAGGTGAGCCTTTAAAAATGTCTTCTCGTCTGATGGTTGTTTCTGGTCTGGTTGACTTCCTGGATGCTGCTTCAATCTGTCTGACCTCATGTTCATTGTTGACCCCTGCAGCCCCTCCCTCTGTCATGTAGAGCTCTGTGAAGATGTCATTGAGAAGAGTTGAGTTTCCTGCTCTGGTGATCCCCTCGAAGATAGACTGAAAGTTCTTCTGCAGTCTGCACTTCAGCTCATGTTGACACTGAGCAGCACGAGTTCCTGGAGACGAAAGAGTCATTGTGGTGATTCTCTGTCATTCACTTCTTGGAATCCGCATGTCATATAAGGACAACTGAACTGGTGTGAAGCTCTGGGCCTACAACGAGTGACCTGGAGATGATTGTAAGGCCAAAAGATAAAGCTGAATGTGTGACAAAAGCTAATAAATACTTTGTGAACAAGCAGAGACTCAACCTTTCCAGGAGATGGATAAATGGACAGTCAGATGACTTCATCTTGGATGAAGAATCTCAGATGAAACCATGATGAACAACAAACTGGAACTGATCAGAACCAAATAAAACAGGTCCAGTGTCACAAGATCAGGTTTGGAGACTGATAATAAAATGTGTTATTAGTCACTGATGTTTTTCTCTAACATTCTAAATAAAAGTGGACCAGTCTTTCTGATGAGAGCTGAAGCATCCCCAGGTGACCTGAAGCCAGTCCAGATGTCTCCAGGTTTCAGAGACAATCTAAATACTTGAAATGGAGATGAGGTGAATCTCCAGTCTTACTGCTCTGCAGACGATCAGCCAGCTCCTCCTCCTTCATTCTCCTCAGGAGGTGCAGTGTGATCTTCAGAAACGCCTCCCTGCTGCTCTTCCTCTTCTCTTCATCTTCACCCACCAGCACCTCGTCGTCCTCAGTCTGACTCCAGTAGCTCTCTGGGTAATCTGTAGTCAGGAGCCTCTGGACTCTCTTCATCTCCTTCCTCACGAAGCTGATCATGTTCTCCTCCAGCAGCTGGAACAGGGTTGAAGGTCAACATGAGCAGTAGAAAAACCATCAGATCTTTTGTGGTCCACTGAAAACCCTTGGGGTCTACAGAGTACAGCACTGACACTGTTGGGACCAGAAGGTCACTTGAGTAGCTCTGCTTGACAGTGGTGTTTGTACATTTACATACCATAAGTACAGAGTCCAGGTGTGTTTGATGCTGCTGGACAGACGGACCACTGAGAACATCTGACTCCAGCTGATCACCTCTGAGGGGAAAAGATGGGGACCATGAATAAGACTCTCACAGAGTGAAAGGAAGTGTGTTCTCAAATCTAACCACTGAAGGCTTAAACACTTCAACCAATTTGAAACATTCTTTGTGCCAAATGTAACTAATCTTTCCACAGAATGTAACATCACTCTCTGGACAACAGGGGGCGCCAGGTGACGAAAAGGGCAGGACCTGTCCTGTAACGTATGTCATATTTTTCTACATGGATCCATTGGATGAAATGCAAATTGGTCGGTGTTAGAGTTTTCTCTCTATATTCATAGCTATGTTATTTCGACTACTCACATGAAGACAGCCAGACGTGTGAGCACAAATGGCCTTTGTCCTTAAACAGGAACCTACACCCATGATCGAAAATTCATATCAGAATAAAGGTGCTGCAGCTCAATGGTAGAGCGTATGCATGAGGTCCTGGGTTCAATCCAAGGCTCCTCCACTGTAAGTCGCTTTGGATGAAAGCGTCTGCCAAATGACTGCAAAGCAAATGGGAACCTACCCCCTGAATAGGAACCTACCCACCTGAATGTAAACAGGGATTACCCTCTCCCTGTATACGATATTGTCAACAGCACCAATACACTTTCATGCAATAAAAGTTCTGTCACTTGTCTGTGTTATTTCTTGTGATAACCTCAGTCTCCTCTTTACAGGCTTCAACTTAGACTCGTCCGAATTAGAGTTACTCTCTAACAGTCAGAAATTGCATTTGAAATTGAAAATTGCAACATGAGTGATAAACAGTCATAAGATCATGACAGAGTTAGTAATATACATATCATAAAATACAGAACAAAACATAGAAGGCAGTTTGTCTGGAGGTCGAGAAATTTAGGTTTTTAGATCTGACCTTTGATCAGTGGAACGTCCACCTTTGAAGTCTAATGGCCGGTCCATCGAACGGTCACTTCTGAGGGACACACAACTGGGTCCAGATCCGGGTCCAGGTCTGAGCTGCTGCTCAGGACTTCAACACACAGAAGTGAGAGGGTGAATAATGATGAACTCTGACATGGAGATCAGTCACAGACAGTTGGAGATCATCCTCTCACCTCTGAGCCTCAGTCTGGACATCATCGTCTCCATGCAGAGCGATTTTAGATGGAGCGACTTCCCCCTCTCTGTGCTCACACTCATTCATCCCAGAATCTATACGCACGCACACACACACACACACACACACACACACACACACACACACACACACACACACACACACACACACAAAACCATTAAACCACTAAACATAAAACAGCTTCAATCTTTGCTCCTCCAACCTGCTCTCCTCCACCTCATCCATCCAAATGTGCACCAGCAGATCCGTCATTGTGATAATTGTGGGAGTGCAGAAGCTACTGAGATTCTTTCTGACCATCTGAAGGAGGTCCTCAAAGTGCTCCTTCTGCCACCCAATAATGTCCCAAGCTGTGTTCAACAGTTCTTCCACACCTGCAAACATCTTGCCCTGCTCCTTTTGCCTCCATCTTATGACAGTTTCCTCGAACTTTCTCTCGCCCACCCAAGAGTCCTTCACCGTGGCCTCTCCAAACTCCTCCAAGACCTGGATATTTGCTCCTGGAGCCAATGAAAGTAATCACCACTTCTTGCTCGGTCCGGACGAAGAGCAAGTTAACATGCACACAGTATTCCTTTGTCATTTCAACATGCTGCACCCAAAACCTTTGCAGATAAAAGACCAACTCCCCACCTTTATAAATAATATCTAAGAATCCTCCTGAAGAAAGGAGCCAGACAAGTGAGCAACTTAAAAATATGGGTCTGCAGGCAATAAATAGATGACTTGTCCTGCTTTGCCACCATCTGCTGGTTGTTGTCTATTATTACATTTCAGCAATAATAATAATAACAACGATAATAATAATAATAAATAGCATTGATACCATCTAAAATCACTGCCATGCCTTTTTAAGCATTATTAATTTGAGAATGGAATTTTTCACTCATTAAGTCACTTGAACCACTGCTCTTCTCGGGTGTGTGTGCGCGCGCATGTGCGTGTGTGAGAGTTTGCCCCTCCCCATCGGTCTCGGTGTTTCCTCATGAAGGTGCATTTTCAATGAGGCCTACACTCTCCCTGGTCTGTGTCTGTAAATGGAAAAACTGATCTTTGGTCCTGTTTGTGCACGACGGGAGGGCAGAACGCGGAAGCTCCTTAACAGAGACTGTTGGCTTTTTTAATCCCCACCTCAGGTTTTCTTGATCCTTTTTCTTACCCACAATCAGTGCCACGCAGAGGTCTGGTGTACCACATGGGTCGAATTCGATGTAAACTCCTCGTGACTCAAGCAAAAGGCCAAATATCCTGGGAAATAGAATGTGAAAGGAAAACATCTTGAATATATAAACACAGTCGAATCATGAAATAAATGCTTCGTTCCATTTGGAGAAGGTAAAAGATCTGATCGAGAGACACAACAAGTTGTAGAAGAGTTCCCTCTGCTTGTTCACAGTTTCCAGCATTCCGACTTCATAACGGCGTTTGAAACGCAGGACGTCCTCCTGCAGGGAGACACTTACCGGAGAGATGAGACCAGACGGAGAAGACCGGAGACTGGTAGTCCGCGCAAACGACTACCAGCCGTTGAAACGAAATGCTGGAGAGAGCCAGCAAAGAAGAAGCCTTTCACTTTCGTTTTGCTTAAGCGTTTTTTTCCGTTTGGCTGCTGCTCCGAGTCAGTGTCCATCTCTCTCTCTCTCACGCACACACACTTGAAGAGTATTGTCGCTGTTCAACATATATATTGTGGCGAGTCACGGCTGTTGAGGTCTATGTTGATGCTTGTTTTCTGTGTGATAAAAACGCTACTACACACACACACTCTTTCTTTTTCTCGGAAGTTGGAGAGTTTTTGCGTAAAGGGCTTGCAGAACCGATTGTGCAGCCCCCCCCAGGCACATTCCTTTGACTTTAACCCTGCCTGGCAACAGATTATGACTGATATGTGATTGGTTAAATGCTTTAATATGAAAATGCATGTCTGGAGGTGACAACCAGGAGAAAAGCTATGAAAGGAAGTGAACAGACCATTTGGAATTATTTGATAAGTATTCATGGACAAAATATAATTAGCGTTTGTGATTCAGATATTTTTTTAGGCCAACAGAGAAGGGTTTGCAGGCCCTGACAGCCCACCGCTGGCATCAATGCAAAGAAAACAAAGGAGATGGTTGTAGATTTCAGAAGCGAAAAGCGCCCTCCCCTCCCCTGCACATCGAAGGAGTAGCTGTGGAAACCGTCTCCACCTGCAGGTGCCTGGGTATGCACACAAACACTTCCTGGGTGGTCAGGAAGGCCAACCAGCGCCTCTACTTACTCAGGAAGCTGCGGAGAGGAGGACTTAGGAGCCTGGTCCTGAAGAGCTTCTACCACTGGGTGAAGATCAGCCTTCCCACCACCTCAGACCTTTACACATCACGATGCAGAGGTAGAGCACTACGCATCATGGAGGACGCCACACTTCTCACACACGGACCGTTTCAGACGCTCCTGTCAAGCCAGAGGTTGAGGAGCATTCAGAGCAATAAACACACATACACACTCGCTCTCTCTCTCTCTCTCACACACACACACATACAGCCTCTCTCTCTCTCTCGACCTGCACTACAGAGACTGTAAACAATCAAGTTGCAATATTTCACTATAACAGGTGCAATAACACAAAACTACCCTCTTTCCTTCACAGGTAAATTTAGTGCAGCCTTACTAAATTGTCCCTCTTACTTGTTTACATGTTCACTTTTTGCTCATGTTTTTCCCTTTTTTGGTCTTCATTTGATTTTTTTTCTTTTTTTTTTCTCGAACAAGACACTTGTACAGATTTAAATACCACATAAGCTGTGTTGGTATGACAATAAAAGTTCCTTGAATCCTAAAATGTTGTTTGGCCTTCAGCATTCTCACACAGGCGCGCACACAAACTGTATCTTCAACAACGACATGCATGTAATGACTGACAGAAATGTCATGCCAGCTTAATCCTCTTTTTGGACCTTAAACTCATTTAAGGACTCGAGCTTTCAAACACACACACACACACGCACATACGCACCCACGCACACACACACACACACACACACACACACACACACACACACACACACACACACACTCCAAAAAGGTGTTTGGACTTTTTCAATAATACTTATAGGAAAAAGACATTTAAATCTCACCTAATCTTGGTTTTGATTCTTTGCAGCCATAATCATAAATAATAGCAATAATAATAATAATAAACAGCGTCTATACCAGGGGTCCCCAAACTTTTTCCTGCGAGGGCCAAATAACTTTTCCCTTCTCTGACGGGGGGCCGGGCCAGTTTGTAACAAAAAGTGTGACGGTCGCAGAGGTGTCTAAATGGAAACATTTATTGTTTTCCAGAAATAATAACATTATTTATGAAATAAATAACACTATTTATAAAATAAATAATAACCAAATAACCCTTTTCAAGTTTTCACAGATAAAAAGACCAAGGAACATTAACTTTCTTGTAGACACAACTGTTTGCAGCTCTCTCATATCAAATTCACTGTGAAAACCCAAAAGCAAGCAGGCTATGAAAGCCAACTGATACCAACACCTCCCAAGTTAAAAACACCTACCAGGTTAAACACCCTGCATTCTGAATCTATTTTTCTCTTACCTAATCTTTTTGCCGTTATTCCGTGTTATTTGACAGTGTTTTGTCCAGGATTTTTTTTTTTTTTTTTGAGGGAGGGGTTTCAGATAAGGCACAGACTGCAGAAGGGTGGGATAGAATGTTACGTTCTATGCATGTACAAGTCACGATTACGTGGCCAGACTGAAAAAAAAAAATCATAATGCATCTCTGGTATTGTTCAGGGGCCAGGCAAAATGTGGAGGTGGGCCGTATCCGGCCCCCAGGCGGTAGTTTGGGAACCACTGGTCTATGCTATGTAAAAGGCATTAGGCATTATTAATTTGAGAACAGAATTTTTCACCCATCAATTCACTTGAATCTCAGGTGTGTGTGTGTGTGTGTGTGTGTGTGTGTGTGTGTGTGTGTGTGTTTGTCACTCCCCATCGGTCTCGGTGTTTTCCCATGAAGGTGAATTTTCAATGAAGCCTACACTCTCCCTGGTCTGTGTCTGTAAATGAACAAACTGATCTTTGGTCCTGTTTTGGCATGACGGGAGGGCAGAACGTGGAAACTCCATGACAGAGACTGTTGGCTTTGTTAATCACCAGCTCAGGATTTCTTGATAGCTTTTCCTACCCACACTCAGTGCCACGGTGTGGTGATGCCAGATGGGTCGAATTCAATGTTATCTCCTCGAGACTCAAGCAAAAGGCCAAATATCTTGGGAAACAGAATTAGAAAGGAAAACATCTTGAATACATAAACACAGACGAATCATGAAATAAACGCTTTTTTCGATTTGGAGAAGGTAAAAGATCTAATCTAGAGGCACAAGTTGTAGAAGAGTTCTCTCTTCTTGTTCTCCGTTTCCGGCGTTCCGACTTCACGTCCTCCTGCAGGGAGACACTCACCGCAGAGATGTGACAAGACGGAGAAGACTGGAGACTGGTAGTCCACTCATACCCTTAGCAACGAAGCGCCGGAGAGGATAAACAAACCAAAAAACCTTTCAGTTTCGATTTGATGACGCTGTTTTTTTCCTTTTGGGTGCTGCACCTGGACTCTCTCTCTCTCTCTCACACACACACACTTGAAGTGCGTGTGAGAGAGAGTCCCTGACACAGGGACGAAGTCCCTGACACGGGGACTTTGTATTAAAGTCGGTCCTTGGTTGAATATAGAATCGAATCGAAGGACCCAAAGGTTGCTCAAGCCGGCATCGTGGTGAGGACAGGCAGAAGATGGAAGGCGCAAGAGGCGGTGGACCAGGCAGAAGCTCGGTTGTTCCACAAGGAGCTTGCGGGGTCCGTGGCAACTGGTCGGGCAGGCCTGGGAACTATTCCGACTACGCACCGCAGGAAGCGCAAGGGCAAGGAAAGGCGGGACCAGGTCCAATTCGAGGTGCGGGCTGGTGTCGAAGAGCAGCGTGCGAGCCAGTGGGTTGGGCTAAGGCAGCAAGGTGCATGGACTAGATGGGAGGAAGTCATGGACAGGAAGATCTCGTGGACGGAGTTGTGGAGGGCTGAACCACTCCGCATAAAATTCCTCATTCAGTCGGTCTATGATGTCTTGCCCTGCCTGTCAAACCTCTTCCTTTGGGGCAAGGTTGAAACGCCATCATGCACATTGTGCCAGGGAAGAGGAACTCTGGAGCACATCCTCAGCTGCTGTCCGAAAGCACTTGTAGAAGGTCGCTATCGTTGGCGCCACGACCAGGTGCTTAAGGCAATTGCTGAGTCCATCCACTCTGCCATTGACCACAGCAAGCGCTTCCAGCCACAGAGGCAGGGCGTGACATTCATCAGAGCCGGGGAGCAACCTCCTCCCCTTCCAAAGACCCAAACAGGACTTCTGGGAACTGCGAAGGACTGGCGGCTAAGGGCGGACCTCTGCAAACAGCTTAGGTTCCCTGAGGACATTATAGAAACCCGCCTAAGACCAGACATCGTCTTACATTCAGAGTCCTCCAAGCAGGTCATCATGTTAGAGCTGACTGTGCCCTGGGAGGAGAGAATGGAGGAAGCCAGCAGAAGAAAGAAAGAAAAGTATGCTGAGCTGGTGGAAGACTGCCGCAACAGGGGGCGGCATGCACAATGCTTGCCCATTGAAGTCGGGGGAAGGGGCTTTGCGGGGAGGTCTCTCTGCAGGGCCTACAGTCTCCTGGGCGTCACAGGGGCACGCAAAAGGAGAGCCATCTGTTCAGCGTCAGAGGCCGCTGAGAAGGCATCCAGATGGCTCTGGATCCAGAGGGACAAAGCGTGGAGGAGCGCTTCTTGGACACAGGTCGGGAACTGATCACCCCCGGCTGGGTCGCCTGGGTGAGGGGGTCTGAAGTTGAAAGACCCAAAACCCCCTGTGACCCCAGGTACTATCACTGATGATGTGTCCAAGAATCTGCATCACAAGATGTATCTCAAAACCACAATGTCAGACAATGTTGGAACAGTAATTATGTAGAGCTGGAAGACAACATTGTTCCAACTTCACACTCACTTCAGGTGTCCGCTGTCACACACGACTGAGAGTGAGAGAGACTATGTGTGCGTGTGGAACTGTGCGTGTGTGCCTGTTCATAGTGCGAGTTAAACACAGAGCATCCTGATTGGTTTACTCATCAAAATAAGACAGCTATCCCCTTATTGCGGGCTTGTTTTCCACTTTTTGGCCAGCGGTTGGTGGTGACATACTTAAGCACTTCACCGATTACAGGGTCCTCCTGCTGAGCCTGTCTTAGGTCTGCTTTTGGAATTTGCCCCACTGACGTCCTCACCTCATCCCTGCTACAGCTGTTGAAATGGTCGGGGGACACAGCCCGCAAGAACTGTTTCTGTATTAGTTCGGCACTATACTGTTTATCTGTACCTGACTCTTTGGATGAGGCTAGAAGTCTCTCCTTCAGCTCTGTCGTCCTGAACAGAAAATTCTGTGGGGACTCATTACTTTCTTGAGTGATATTTATCAGACGATGATAAAGATCAGTCGCACTGTCCTCCTTGTAATGTCCCCTCAGGATGGTGCGAAGTTGTTGGAGTGTGAGGTCTGTTTTGATCTCTAACATGTCACGAAGGCTTAAACCAGGACTGATGGCTCGGACAACGGCTTCAATAATTTCAGCTTCACTGTGATTTCTTTTCAGTCCTATTTCAATTTGATGAATCAAGTTTGAGGATGAAAGCTTGTCTTTTTGTCCTCGTTCTCCAATTTGGCCATCAATCCTAAACTCTCTGCGGATGGTCAGTTCAGGTGGCTGCACTGCTGGTAAAGCAGTGAGGTTTAAGCTTGGACGATGGCCTGGTTCTTTGGAAGCATCTTCTGAGTCAGCTGTGCCATTTCTTCCTCCAACTTCCTAGTTGCAGTTTGGAAACTTAGCTGTAAAGCTGCATACTGCTCCTGCAGACTGGTCAAAGCAACAGCGCCTTGACTTACACCGTCCTCATTATCTGAATGGTCATCACTTTCTTTCAGTTCTCTTGCCTTTTTAATTAATCCTTCCAGAAAGACACATGAAACATCCTCATCTTCCTTTTCAGTAACTGTTTCAATTGTTTCACTTATAGCTCTGATCAGCGAGTGCTTCTTTTTCAGCTTTTCTGTGGGGATCTTAGCTAGAAAACAAACCTCCCGTAGTTGGTCGAACCTTAGCTGCAGCAGGACCTCACTAAGCTCATCTTGCAGTTTCTCCAACTCCATCTTGTCTGCACTGTGATCAGCAGCACCGCTGATTCCCGTACGGGCCACCAAATTTGTTGCACACGTGAACAATGATGAGTCAAGTGTGTAGGTTTTATTCCTGTCCGCTGTAAACACAGACATGAGCCACATTATTAGCGTCCACACTCTTTGCCACCGACACAGCACTGCACTAATGCTGTGTAGTGATGTGTCGTTCGCGAACGTAACGACTCTATGATCCGGCTCTTGGAAGTGAACGACGGGAGCCGGCTCCCCACCAGTCAGGAGCCGGCTCCCTTCGAGACGCTTTTTTGCTCTTGAAGGCGCACGTGGTTGGTCAATATGCGTGGTGTCGCCTCTGTGTCTGCACTTGGTGTTTCTAAATGCCATTCTTCAGTAGGGACTGCTGATCTTTTTCTTGTTGTTTTACACATTTTAATTTATATTTTTTGCGTGTTTTTCAGGGGTCCTGTGTTGTTTCAGTCTAAATTGGTTAAAAGTTGAATTGTAAATAGTTAAAAGTTGTTGTATTTTCTAGTTTATTTATAGCACTGAAGAGTTAATATTTTTAATTTATATTTTGTTGTTTTGCATTTTTTCAGGGATTCTGTGCTGTTGTTTCACTTTAAATTTGTTACGTATATAAAGCTAAAAGTTTATTCTTGCATTTCATAGTTTATTTGTTGTTGCACTGAAAAGTAAATATTTTTAATTTACAATTTGTTGTGTTGTGTGTTTTTCAGGGATTCTGTGTTGCTTGACTTAGTATAAAAAAGTTTAAATTAGTTAAAAGTTCACTGTAGAGCGAAAAAATAAAGGCTACTATCATACTTTTTTTATTAATTATTAATTATTGTTACATTATTATTGGTAATATATCGATTAAAGCAACAAAAAAATCTGAAGAGCCGGCTCTTTTTAGTGAGCTGAGCCGAAAGAGCCGGTTCTCGAAAAAGAGCCGGAATTCCCATCACTCGGCCCCCGCCAAAGCATTGCTGCGGGCCGGGTCTCAGCAAAAACTACTCACAGCCGATGACACGCCATCCTGTGGTGTCATGTGGTAACTACATGCTCACTAACAGTCTGAGTGAGAGGAAAGGAGCAAGTTACTAACTCAAGAAATAAAACAAATTAAATACCAAAAAAAGGGAGGGGGATGTCTAGTCTTTGTACTCTCACAAACCCACCCCCCAATAATTAGTTTATGGCTATAAAAAAAAAAAACATCTTATTAAGCAGACATGCAGTATAAAGAGAGGTGCATCGCAGATCGATAACCCGTGTAGTGTTAATATTCGCCCGCGGGAGCGCATCACGTGATGACAAAGGGATGCCAAACTCTTTACTCTTCCACTCACACCCACGCGCGTAATCGATCACGCACCCCGCGGCTTTGTCCGGGGCGCGGCCCGGCACCCCAAGTGCCACAATTCCAAGAGTGCGTAAAACAAGTCCTTATTAGGAAATAAACCCGACAGTTGAGGCGATGGTATAAAATGAATAAACCGATAAACTTTCAGTGAGGACGGGCTTTTATTTTTTTTTTCTCGGGGAACAAAGTTGTCAGTTCAGTCAGTGCAGCCTGCGAGATGGCAGAAGCAGCTGCTCCAAAAACCAAACATATAAAACCCACTACACCTCCCATTACACAAACTCATACGGGTGAAAAACAATGACAGTGTGGCGTGGTGTACTGTTTGCAACCTGATGTCTTGTACAATCAACAAATGAATTCACACTGAGTGCTCGGACATTGAAGAGTCAGGGAAGTTGTTCAAGTCTGCAAAGCAAGCAGCATTTGCATTTGTTCTATTTAAAACAAATGACTTGTAAATAAAATGACCAATAAAATATTGGCGAAGTTAAGTGACCCTCTGTTGTGTGCATGTATGTTTGTGTGTGTGTGTGTGTGGGGGGGGCTGCACAAGATCTCCACGAAATGAGTTTTTGGAGGTTGGGTTTGTCCGGGGATGAATAAAGTTCGACTAAACTGACTGTTTTGTTTCGCTTTATATACCATATGTTTTATTACGCGCCTTGTAACGCGGTGCGCCTTATGTATGAAAATAGACCCGTTCATTGATATTGCACTTTATGGTCCGCAAAATATGGTAAACGTTTGCACAGAAAATACTGTTGAATATTGTCTGTGGAGGTTGTCCGTCATCCAAATCATGGTTAATTCTTGTCAAAATCCAAAATTTCTCTTGAAAGAGCTCCAAAATCAAGGGGAGCAGAGTGCATCATCAGCACAAATCAGTTTATCAAAATAAAATGTAACCAAGACAAAATAGTAATAAAAACAAGAATACAATAATCAATATCAGTTCATTATTATCATTATCCATAAATCAGTTCATGGCTCTGACAACAGCCATAGTGGTGGATGTGGCGATCCCAAGTAACAGCAACATCAGGAAGAAAAGAACACAAGACGCTGAAGAAATTGTGTGTTTGTACCTTGAATGTAGCTCACAATGCTGCCATTCCTGAAGAGACTGGATATGCCTCCTTCTGCTCAAATGTCTGAGTTCCCAGACACCCAAGAGGTGATACCTTCCAGCATGTAGGCTATGGATAAAATTGTCTGGGATGAACAGCAGCTTCAAGGTGAGAGCTGCAACCAGAGTCCAGGGGAGGAGCTTCGTGAATCCATGACAACCCAGAGCCTCTACAGTCATGGAGTAAAACCCTCAGTCTCAAGGTTTTCAATTCATGGACGACAGCAGGAAAACTATAGTTGTTTACGCCTCCGGGAAAGAGCTAAGTCTGCCCTGACTTGAAGCTCAGACTCTTGTGCTAGCATCAGCATCATCACTAAAATAAATATTTTTAGTCTAATTTCTTCTCAATTTTTTTTTTTTTTGTTTTTACTGCAACAGTTTGTTTTCTCAAAAATCACTCTCTGGCTCAATTTCAAATGTTCCTTTCTTTTGGGAATTCTGGATTTGAGTATGTAGTTGCACCATGTTCTTGCCATGAGTAAACTTGCAGCGTCACAAGTTCATCTGTATATGTTTAATAATGGTGGCAGATGCACAGTGTAACTTTCAGTTAAATATTTCACTGGAAAAGGGAAGTCGGTAAATAATTGGGAAAACAGCCAAAACATTTATATTGTTTGTTTGTGTGTGCATTTTCTTTCAGATACACCTTACGGTTTTCCTTTATTTCATCTCTGCTGTTGTGATGTTAAACCTCATGGCAGCACTTTGCTGCTCCAGCAGGAATGTCTACAGGTACCTCCATGACAACGGTCAGAAGATCTATGGAGGATCTCAGTAATCTCAATGATCTCAAATCTCAATGAGCCAACTGGACTTGATTTCTTCTCTTTGGGGAGTTTTAAGTACATAACTGCTCAAGTTGGAGATTGGTCCAAGTTGAGATGGCTTCTTTTTGTTTCATAGCAACATAACAAGCCATCTCAACTTAGACCATAAACAATACTGTGCATTATTATGTTACATCATCCAATGAAGTTATACTTCTTTGTACAATATAGGTGCTATTTGCTCTTTTCTAACATAACAGAACCCATGCACCGTGGGTCTTAAAGAAACACTGTTTCAATCCTTTGTATGTGTGAAACATATGGCAGTATTGACAATACAGTTGACTTTGATAGACGGCTATAGTGGTCTAGAATAAACAATATCATAATCTTTTGTATTACACTATCAAAAAATGAAGGAAAGAAATCCCTGCATGAGCACCAAAGTAGAAATTAATGAATATTTTGATACAATGTTACCAGGATGTTGATGGTTTATACTTTCTAAAATTAAAAAAGATTGAAGCCCTTAATTTTGTCACTTCAGTGACACATACAACACAACATCAGCTAAACTTGACTTGTTCTGGTCGAGATACCGAAAAATACAGCATTCATACAGTGTTGGGACCTAACAGCTGAGTTGCAAGACTGATGTTCAGAGTGAAGACTCTCCCTCCTGCAAACAACATAGAGACACTGAGGAACCAGAAATGACTCTAAACCCAGGATGAAGAGGTTCGGTAAATGTGGTGTAGAAGGTGTTGAGGTGAATCAGTTTGTCAGAAGAGACGCTGTAGAAGGACAGAATACCAGCAGGACAGTCTACATACACTGCAACTCTGTTAGAGACAACAGAGGTTGAGATAGTTGTCACTGTGTTATTGCCACGGACAATGTAACCACTGGCAGAGCAGAACAGACTCCACGACTGGTCGTTCCATCCAAACATGTGCCACCACAATCCTTTCCTTCTGATTCCTCTGTAAGTCACTGCTACATGAACACTTCCTCTCCACTCCACCTCCCAGTAACAGCGACCAGTCAAACCATTTCTACACAGCAACATAGGCCATGTGTCAAACCTCTCTAGATGATCAGGATATGGTTGTTGTTCTTCTACACCTGTCACTGTCCTGTTGTCAGACAGTTTCAGATGTCTGTCTGCGGTGTTTGAGTCCAATGTGAGTTAACACCAATCTGATAGAGAATATAAGACACAAAAATAATGAATCATTTGAATCATCTCTTGGATTAATTTTCCTTGAAACCCTGAGATGTGACTCTCTGTAAAGTCTCATGATGTCCACGTTGTCAGTCATCTACTATTAACCCTGATTTAGCCACGAAACACCTCAACTATCAGCTCTGTGTTTCACTCAAAGCTGATTGTGTTTAATTGTCATGAATCAAGAGAAAATCCACACTTACACTTCCTCAGTCCAGGTTTTAACCTGTGCTCTCCACCATGGTCCACCCTGGAGGAAGAAACACAAGAATCTCATCAACTGTTTATCAAAACCTGTTTTCTCCTTTTGAGTGGCGAAACCTAAATACAGCCACTATTTCAGCTTTGCAAACAAAGGCTTCATATCTGGACCTGCTGATGTGAGGGATCAACACAGCAGTGTGTTTTTATTTAGATCAGGTAAGTAAAACTCAAGGATTGGGGGCAAATTCTATTCCAGAACCACATCTCACATGGCTACTGGAGTTGAATTTCTTCACTTGAAGATGTTTCACACTTCATCTGAGAGGCTTCTTCAGTTCTAATGACCTGTGGAGAGTTTGCGAATTTAACTGCCAGGGTTTTGGGCGGGTCTAGGTTATGGGGACTTGTTATTTAAATGTATGAGTTGATCGGCACAAAAATCTAAGGAGCATCTCAGGAGATTCCTATGCTAATGGTGGTGTCATTGGCTGGGACACAAGAGCAACTTTTCTGGGATTACCTGGATTGGAATGTGAAAAGGTAAAGCTAAACGAAGGAGGGAAACCTGTTGGATCACAACAGACTGATCATGGAGAACGCTCATGCAGAAGTTACTGGGGTTCTGGTGGTGAATCTTTCCTGGCTGTTCAGAGGGTGCATGATGAGGTGGACGAGTGGTGAAACATCTTCAAGTAAAGAAATTCAAGTCCGGTTGCCACAACAAGATTTTGATAAGAATTCACCATGACCTGGATGACTGAGAACCGGTCAGACATCTGAAATCAAATATTTCCATATTTATGTTAATTGTTGTCGAAAACTGTTGTTTTATGTTTATGCATCTGCAGTATTTAAGTTCTTGAATTCTTACATGAGCGTCTCCAGCCTCCAGTGTGGATCCTCCAGTCCAGCAGACAGCAGCTTCACTCCTGAGTCTCCCAGATGGTTGAAGCTCAGGTCCAGCTGTCTCAGATGGGACGGGTTGGAGTTCAGAGCTGAGGCCAGAGAAGAACAACCTTCTCCTGTGATCAGACAACCTGAGAGACTGGAAAGGAGACATTGAAGAACATCATGTGATGAGAATAATCATAGAAAAATATATAGCAGCCTTAAGATAAAATGAAGACTTAAAATAAAAACACTTGAAATAAAGTGTTTACTGACCTGAGGGTCTCCAGGTGACAATGTGGACTCTCCAGTCCAGCAGACAATTGCTTTACACCTGAATCCTGCAGGTCGTTGTTACTCAGATCCAGCTCTGTCAGACTGGAGGACTGAGAGCTGAGAACTGAGGACAGATGTTCACAACTTCCCTTTGACAGGTTACAGACACTCAACCTGAAGAGATATTTAAATAATTATACCGGACTGTGGAATGTTAGTTTTCTCGTTACTTTTAATTATGGTATTCCGGCACCCACTGCGTTACATTTTGTGCGGAAAAACGAACTAGATCAGGGCACTGGTGAGACAATCATGATAGTCTATCTAGATATCTGTTCTGTTCTAGCTTTCTTTGTTCAATTTTTGAAACCAGAACATTTTGCTTGATTTTAATGCGCTCTGAGAGAAACGCAGCTTGCACAAGTTATTTAGAAACGTTAGATCAATGCCGTAGAACCACAAAGCAACTAGAGGTAAAACTTCACTTAAAAGTGCAAATACTTAATTTCACATGAAACCTTTCAAGTAATTGGAGACTGTATTTTCATTTTATCCCCTTATAGTAATCTTACTGTGAATATAATAATAATTTGGAGACTTTTTAAAAAATATGACACTGGCTAATAATCTCATGAAAAATCTTTGTCAAAAAAAAAAAACGCTATATTCTGACCTCAGAGTTTTCTATTTCTTTTGCCATCCATCATTTGAAAAAAAAAAAAAAAGATCACTGACCAGCAAATTCAGTATAACCTGTAAATATTACGGTCGCATTTTGGATCAGAAGTGTATATGAAGTTTGAATACAATTCCATTTACCATAATGGTCTTCACAAAGACCCTTTTCAGTTTCTCAAGTAGCAATATGTTTACCTGAGAGTTACCAGGTGACAATTTGGACTCTTCAGTCCGACACACAGCAGCTTTATCCCTGAATCCTCCAGCCGGTTGTTACTCAGATCCAGGTGTCTCAGACTGGAGGACTGAGAGCTGAGAACTGAAGACAGACGTTTACAACTTCCCTCTGACAGGTTACAGTGACTCAGTCTGAATAAATACAATACATTAATGATTATACTTGACATAAAAATAATCAAATATTGAATTTTACGTAGCACATTCAATCATTTCGAGTAACTTGAAATTTGAATATAAAGCAATAAATTTGTGGCAACTTATTTTAAAACGTATATGAAACTGGAAAATCCTCATCAAGAAGAATTTATACATTGTCAGACAAATTTTATTCTGACCTGAGAGTCTCCAGGTGACAATGTGGACTCTTCAGTCCAGCAGACAACTGCTCTAGACCTGAATCCTGCAGGTCATTGTAACTCAGATCCAGGTGTCTCAGACTGGAGGACTGAGAGCTGAGAACTGAGGACAGACGTTCACAACTTCTCCCTGACAGTCTACAGCCACTCAGTCTGAATAAATACAATAAATAAATAATTATACTTCACATAAAAAGTCAAAAATTTTAGGGCGCACATTGAATCACTTTGAGTAACTTGAAACTTGAATATAAAGCAAAAAATTTGTGGCAACTTATTTCAAAAAGTATTTGACACTGGAAAATCCTCATCAAGAAGAATGTATACATTTTCAGACAAATTTTATTCTGACCTGAGAGTCTCCAGGTGACAATGTGGACTCTCCAGTCCAGCAGACAACTGCTTTAAATCTGAATCCTCCAGCCGGTTGTTACTCAGATCCAGGTGTCTCAGACTGGAGGACTGAGAGCTGAGAACTGAAGACAGACGTTCACAACTTCTCCCTGACAGTTTACAACCACTCAGTCTGAATAAATACAATAAATGAATGATTATACTTCACATAAAAATAATCAAATATTGAATTTTACGTAGCACATTCAATCATTTCGAGTAACTTGAAAGTTGAATATAAAGCTATAAATCTGTGGCAACTTATTTTAAAAAGTATTTGACACAGGAAAATCCTCATTAAGAATACTTTATACATTTTCAGACACATTTTATTCTGACCTGAGAGTCTCCAGGTGACAATGAGGACTCTCCAGTCCAGCAGACAACTGCTCTAGACCTGAATCCCACAGGTCATTGTTACTCAGATCCAGGTGTCTCAGACTGGAGGACTGAGAGCTGAGAACTGAAGACAGACGTTCACAACTTCTCCCTGACAGGTTACAGCCACTCAGTCTATGAAAGAATCGACAACAAAAACAAAGGCCTTTGATTATTCATATTTGGATTCATTTGGATTTATAAAAGGAAACTGAAATTCTTCACAAACTCAGCATTTCATCCACTTACTGAGATTTACATGAAGCCTTGACCACTGGCAGTAACCTCCATAGAGCTTTTTCTGAAGCAGAGTATTTCTTCAGATCAAACACGTCCAGATCTTCATCAGATGAGAGTAGGATGAAGACCAGAGCCGACCAGTAAGCAGGAGAAAGACGATCTACTGAGAGACGTCCTGATCTCAGCTGCTGTTGGATCTGTTCCACGAGTGAATGATCTCTGAGTTCATTCAAACAGTGGAACAGATTGATGGATTTCTCTGTAGACAAGTTGTCACTGATCTTCTCCTTGATGAATCCAATTGTTTTCTTATTGGTCCCTGAGTGAGGATCTTTCTGAGTCATCAATCCAAGGAGTTTCTGATTGGTCTTCAGTGAAAGACCAAGGAGGAAACGAAGGAACAAATCCAGGTGTCCATTTGGACTCTGTAATGCCTCCTCCACAGCATTCTGATAGAAGTATGATTCATATTGACTCTTGTGAAAGATTTTAAATATCCCTGATGTCTGTTTTTTAGAGAGCTGATTGACACCAGAATTGAAGAAGGTCAGATGGACATGAAGAGCAGCGAGAAACTCTTGAACGCTGAGATGGACAAAGCAGAACACCTTGTCCTGGTAGAGTCCTCTCTCCTCTTTAAAGATCTGTGTGAACACTCCTGAGTACACTGAGGCTGCACTGATATCCAGGTCACACTCTGTCAGGTCTGATTCATAGATGATCAGGTTGCCTTTCTGCAGCTGCTCAAAAGCCAGTTTTCCTAAAGACAAGATCATCCGTTCGCTCTCTGGATTCCAGTGTGGATCTGTAGCAGGTCCTTGATTCAACTTGGTGTTCATCAGTTTGACCTGAACAACCAGGAAATAGATGTACATCTCAGTCAGGGTCCTGGGCAGCTCTCCTCCCTCTCTGGTCTTCAACACGTCCTCCAGAACCGTGGCAGTGATCCAGCAGAAGACTGGGATGTGGCACATGATGTGGACACTTCTGGAGGTCTTGATGTGTTTCATGACTCTTTGGGCCTGCTCTGCATCTCTGAATCTCTTCCTGAAGTACTCTTCCTTCTGGAGGTCTGTGAATCCTCTGACCTCTGTCACCATGCCAACACACTTCGGAGGGATTTGATTGGCCGCTGCAGGTCTTGTGGTGATCCAGAGGCGGGCAGAGGGAAGCAGATTCCCCCTGATGAGATTGGTCAGCAGCACATCCACTGAGGCGGACTCTGTAACATCAGTCAGGATCTTGTTGTTGTTGAAGTCCAGAGGAAGTCGACACTCATCCAGACCGTCTAAGATGAAGGCAACCTGATATTCTTCAAAACGGCAGATTCCTGCTTCTTTGCTTTCAGTGAAGAAGAGATGAACAAGTTCCACCAAGCTGTACTTTGTCCCTTTCAGCACATTCAGCTCTCTGAAGGTGAATGGAAACAGGAACTGTATGTCCTGGTTGGCTTTGTCTTCAGCCCAGTCCAGAGTGAACTTCTGTGTTAAGACTGTTTTCCCAATACCAGCCACTCCCTTTGTCAGCACTGTTCTGATTGGTCCATCTCTTCCAGGTGAGCCTTTAAAAATGTCTTCTCGTCTGATGGTTGTTTCTGGTCTGGTTGACTTCCTGGATGCTGCTTCAATCTGTCTGACCTCATGTTCATCGTTGACCCCTGCAGCCCCTCCCTCTGTCATGTAGAGCTCTGTGAAGATGTCATTGAGAAGAGTTGGGTTTCCTGCTCTGGTGATCCCCTCGAAGATACACTGAAAGTTCTTCTGCAGTCTGCACTTCAGCTCATATTGACACTCAGCAGCACGAGTTCCTGGAGAAGAAAGAGTCAGTGTGGTGATTGTCTGTCATTCAGGTCTTGTAATCCACTTGTCACATAAGAAAAACTGAACTGATGTGAAGCTCTGGGCCTCGGAGATGACCTGGAGATGTTTGAAAAGCCAAAGGATAAAGCTTAACATGTGAGAGAAGCTGATAAATACTTTGTGAACAAGCAGAAACTCAACCTTTCCAGGAGGTGGATAAATGGACATTCAGATGACTTCATCTTGGCCTCAGATGAAACCATGATGAACAACTAACTGGAACTGATCAGAACCAAACAAAACAGGTCCAGTGTCAGCTACTCTAAGCCAATCACAAGATCAGGTTTGGATACTGACTCTAAAATGTGTTATTAGTCACTGATGTTTTTCTCTCATTCTAAATAAAAGTGGACCAGTCTTTCTGATGAGAGCTGAAGCATCCCCAGGTGACCTGAAGCCAGTCCAGATGTCTCCAGGTTTCAGAGACAATCTAAATACTTGAAATGGAGATGAGGTGAATCTCCAGTCTTACTGCTCTGCAGACGATCAGCCAGCTCCTCCTCCTTCATTCTCCTCAGGAGGTGCAGTGTGATCTTCAGAAACGCCTCCCTGCTGCTCTTCCTCTTCTCTTCATCTTCACCCACCAGCACCTCGTCGTCCTCAGTCTGACTCCAGTAGCTCTCTGGGTAATCTGTAGTCAGGAGCCTCTGGACTCTCTTCATCTCCTTCCTCACGAAGCTGATCATGTTCTCCTCCAGCAGCTGGAACAGGGTTGAAGGTGAACATGAGCAGTAGAAACACCACCAGATCATTTGTGGTCCACTGAAAACCCTTGGGGTCTACAGAGTACAGCACTGACACTGTTGGGACCAGAAGGTCACTTGAGTAGCTCTGCTTGACAGTGGTGTTTGTACATTTACATACCATAAGTACAGAGTCCAGGTGTGTTTGATGCTGCTGGACAGACAGACCACCGAGAACATCTGACCTCAGCTGATCACCTCTGGGGGAAAAGATGGAGACCACGAGTAATTCTCACAGTGTGAAAGGAAGTGTGTCCTTGGAACAATGAATCCGGGTTGAATGGTGTCCTATTTTCCATTTGAAGGTTGTTTTTTATTGTAAAAGGCCAAACCTGGATTTTTTATCAAACACGGTATTGTGTTAAAATCTTGTCATAGTAACTGGACTTTGCTATTTTTTAGACTTTTCTCCCCTAATCCGATTCCCCAGCATTATTCTGTCATTTTTCTGAGTTCTGAGTTTCATCATCTCAGCAACATCTTATTTTATTTCTGAACCTGACCCTTGGCAGATTAGACTTTTTTCGATTCTAATGGACTCCCTGAGTCTGGGACTTAATGTCACAGTCTTTGTGCAACAAAATTGTCTTAAACCCCTTTGGTAGATCATCTAGAGCCAGCATTTCTGGACCAAATCTTTTATTCAATCTCCGATCAGGTATCTTTGATTCTAAACTCTCTTATTGAACTTGACCATTACTGAGAGGAACCAGTAAGTCTCAACTAAAAACAGAAAAACCAGCATTACAATTATATCCTCAAATATAAAGGTAAGGGTATGTACAGCCCTGGCTGAATAAGAACATCATAACTGAAAAAACCACAAAATGGTGTAACCAAATTAAATTTGCAAGAAAATTTTAAAAATTACAATCTAATATCCTGCATACCATCCAAACATCATTCTACCTGTAGAGTCACGAAAAGAGTATTAGCCATTTCCCAAATTGTCCCAAACATAAAACTCATATTGGTTTAACACCTCACTGTCTGATTGACACAAATTTAACTTCTTCTACATCCTGATAGAATCACTCCATCAGTAAATGCAATAAATGTATCTGACCACTGGAAGCTTAAACACTTTCACAAATTTAAAACATTCTTTGTGGCAGAAAGTAAACTGATCTTTCCACAGAATGTAACATCACTCTCTGGACAACAGGAAGTGCCAGGTGACGAAAAGGGAAGGACCTGTCCTGTAAAGTATGTCATGTTTTCTACACGGATCCATTGGATGAAATGCAAACTGGTCAGAAAGTTAGAATTTGTATTTGAAATTGAAAATTGCAACATGAGTGAAACAGTCATAAGATCATGACAGAGTTAGTAATATACATATCAAAGAATATAGAACAAAACATAGAAGGCAGTTTGTCTGGAGGTCGAGAAATTTAGGTTTTTAAATCTGACCTTTGATCAGTGGAACGTCCACCTTTGAAGTTTATTGGCTGCTCCATCGAACAGTCACTTCTGAGGGACACACAACTGGGTCCAGGTCCAGGTCCAGATCCACATCCAGGTCCAGGTCCAGGTCCAGATCCAGATCCAGATCCAGGTCCAGATCTGGGTTTGAGCTGCTGCTTGGGGCTTCAGCACAACCAGATTCAGAGGATGAATAATGACGGTAGAGTGATTTTTGCTCATTCAAGCTTCTTCATCATAAAATGATCAAAGTGATTTGAAAACCTGCCTTGAAAAATCAGGATAAAATTCACTCAAACTTAGAATATTATTCATGAGCAACAAAATGATCAGAAATAACAAATACATCCATCACATGCTATGCAAAATTAAATAATCAAACTTTCACAGAAATAAAACATTTGAACAAACAAATGATCACATCAGGAACAAACATAGAAGGTTGTTTGTCTGGACTTCGATATTCTTTGGTTTTTAATTCTGACCTTTGATCAGTGGAACGTCCACCTTTGAATTCTATTAGCAAGTCCATCGAACAGTCACTTTTGAGGGACACACAACTTGGTCCAGGTCCAGGTCTGAGCTGCTGCTCAGGACTTCAACACAAAAGTGAGAGGGTGAATAATGATGAGCTCTAACATGGAGATCCGTCACAGAAAGTTGGAGATCATCCTCTCACCTCTGAAATTCAGTCTGGACATCATCGTCTCCATGCAGAACGATTTTAGATGGAAGGACTCCCTCCTCTCTGTCCTCACACTCATTCATGGCAAAGTCTTTATTTTATTTGTTGTTACACTTTTTCATGTGTTATCTTCTGTCTCTGTTTCTTCCTCTCCTCACTTCCTGTTTTATTTTGACAGTTCATACTTCAGAACCTTCATCCTGCATCACAACCTGTCAAAACAAAACTAAGCTGGGTGAATGAATGCTGTGGCACCAGTTCTGGCACTTCCTGGATTCATATTTTGATTTGATCAAACTGGCACCTAGAATATATATATATATGAGGCAACATGGTTCAGGGGGGTTTGAGCAGTCGTCCTTGGACCTGAACATTCCTGGTTCGATTCCCGGTTCCTCCTAGCCTGTCAAAGTGTTGTTGAGCTACACACTGAACCCCCAACTGCTCCCTGGTGCTGTTCCTTGTGTGGTCAAAACATTCAGGCATTTCTTCTTCTATACTTTAGTAGGTGCAAATTTTATTTTGTCTTCAACGACAAACCAATCAAAACCAGTACATGGTCAAAATGTCTTTTTTTTTTATTTCTGTAAGAAATGGCTGATTCATCAGCCGGATACAATTACTGTGTTTTAAAAACCACACTAAGCACCAAAACACATCGTGTAAGTCATATCACTTCCACTCTTTCTTTCATAATCACAGTATTAAACTAAAACACTTAGAAAGAACCCTTGACAAGCAGCAATTTATGAAGATGTCTAAAGAAATAAACAGACTATTTTAAAACAACGTATCCTGTGAAGAACCAGGACGTCCCCCAGAGTCCGAAGATCAAAATGAAACACAAAATCATAAAATGTGATCCAAGTGATTAAGTTCTGACATTTTGCAGATTTCTCTGCTAGGATTCTCACCTGCTGAACTCCCTCCGGGTCGACTTGCAGAAACTCCTCAGTCATGTCGAGACCAAATGCTGCTCTCTCTCCCTTGCGGTCCTGCTGTCTCCTGGAGTCTTCTTGGAATGAAGTCATAACTTCAAATCCTGCAGTGTTTGGTATCTAGATTTTCATGTGATTCCTGAGTGACGTGAAAACCAGTTGAACCTGATTCAGATGTTTCTCTCAGAGTTATTCCCTTTCCTCTGGACCAGAGGCAGACAGCCTTTGACATGTTCATGTTCAAAGACGGTTGAAGTTTGCAAAAGAGATTAGCAGAGAGCTACATTGGAAGTCAGCTCAGATTCTAAGTTAACGTGCCGGTCCCTGCCTCCTGAACATGGCTAACCTTGAGTTACCAATCACCTGCCAAGCTAACAATGGACAATTCCTCAAAAATGACAAAATGAAGGTATTTTTATAAATAGAGTTAATTTCTTCATGGACAGATTCAATAGCTTTCACCTCCAACAATGCTGGCTTACCTGTACGATTGATATCTGGTGTGAAATTAGTGTAACCTGTGGGTTCGATGAGTGGTGGTTGGACTGATCTCAAGCTGGAGAGACAACAGGATGGAGGCGGATTTCTTCAGCATCTCTTCACTTTAAAATCCACGCTTCCACAACTTAACAACAACCTCTGTACTTCCTTGTCACCTTGATTTCATGACCATGTGAGAGAAAAAATGGGGTGAAACTGATACGAGAATGTATGCAGGTGTAAAAAGCCAAGTGACCTGACAAATAGAGTCATCGTGTTCTGTCAAGTTACCCTATGTTAAGATAAGAAGTATCTTATTGATCCCCGTAGGGGTAATTCTTTTGTCACGGAAGCATGACCGTTATAGTATCAATAAATATGAATATAAATAGAGAGACAATTAGAAGACAATTAAAAGATAGCAAAAGACATCTACAAATACATAGATGGCAGAGTGAAGTCTGATGGCCGTGGACCCAAAGGTAGTGATGGGACGATGATACCTCAAGGAGTGTATTGACACACTATACAAACTGTGTCAGCTCTGTATTGATACTGTGTTGGTCACCCAATAGTGACTCCTGCAGTAGTTATAAAATCATTGCAGGTAAAGAAATTCCTTGTCTATGTAAATGCTAAACTGAGTTAGTATGTAAAATATAGCAAATTTGAGTTACAAATCAGAGTTACAATTTTTAACTTATGTACACATTTTTGTTAACTGTTAAATCATATGAAATAAAAGACAAAAAAGGGATTAGTTTATGAATTTTTATTGAGGAACAAAAGTTTTTGGAGTGTCTTTGCTCCAAGGCGATTTCTCCTCTTAGACACCAGCTCCCCAGCCTTAGAGATAGCCTTTACGAGATAAAATGAATAAAGCAACTGTAAGGCTCTTTAACTGACTATCATATGTATCACAGGTCATTCACTGGATAAACTGACTAAATGAGTGCAATGCGCTGTAATATTCCGTAGGAATATGTTGTTGCTTTAAATGTTGATCCCCTGATGTTGATGCTTTAATGTCAATGATACGTATACTATATAAGCGGTATCACCCAACCGATACTCCACTTCTTCTTCTACTTCTCAGACTTCGAATTCTTAGACTTCTTCTACTTCTCACTCTGGAATATGCTCTGCCATTAAAGCGACCACTCGTTCCAACGTCCCGCTGATCGTCATTGTACACACGGTACATCTCTCGAACTGAGAAATATTACATGCGCCACCGTAAAAAATAGTATATAACAGTAAACAATGCTCAAAGGAGAAAAAGATTTACCTTGTTTGGTGTCACAAGATCAAAATTATTCCTCACGGGGGAAAACTTCTTAGAATGATCCATAATGACGCAAAACTCCATCCAACAAACCCACGACATGTTAAACACACTTTGGCGCGGCACATCCAAACGATACAGTTCCTGTATCGGTCACATGATTCTTTCTTAAATCAATACACGCACCGATACGGGGTTTCACTCTTGGGCTCTCGGCTCAGTGCTGACGCACCTGTGTCGCTCGTCCCATCACTAACTACAGATGACTTTGATAGAGTGCTATAGTGGTCTGGAATAAACAATATCATAATCTACTGTTTTACACTATCAAAAACGAAAAGAAACCCCTGCACGACTGCCAAAATCAACATATGGTCAAATAAATATTTTGATATAATGTTACCAGGATGTTGATGGTTTATACTTTAAAGTTAAAAAAGATTGAAGCCCTTAATTTTGTCACTTCAGTGATACATACAACACAACATTAGCTAAACTTGACGTGTTCTGGTCGAGGTACCGAAAAATACAGCATTCATACTGAGTTTTGGGACCTAACAGCTGAGTTGCAAGACTGATGTTCAGATTAAAGACTCTCCCTCCTGCAAACAACATAGAGACACTGAGGAACCAGAACCGACTTGAAACCCAGGATGAAGAGGTTCGGTAAATGTGGTGTTGAAGGTGTGGAGGTGAATCAGTTTGTGAGAGAAGACGCTGTAGAAGGACAGAATGCCAGCAGGACAGTCTACAAACACTGCAACTCTGTTAGAGACAACAGGGGACGAGATAGTTGTCACTGTGTTATTGTGATGGACTTCGTAATCACTGGCAGAGCAGAACAGACTCCACGACTGGTCGTTCCATCCAAACATGTGCCTCCACAATCCTTTCCTTCTGATTCCTCTGTAAGTCACTGCTACATAAACACTTCCTCTCCACTCCACCTCCCAGTAACAGCGACCAGTCAAACCATTTCTACACAGCAACATTGGCCAGTGGTCAAATCTCTCTGGATGATCAGGATATGGTTGTTCTTCTTCTACGCCTGTCACTGTCCTGTTGTCAGACAGTTTCAGATGTCTGTCTGCAGTGTTTGAGTCCAATGTGAGTTCACACCAATCTGATAGAGAATACAAGACACAAAAATAATGAATCATTTGAATCATCTGTTGGATTAATTTTCCTTGATACCCTGAGATGTGACTCTCTGTAAAGTCTCATGATGTCCAGGTTGTCAGTCATCTACTGTTAACCCTGATTTAACCACTAAACACCTCAACTATCAGCTCTGTGTTTCACTCAAAGCTGATTGTGTTTAATTGTCATGAATCAAGAGAAAATCCACACTTACACTTCCTCAGACCAGGTTTTAACCTGTGCTCTCCACCATGGTCCACCCTGGAGGAAGAAACACAAGAATCTCATCTCCTGTTTTTCAATACTTGTTTTCTCCTTTTGAGCGGTGAAACCTAAATACAGCCACTATTTCCGCTTTGCAAACAAAGGCCTGCTGATGTGAGGGATCAACACAGGAGTGTGTTTTTATTTAGATCAGGTAAGTAAAACTCAAGGATTGGGGGCAAATTCTACTCCAGAACCGCATCTCACATGGCTACTGGACTTGAATTTCTTCACTGGAAGATGTTTCACACTTCATCTGAGAGGCTTCTTCAGTTCTAATGACCTGTGGAGAGTTTGCAAATTTAACTGCCACGGTTTTGGGTGGGTCTAGGTTATGGTGGCTTGTTATTTAAATGTATGAGGTGATCGGCAGAAACTCCGAAACTTGGTCGAAGGGTGTTCTATGCTAACGTGGCTGCCGTTCGTTGGGACACAAGAGCAACTTTTCTGGGATTACCTGGATTGGAGTGTGAAAAGGTAAAGTTAAAGGAGTGAAACCTGTTGGAACACATGAACTGAGGCTCATGCAGAAGTTACTGGGGTTCTGGTGGTGAATCTTTCCTGGCTGTTCAGAGGGTGCATGATGAGGTGGACAAGTGGTGGAACATCTTAAAGTAAAGAAATTCAAGTCCAGTTGCCACAACAAGAAGATTTTGATAAGAATTCACCATGACCTGGATGACTGAGAACCTCTCAGACATCTGAAATCGAATATTTCTATATTTATGTTAATTGTTGTTGAAAACTGTTGTTTTATGTTTATGCATATTCAGTATTTAAGTTCTTGAATTCATACCTGAGCGTCTCCAGCCTCCAGTGTGGATCCTCCAGTCCAGCAGACAGCAGCTTCACTCCTGAGTCTCCCGGATGGTTGAAGCTCAGGTCCAGCTGTCTCAGATGGGACGGGTTGGAGTTCAGAGCTGAGGCCAGAGAAGAACAACCTTCTTCTGTGATCAGACAACCTGAGAGACTGGAAAGGAGACATTGAAGATCATCATGTGACGAGAATAATCATAGAAAAATATAGAGCAGCCAAATAAAATAAATACTTCAAATAAAGTGTTTACTGACCTGAGGGTTTCCAGGTGACAATGTGGACTCTCCAGTCCAGCAGACAACTGCTTTACACCTGAATCCTGCAGGTTATTGTAACTCAGATCCAGCTCTGTCAGACTGGAGGACTGAGAGCTGAGAACTGAGGACAGATGTTCACAACTTCCCTTTGACAGGTTACAGTCCATCAACCTGAAGAGATATTTAAATAATTATACCAGACTGTGGAATGTTAGTTTTCCCGTTTCTTTTAATTATGGTTTTCCTGCACAAACTGCGTTACATTTTGTGTTGAAAAACATGAACTAGATTCAGGGCACTGGTGAGACAATTATGATAGTCTATCTAGCGATCTGTTCTGCAGGCACCTGGACCTGAGCAAGATGGGCACATTAAACTACTTTTTTTAATATTTTTTTGTCTGAGCTATTCCAGTCTCAGGTCATTGGTGACATGATTATGATAGTCTATCAAGATATCTGTCAAATTGTTCAGCCAGGACCCAGCCCTGTTTCAGCTACATTCCTTGGTTAATCTTGTCAAATGACTCCATAGTTGGTATTTCCAGATGACAGTTTGTGTGAATCTACTCGGGCTTCTGGGACGAGACGAAAGAGGAAGGGCAGAGGGTTCCATCAGCATGAGTTCCCTGAATGTGTCAGTTCTACTGAAAAGATGTTGAGTTGCAGCAGAGGAACCTGTGTATTTAACGTGGCTTTCTTTGATCAATTTTTGTAGCCAGAACATTTTGCTTGATTCTAATGTGCTCTGAGAGAAATGCTGTTTGTACAACAAGTTATTTAGTAACATTAGATTCATGCCAGCGAACCACCAACAAAAGATTTCAAGAAATTAGAGACAGCATTTTCATTTCATTGCCTTATAGTAATGTTACTTTGAATATAATTATAATTTGGAGATTTTTTAAACAAAATATGACACTGGCTAATAATCTCATGAAAAATCTTTGTCATGTAAAAAAAAAACCCGCTATATAGTGACCTCAGAGTTTTCTATTTCTTTTGCCATCCATCATTTGAAAAAAAAAAAAAAAGATCACTGACCAGCAAATTCAGTATAACCTATAAATGTTAAGGTTGCAAAATTTGAATCGGAAGTGTATATGAAGTTTGAATACAATTCCATTTTCCATTAACCCTCTCAGGCTCAAATTAAGTTGTGGCGTAATTAGCTAAGTAGCATTTAGCTGTCGCAAATCTGCAACATCTGCCTGGAGAAGGTTAATAGTTTTCACAAAGACCTTTTTCAGTTTCTCAAATGGCAAAATGTTTACCTGAGAGTTACCAGGTGACAATTTGGACTCTGAGGTCGGACACACAGCAGCTTTATCCCTGAATCCTCCAGCTGGTTGTAACTCAGATCCAGGTGTCTCAGACTGGAGGACTGAGAGCTGAGAACTGAAGACAGACGTTCACAAATTCCCAGTGACAGGTTACAGCCATCCAGTCTAAATGAATACAATAAATCAAGAATTATACTTGACATAAAAATAATCAAATATTGAATTTCACATAGCATATTGATTCACTGAGTTACATAGCTGGAATATAAAGCTATAAATTTGTGGCAACTTATTTTGAAAAGTATTTGACACTGGAAAATCATCATCAAGAATACTTTATACATTTTCAGACAAATTTTATTCTGACCTGAGAGTCTCCAGGTGACATTGGGGACTCTCCAGTCCAGCAGACAACATCCATAACCCTGAATTCTTCAGCTGGTTGTTACTCAGATCCAGGTGTCTCAGACTGGTGTCTCATCCAGGTGTGTTTGATGCTGCTGGACAGACGGACCACTGAGAACATCTGACTGCAGCTGATCACCTCTTGGGGAAACTATGGAGACCACGAGTAATTCTCTCACTCAGAGTGAAAGGAAGTGTGTTCTCAAAACAATGAATCCGGGTTAAATGGTGTTCTATTTTCCATTCGAAGGTTGTTTTTTATTGTAAAAGGCCAAACCTGGATTTTTTTATCAAACACGGTATTGTGTTAAAATCTTGTCATATTAACTGGACTTTGCTATTTTATAGACTTTTCTCCCCTAATCCGATTTCCCAACATTATTCTTTTATTTTTAAAGTTCTGAGTTTCATCTTCTCAGCAACATCTTATTTTATTTCTGAGCCTGAACCTTAGCAGATTAGACTTTTTTCAATTCAAATGGACTCCCTGAGTCTTGGATTTAATTCCATTGTCTTTGTGCTACAGATTTGTCTGAAACCCCTTTGGTAGATCATCTAGAGTCAGCATTTCTGGACCAAATCTTTCATTCCATCTCCGACCAGGTATCTTTGATTCTAAACTCTCTTATTGAACTTGACCATTACTGAGAGAAACCAGTAAGTCTCAACTAAAAACAGAAAAACCAGCATTACAATTATATCCTCAAATATAAAGGTAAGGGTATGTACAGTCTTGGCTGAATAAGAACATCATAATTGATAAACCACAAAATTTAATTTGCAAGAAATTTTAAAAATTGCAATCAAATATCCTGTATACCATCCAAACATCACTCTACATGTAGAGTCAGGAAAAGAGTAAGAGTCATTTCCCAAATTGTCCCAAACATAAAACTCATGTTGGTTTAACACCTCACTGTCTGATTGACACAAATTTCACTTCTTCTACATCCTGATAGAATCCCTCCATCAGTAAATGCAATAAATGTATCTGACAACTGAAAGCTTAAACACTTCAACAAATTTGAAACATCTTTGTGGCAAAAAGTGATCTTTCCACAGAATGTAACATCACTCTCTGGACAACAGGAGGCGCCAGGTGATGAAAAGGGAAGGACCTGTCCTGTAACGTATGTCATGTTTTCTACACGGATCCATTGGATGAAATGCAAACTGGTCAGAAAGTGAGAATTTGTATTTGAAATTGAAAATTGCAACATGAGTGATAAACAGTCATAAGATCATGACAGAGTTAGTAATATACATATCATAGAATATAGAACAAAACATAGAAGGCAGTTTGTCTGGAGGTCGAGCAATTTAGGTTTTTAAATCTGACCTTGGATCAGTGGAACGTCCACCTTTGAAGTCCATTGGCCGGTCCATCAAACCGTCACTTCCGAGGGACACACAGCTGGGTCCTGATCCAGATCCAGATCCAGATCCAGATCCAGATCCAGATCCAGGTCCAGGTCCGGGTTTGAGCTGCTGCTTGGGGCTTCAGCACAACCAGATTCAGAGGATGAATAATGATTGGGGAGTGATTTTTGCTGATTCAAGCACATTCATCATAAAATGATCAAAGTAATTTGAAAACCTGCCTTGAAACATCAGGATAAAATTCACTCAAACTTAGAATTTTATTCATGAGCAACAAAATGATCAGAAATAACAAATACATCAATCACATGCAATGCAAAATTAAATTACCAAAATCTACGTTCATAGCAATAAAACATTCGAACAAGCAAATTATCACAACATCAGGAACAAACATAGAAGGTTGTTTGTCTGGACTTCAATATTCTTTGGTTTTTAATTCTGACCTTTGATCAGTGGAACGTCCATGTTTGAAGTCTATTGGCTGCTCCATCGAACAGTCACTTCTGAGGGACACACAACTGGGTCCAGGTCTGAGCTGCTGCTCAGGACTTCAACACAAAAGTGAGAGGGTGAATAATGATGAGCTCTGACATGGAGATCAGTCACAGACAGTTGGAGATCATCCTCTCACCTCTGAGCTTCAGTCTGGACATCATCGTCTCCATGCAGAACGATTTTAGATGGAAGGACTCCCTCCTCTCTGTGCTCACACTCATTCATGGCAAAGTCTTTATTTTATTTGTTGTTACACTTTTTCATGTGTTATCTTCTGTCTCTGTTTCTTCCTCTCCTCACTTCCTGTTTTATTTTGACAGTTCATACTTCAGAACCTTCATCCTGCATCACAACCTGTCAAAACAAAACTAAGCTGGGTGAATGAATGCTGTGGCACCAGTTCTGGCACTTCCTGGATTCATATTTTGATTTGATCAAACTGGCACCTAGAATATATATATATATGAGGCAACATGGTTCAGGGGGGTTTGAGCAGTCGTCCTTGGACCTGAACATTCCTGGTCCGATTCCCGGTTCCTCCTAGCCTGTCAAAGTGTTGTTGAGCTACACACTGAACTCCCAACTGCTCCCTGGTGCTGTTCCTTGTGTGGTCAAAAGAACTGAATGTGGCCATGAAGGCATTTCTTCTTTTATACTTTAGTAGGGGCAGATTTTAATTTGTCTTCAACGACAAACCAAACAAAACCAGTACATGTTTAAAATGTCTTTTTTTATTTCTGTAAGAAAAGGCTGATTCATCAGCCGGATACAATTACTGTGTTTTAAAAACCACACTAAGCACCAAAACACATTGTGTAATTCATAGTATCACAGTATTAAACTAAAAACACTTAGAAAGATCCCTTGACATGCTGCAATTTACAAAGACATCTAAAAAAATAAACAGGCCATTTTAAAACATTTCCTGTGAAGAACCAGGACGTCCTCCAGAGTCCGAAGATCAAAATGAAACACAAAATCATAAAACGTGATCCAAGTGATCAAATTCTGACATTTTGCAGATTTCTCTGCTAGGGTTCTCACCCGCTAAACTCCCTCCGGGTCGACTTGCAGAAACTCCTCCGTCATGTCGAGACCAAATACTGCTCTCTCTCCCTTGCGGTCCTGCTGTCTCCTGGAGTCTTCTTGGAATGAAGTCATAACTTCAAATCCTGCAGTGTTTGGTATCTAGATTTTCATGTGATTCCTGAGTGACGTGAAAACCAGTTGAACCTGATTCAGATGTTTCTCTCAGAGTTATTCCCTTTCCTCTGGACCAGAGGCAGACAGCCTTTGACATGTTCATGTTCAAAGACGGTTGAAGTTTGCAAAAGAGATTAGCAGAGAGCTACATTGGAAGTCAGCTCAGATTCTAAGTTAACGTGCCGGTCCCTGCCTCCTGAACATGGCAAACCTTGAGTTACCAATCACCTGCCAAGCTAACAATGGACAATTCCTCAAAAATGACAAAATGAAGGTATTTTTAGAAATAGAGTTAATTTCTTCATGGACATATTCAATAGCTTTCACCTCCAACAATGCTGGCTTACCTGTACGCTTGATATCTGGTGTGAAATTAGTGTAACCTGTGGGTTCGATGAGTGGTGGTTGGACTGATCTCAAGCTGGAGAGACAACAGGATGGAGGCGGATTTCTTCAGCATCTCTTCACTTTAAAATCCACGCTTCCACAACTTAACAACAACCTCTGTACTTCCTTGTCACCTTGATTTCATGACCATGTGAGAGAAAAAATGGGGTGAAACTGATACGAGAATGTATGCAGGTGTAAAAAGCCAAGTGACCTGACAAATAGAGTCATCGTGTTCTGTCAAGTTACCCTATGTTAAGATAAGAAGTATCTTATTGATCCCTGTAGGGGTAATTCTTTTGTCACAGAAGCATGACCGTTATAGTATCAATAAATATGAATATAAATAGAGAGACAATTAGAAGACAATTAAAAGATAGCAAAAGACATCTACAAATACATAGATGGCAGAGTGAAGTCTGATGGCCGTGGACCCAAAGGTAGTGATGGGACGATGATACCTCAAGGAGTGTATTGACACACTATACAAACTGTGTCAGCTCTGTATTGATACTGTGTTGGTCACCCAATAGTGACTCCTGCAGTAGTTATAAAATCATTGCAGGTAAAGAAATTCCTTGTCTATGTAAATGCTAAACTGAGTTAGTATGTAAAATATAGCAAATTTGAGTTACAAATCAGAGTTACAATTTTTAACTTATGTACACATTTTTGTTAACTTAACTGTTAAATCATATGAAATAAAAGACAAAAAAGTGATTAGTTTATGAATTTTTATTGAGGAACAAACGTTTTTGGAGTGTCTTTGCTCCAAGGCAATTTCTCCTCTTAGACACCAGCTCCCCAGCCTTAGAGATAGCCTTTACGAGATAAAATGAATAAAGCAACTGTAAGGCTCTTTAACTGACTATCATATGTATCACAGGTCATTCACTTGATAAACTGACTAAATGAGTGCAATGCGCTGTAATATTCCGTAGGAATATGTTGTTGCTTTAAATGTTGATCCCCTGATGTTGATGCTTTAATGTCAATGATACGTATACTATATAAGCGGTATCACCCAACCGATACTCCACTTCTTCTTCTACTTCTCAGACTTCGTATTCTTAGACTTCTTCTACTTCTCACTCTGGAATATGCTCTGCCATTAAAGCGACCACCCGTTCCAACGTCCTGCTGATCGTCATTGTACACACGGTACATCTCTCGAACTGAGAAATATTACATGCGCCACCGTAAAAAATAGTATATAACAGTAAACAATGCTCAAAGGAGAAAAAGATTGACCTTGTTTGGCGTCACAAGATCAAAATTATTCCTCACTGGGGAAAACTTCTTAGAATGATCCATAATGACGCAAAACTCCATCCAACAAACCCACGACATGTTAAACACACTTTGGCGCGGCACATCCAAACGATACAGTTCCTGTATCGGTCACATGATTCTTTCTTAAATCAATACACGCACCGATACGGGGTTTCACTCTTGGGCTCTCGGCTCAGTGCTGACGCACCTGTGTCGCTCGTCCCATCACTAACTACAGTTGACTTTGATAGAGTGCTATAGTGGTCTGGAATAAACAATATCATAATCTACTGTTTTACAATATCAAAAAACAAAGAAAAGAAACCCCTGCACGACTGCCAAAATCAACATATGGTCAAATAAATATTTTGATATAATGTTACCAGGATGTTGATGGTTTATACTTTAAAGTTAAAAAAGATTGAAGCCCTTAATTTGGTCACTTCAGTGATACATACAACACAACATTAGCTAAACTTGACGTGTTCTGGTCGAGATACCGAAAAATACAGCATTCATACTGAGTTTTGGGACCTAACAGCTGAGTTGCAAGACTGATGTTCAGATTAAAGACTCTCCCTCCTGCAAACAACATAGAGACACTGAGGAACCAGAATCAATTCTAAACCCAGGATGAAGAGGTTGGGTAAATGTGGTGTGGAAGCTGTGGAGGTGAATCAGTTTGTGAGAGAAGACGCTGTAGAAGGACAGAATGCCAGCAGGACAGTCTACAAACACTGCAACTCTGTTAGAGACAACAGGGGACGAGATAGTTGTCACTGTGTTATTGTGATACACATTGTAACCACTGGCAGAGCAGAACAGATTCCACGACTGGTTGTTCCATCCAAACATGTGCCTCCACAATCCTTTCCTTCTGATTCCTCTGTAAGTCACTGCTACATGAACACGTCCTGTCCACTCCACCTCCCAGTAACAGCGACCAGTCAAACCATTTCTACACAGCAACATAGGCCAGTGGTCAAATCTCTCTGGATGATCAGGATATGGTTGTTGTTCTTCTACACCTGTCACTGTCCTGTTGTCAGACAGCTTCAGACGTCTGTCTGCAGTGTTTGAGTCCAATGTGAGTTCACACCAATCTGATAGAGAATAGAAGACACAAAAATAATGAATCATTTGAATCATCTCTTGGATTAATTTTCCTTGAAACCCTGAGATGTGACTCTCTGTAAAGTCGAATGATGTCCACGCTGTCAGTCATCTACTGTTAACCCTGATTTAACCACGAAACACCTCAACTATCAGCTCTGTGTTTCACTCAAAGCTGATTGTGTTTAATTGTCATGAATCAAGTGAAAATCCACACTTACACTTCCTCAGACCAGGTTTTAACCTGTGCTCTCCACCATGGTCCACCCTGGAGGAAGAAACACAAGAATCTCATCACCTGTTTTTCAAAACTTGTTTTCTCCTTTTGAGCGGTGAAACCTAAATACAGCCACTATTTCAGCTTTGCAAACAAAGGCTTCATATCTGGACCTGCTGATGTGAGGGATCAACACAGCAGTGTGTTTTTATTTAGATCAGGTAAGTAAAACTCAAGGATTGGGGGCAAATTCTATTCCAGAACCGCATCTCACATGGCTACTGGACTTGAATTTCTTCACTTGAAGATGTTTCACACTTCATCTGAGAGGCTTCTTCAGTGCTAACGACCTGTGGAGAGTTTGCGAGTTTAACTGCTTGGGTTTTGGGTGGTCTAGGTTATGGTGGCTTGTTATTTAAATGTATGAGGAGAGAGGAAGATACAGAGAATAGGGTTAGATGGAGAAAGTTGACTCGCTGTGGCGACCCCAAACGGGAAAAGCCGAAAGAAGAAGAAGAAGAAGAAGAAGATGAGGTGATCGGCACAAAAATCTAAGGAGCATCTAAGGAGGTTCTTATGCTAATGGTGGTGTCATTCGTTGGGACAAAAGAGCAACTTTTCTGGGATTACCTGGACTGAAGTGTGAAAAGGTAAAGTTAAAGGAGTGAAACCTGTTGGATCACATGATCTGAGGCTCATGCAGAAGTTACTGGGGTTCTGGTGGTGAATCTTTCCTGGCTGTTCAGAGGGTGCATGATGAGGTGGATGAAGGGTGAAACATCTTCAAGTAAAGAAATTCAAGTCCAGTTGCCACAACAAGAAGATTTTGATAAGAATTCACCATGACCTGGATGACTGAGAACCTCTTCAGACATCTGAAATCAAATATTTCTATATTTATGTTAATTCTTGTTGAAAACTGTTGTTTTATGTTTATGCATATTCAGTATTTAAGTTCTTGAATTCATACATGAGCGTCTCCAGCCTCCAGTGTGGATCCTCCAGTCCAGCAGACAGCAGCTTCACTCCTGAGTCTCCCGGATGGTTGAAGCTCAGGTCCAGCTGTCTCAGATGGGACGGGTTGGAGTTCAGAGCTGAGGCCAGAGAAGAACAACCTTCTTCTGTGATCAGACAACCTGAGAGACTGGAAAGGAGACATTGAAGATCATCATGTGACGAGAATAATCATAGAAAAATATATAGTAGCCTTGAGATAAAATGAATACTTCAAATAAAGTGTTTACTGACCTGAGGGTTTCCAGGTGACAATGTGGACTCTCCAGTCCAGCAGACAATTGCTTTACACCTGAATCCTGCAGGTCGTTGTTACTGAGATCCAGCTCTGTCAGACTGGAGGACTGAGAGCTGAGAACTGAGGACAGATGTTCACAACTTCCCTTTGACAGGTTACAGTCCATCAACCTGAAGAGATATTTAAATAATTATACCAGACTGTGGAATGTTAGTTTTCTTGTTTCTTTTAATTATGGTTTTCCTGAACCCATTGTGTTACATTTTGTGTCGACAAACATGAACTAGATTCAGGGCACTGGTGAGACAATTCTGATAGTCTATCTAGCGATCTGTTCTACAGGGACCTGGACCTGAGCAAGATGGGCACATTAAACTACTTTTTTAAATATTTTTTTTGTCTGAGCTATTCCAGTCTCAGGTCATTGGTGACATGATTATGATAGTCTATCAAGATATCTGTCAAATTGTTCAGCCAGGACCCAGCCCTGTTTCAGCTACGTTCCTTGGTTAATCTTGTCAAATAACTCCATAGTTGGTATTTCCAGATGACAGTTTGTGTGAATCTACTCGGGCTTCTGGGACGAGACGAAAGAGGAAGGGAAGAGGGTTCCATCAGCATGAGTTCCCTGAATGTGTCAGTTCTACTGAAAAGATGTTGAGTTGCAGCAGAGGAACCAGTGTATTTAACGTGGCTTTCTTTGATCAATTTTTGTAGTCAGAACATTTTGCTTGAATCTAATGTGCTATGAGAGAAATGCTGTTTGTACAACAAGTTATTTAGTAACGTTAGATTCATGCCAGCGAACCACCAACAAAAGATTTCAAGAAATTAGAGACAGCATTTTCATTTCATTGCCTTATAGTAATGTTACTTTGAATATAATTATAATTTGGAGATTTTTTAAACAAAATATGACACTGGCTAATAATCTCATGAAAAACCTTTGTCATGTTAAAAAAAACCTGCAATATTCTGACCTCAGAGTTTTCTATTTATTTTGGCATCCATCATTTGAAAAAAAAATCACTGACCTGACCAGCAAATTCAGTATAACCTGTAAATATCACGGTTGCAAATTTTGGATCAGAAGTGTATATGAAGTTTGAATACAATTCCATTTACCATAATAGTCTTCACAAAGACCCTTTTCAGTTTCTCAAGTAGCAATATGTTTACCTGAGAGTTACCAGGTGACAATGTGGACTCTGAAGTCCGAAACACAGCAGCTTTATCCCTGAATCCTTCAGCTGGTTGTTACTCAGATCCAGGTGTCTCAGACTGGAGGACTGAGAGCTGAGAACTGAAGACAGACGTTCACAACTTCTCGCTGACAGTTTACAGCCACTCAGTCTGAATAAATACAATAAATGAAAAATTATACTTGACATGAAAATAGTCAAATATTGAATTTTACATAGCGCATTGAATCATTTTGAGTAACTTGAAAGTTGAATGTAAAGCTATGAATTTGTGACAACATTTTTTAAAAAGTATTTGACACTGGAAAATCCTTATTAAGAATACTTTATAGATTTTTTGACAATTTTATTCTGACCTGAGAATCTCCAGGTGACAATGAGGACTCTCCAGTCCAGCAGACAACTGCTTTACACCTGAATCCTCCAGCTGGTTGTTACTCAGATCCAGGTGTCTCAGACTGGAGGACTGAGAGCTGAGAACTGAAGACAGACGTCCACAAATTCCCAGGAACAGTCTACAGCCACTCAGTCTGAATAAATACAATAAATGAATAATTATACTTCACATGATAATAGTCAAATATTGAATTTTAGATGGCACGTTGAATCACTTTGAGTCAGTAACTTGAAAAGAAAGCTACAAATTTGTGGCAAGCTATTTTAAAAGGTATTTGACACTGGAAAATCATCATCAAGAATACTTTATACATTTTCAGACACATTTTATTCTGACCTGAGAGTCTCCAGGTGACAATTTGGACTCTCCAGTCCAGCAGACAAATGTTTTACACCTGAATCCCGCAGGTAATTGTTACTCAGATCCAGGTCTCTCAGACTGGAGGACTGAGAGCTGAGAACTGAAGACAGACGTTCACAAATTCCCTCTGACAGGTTACAGTCACTCAGTCTAAATGAATACAATAAATCAAGAATTATACTTGACATAAAAATAATCAAATATTGAATTTCACATAGCATATTGATTCACTGAGTTACATAGCTGGAATATAAAGCTATAAATTTGTGGCAACTTATTTTGAAAAGTATTTGACACTGGAAAATCCTCATCAAGAAGAATTTATACATTTTCAGACAAATTTTATTCTGACCTGAGAGTCTCCAGGTGACAATTTGGACTCTGAAGTCCGGCACACAGCAGCTTTATCCCTGAATCGTCTAGCCGGTTGTTACTCAGATCCAAGTGTCTCAGACTGGAGGACTGAGAGCTGAGAACTGAATACAGACGTTCACAACTTCCCTCTGACAGGTTACAGTCACTCAGTCTGAATAAATACAACAAATCAATAATTATACTTCACATGATAATAGTCAAATATTGAATTTTAGATGGAACATTGAATCACTGAGTAACATAACTTGAATATAAAGCTACAAATTGGTGGCAACCTATTTTAAAAAGTATTTGACACTGGAAAATCATCATCAAGAAGAATTTATACATTTTCAGACACATTTTATTCTGACCTCAGAGTCTCCAGGTGACAATGAGGACTCTCCAGTCCAACAGACAACTGCTCTAGACCTGGATCCTGCAGGTTATTGTTACTCAGATCCAGGTGTCTCAGACTGGAGGACTGAGAGCTGAGAACTGGAGACAGACATTCACAACTTCCCTCTGACAGGTTACAGCCATCCAGTCTAAATGAATACAATAAATCAAGAATTATACTTGACATAAAAATAATCAAATATTGAATTTCACATAGCATATTGATTCACTGAGTTACATAGCTGGAATATAAAGCTATAAATTTGTGGCAACTTATTTTGAAAAGTATTTGACACTGGAAAATCCTCATCAAGAAGAATTTATACATTTTCAGACAAATTTTATTCTGACCTGAGAGTCTCCAGGTGACAATGTGGACTCTCCAGTCCAGCAGACAACATCCATAACCCTGAATTCTTCAGCTGGTTGTTACTCAGATCCAGCTCTGTCAGACTGGAGGACTGAGAGCTGAGAACTGAAGACAGACGTTCACAACTTCTCTCTGACAGGTTACAGTCACTCAGTCTATGAAAGAATCAACCAGGAAAACAAATGCCTTTGATTATTCATATTTGGATTCTTTTGGATTTATAAAAGGAAACTGAAATTCTTCACAAACTCAGCATTTCATTTACTTACTTAGATTTCTTTGAAGCCTTGACCACTGGCATTAACCTCAGAAGAGCCTCCTCTGAAGCAGAGTATTTCTTCAGATCAAACACGTCCAGATCTTCATCAGATGAGAGTAGGATGAAGACCAGAGCCGACCAGTGAGCAGGAGAAAGACGATCTACTGAGAGACATCCTGATCTCAGCTGCTGTTGGATCTGTTCCACGAGTGAATGATCTCTGAGTTCATTCAAACAGTGGAACAGATTGATGGATTTCTCTGGAGACAAGTTGTCACTGATCTTCTCCTTGATGAATCCAATTGTTTCCTGACTGGTCCCTGAGTGAGGTCCTTCCTGAGTCACCAATCCAAGGAGTTTCTGATTGGTCTTCAGTGAAAGACCAAGGAGGAAACGAAGGAACAAATCCAGGTGTCCATTTGGACTCTGTAATGCCTCCTCCACAGCATTCTGATAGAAGTGTGTTTGAGTTGGACTCTTTTGAAAGACTTTAAACATCGTTGATGTTTGTTTTTTAGACAGCAGATCGACACCAGAATATAAGAAGGTCAGATGGACATGAAGAGCAGCAAGAAACTCTTGAACGCTGAGATGGACAAAGCAGAACACCTTGTCCTGGTAGAGTCCTCTCTCCTCTTTAAAGATCTGTGTGAACACTCCTGAGTACACTGAGGCTGCACTGATATCCAAGTCACACTCTGTCAGGTCTGATTCATAGAAGATCAGGTTGCCTTTCTGCAGCTGCTCAAAAGCCAGTTTTCCTAAAGACAAGATCATCTGTTTGCTCTCTGGATTCCAGTGTGGATCTGTAGCAGGTCCTTGATTCAACTTGGTGTTCATCAGTTTGACCTGAACAACCAGGAAATAGATGTACATCTCAGTCAGGGTCCTGGGCAGCTCTCCTCCCTCTCTGGTCTTCAACACGTCCTCCAGAACTGTGGCAGTGATCCAGCAGAAGACTGGGATGTGGCACATGATGTGGACACTTCTGGAGGTCTTGATGTGTTTCATGACTCTTTGGGCCTGCTCTGCATCTCTGAATCTCTTCCTGAAGTACTCTTCCTTCTGGAGGTCTGTGAATCCTCTGACCTCTGTCACCATGCCAACACACTGCGGAGGGATTTGATTGGCCGCTGCAGGTCTTGTGGTGATCCAGAGGCGGGCAGAGGGAAGCAGATTCCCCCTGATGAGATTGGTCAGCAGCACATCCACTGAGGCGGACTCTGTAACATCAGTCAGGATCTTGTTGTTGTTGAAGTCCAGAGGAAGTCGACACTCATCCAGACCGTCTAAGATGAAGGCAACCTGATATTCTTCAAAACGGCAGATTCCTGCTTCTTTGGTTTCAGTGAAGAAGAGATGAACAAGTTCCACCAAGCTGTACTTTGTCCCTTTCAGCACATTCAGCTCTCTGAAGGTGAATGGAAACAGGAACTGTATGTCCTGGCAGGCTTTGTCTTCAGCCCAGTCCAGACTGAACTTCTGTGTTAAGACTGTTTTCCCAATACCAGCCACTCCCTTTGTCAGCACTGTTCTGATTGGTCCATATCTTCCTGGTAAGCCTTTAAAAATGTCTTCTCGTCTGATGGTTGTTTCTGGTCTGGTTGACTTCCTGGATGCTGCTTCAATCTGTCTGACCTCATGTTCATCGTTGACCCCTGCAGCCCCTCCCTCTGTCATGTAGAGCTCTGTGAAGATGTCATTGAGAAGAGTTGGGTTTCCTGCTCTGGTGATCCCCTCGAAGATACACTGAGAGTTCTTCTGCAGTCTACACTTCAGCTCATGTTGACACTCAGCAGCACGAGTTCCTGGAGAAGAAAGAGTCATTGTGGTGATTGTCTGTCATTCACTTCTTGGAATCCGCATGTCATATAAGGAAAACTGAACTGGTGTGAAGCTCTGGACCTACAACGAGTGACCTGGAGATGATTGAAAGGCCAAAAGATAAAGCTGAATATGTGAAAGAAAATGATAAATACTTTGTGAACAAGCAGAGACTCAACCTTTCCAGGAGGTGGATAAATGGACAGTCAGATGACTTCATCTTGGATGAAGAATCTCAGATGAAACCATGATGAACAACAAACTGGAACTGATCAGAACCAAACCAAACAGGTCCAGTGTCAGCTACTCTAAGCCAATCACAAGATCAGGTTTGGATACTGACTCTAAAATGTGTTATTAGTCACTGATGTTTTTCTCTCATATTCGAAATAAAAGTGGACCAGTCTTTCTGATGAGAGCTGAAGCATCCCCAGGTGACCTGAAGCCAGTCCAGATGTCTCCAGGTTTCAGAGACAATCCTAATACTTGAAATGGAGATGAGGTGAATCTCCAGTCTTACTGCTCTGCAGACGATCAGCCAGCTCCTCCTCCTTCATTCTCCTCAGGAGGTGCAGTGTGATCTTCAGAAAGGCCTCCCTGCTGCTCTTCCTCTTCTCTTCATCTTCACCCACCAGCACCTCGTCGTCCTCAGTCTGACTCCAGCAGCTCTCTGGGTAATCTGTAGTCAGGAGCCTCTGGACTCTCTTCATCTCCTTCCTCACGAGGCTGATCATGTTCTCCTCCAGCAGCTGGAACAGGGTTGAAGGTCAACATGAGCAGTAGAAACACCATCAGATCTTTTGTGGTCCACTGAAAACCCTTGGGGTCTACAGAGTACAGCACTGACACTGTTGGGACCAGAAGGTCACTTGAGTCGCTCTGCTTGACAGTGGTGTTTGTACATTTACATACCATAAGTACAGAGTCCAGGTGTGTTTGATGCTGCTGGACAGACGGACCACTGAGAACATCTGACCTCAACTGATCACCTCTGGGGGAAAAGATGGGGACCGCGAATAAGTCTCCCACTCAGAGTGAAAGGAAGTGTGTTCTGATAGAATCACTCCATCAGTAAATGCAATAAATGTATCTGACCAATGAAGGCTTAAACATTTCAACAAATTTGAAACAATCAAATCATTCCTTCTTTGTGGCAAAAAGCAACTGATCTCTCCACAGAATGTAACATCACTCTCTGGACAACAGGGGGCGGCAGGTGATGAAAAGGGAAGGACCTGTCCTGTCAAGCAGTGATTTTCAACCAGTGCGCCGTGAGAGATCGTCAGGTGTGCCGTGGAAAATTATCAGGGCGCACTGGATTATAAGACGCGACTCTCCCTAAGAAATGGAACGCCACTCGCTACGTCATCACGTCAGTGACACAATGCCACAGCAAGACGAGCGAGTGACAGTGATGGAGATCGTCAAAAGAAAAAAGAAGACGGTGAGCTCGAGGCAATACAGTGAAAGCTATCTTTCATTTGGATTCACTTTCACCGGGGATGCAACGGCACCGACTCCGCTGTGCTTGGTGTGTGGTGAGAAGCTATCCAATAGCGGGCAATTTTTGGGAGAAAAACCACAAAGGTAAACAAGAGAGCCCTCAAAGCTAGATGCCTTGCTGCTGAACTTGTAGCTAAATCAAAAAAGTCACACACTGTGGAAGAAACATTAATACTGCCAGCTTGTAAAGCTTGAGAAAGAGCTTTGTGTGTGTCTTTCTACCATTACTGCCAGGATATCCATTGTGTGTTCATCGAAACAGCCCCAGGTTTCACACTGAGTATAACTATATTAAAAACTATATTATTAACTATATGTATTATATATACTGTGTTAGAGTGTCATTGTGTGTCATTTTGATTGGTGGTGTGCCCCAGGATTTTGTAAATGTAAAAAAAGTGCCGCGGCTCAAAAAAGGCAGAAAATCAGTGCTGTAACGTATGTCATATTTTCTACACGGATCCATCGGATGAAACGCAAACTGGTCAGAAACTGAGAATTTGAATTTGAATGTATTTGAAATTGAAAATTGCAACATGAGTGATAAACAGTCATAAGATCATGACAGATTTAGTAATATACATATCATAGAATACAGAACAAAACATAGGTTTTTAAATCTGACCTTTGATCAGTGGAACGTCCACCTTTGAAGTCTAATGGCCGGTCCATCGAACAGTCACTTCTGAGGGACACACAGCTGGGTCCAGGTCCAGATCCAGATCCAGGTCCAGGTCCAGGTCCAGGCCTGGGTTTGAGCTGCTGCTTGGGGCTTCAGCACAACCAGATTCAGAGGATGAATAATGATGGGGGAGTGATTTTTGCTGATTCAAGCTCCTTCATTATAAAATGATCAAAGTGATTTGAAAACCTGCCTTGAAACATCAGGATAAAATTCACTCAAACTTAGAATATTATTCATGAGCAACAAAATGATCAGAAATAACAAATACACCAATCACATGCAATGCAAAATTAAATTACCAAAATCTATGTTCACAGCAATAAAACATTCGAACAAACAAATGATCACAACATCAGGAACAAACATAGAAGGTTGTTTGTCTGGACTTCGATATTCTTTGGTTTTTAATTCTGACCTTTGATCAGTGGAACGTCCACCTTTGAAGTTTATTAGCCGGTCCATCGAACAGTCACTTTTGAGGGACACACAACTGGGTCCAGATCCGGGTCCAGGTCTGAGCTGCTGCTCAGGACTTCAACACAAAAGTGAGAGGGTGAATAATGATGAACTCTGACATGGAGATCAGTCACAGACAGTTGGAGATCATCCTCTCACCTCTGAGCTTCAGTCTGGACATCATCGTCTCCATGCATAGTGATTTTAGATGGAGGGACTCCCCCCTCTCTGTCCTCACACTCATTCATCCCAGAATCTACACACACACACACGCACGCACATACGAAACCATTAAACCACTAAATACACAGAAGCTTAATAATGTCCCAATAATGTCCCAAACTGTGTTCAACAGTTCTTCCACACCTGCAAACATCTTGACCTGCTCCTTTTGCCTCCATATTATGACAGTTTCCTAGAACTTTCTCTCGCCCACCGGGTGTGTGTGTGTGTGTGCGTTTGTCACTGCCCATCGGTCTCGGTGTTTCCTCATGAAGGTGCATTTTCAATGAGGCCTACACTCTCCCTGGTCCGTGTCTGTAAATGAACAAACTGATCTTTGGTCCTGTTTGTGCACGACGGGAGGGCAGAACGTGGAAGCTCCGTAACAGAGACTGTTGGCTTTTTTAATCCCCACCTCAGGTTTTCTTGATCCTTTTTCTTACCCACAATCAGTGCCACGCAGAGGTCTGGTGTACCACATGGGTCGAATTCGATGTTATCTCCTCGAGACTCAAGCAAAAGTCCTAATATCCTGGGAAATAGAATGTGAAAGGAAAACATCTTGAATATATAAACACAGTCGAATCATGAAATAAATGCTTCGTTCCATTTGGAGAAGGTAAAAGATCTGATCTTGAGGCACAACAAGTTGTAGAAGAGTTCCCTCTGCTTGTTCTCAGTTTCCAGCATTCCTACTTCATAACGGCGTTTGAAACGCAGGACGTCCTCCTGCAGGGAGACACTTACCGGAGAGATGAGACCAGACGGAGAAGACCGGAGACTGGTAGTCCGCGCAAACGACTACCAGCCGTTGAAACGAAATGCTGGAGAGAGCCAGCAAAGAAGAAGCCTTTCACTTTCGTTTTGCTTAAGCGTTTTTTTTTCCGTTTGGCTGCTGCTCCGAGTCAGTGTCCATCTCTCTCTCTCTCTCTCTCTCTTTCTCACGCACACACACTTGAAGAGTATTGTCGCTGTTCAACATATATATTGTGGCGAGTCACGGATGTTGAGGTCTATGTTGATGCTTGTTTTCTGTGTGATAAAAACGCTATTACACACACACACACTCTTTCTTTTTCTCGGAAGTTGTAGTGTTTTTGCGTAAAGGGCTTTCAGAACCGACTGTGCAGCCCCCCCCAGGCACATTCCTTTGACTTTAACCCTGCCTGGCAACAGATTATGACTGATATGTGATTGGTTAAATGCTTTAATATGAAAATGCATGTCTGGAGGTGACAACCAGGAGAAAAGCTATGACAGGAAGTGAACAGACCATTTGGAATTATTTGATAAGTATTCATGGACAAAATATAATTAGCGTTTGTGATTCAGATATTTTTTTAGGCCAACAGAGAAGGGTTTGCAGGCCCTGACAGCCCACCGCTGGCATCAGTGCAAAGAAAACAAAGGAGATGGTTGTGGATTTCAGAAGCGAAAAGCGCCCTCCCCTCCCCTGCACATCGAAGGAGTAGCTGCGGAAACCGTCTCCACCTGCAGGTGCCTGGGTATGCACACAAACACTTCCTGGGTGGTCAGGAAGGCCAACCAGCGCCTCTACTTACTCAGGAAGCTGCGGAGAGGAGGACTTAGGAGCCTGGTCCTGAAGAGCTTCTACCACTGGGTGAAGATCAGCCTTCCCACCACCTCAGACCTTTACACATCACGATGCAGAGGTAGAGCACTACGCATCATGGAGGACGCCACACTTCTCACACACGGACCGTTTCAGACGCTCCTGTCAGGCCAGGGGTTGAGGAGCATTCAGAGCAATAAACACACATACACACTCGCTCTCTCTCTCTCTCTCACACACACATACAGCCTCTCTCTCTCTCTCTCTCGACCTGCACTACAGAGACTGTAAACAATCAAGTTGCAATATTTCACTATAACAGGTGCAATAACACAAAACTACCCTCTTTCCTTCACAGGTAAATTTAGCGCAGCCTTACTAAATTGTCCCTCTTACTTGTTTACATGTTCACTTTTTGCTCATGTTTTTCCCTTTTTTGGTCTTCATTTGATTTTTTTTCTTTTTTTTGCTCGAACAAGACACTTGTACAGATTTAAATACCACATAAGCTGTGTTGGTATGACAATAAAAGTTCCTTGAATCCTAAAATGTTGTTTGGCCTTCAGCATTCTCACACAGGCGCGCACACAAACTGTATCTTCAACAACGACATGCATGTAATGACTGACAGAAATGTCATGCCAGCTTAATCCTCTTTTTGGACCTTAAACTCATTTAAGGACTCGAGCTTTCAAACACACACACACACACACACATACGCACCCACGCACACACACACACACACACACACACACACTCCAAAAAGGTGTTTGGACTTTTTCAATAATACTTATAGGAAAAAGACATTTAAATCTCACCTAATCTTGGTTTTGATTCTTTGCAGCCATAATCATAAATAATAGCAATAATAATAATAATAAACAGCGTCTATACCAGGGGTCCCCAAACTTTTTCCTGCGAGGGCCAAATAACTTTTCCCTTCTCTGACGGGGGGCCGGGCCAGTTTGTAACAAAAAGTGTGACGGTCGCAGAGGTGTCTAAACGGAAACATTTATTGTTTTCCGGAAATAATAACATTATTTATGAAATAAATAACACTATTTATAAAATAAATAATAACCAAATAACCCTTTTCAAGTTTTCACAGATAAAAAGACCAAGGAACATTAACTTTCTTGTAGACACAACTGTTTGCAGCTCTCTCATATCAAATTCACTGTGAAAACCCGAAAGCAAGCAGGCCATGAAAGCCAACTGATACCAACACCTCCCAAGTTAAAAACACCTACCAGGTTAAACACCCTGCATTCTGAATCTATTTTTCTCTTACCTAATCTTTTTGCCGTTATTCCGTGTTATTTGACAGTGTTTTGTCCAGGATTTTTTTTTTTTTTGAGGGAGGGGTTTCAGATAAGGCACAGACTGCAGAAGGGTGGGATAGAATGTTACGTTCTATGCATGTACAAGTCACGATTACGTGGCCAGACTGAAAAAAAAAAATCATAATGCATCTCTGGTATTGTTCAGGGGCCAGGCAAAATGTGGAGGTGGGCCGTATCCGGCCCCCAGGCGGTAGTTTGGGAACCACTGGTCTATGCTATGTAAAAGGCATTAGGCATTATTAATTTGAGAACAGAATTTTTCCCCCACTTGAAGTGCGTGTGAGAGAGAGTCCCTGACACAGGGACGAAGTCCCTGACACGGGGACTTTGTATTAAAGTCGGTCCTTGGTTGAATATAGAATCGAATCGAAGGACCCAAAGGTTGCTCAAGCCGGCATCGTGGTGAGGACAGGCAGAAGATGGAAGGCGCAAGAGGCGGTGGACCAGGCAGAAGCTCGGTTGTTCCACAAGGAGCTTGTGGGGTCCGTGGCAACTGGTCGGGCAGGCCTGGGAACTATTCCGACTACGCACCGCAGGAAGCGCAAGGGCAAGGAAAGGCGGGACCAGGTCCAATTCGAGATGCGGGCTGGTGTCGAAGAGCAGCGTGCGAGCCAGTGGGTTGGGCTAAGGCAGCAAGGTGCATGGACTAGATGGGAGGAAGTCATGGACAGGAAGATCTCGTGGACGGAGTTGTGGAGGGCTGAACCACTCCGCATAAAATTCCTCATTCAGTCGGTCTATGATGTCTTGCCCTGCCCGTCAAACCTCTTCCTTTGGGGCAAGGTTGAAACGCCATCATGCACATTGTGCCAGGGAAGAGGAACTCTGGAGCACATCCTCAGCTGCTGTCCGAAAGCACTTGTAGAAGGTCGCTATCGTTGGCGCCATGACCAGGTGCTTAAGGCAATTGCTGAGTCCATCCACTCTGCCATTGACCACAGCAAGCGCTTCCAGCCACAGAGGCAGGGCGTGACATTCATCAGAGCCGGGGAGCAACCTCCTCCCCTTCCAAAGACCCAAACAGGACTTCTGGGAACTGCGAAGGACTGGCGGCTAAGGGCGGACCTCTGCAAACAGCTTAGGTTCCCTGAGGACATTATAGAAACCCGCCTAAGACCAGACATCGTCTTACATTCAGAGTCCTCCAAGCAGGTCATCATGTTAGAGCTGACTGTGCCCTGGGAGGAGAGAATGGAGGAAGCCAGCAGAAGAAAGAAAGAAAAGTATGCTGAGCTGGTGGAAGACTGCCGCAACAGGGGGCGGCATGCACAATGCTTGCCCATTGAAGTCGGGGGAAGGGGCTTTGCAGGGAGGTCTCTCTGCAGGGCCTACAGTCTCCTGGGCGTCACAGGGGCACGCAAAAGGAGAGCCATCTGTTCAGCGTCAGAGGCCGCTGAGAAGGCATCCAGATGGCTCTGGATCCAGAGGGACAAAGCGTGGAGGAGCGCTTCTTGGACACAGGTCGGGAACTGATCACCCCCGGCTGGGTCGCCTGGGTGAGGGGGTCTGAAGTTGAAAGACCCAAAACCCCCTGTGACCCCAGGTACTATCACTGATGATGTGTCCAAGAATCTGCATCACAAGATGTATCTCAAAACCACAATGTCAGACAATGTTGGAACAGTAATTATGTAGAGCTGGAAGACAACATTGTTCCAACTTCACACTCACTTCAGGTGTCCGCTGTCACACACGACTGAGAGTGAGAGAGACTATGTGTGCGTGTGGAACTGTGCGTGTGTGCCTGTTCATAGTGCGAGTTAAACACAGAGCATCCTGATTGGTTTACTCATCAAAATAAGACAGCTATCCCCTTATTGCGGGCTTGTTTTCCACTTTTTGGCCAGCGGTTGGTGGTGACATACTTAAGCACTTCACCGATTACAGGGTCCTCCTGCTGAGCCTGTCTTAGGTCTGCTTTTGGAATTTGCCCCACTGACGTCCTCACCTCATCCCTGCTACAGCTGTTGAAATGGTCGGGGGACACAGCCCGCAAGAACTGTTTCTGTATTAGTTCGGCACTATACTGTTTATCTGTACCTGACTCTTTGGATGAGGCTAGAAGTCTCTCCTTCAGCTCTGTCGTCCTGAACAGAAAATTCTGTGGGGACTCATTACTTTCTTGAGTGATATTTATCAGACGATGATAAAGATCAGTCGCACTGTCCTCCTTGTAATGTCCCCTCAGGATGGTGCGAAGTTGTTGGAGTGTGAGGTCTGTTTTGATCTCTAACATGTCACGAAGGCTTAAACCAGGACTGATGGCTCGGACAACGGCTTCAATAATTTCAGCTTCACTGTGATTTCTTTTCAGTCCTATTTCAATTTGATGAATCAAGTTTGAGTATGAAAGCTTGTCTTTTTGGCCTCGTTCTCCAATTTGGCCATCAATCCTAAACTCTCTGCGGATGGTCAGTTCAGGTGGCTGCACTGCTGGTAAAGCAGTGAGGTTTAAGCTTGGACGATGGCCCGGTTCTTTGGAAGCATCTTCTGAGTCAGCTGTGCCATTTCTTCCTCCAACTTCCTAGTTGCAGTTTGGAAACTTAGCTGTAAAGCTGCATACTGCTCCTGCAGACTGGTCAAAGCAACAGCGCCTTGACTTACACCGTCCTCATTATCTGAATGGTCATCACTTTCTTTCAGTTCTCTTGCCTTTTTAATTAATCCTTCCAGAAAGACACATGAAACATCCTCATCTTCCTTTTCAGTAACTGTTTCTATTGTTTCACTTATAGCTCTGATCAGCGAGTGCTTCTTTTTCAGCTTTTCTGTGGGGATCTTAGCTAGAAAACAAACCTCCCGTAGTTGGTCGAACCTTAGCTGCAGCAGGACCTCACTAAGCTCATCTTGCAGTTTCTCCAACTCCATCTTGTCTGCACTGTGATCAGCAGCACCGCTGATTCCCGTACGGGCCACCAAATTTGTTGCACACGTGAACAATGATGAGTCAAGTGTGTAGGTTTTATTGCCGTCCGCTGTAAACACAGACATGAGCCACATTATTAGCGTCCACACTCTTTGCCACCGACACAGCACTGCACTAATGCTGTGTAGTGATGTGTCGTTCGCGAACGTAACGATTCTGTGATCCGGCTCTTCGAAGTGAACGACGGGAGCCGGCTCCCCACCAGTCAGGAGCCGGCTCCCTTCGAGACGCTTTTCTGCTCTTGAAGGCGCACGTGGTTGGTCAATATGCGTGGTGTCGCCTCTGTGTCTGCACTTGGTGTTTCTAAATGCCATTCTTCAGTAGGGACTGCTGATCTTTTTCTTGTTGTTTTACACATTTTAATTTATATTTTTTGCGTGTTCTTCAGGGGTCCTGTGTTGTTTCAGTCTAAATTGGTTAAAAGTTGAATTGTAAATAGTTAAAAGTTGTTGTATTTTCTAGTTTATTTATAGCACCGAAGAGTTAATATTTTTAATTTATATTTTGTTGTTTTGCATTTTTTCAGGGATTCTGTGCTGTTGTTTCACTTTAAATTTGTTACGTATATAAAGCTAAAAGTTTATTCTTGCATTTCATAGTTTATTTGTTGTTGCACTGAAAAGTAAATATTTTTAATTTACATTTTGTTGTGTTGTGTGTTTTTCAGGGATTCTGTGTTGCTTGACTTAGTATAAAAAAGTTTAAATTAGTTAAAAGTTCATTGTAGAGCGAAAAAATAAAGGCTACTATAATATAGTAGTATAATACATTTTTTTTATTGATTATTAATTCACTTTGTGCATAATGTCACATTATTATTGGTAATATATCGATTAAAGCAACAAAAAAATCTGAAGAGCCGGCTCTTTTTAGCGAGCTGAGCCGAAAGAGCCGGTTCTCGAAAAAGAGCCGGAATTCCCATCACTCGGCCCCCGCCAAAGCATTGCTGCGGGCCGGGTCTCAGCAAAAACTACTCACAGCCGATGACACGCCATCCTGTGGTGTCATGTGGTAACTACATGCTCACTAACAGTCTGAGTGAGAGGAAAGGAGCAAGTTACTAACTCAAGAAATAAAAGAAATTAAATACCAAAAAAAAGGGAGGGGGATGTCTAGTCTTTGTACTCTCACAAACCCACCCCCCAATAATTAGTTTATGGCTATAAAAAAAAAACCATCTTATTAAGCAGACATGCAGTATAAAGAGAGGTGCATCGCAGATCGATAACCCGTGTAGTGTTAAAATTCGCCCGCGGGAGCGCGTCACGTGACGACAAAGGGATGCCCAACTCTTTACTCTTCCACTGACACCCACGCGCGTAATCGATCACGCACCCCGCGGCTTTGTCCGGGGCGCGGCCCGGCACCCCAAGTGCCACAATTCCAAGAGTGCGTAAAACAAGTCCTTATTAGGAAATAAACCCGACAGTTGAGGCGATGGTATAAAATGAATAAACCGATAAACTTTCAGTGAGGACGGGCTTTTATTTTTTTTTCTCGGGGAACAAAGTTGTCAGTTTAGTCAGTGCAGCCTGCGAGATGGCAGAAGCAGCTGCTCCAAAAACCAAACATATAAAACCCACTACACCTCCCATTACACAAACTCATACGGGTGAAAAACAATGACAGTGTAGCGTGGTGTACTGTTTGCAACCTGATGTCCTGTACAATCAACAAATGAATTCACACTGAGTGCTCGGACATTGAAGAGTCAGGGAAGTTGTTCAAGTCTGCAAAGCAAGCAGCATTTGTATTTGTTCTATTTATAACAAATGACTTGTAAATAAAATGACCAATAAAATATTGGCGAAGTTAAGTGACCCTCTGTTGTGTGCATGTATGTTTGTGTGTGTGTGTGTGGGGGGGGCTGCACAAGATCTCCACGAAATGAGTTTTTGGAGGTTGGGTTTGTCTGGAGATGAATAAAGTTCGACTAAACTGACTGTTTTGTTTCGCTTTATATACCGTATGTTTTATTACGCGCCTTGTAACGCGGTGCGCCTTATGTATGAAAATAGACCCGTTCATTGATATTGCACCTTATAGTCCGCAAAATATGGTCAACGTTTGCACAGAAAATACTGTTGAATATTGTCTGTGGAGGTTGTCCGTCATCCAAATCATGGTTAATTCTTGTCAAAATCCAAAATTTCTCTTGAAAGAGCTCCAAAATCAAGGGGAGCAGAGTGCATCATCAGCACAAATCAGTTTATCAAAATAAAATGTAACCAAGACAAAATAGTAATAAAAACAAGAATACAATAATCAATATCAGTTCATTATTATCATTATCCATAAATCAGTTCATGGCTCTGACAACAGCCATAGTGGTGGATGTGTCGATCCCAAGTAACAGCAACATCAGGAAGAAAAGAACACAAGACGCTGAAGAAATTGTGTGTTTGCACCTTGAATGTTGCTCACAATGCTGCCATTCCTGAAAAGACTGGATATGCCTCCTTCTGCTCAAATGTCTGAGTTCCCAGACACCCAAGAGGTGATACCTTCCAGCATGCAGGCTATGGATAAAATTGTCTGGGATGAACAGCAGCTTCAAGGTGAGAGCTGCAACCAGAGTTCAGGGGAGGAGCTTCGTGAATCCATGACAACCCAGAGCCTCTACAGTCATGGAGTAAAACCCTCAGTCTCAAGGTTTTCAATTCATGGACGACAGCAGGAAAACTATAGTTGTTTACGCCTCCGGGAAAGAGCTAAGTCTGCCCTGACTTGAAGCTCAGACTCTTGTGCTAGCATCAGCATCATCACTAAAATAAATATTTTTAGTCTAATTTCTTCTCAATTTTTTTTTTTTTTGTTTTTACTGCAACAGTTTGTTTTCTCAAAAATCACTCTCTGGCTCAATTTCAAATGTTCCTTTCTTTTGGGAATTCTGGATTTGAGTATGTAGTTGCACCATGTTCTTGCCATGAGTAAACTTGCAGCGTCACAAGTTCATCTGTTCCTGTAAATGTTTAATAATGGTCGCGGATGCACAGTGTAACTTTCAGTTAAATATTTCACTGGAAAAGGGAAGTCGGTAAATAATTGGGAAAACAGCCAAAACATTTATATTGTTTGTTTGTGTGTGCATTTTCTTTCAGATACACCTTACGGTTTTCCTTTATTTCATCTCTGCTGTTGTGATGTTAAACCTCATGGCAGCACTTTGCTGCTCCAGCAGGAATGTCTACAGGTACCTCCATGACAACGGTCAGAAGATCTATGGAGGATCTCAGTAATCTCAATGATCTCAAATCTCAATGAGCCAACTGGACTTGATTTCTTCTCTTTGGGGAGTTTTAAGTACATAACTGCTCAAGTTGGAGATTGGTCCAAGTTGAGATGGCTTCTTTTTGTTTCATAGCAACATAACAAGCCATCTCAACTTAGACCATAAACAATACTGTGCATTATTATGTTACATCATCCAATGAAGTTATACTTCTTTGTACAATATAGGTGCTATTTGCTCTTTTCTAACATAACAGAACCCATGCACCGTGGGTCTTAAAGAAACACTGTTTCAATCCTTTGTATGTGTGAAACATATGGCAGTATTGACAATACAGTTGACTTTGATAGACGGCTATAGTGGTCTAGAATAAACAATATCATAATCTTTTGTATTACACTATCAAAAAATGAAGGAAAGAAATCCCTGCATGAGCACCAAAGTAGAAATTAATGAATATTTTGATACAATGTTACCAGGATGTTGATGGTTTATACTTTCTAAAATTAAAAAAGATTGAAGCCCTTAATTTTGTCACTTCAGTGACACATACAACACAACATCAGCTAAACTTGACTTGTTCTGGTCGAGATACCGAAAAATACAGCATTCATACAGTGTTGGGACCTAACAGCTGAGTTGCAAGACTGATGTTCAGAGTGAAGACTCTCCCTCCTGCAAACAACATAGAGACACTGAGGAACCAGAAATGACTCTAAACCCAGGATGAAGAGGTTCGGTAAATGTGGTGTAGAAGGTGTTGAGGTGAATCAGTTTGTCATGGGAGACGCTGTAGAAGGACAGAATACCAGCAGGACAGTCTACATACACTGCAACTCTGTTAGAGACAACAGGGGACGAGATAGTTGTCACTGTGTTATTGTAACGGACTTCGTAACCACTGGCAGAGCAGAACAGGTTCCATGAGTGGTCGTTCCATCCAAACATGTGCCACCACAATCCTTTCCTTCTGATTCCTCTGTAAGTCACTGCTACATGAACACTTCCTCTCCACTCCACCTCCCAGTAACAGCGACCAGTCAAACCATTTTTACACAGCAACATAGGCCACGTGTCAAACCTCTCTAGATGATCAGGATATGGTTGTTGTTCTTCTACACCTGTCACTGTCCTGTTGTCAGACAGTTTCAGATGTCTGTCTGCGGTGTTTGAGTCCAATGTGAGTTAACACCAATCTGATAGAGAATATAAGACACAAAAATAATGAATCATTTGAATCATCTCTTGGATTAATTTTCCTTGAAACCCTGAGATGTGACTCTCTGTAAAGTCTCATGATGTCCACGTTGTCAGTCATCTACTATTAACCCTGATTGAGCCACTAAACACCTCAACTATCAGCTCTGTGTTTCACTCAAAGCTGATTGTGTTTAATTGTCATGAATCAAGAGAAAATCCACACTTACACTTCCTCAGTCCAGGTTTTAACCTGTGCTCTCCACCATGGTCCACCCTGGAGGAAGAAACACAAGAATCTCATCAACTGTTTATCAAAACCTGTTTTCTCCTTTTGAGTGGCGAAACCTAAATACAGCCACTATTTCAGCTTTGCAAACAAAGGCTTCATATCTGGACCTGCTGATGTGAGGGATCAACACAGCAGTGTGTTTTTATTTAGATCAGGTAAGTAAAACTCAAGGATTGGGGGCAAATTCTATTCCAGAACCGCATCTCACATGGCTACTGGACTTGAATTTCTTCACTTGAAGATGTTTCATACTTCATCTGAGAGGCTTCTTCAGTTCTAATGACCTGTGGAGAGTTTGCGAATTTAACTGCCAGGGTTTTGGGCGGGTCTAGGTTATGGGGACTTGTTATTTAAATGTATGAGTTGATCGGCACAAAAATCTAAGGAGCATCTCAGGAGGTTCCTATGCTAATGGTGGTGTCATTGGCTGGGACACAAGAGCAACTTTTCTGGGATTACCTGGATTGGAATGTGAAAAGGTAAAGCTAAACGAAGGAGGGAAACCTGTTGGATCACAACAGACTGATCATGGAGAACGCTCATGCAGAAGTTACTGGGGTTCTGGTGGTGAATCTTTCCTGGCTGTTCAGAGGGTGCATGATGAGGTGGACGAGTGGTGAAACATCTTCAAGTAAAGAAATTCAAGTCCGGTTGCCACAACAAGATTTTGATAAGAATTCACCATGACCTGGATGACTGAGAACTGGTCAGACATCTGAAATCAAATATTTCCATATTTATGTTAATTGTTGTCGAAAACTGTTGTTTTATGTTTATGCATCTGCAGTATTTAAGTTCTTGAATTCTTACATGAGCGTCTCCAGCCTCCAGTGTGGATCCTCCAGTCCAGCAGACAGCAGCTTCACTCCTGAGTCTCCCAGATGGTTGAAGCTCAGGTCCAGCTGTCTCAGATGGGACGGGTTGGAGTTCAGAGCTGAGGCCAGAGAAGAACAACCTTCTCCTGTGATCAGACAACCTGAGAGACTGGAAAGGAGACATTGAAGAACATCATGTGATGAGAATAATCATAGAAAAATATATAGCAGCCTTAAGATAAAATGAAGACTTAAAATAAAAACACTTGAAATAAAGTGTTTACTGACCTGAGGGTCTCCAGGTGACAATGTGGACTCTCCAGTCCAGCAGACAATTGCTTTACACCTGAATCCTGCAGGTCGTTGTTACTAAGATTCAGGCGTCTCAGACTGGAGGACTGAGAGCTGAGAACTGAGGACAGATGTTCACAACTTCCCTTTGACAGGTTACAGACACTCAACCTGAAGAGATATTTAAATAATTATACCGGACTGTGGAATGTTAGTTTTCTCGTTACTTTTAATTATGGTATTCCGGCACCCACTGCGTTACATTTTGTGCGGAAAAACGAACTAGATCAGGGCACTGGTGAGACAATCATGATAGTCTATCTAGATATCTGTTCTGTTCTAGCTTTCTTTGTTCAATTTTTGAAACCAGAACATTTTGCTTGATTTTAATGCGCTCTGAGAGAAATGCAGCTTGCACAAGTTATTTAGAAACGTTAGATCAATGCCGTAGAACCACAAAGCAACTAGAGGTAAAACTTCACTTAAAAGTGCAAATACTTAATTTCACATGAAACCTTTCAAGTAATTGGAGACTGTATTTTCATTTTATCCCCTTATAGTAATCTTACTGTGAATATAATAATAATTTGGAGACTTTTTAAAAAATATGACACTGGCTAATAATCTCATGAAAAATCTTTGTCAAAAAAAAAAAACGCTATATTCTGACCTCAGAGTTTTCTATTTCTTTTGCCATCCATCATTTGAAAAAAAAAAAAAAGATCACTGACCAGCAAATTCAGTATAACCTGTAAATATTACGGTCGCATTTTGGATCAGAAGTGTATATGAAGTTTGAATACAATTCCATTTACCATAATGGTCTTCACAAAGACCCTTTTCAGTTTCTCAAGTAGCAATATGTTTACCTGAGAGTTACCAGGTGACACTTTGGACTCTTCAGTCCGACACACAGCAGCTTTATCCCTGAATCCTCCAGCCGGTTGTTACTCAGATCCAGGTGTCTCAGACTGGAGGACTGAGAGCTGAGAACTGAAGACAGACGTTTACAACTTCCCTCTGACAGGTTACAGTGACTCAGTCTGAATAAATACAATACATTAATGATTATACTTGACATAAAAATAATCAAATATTGAATTTCAGGTAGCACATTGAATCACTTTGACAAACTTGAAACTTGAATATAAAGCAATAAATTTGTGGCAACTTATTTTAAAACGTATATGAAACTGGAAAATCCTCATCAAGAAGAATTTATACATTGTCAGACAAATTTTATTCTGACCTGAGAGTCTCCAGGTGACAATGTGGACTCTTCAGTCCAGCAGACAACTGCTCTAGACCTGAATCCTGCAGGTCATTGTAACTCAGATCCAGGTGTCTCAGACTGGAGGACTGAGAGCTGAGAACTGAGGACAGACGTTCACAACTTCTCCCTGACAGTCTACAGCCACTCAGTCTGAATAAATACAATAAATAAATAATTATACTTCACATAAAAAGTCAAAAATTTTAGGGCGCACATTGAATCACTTTGAGTAACTTGAAACTTGAATATAAAGCAAAAAATTTGTGGCAACTTATTTCAAAAAGTATTTGACACTGGAAAATCCTCATCAAGAAGAATGTATACATTTTCAGACAAATTTTATTCTGACCTGAGAGTCTCCAGGTGACAATGTGGACTCTCCAGTCCAGCAGACAACTGCTTTACATCTGAATCCTCCAGCCGGTTGTTACTCAGATCCAGGTGTCTCAGACTGGAGGACTGAGAGCTGAGAACTGGAGACAGACATTCACAACTTCTCCCTGACAGTTTACAACCACTCAGTCTGAATAAATACAATAAATGAATGATTATACTTCACATAAAAATAATCAAATATTGAATTTTACGTAGCACATTCAATCATTTCGAGTAACTTGAAAGTTGAATATAAAGCTATAAATCTGTGGCAACTTATTTTAAAAAGTATTTGACACTGGAAAATCATCATCAAGAATACTTTATACATTTTCAGACACATTTTATTCTGACCTGAGAGTCTCCAGGTGACAATGTGGACTCTTCAGTCCAGCAGACAACTGCTCTAGACCTGAATCCCACAGGTCATTGTTACTCAGATCCAGGTGTCTCAGACTGGAGGACTGAGAGCTGAGAACTGAAGACAGACGTTCACAACTTCTCCCTGACAGTTTACAACCACTCAGTCTGAATAAATACAATAAATGAATGATTATACTTCACATAAAAATAATCAAATATTGAATTTTACGTAGCACATTCAATCATTTCGAGTAACTTGAAAGTTGAATATAAAGCTATAAATCTGTGGCAACTTATTTTAAAAAGTATTTGACACAGGAAAATCCTCATTAAGAATACTTTATACATTTTCAGACACATTTTATTCTGACCTGAGAGTCTCCAGGTGACAATGAGGACTCTCCAGTCCAGCAGACAACTGCTCTAGACCTGAATCCCACAGGTCATTGTTACTCAGATCCAGGTGTCTCAGACTGGAGGACTGAGAGCTGAGAACTGAAGACAGACGTTCACAACTTCTCCCTGACAGGTTACAGCCACTCAGTCTATGAAAGAATCGACAACAAAAACAAAGGCCTTTGATTATTCATATTTGGATTCATTTGGATTTATAAAAGGAAACTGAAATTCTTCACAAACTCAGCATTTCATCCACTTACTGAGATTTACATGAAGCCTTGACCACTGGCATGAACCTCCATAGAGCTTTTTCTGAAGCAGAGTATTTCTTCAGATCAAACACGTCCAGATCTTCATCAGATGAGAGTAGGATGAAGACCAGAGCCGACCAGTGAGCAGGAGAAAGATGATCTACTGAGAGACATCCTGATCTCAGCTGCTGTTGGATCTGTTCCACGAGTGAATGATCTCTGAGTTCATTCAAACAGTGGAACAGATTGATGGATTTCTCTGTAGACAAGTTGTCACTGATCTTCTCCTTGATGAATCCAATTGTTTTCTTATTGGTCCCTGAGTGAGGTTCTTTCTGAGTCACCAATCCAAGGAGTTTCTGATTGGTCTTCAGTGAAAGACCAAGGAGGAAACGAAGGAACAAATCCAGGTGTCCATTTGGACTCTGTAATGCCTCCTCCACAGCATTCTGATAGAAGTATGATTCATATTGACTCTTGTGAAAGATTTTAAATATCCCTGATGTCTGTTTTTTAGAGAGCTGATTGACACCAGAATTGAAGAAGGTCAGATGGACATGAAGAGCAGCGAGAAACTCTTGAACGCTGAGATGGACAAAGCAGAACACCTTGTCCTGGTAGAGTCCTCTCTCCTCTTTAAAGATCTGTGTGAACACTCCTGAGTACACTGAGGCTGCACTGATATCCAAGTCACACTCTGTCAGGTCTGATTCATAGAAGATCAGGTTGCCTTTCTGCAGCTGCTCAAAAGCCAGTTTTCCTAAAGACAAGATCATCCGTTCGCTCTCTGGATTCCAGTGTGGATCTGTAGCAGGTCCTTGATTCAACTTGGTGTTCATCAGTTTGACCTGAACAACCAGGAAATAGATGTACATCTCAGTCAGGGTCCTGGGCAGCTCTCCTCCCTCTCTGGTCTTCAACACGTCCTCCAGGACTGTGGCAGTGATCCAGCAGAAGACTGGGATGTGGCACATGATGTGGACACTTCTGGAGGTCTTGATGTGTTTCATGACTCTTTGGGCCTGCTCTGCATCTCTGAATCTCTTCCTGAAGTACTCTTCCTTCTGGAGGTCTGTGAATCCTCTGACCTCTGTCACCATGCCAACACACTTCGGAGGGATTTGATTGGCCGCTGCAGGTCTTGTGGTGATCCAGAGGCGGGCAGAGGGAAGCAGATTCCCCCTGATGAGATTGGTCAGCAGCACATCCACTGAGGCGGACTCTGTAACATCAGTCAGGATCTTGTTGTTGTTGAAGTCCAGAGGAAGTCGACACTCATCCAGACCGTCTAAGATGAAGGCAACCTGATATTCTTCAAAACGGCAGATTCCTGCTTCTTTGCTTTCAGTGAAGAAGAGATGAACAAGTTCCACCAAGCTGTACTTTGTCCCTTTCAGCACATTCAGCTCTCTGAAGGTGAATGGAAACAGGAACTGTATTTCCTGGCAGGCTTTGTCTTCAGCCCAGTCCAGAGTGAACTTCTGTGTTAAGACTGTTTTCCCAATACCAGCCACTCCCTTTGTCAGCACGGTTCTGATTGGTCCATCTCTTCCAGGTGAGCCTTTAAAAATGTCTTCTCGTCTGATGGTTGTTTCTGGTCTGGTTGACTTCCTGGATGCTGCTTCAATCTGTCTGACCTCATGTTCATCGTTGACCCCTGCAGCCCCTCCCTCTGTCATGTAGAGCTCTGTGAAGATGTCATTGAGAAGAGTTGGGTTTCCTGCTCTGGTGATCCCCTCGAAGATACACTGAGAGTTCTTCTGCAGTCTGCACTTCAGCTCATGTTGACACTCAGCAGCACGAGTTCCTGGAGAAGAAAGAGTCATTGTGGTGATTGTCTGTCATTCAGATCTTGGAATCCGCATGTCACATAAGGACAACTGAACTGGTGTGAAGCTCTGGGCCTACAACGAGTGACCTGGAGATGATTGAAGGGCCAAAAGATAAAGCTGAACATGTGAAAGAAAATGATAAATACTTTGTGAACAAGCAGAAACTCAACCTTTCCAGGAGATGGATAAATGGACAGTCAGATGACTTCTTCTTGGATGAAGAATCTCAGATGAAACCATGATGAACAACTAACTGGAACTGATCAGAACCAAACAAAACAGGTCCAGTGTCAGCTACTCTAAGCCAATCACAAGATCAGGTTTGGATACTGACTCTAAAATGTGTTATTAGTCACTGATGTTTTTCTCTCATATTCTAAATAAAAATGGACCAGTCTTTCTGATGAGAGCTGAAGCATCCCCAGGTGACCTGAAGCCAGTCCAGATGTCTTCAGCTTTCAGAGACAATCTAAATACTGTAAAATAGAGATGAGGTGAATCTCCAGTCTTACTGCTCTGCAGACGATCAGCCAGCTCCTCCTCCTTCATTCTCCTCAGGAGGTGCAGTGTGATCTTCAGAAAGGCCTCCCTGCTGCTCTTCCTCTTCTCTTCATCTTCACCCACCAGCACCTCGTCGTCCTCAGTCTGACTCCAGTAGCTCTCTGGGTAATCTGTAGTCAGGAGCCTCTGGACTCTCTTCATCTCCTTCTTCACGAAGCTGATCATGTTCTCCTCCAGCAGCTGGAACAGGGTTGAAGGTCAACATGAGCAGTAGAAACACCATCAGATCTTTTGTGGTGCACTGAAAACCCTTGGGGTCTACAGAGTACAGCACTGACACTGTTGGGACCAGAAGGTCACTTGAGTAGCTCTGCTTGACAGTGGTGTTTGTACATTTACATACCATAAGTACAGAGTCCAGGTGTGTTTGATGCTGCTGGACAGACGGACCACTGAGAACATCTGACCTCGACTGATCACCTCTGAGGGGAAAAGATGGGGACCGCGAATAAGACTCTCATAGAGTAAAAGGAAGTGTGTTCTAATAGAATCACTCCATCAGTAAATGCAATAAATGTATCTGACCAACGAAAGCTTAAACATTTCAACAAATTTGAAACAATCAAATCATTCCTTCATTGTGGCAAAAAGTAACTGATCTTTCCACAGAATGTAACATCACTCTCTGGACAACAGGGGGCAGCAGGTGATGAAAAGGGAAGGACCTGTCCTGTCAAGCAGTGATTTTCAACCAGTGCGCCGTGAGAGATCGTCAGGTGTGCCGTGGAAAATTATCAGGGCGCACTGGATTATAAGACGCGACTCTCCCTAAGAAATGGAACGCCACTCGCTACGTCATCACGTCAGTGACACAATGCCACAGCAAGACGAGCGAGTGACAGTGATGGAGACGGTCAAAAGAAAAAAGAAAAGACGGTGAGCTCGAGGCAATACAGCGAAAGCTATCTTTCATTTGGATTCACTTTCACCGGGGATGCAACGGCACCGACTCCGCTGTGCTTGGTGTGTGGTGAGAAGCTATCCAATAGCGGGCAATTTTTGGGAGAAAAACCACAAAGGTAAACGAGAGAGCCCTCAAAGCTAGATGCCTTGCTGCTGAACTCGTAGCTAAATCAAAAAAGTCACACACTGTGGAAGAAACATTAATACTGCCAGCTTGTAAAGCTTGAGAAAGAGCTTTGTGTGTGTCTTTCTACCATTACTGCCAGGATATCCATTGTGTGTTCATCGAAACAGCCCCAGGTTTCACACTGAGTATAAATACGTTAAAAACTATATTATTAACTACATGTATTATATATACTGTGTTAGAGTGTCATTTTGTGTCATTTTGGTTGGTGGTGTGTCCCAGGATTTTGTAAATGTAAAAAATGTGCCGCGGCTCAAAAAATGTTGAAAATCAATGCTGTAAAGTATGTCATATTTTCTACACGGATCCATCGCATGAAATGCAAACTTGTCAGAAATGGAGAATTTGCAATTGAAATTGAATATTACAACATGAGCGATAAATAGTCATAAGATCATGACAGAGTTAGTAATATACGTATCATAGAATATAGAACA